>NC_136328.1:1625000-2825000 GCF_964198595.1 Lampetra fluviatilis | reverse complement strand
TCACTCCTGGCAGAAGGTGTTTGGCCTACTCTTCCACGCTGGGCAGATGTCTTTGAAAGGGTGGGAGTACCCACCGTTTACCCCACCGCACGTGAGTTGCCTACCAAGTAGCTGTGGTCTGCTGCTGGGTCGGCGGTGGTGGGGAGAGGGGAGGGGGGTGGATCTTGGAGAAACTTGCCTCATTGCTCCAACTTCCACGCCGGGAATTCGTGCCCATGATCTCTGGATTGCAGTTTCAGTTTGCTAACCAATACATGTTAGTATGGCGGTATATCTGTCAGTATTTATACACTTGTATACATTGGGGCGCCGCAGTAGTGCACTGTTATCTATCTCGCCTGGGATTCAGTTGGTCGTGCATTCGGTCCCGACCCTGATGCCTGTGTATTTGGAGTTTGCATGTTCTCCTTGTGGGCGCGTGGATTTTGCTACGGGTCCTCCACATTTAGAATCGTCGTGCGTTTTAAAGTATTTGGCCGCTATAAATGTCCACATGATAAGCCGCTTTGTAGAGCCATCATTTGTGGCCAGGTCGCTTCTGAAAAAGAGGTGCTGATAGCTCGTTGGGCTGCTTTGCCTGGTAAAATACAAAAAACATTATTAAATAAATACAATTACAATTCCTGATAAGGGAAACAAATACCAATGAATAACAATTGAATATATTACCAATCTATATAATTACAATACCCTCCCCCTCTTTGCCTCGAATCACTGCACCAGATTGAATTGAATTAAATGATGACGGCACCCTGATGCTGCTCTATTTAAGACCGGAAGCAACAGGAGAGCTTCACCATTCTTGCCCGATGAAGCTGATTGTAATTATCAGCGAAACGTCGTACTACTCAAATTTTAAAATGCTGTTGATTCTCTCTTCAGCACACCGGTGGGCTAAAGTAGTGAACTATTTGTCCTTTGTAAAACGTGACACATTTTTTACTGTTTGGACGTGTCGGGTGGTGGAGGGTTACGACACATTTATAAATAACGCGATCTGACCCAAAAACCTATATTATGAATAACATCGTTTTAGTATTGTCATGCTGTTGTGTGTTTAATGTGCATGTGACATCGCTGTGTCTGTGCATCCTTGTGTCTGCCCACAGCGAGCTTGCACGATCTCTGCACCCCCAAAAAACAAGCCGTTAAATCTGACATGAATTTTAAATTACATCAGGCGCTCAGTTCAGTGAAAAATAATGAAATTTGTTTTTCACCATTCCAGGGACAAGATGTTTCCTGCCTTTGGATTTGGTGCTCAAATCCCTCCAACCTTCCAGGTCTGGTGAAATGACGCTTTCTGTTTTGTTTTGTTCGCTGCCTGACATTGCTGCTGGCTGAGAAGGATAACCTGAAAAATCCTTGGGGTTTCCACAGTCGGTACAATGAATATCCGTGTTTGTCTTTGCGTCGGGCCACGTGCTAGTTTTATTTCGGTCGAATTTTGGCACGAAACCACAAACTGCTACGTGACTTCCCTGATTGGCTGACCTGGTAATATTGCGGTGGAGGGGGGCACACTTCCCCCCACCCCTTACACGAACATTTAACAACTAAGTGACTTAATATATATTTTTGGGGTCTTTCGGTAAAGTCACGGAGATCGGCTCAAAGAAAATAACCAAAAAAAACTACGACGTTTCGATCACAACACAAGCGGTCCTGATGACGACCGCTTGTGTTGCGATCGAAACGTCGTAGTTTTTTTAAAATTTTCCTTGAACCTACCCACGTGACTTTACCGAAAGACCCAAAAAAACATAAAGTTTTCGTGACTTGCAGGAATTCAAGTCAAGTTTTAAGTGACTAAATGTTTGACTGCTTTAGTTAACCGATTAAGAGAACAGTTTAAATGAAATCCACAGACTTCAGTCGACCTGGCCAAGGGCTCCGACTGAATTAGACGATAACGCTTGGGCTGCCTGTGTCGCCTGCAGGTGTCGCACGAGTTTGCCCTCAACTTCAACCCCACCAACCCCTACTGCGTCGGTCAGTGCTGGTCCCCCCCCCCCACCCCCTCCCCCGCAAGCCGTCCATCCGTCGCCTTCGTTTCGTATTCTCACGCTTGCCGTGCACTCGTCGAATCGTGTCGCATTCTCTGTATTTATAAGAAGCTCCAGATTATAAGATATCCCCCCCCCCCGCACACCAATTTGTGTGTGTTATCCATCGAATACGGTGTTTGATAGCAGATTTCGTTTTGAAAAGGTTGAGCCACAAAACGAACGTTTTAATATGCCTGCAGCATGAAAGTTTTACTGTTTCAGGCGGTACCCAAAGGTGAGATGACTGGGCAGTGGGGACCTGTGGCACGGTGACAAAGTGCATCAGTAGCGCACTCGCCACTTGTTGCAGAGGTTTGCGGGACAAATCCGGCAGGCCACCCTGGTTAATACTGCGGCTGTTATTAACCATGTGATGCGCATCGTCTGCTTCACAGTGTACGTTACAGATCCCGTGACGTAAGTTGACAAGAGTAGGCCATTGTGCGTCCAACATCCTGGTCTACAGTAGCTACATTTTTATTGTACTTGCTGAATTAAATTGGGATTATACATAAAAACATTGCCCCCTGCCCCCTCTCCCCACACTGCTGTGAAACTACAGCAGGCTGTGTCTGTGAAACAGCGCCTTCGTGATAACCTCGTGCTGTAAGAGTGGCGCACGGATGCCAAATGTCGTCGCGCTTTCATTCGACGGACTGCGACGACTCGCTCGCTTGCCATCGCGCGCGTACGACAGGCGTGCAGGGGATCGTGGAAACGTACCGCAACTGCCTGCCGCAGATCCGCTTCTACGGCCCCACCAACTTCGCTCCCATCATCCAGCAGGTCGCCCGCTTTGCCGCCGCCGCCCAGCAGCTGCCCACAGCCACGGTGGGTGGGCACCGCGCTTGGCACCGCGCTTGGCCACCGACATTGGCACCACGCGACACAGAGCCACGCTTCCTCCCTCTTAGCTACGCCTGCTCTCCCTCTATGATCGCTGTGATAGACGGAGGCCGCAGACACGGCGGTACTGGACCCGATTATCCGCTCTATCATTTTACAGTAGCGATGGCCTTTGACGCGAGTCCCGTTTTGAAATTGTACGCCAGAGAGACGCGAGCCATTGGGGGAGAGCTGTGTGTGTGGGAGCAGGGGAGTTGTTGAATCTCAATGGCCTTTCCACATGTTACCGTCGTTGTTGTTGTTATTTTGAGCCTGTAACTTAAGCTCTAGGCTATTTTTATTTTACCAGGTAAGGCCCACTGAGCTATACAGCTCTTTTTCAGGAGTGACCTGGCTATCACAAATGATCGCTCAACAAAGTGGCTTTTCACGTGGAAATGTATAGCGGTCAAATACTCTCAACGCATGTAGATTCGAAATGTGGAGGGAAAAACCAGAGGACCCGGAGAGAAATCCACGTGTCTAATGTCAGTGGATATATGCAAACTCCAAATATACATGCATCAACAGGGTTGGTATTGAACCCACGACCACCTGCATACCAGGCGAGGTAGTTAACATCTCGCCACCGTAGCGCCCTGCCCCATAATTCCCCCCCGTTCTTTCCTTTCCATTCTAAAAATAAAAAAGGGGCTATCGTGCAATTTATTTTTTGGTTAGCTTCCGAACACACCCCCCCCATTATTGTGTTTTCCGTCCTGCGCTCGCTCTCTCGCTTGCAGCAATACTTCGTGCTGCTCATCGTGACGGACGGGGAGATCACGGACATGGCGGAGACACGTGCGGCCATCGTGGCCGCGTCGCGCCTGCCGCTATCGCTCATCATCGTGGGCGTCGGCGCCGCCGATTTCACCGCCATGGAGGTGCTGGACGGAGACGGGGGGGGCCCCCTCCGCACCGTGGCGGGGGAGCCGGCCACACGTGACATCGTCCAGTTCGTGCCCTACAAGCAGTTCAAGCAGGTACGCCGGGCGCCGGGGGGGGACGGGTTGACAAACAAGATTGAGACGCCAATGATAGATGGAGGCTGGCGCGTGGATAGGATGGGAGAGTGGGCGTGGATAAGATGGGAGGGGGAGAGTGGCATGGATGAGATGGGAGACGGAGAGTGGGCATTGATTTTTATCGAAAATATTTCCAGGCAATACTTTATGGCCTCGTTCCCACTGTGTGTTCTAACGGTGTCCATGTGGTGTTGTTCGTGCCATTCAGATGCCAAAGGAAGCACTGGCCCGGGCAGTTCTGGCTGAAATCCCCCAGCAGCTGACCACGTACTTCAAGCAGCGCAACATGGGTCCAGCCAACGTTCCTCGCACCTAAGGGCACACACACACACACAGCAACATACACACGTAGCACGCCACGCCACACCGCACGCAACACACACACCCACCCACGGTGAAACACGCGCTCGCAGTCGCACACACTTGCGTACAACATACACGTGCATGCTTGAATGTTTACTTACACACGTGCACTCACACATGCACAAGCTGTTGTTGACAGCACGGATGGCTGGTAGGGGAGTTCCAGACAACAGGGGACAGCAAGGGTTGACTGGGGACTTCGATGGAAAGCCTCGCTTGCCAGAGCGGAGAGAGAGTTAGATGAGAGGGCGAAGGTAGACGGGCGTGAGCTCATTGGAGGATGCTGAAGACAGCGAGTGTGATACTATGTCGGTTCTCGTACGTAGCTTTAACGCACCAATATACTCTTTGGTTCTTTCGGTAAAGTTACGTAGGTATAAAATATATACCTACGGTACTTTACAGAAAGAACCAAAGAGTATGGATTCCTGCAGTCACGAAAGCTTCAAATCAAGATCGCACCCATATAGGCGCATTTGTTTCGATCCTTTCAGCAGGCCACATAGGTGTGAGGGGACACCTAGCTTGCCACCAATGCGTCCTGGTTGAGGCTCCCAGAAATGTGGCAGCTTTGGACAAGGGAACGAGGTGGTCCGTTACGTTGTCTCGGCGATGAAGAGACAGGGTCCCCCCCTCCCACCGTCCGTTGTCTGAGCAGAGCGGCGCTCCGATGTTTGTGGAAGATTTTTTTTTCCCCGCGCAGGCTGATTGCTCCCCGTTGGTGATAAACATGGGATCTGTCAAGCCATGCAAATATTGATTTGCAAAAGACGGTTGACCATGTGCCGAATATTGTGTGAACCATTTATGGATAACCCCACTAAAAATATATATATAGAAAATAATTGTAGGGAATGCTACTTATTTTTGCACAGGCTCTAGATATCTTAATCTCAGTAGACTTATTAAATATTATAATTATCTCCTCTGTATATCATGGAGCCATCACTTTCACAATATGGGGCTGCACTATGGTGAGATGTTAAATCCCTCACCTGGTATGCAGGAGGTCGTGTGGAATTTTCTCCAGGTCCTCTGGTTTTTCCCTCCACTTTTAGAATCAACATACATTTCGATTATTTAGCTACTATACATTTCCACATCGTAAGCCACTGCGTTGTGCAATCATTTGTGGCCAGGTCGCTTCTAAGAAAGGGCTACTAGCTAGCACCGTGGGCCTTACCTGCTAAAATAGTTCAGTTTTTAGTTTACAATATGCACTCGCCTGTTGATAAGAGAATCGGTGGTTGTCGGATAATGGATGAAATATCTACGAATGGATCATCCTTTAGGTGTTAAAATTGTCACTGGGCGAATCTGTGTTCACCTTGGGAATAACCCCCATGTTTTGGGAGGCAAATGGATGTTTTCACGTTACACCAGGGAGATGTTGACATTCCAGCATGCATGTATGTATGTATGTTGAACTTCTTTCGCAACATCCGTAGCCAACCGTGCTCATCAGAGGTGCGGGGGAAGGACAACAAACTAACTAAACACGAAAAGTACAAGGGAAGCATAGTTAAGTGTTTCACGTAGTTATATTTCCCCATTACACGCAGCCCCGTCGCGTCGAGGGGGCTGATTGAGGTTCGGCACCCCACTTTTAAATTTGTATAATCAATTAAAAAAATGTTGTTACATTCCCTTTCCCCATACGTAATGGGTGAGAGCTAGATCATCAATACAGACAATCAAATCGTAACGTGACGCTCTGTTTAGTGTTTCATATTTGTTTACAGTTTGTTTAGCATTGACTTCAGTTTTTATGTCCCCCCCACCGTTAAGCAACCTCAGGCGATGGAGTTGATTGTCAGTTTAACACGTAGGCTTTCGCGACCAATATCATCCATAATACGGGTTTTTTTGGGTTAGATCGCGTAAATATATAAATGTATCGTCGGGTGGTGGCGGGTTTAACGACATATCCACGATCTAACCTAACAAAAAACTATTATGGAGTTGTGTTCACACGTTTATCGTATTCTTAGGACTATAGACACTTTCCACCCCTCTATTGTGAAGCAAAAGTTGGGGATGGGTCTTATAAATACGGTGGCGTTGTGCCGTGACCAAATGTGCCTAACTTTATTGACACCGTTCACAGGTTTTGGCTGCGTCTTATTGTACCCAAGTTTGCAATGGAGTTTGCCACCTGTCCTGGTTTTTCCCAGGATGTCCTCTTTTCTGAGGTAGTGGGAAATCTCCTGGGAAAATTAAAAGTCCCAGTTTTTATGAGTTTTGTAATTATGTACCATTCAAGACATTGTTCTCCCCTGTTGTCGTCTTATGAGATTATTTTTTCTTCCCATGACATGTCCAGTTTTTTGTACCTCGGAGCTGGCAACCGCAGTTGGTGTGAGAACGAAAACACAAACTCCTTTTTCTGGTCATAAAAATACAGGGACTCCTCGACTTATGAACGAGTTGGGGTTCCAGAGGTCTGTACGTAAGTCGAATCGTTCGTAATCCAAACACGTTGAACGGCATGTACACTAAACAAGGGGAATGACTAAATTTCGATTTAAAGCTTTCGTGACTGCAGGGATTCATCTTCTTGGTTCTTTCGGTAAAGTCACGTAGAATGGAAATAATAAAATAATAAAAATAAAACAATAAAATAATTCTCACGACGTTTCGGCCACAACGCAAGCAGCCGTCCTCAGGTGAAGATCAGGTCTGTCGGGGAGACAGCGTCTGAATGACGCTGTCTGAATGACGCTGTCTCCCCGACAGACCTGGTCTTCACCTGAGGACGGCTGCTTGCGTTGTGGCCGAAACGTCGTGAGAATTATTTTATTATGTTTTATTTGTATTACTTTATTACTTCCCTTTTACGTGACTTTACCGAAAGAACCAACAAGAAGGGGAATGGCTTTACAAGTTGTATAATCTGACGATGTAGATGCCACTGGTTCTTTATGTACTGCAGATGTAGATGCTACCACCGCCATCTATTGCGCGGGGCGGTTGAACTTACGACTCGGTTCGAACAGGCAACTGGACATACGGACTGCTTTGTTCGTATCTCTGAACGTTTGTAAGTCGAATGTTCGTAAGTAGAGGAGTCCCTGTATTCCTATTTGCCACTGACATATGATATACTTAGTGCGTAAGATTAGCCACTTTATATATGGTGCACATTGTACGATTCCTTTTTTTTTACACACAAATCATTCCTTTGCAAACTGAATACCCTACTGCTGGAGGAAAATGAGGAGTTTGCATTAAGGAGATAGGCATTGTCGGAATCAAACGCCTATGATTTACTTCACTTCGGGGCTCAAGGTGAAAGGTTGTTGCATGCTTAGAGAACAATAAACTTTGTATCTTTAAACACAGATTCCGACTGTTGTCCTGAACAAATTTGGTGTGTGGAGAGCGCTTAAGTACGACAATTAAATTTGTACTTCCTGCAGAATGAATTCCTGGAGTCATAAGGCAGATTTGAAACGCGGAAGGACCAATACTTCTGCCGTGGCGGATCATAATTGTAATGCGGCTTGCTCACACAAACACGGTCCGTGTTCGTGGGGAAGGAGCCATCTGAGGATCCAATAAAGAAAATCCAATCAAAAGCATCACCTTGCCATACATAGCAGAGGCAACCAAAAAGGTTTCCAAAATCATGAACAAACACAAGATCCAGGTCCGATTTAACGCAGTATGTAAAATTGGTGATCTGATCTCATCCGTGAAGAACAAGATCCCTGGGTGGGGTGGGGTGTGGCTGGGTGGGGAGGGGCTGGTCACCCCGTGGTGCCCTTATAAAACTCAACGTTTAACCTACTCACGCCGGCTTGTGCCCGCCCTCACAGTCGGCCATATTTTAGGAATACACCACGCCGCCGTTGACCCTGGCCATTAACCGAGCAACCCAACGTTCCTACCAGCTCCCTCCGCAGGAATGTGTTCTTCTAGAAGCAGAAAGAGTTAATTCTTGATTTGAAGCTTTCGTGACTGCAGGAATCCATACTCTTTGGTTCTTTCGGTAAAGTCACGCAGGTAGAAAATCAAATAAATCACGACGTTTCGATTGCAACACAAGCAATCATCATCAGGTTGGAAAACCACAGCAAGAAAAAATGTCCCACTTCAGCAAACAAAAAAAATTCTTGTTGTGGTTTTCCCACCTGATGACGATTGCTTGTGTTGCAATCGAAACGTCGTGATTTATTTGATTTTATACCTACGTGACTTTACCGAAAAAACCAAAAAAGTACGAACCAAAGAGCAGTGAATTATTTCTAGATTTGAAGCTTTCGTGACTGCAAGATTCATACTCTTAGGTTTTGTCGGTAACGTCACGTAAGTAAAAATAAAATAATTGTATTAATAAAATAATAATTTTATTTTTACCCCCCTCGTGCAAGAAGAATTCACTGTTAAGGTTTTTTCGGTAAAGTCACGTAGGGAAAAATAAAATAATAATTTTATTAATAAAATAATATTTTATTTTTACCTACGTGACTTTACCGAAAAAAAACCTAACAGTGAATTCTTCTTGCACGAGGGGGGAATTGTTATTCTGGAAGGGGACGTTGTCTTCTGGAATATTCCACTTCTGGTCCGTTCATCTTCCAGAGGCGGGGCTTGGGGAGAGGCCTTCTCGCAGCGCTCCCTGGCAACGCGAAGCGTCACAGCGACTCGATCTTACCGCCACACAAATTTACTTCTATAACTCAATAGTAATAATAAGCAAATACATTTTAATATGAGCTTCAAAACCCCCGACGCAAGGACAAGGTGAGAACGCTATCTGTGTGTTTTTTTAAAAATTTATAAAAATTTGACTTCGTACGTGGAGCCCAAGCACCCGTTGCGCGGTCGCCCTGCCGGCTTTGGTGCTCGGGTTTCCGGCGGAGAAACCAGGCGAGGTCGGGGATCGGCTGCGGCCCGAGTCGGGCTCGGCTCATACAGTAATGAGTTTTATTCGCACAAATAACGGCAGACGTTCACCAAAACTTCACATTATCTATTCCGTTTTGTTGCTATTGTTTTCTTCCATATAACATCACGGCAAGGGGTGTAATCCAGCAGCTGAGAGAAAATGATTGATAATGATGCGGAATTAAAACAAAAATAATCGGAGCGTGTTGTTCAAGTTAAATGCGTTCACTTAAAATAACTTAACAACGGCGGGTTTTTATATATATATTGTTTTAAATTATGATTTGCTTACTGGCACTATAACAATGGCATTGACATTCATCAACGAAAGTCTCACGGAGTCTCAAGAACCCTTTGAAGGAGGGCCCTGCCGGATTGGGATGTGTGGACAAATCCATTTGTTGTAGATGCAGATTGTTTTGCTGACACGTGTAGTTTGCACGTTGGACTTCTTTCACACCGTACGTAGTCAACCACACGACAAACTAAATCCCCCCAAAAAAAACAACTGTCTGAAAGAAATTAATTTGAGGAAACTGGAAAAACCCCTGAGAAAACATTTACTTCCAAGATTCTAAAAGAACAAGGACCTCCCACTTTTGTTGTACTGGAGAAACTTAAAGGACAGAAACAAAATATCCTTTGCACAAAGTGGCAACGGTTAAGTCTCCGCTTGTATATCTAAAACCCGAAGGCTAAAATTGAACAAAACGTGGAATGACAGCAGTTTCCTGTGGAATCACAGATCCACAGATCTGGAATACCAAAAAATAAGTACACAAATATGTACTGACAGCGTACATCTTTAAAACCACAAACCAAACCTTCACACCCGTTTCCATATTAGTGCCTGGTATTCTCATGTACAAATAAAAACGTTGGTTTAGCGTACTGCGCTACATATCTGATGACCCGATTTATATCATTCTTGGGCCTTCACAAGGTCGACTCAGCCATAAATGGGTACTGGGTACAATGTGCAAATATCACTTCTCGGAAGGCAAAGATGGGCGGGCGTGGTGCTGATCACACCACCCCCTCTTGTGCCATGTCGGTCTTCATGTGTGCTCGCAAAGAGCACTTGGCCCAACAATCTGTTAAAATATTGTCCAGGGGATCTTTGTCTTTGTGTGGCTTAGCAACAAAGCCCTCATCAGTAACCCAACCAATGTCCTGGCGCCTCGCTTACCCCTGTATCGCATTCAGACATCGCACGGCCAATACGCTCACAGACACAAGTGGAGGATAAAAATCCTTCCACCTATGACTGCGGACCGGAACAACGGAGCATATGGCCATGTTCTACTCATTAAGGCCACGGAACAGCGGCGCAAAAACAATTTGTGAACTTAACAAGCACCTCCATTGAATCGCTAAAGAACCAAGGCATTGAGCTATAATATTTGTTGCTGTTCAAAACATGTTTTGCGTTACATCTGCAACTCGCCCATGGTGTGTGTCTCTGAACGTGTCTGCGTATGTGTCTGCGTACGTGTGTCTGCGTACGTGTGTCCGTGTGTGGCTTTACCGCGGTGTGACGTAGGGAGTCGCAGGCGAAGGCGGTGCAGCTGTCGGTGACCACCGTGGAGAAACACTTTGGAGAGTTGTGCCAATTGAGCGCCGGCTATGCGCGCAAAACGGCGCGACTGCGCGACAAGTCGGACCTGCTGGTGCGCGAGCTCATGGCCTACTCGGAGACGGAGCGCCCGTCTCTCAAGATGGGCCTTCGGGCCTTCGCCGAGGAGCTCTCCAAAGTGCAGGACTATCGGCAGGCTCAGGTGCTGCCACCTGTCCGTTCGTCATTTGATTAGCTATGTACATATGCACACCTGTCAACCCCTAACCTTATTACAGACCAATTCAGACCTTATTGGTCACCCCGTGCCCTTATAAATCTCAACGTTCATCCCACAAAGTCCCATCACAAGGGAGAAACACAAACAAATAGACAATTTAGTTTTTTGCCCATTTGGAAACGGCTGTACGCCGTATGGACCTGCAAACTCAATTTCCCTGTACAAGAATACGGGTAAAGCGTATGGGTTGACAGGTAAGAGGTGGATGGAGAGATGACCTTTGTAGCTTAGACACGAGTGCATTGAAACCAAGTATTTGTCAAACAATGCCCCCTTTAACTGATAATGCATGTGACGGGCCTTCATCCAGCAGTGTATTGACAACAGCGTGTATAGTGTTCGAATTAAAATTAATAGTCCAACTAAACTTTGCATTGGTAGAGGGTGCTTATATGACAACGTTCTGCTATATCAGTGCCTGTAGAACTCCCACCGCATGGAGCGAAATGGATGTCATGCCAAACAACACGTACAACCCGAAAACAGATCTGAGAGCCGTGCAGCACAACCGCGAAAATCTACGCAGTAATCCTTTGTTGTGCCCATACGGTACAGACTGTGCTGCCGCAGCAGGTGCACGAGCCAGGTGCGTTTAAACTGTACTAATAAGGGCAAGCCCTACTGACATTAATGCACCGTTCCTTTCACACGTTTACAGGTTGAGAGGCTCGAAGCCAAGGTGGTGGAACCTTTAAAGTCATACGGAGCCACCATAAAGATAAAAAGGGTAAGGTCACGCATTACAAGCACAGTTAAAGTCAGTTTAACACGTAGGCTTTCGCGACCAATATTATTCCTTGTAAAGGTTTTTGGGTTAGATCGCGTTATTTATAAATGTGTCGTAACCCTCCACCATCCGACACGGCCAAACAGTAAAAAATGTGTCACGTTTTCAAAAGACAAAAAATGCACTACCTTAGCCCACCGGTGTGTTGAGGAGTGAATCAACATCATTTAAAATTCAACATCATTTAAATTATCTTGCAGAAATTTATAGCAGCCAAATATGCATGTTAATTCTAAATGTGGAGGAAAAAACTGGGGGACCTGGAGAAAAATCAACGCGACTTCAGGGAGAGAGACACGCAAACTTCAAATATACAGGCATTGTCAGGGTCGGGATCGAACCCACGACCTCCTGTATACCAGACGACGTAGTTAACATCTCGTCACCGTGGCACCTTATAAATATGAAGTGGCGATGGTGATGATGATGATGATGACGTGCGGCCCCCCGTGTAGGAGGACCTCAAGGCCGTGCTGACGTCGCAAACCCGGGAGGCGAAGCAGATGCAGCAGCTCGAGAAGATGCGGCAGAGAAACCCGTCGGACCGACACAATATCGTATCCTTTCTGGCGCAGACCTCGCCTGAGAAAGGTCGACGCGACCGCGGGGAGAGAACGTGCCAACTCCACGCAGTAGACACGTGATGACGCGTATGCACATTTAATGTCGACCAGCCGTCCCCAACCTTTTTGTCACCAGGGACCGGTTTCGTGGAAGACAATTTTTTCACGGACCGGGGGGGGGGGGTTCATCATTGGGTCTTTCCCCCTTTTCAAAGAAGCTCTCCAGCGACGTTGCTTTTTTACTCATTGTGGCTGCTAGGGGTTAGCAGCTTGTGGGCTTACACCAACACTGTGACTGAGACAAGTGCGCAGTGCGGGAAAGAGACGCGGACGGAAGTGGTGAATAATAAAATTATGGGCGGGCCACGCGCGGACTCACCGCTCTCACCTCCTGCTGCTGTGCGGCCCGGTTCCTAACAGGCCACGGACCAGTACCGGTCCGCAGCCTGAGGGTTGGGGACCCCTGATGTAGACAACTCGAGTTGTCGTTCCCAGCGAAATCTAAGCACTCGTCGCATTCGTCAGTGCGTCGAGCGAAGTCTTTAACGCGTCAGCCGGCCGCGTCGACAACACATATCTACCGGCACAACACTGCAGTTCTTCTACCCTTAACCTTGCTTCCCGTTCGTCCAGTCTCAGGTACGTGCATAGGTCAAGGTGGGCACCACCGCTCACCACGAACAGCAGCAGGTTTATCCTCGGCCCGGCGGGGTTGTTGTGTTAATTGAGAGGGGCGAGGCGAGCGCCGCGGGTACACGTGGTGCAGGGCTTTTGTCGCAACGCTGAGAAGAACGTGGGATCATATTACCTTTTGTTTTGGCTCTCAGAGCGGCGCGGGAAAGGTACGTATTGCCCGGCCTGCGGGTGCGATCGCTGCGCTTTTAGAGAGTAGAGGATTCCCTCGTTATTGGCAAGGGAGACGTGCCGGAGATGCTCGTTCATAGCAAATTTCTCGGATAATGATATTGGCCAAAGGTAATGAATTACCTTGAATATATAAATCACTTTCCTGCGTCACATTCTCTCTCATCACGTGGATAACATGAATCATGGATAGCAAGTTCGTGAATAACGAGGGAATACTGTGGATGTGTTGAGGGCACGTTGTCGTCTGCGTGCTGCCTATAGGCTTAGTACCTGTCAAGGCTACGGTCAGTAGAAATCTGCAGAAGCACTGCCGTTTTTAAACGCTTAAAATGCATTGGTATATCCACTGAAATGGGTATTCTTAATTCCACAGTACTGCCACTCTTGACGTGACAATTTATGATGTATTCACTCCTGATAATAATAACAAGAAGGAGAGAAGTTATTGTAAATCGAGTGTTAAGATTATGGAAAATCTCATTGTAGGAAAACCCAGAGTGACATTCTGTTGCTTCTGCATATTAATACTGACCCAGGAATATGCCCTCTGTCACCTCACTGCGCCTGTTTGCATAGACGACTGTTGCACTCTGCACATGAGTAATGCCATTGCACCATTTCGGCTTTTAACTCACAAAAGGGCACCCTCACCGGCTGTTGTTTCATCCATCCCATAGTGCCGTGCGGAGCTGTGTATGAGACAGGGCTGGCATTTGAAAGTGTCGCAAGTGTCACCAATACATACCTGTCAACCCCTTATCAGTGCCTACCGTATTACAGACCAATTTAGACCTTATTATTCACCCCGTACCCTTATAAATCTCAACGTTCATCCTACAAAGTCCTGTTTGGAGGAAGAAACAAAAAAAATAGACAATCTTTTTCTTTTAAACTCAATTTCCATGTACAGGTATGCCAATTCTGCGATGTGATGTAACAAGAAGCGGAGGACTCTTGACATGCAGCGTTAAGTGTTTCAAGTCGAGGCTAACTTTGGACAAAAGCATTGATTTCCGAAGACTGACTTTACCCTTCTCGAATCACCTTTGGTGTCGAGTTTTGCATGACCTCTTTGCGGTTATTCCCCTCGTAAACATCGCAAGCAAAATGTGCAGGCATGGACTCGTCTTAGCACTGCCTCGTATAATTTACTTGTGTACTCTGCGTCTTCTGTAGGCAGTAAAAACCACGTAGCATAATCGGCCTCGACTGGCAGACATAATATCCATTTGCAGCACCATATACATGGAAATCTTAAACCCTTATGCATCAGTGGGCAAAGCCTACAATCATAAACTAAACTATTTTATTTACCAGGTAAAGCCCACTGAGCTATTAACTCTTTTTTAGAAGCGACCTGGCCACAAATGATAAGAAGTGGCTTACGTGGGCATTTATAGCAGTCAAATAACCCAAACGCATGTTTCTAAATGTGGAGGGAAAAACCGGAGGACCCGGATAAAAATCCACGCGACCACGGGGAGAGAGACAACATGCAAACTCCAAATACTCAGCAGGTGTCGGGTTCGGGATTGAACCCACGACCCCGTGCATACCGGGCGAGGGAGATAACATCTAGCCACCATTAGAGGGCCAGGAATTCGGTTCCCAAAGTCCGCGCTGAACGGCGGCTCTTGCGCGGTGACTCGCAGGCAGAGACGGAGCTGCAGCGCGCCACGGTGGACGCAGCGCGCTCGTCCCGGCAGCTGGAGGAGACCATCAACGAGTTTGAGCGGCAGAAAATCAAGGACATCAAGGTGAAGTCCACCCTCTCACGAGCTGAACATGAGTGCACCCTCGCACCGGCCGAACATGGGTTCACCCTCGCACCAGCCGAACATGAGTCAACCCTCGCACCAGCCGAACATGAGTCAACCCTCGCACCAGCCGAACATGAGTCAACCCTCGCACCAGCTGAACATGAGTCCACCCTCGCACCGGCCGAACATGGGTCCACCCTCGCACCAGCCGAACATGAGTTCACCCTCACACCAGCCGAACATGAGTTCACCCTCACACCAGCCGAACATGAGTCAACCCTCGCACCAGCCGAACATGGGTCCACCCTCGCATCGGCCGAACATGAGTGCACCCTCGCACCAGCTGTGTGAGGGCAACAAACTAAACACAAAAAATAACTCCATGGAAATGAGTTTTCAACATAGAAAGTGATGACAGCGACGACGGTGCCGATTTGCACGCCCCCTCCCTGTCCGCTGTGCAGAAGATCCTGTGCGACTTTGTGACGGTGGAGATGGTGTTTCACGCCAAGGCGCTGGAGGTGTACTCGCAAGCTTACCATCACATGCACGCCGTGAATGAGGAGAGTGACCTCGAGGTGACCGAGACAGCGATAAGGCATATTTGTGTTTACACTTCAACCCGTGTTACACAGCTGCGTAAGGTTTAACGATTGTGCTCACCATATGAGTTTTTCGGGGATGTGACCGCACGTTGCTGGGCGCGACATCCGATGGTTTCGCTTCACGTGCTGGGAACTTCTTCGCGAACTAGATTGAGTTCCTTCCCACTTGATAATTGTTTTTTTACCCTTTTATCTGGCAACAAAACTGACACCTTTTTTTACAAGGAGTCATGTTTGCTTTGACTACAATACCTGCGGTCGGAATGCAAACAAAAAGCACAACTCTGATGATGTATGCACTGTCTTTGAAATTGATTGGTCTACACCCGAGACAGCTTTTCTTAGAGCCTAGTCTCACATGGTGTTGGACCAGATGACGCCAAAAGGTGTCAGTTTTGTTGCCAGATAAAAGGGTAAAAAAACAATTATCATATTTTGCTACTGGCAAAGGAAGTTCCAATGGTGTAAATCCTTCCCACTTGTTCAGGAAATGAATTCGCTCCCAAAAAGATGTTCGGCGTGACACCTGATATTTTTTTTATCCCAACATCTTGGGGAGATTTTTTGTGAAGTCTTCACTCGTGAACGGAGACTGCCGTTCGCAGTGCGGATACCGCTACACGCCAATTGACACTTTTTATTCGTACGCCGCTAATGAGCATCCTATATTTGCAATCGTAACTTGTACATTTGGAATTATTTATTGGAGGAAATTTTAAATGCCGGTATATGTATGCAAATGTTGGGTTTCTTTTTGACAGGCATTCCTCAATACCCTGCGGCCCTCCGACTACCAGGCACGCCTTGACACGGTTCTGCAGAACTCTCAGTCCACCCTCAACGGCACCAGTTCGCCCCAGCCAATGGCAAGGTCTCAGGTACCGTGTGCGGCCTCATGGTATCAAACTCTTGAGATTTTTTATTTTATTTTACCAGGCTAAGGCCCTTCCGAGCTGTATAGCTCTGAAGCTACGTGGCCATCACAAATGATGCAGCTCAACGCAGTGGCTTATCGCGTGGAAATTTATAGCGGCCAATTGCTCTAAACGTGTGATGTTGATCCTATATGTGGAGGGAAAAATCGGAGGACCCGGGAAAAAATCTACGCGACCACAGGCGGAGGGAGACATGCAGACTCCAAATATACAGCAGGCGTCGGGGTCGGGAACGACCCCACGACCTCCTGTATACCAGGCGAGGAGTTATCTGCCTCGCCTGGTATACAGGAGGTCGTGGGGTCGATCCCGCCACTGGGGCGCCCCTGCCATCGTGTAACTGTTGGTACGCCGGACTTGCAATCCAGAGGTTGCCAGTTCGATTCGACCTCCCGGCATGGCAGTTGAAACAACGGTGCGTGCGAGTTTCTTACATCCCCTCCACTGCCCACTCAGCAGTGTGACAGCATACACTGCAGTCATTCGGCTGGCTGGTCACGTGTGGTGGGGTAAAGGGCGAGTTACTCAGACCCCTTTCAGGACGTTTGGCAAGCGTGGAAGTGTAGGCCAAATATGCTTGAGAAGGGCTTTCGAGCTTCCTGGAGTTGAAGGCCTTTCCAGAGAGCAGTGGCGTGAGGGAGCAATTGTAGGGCTGTGCCTTTACCTTCTCAAAATGTATGGAACAGTCGGGGGGGGGGGGTAATCACATGGCTATCACTATCCTCAATCGCAGCTGTGAAATATGTTTTTGGCAAATTCTACAGACGTGTATCATCCTCCTTAAGCGCTTTCATGAACGGATCTTTTTTCTTTTTGCAGACGGGTGCTGCTGGCACACAGCGCAACAACGCGAGGCGGTTGGAAGATGACGACGATGATGATGACGACGACGACGACGACGAAGATGATGATGATGACGACGATGATGATGATGAAGATGAAGACCAACTTCAGGACGTGACATCGGAAGACTTGGATAACCGGCAGAGTGGCAGTCGGCGCTAGATGATGAATTTCACACACAGTCAATGCCTATGAAATTGTAACATTTCATGTTTATAAAGAGCCCAGTGTAGAGACTTGAGTCACCAAACCTCATATAATTTCATTTAAACATTAAAATTTAAACTTGTCCCTTTACTTAAATGAGCATTAGGCAGTATTCTGGGCCGGTGATGGAAATGCAGCATTTCTCTGGTGGGAAGCAGTCTGTCCATAGTAGTTCTTATTTTATCCCGCCTGGAGTAATGATAGGCTGAGTGGATCCTTGATCACAATTTAAACTCAAGACATTTTAAAAGCTAATCGGATGCTCTGCCACTACTCCACATGGCTAGCCGTCTTTTTATTATTTTTGTATTTTTATCCCCCAAAGTGTTATCCTGATTGTGCTATCGGGATCATGTCATGAGAAAAATTTCATAAGGAGCTCTAGCAAGCCGATTGAAGTGGACATCACAAAGATGCCTCTTGAGATCCCTTCATTTGCCCTCTGGTCCACACAAAATAACTTGGCAGGCAATATCTGTCCCTTCACATAAAAAAAAACCTCCGTAGAGTGCACGTTAAACAAAACGGAATATATTCTAGACCACACAGTGCTCGCTACACTTTTTCACCAGTAGGAGACACCCTTTGCTTGCAACAGAGTCTTGTTCAGCAACAGTTCTCCGAGCTGTAAGTAATCAAAATTAATTGCGTGAAAGTGAATGTATTCTTGGGTTATTTCGGTAAAGTCACGTAGGTAAAAAATGAAAATTTAAATTGATAAAAGTCAAATAAAATAAAAATCACGACGTTTTTTTATTTTACTTTTATCAATTTTAATTTTTTACCTACGTGACTTTACTGAAAAAACCCAAGAATATGAATCCTTGCAGTCACGAAAGCTTCAAATCTAAAAGTGAATGTAGTGGGGTTTCTTCTTTTTGTGTGCAGTCCATTGGCGACCATGCCTGAGATCCATAGGCTCGCTCCACTTAAAAAAAAACTCGGTCTGTTAGCGGGCTCGCTGGATGACGCGGCTGCCTGGATTTAAATCCATGATCTCGGCAGCGCTGGCTCGGCCGCTCTTGATTTCCTGAGCCACCCCAGGCACCCTCCCGGTCCAGGCGTCTTTTTGTTTGTTTTTAAAGAGGCGTTTGAACATACAAACCCATACGATGTCCGTCCCGTTTTAAGTGTCGAGAAAAAAAAGATGCAGTGCAGTGCGATTGGACGTCGAAAAACTGACACTTTTTATTTACAAAAAAATTTGATGGCGATTTTGAGTGGCAGATTTTGGTGAGGAGCCTACATATGTGAAGAATTAAAAAATGAGCAAAATAGATTAATGTACCGGCTGCCAGCGTATTGGCAGCCAATCCAAGTACGGTAAAATTCCGCTTGATTGTCCCCATTGTCTACACTGGCCTCTTTGAGTAGATGATGTCTTAGTCTTTTACGCCATTCAATTGCCTTTGTGAGATGTCTCACTTCGATGCCAAAATCTTCACAAATTCCACGCGTTTCGGTTCACGGGCGCGATTGAAGGTTCAACTATTGCAGCCTTTAGCGTAACCACTTCTACACCATTGGTACCTCATTTGCCAGTAAAAAATATGATAATTGTTTTTTTACCCTTTTATCTGGCAACAAAACTGACACCTTTTTTTACGAGGAGTCATGTTTGCATAGACCACAATACCTGCAGTCATAATGCAAACAAAAAACACAACTCTGATAATGTATGCACTGTCCTTGAAGTTGATTGGTCCACACCCGAGACAGCTTGAGACTAGGCTCTAAGGAAAGCTGTGGACCAATCAACTTCAAGGACAGTGCATACATTATCAGAGTTATGTTTTTTGTTTGCATTACGACTGCAGGTATTGTGGTCTATGCAAACATGACTCCTCGTAAAAAAAGGTGTCAGTTTTGTTGCCAGATAAAAGGGTAAAAAAACAATTATCGTAACCACTTCTGTCATCGCTTTTCGGGGGTTTGCTGCGCGATGTACAACCCACGGCTCTCCGGTGTGTTTCGCCTGGTCGTGTCGCGGTATGTCGGACATCTTTCCGATCGAAACGCGGTGCAGGCCGAAATCGCGTCGGAGAGAGATGTGCACGGCGCGGTCGTGACAAACCTACGCGGCTATGTAACGCGCAGTTCCAATGTTTGTTCATTCAGCAGAAGGCACGCGTTAAAGTTATACCCTCGCCGCTGCTTGTCATATGCAAGTGTCGCATTTACAAGTTTGTAAATGCGGTCAACGTTGCTTATCCAAACTTGCGTATCCACCCTGACCAGTTAACCGCCCTCACTCGGTGCAGTATTTGCCCGCGCGGAGTAAGTTTTAACTTTTTCTAAAGATGTTCACATGTCTGACCTTTTTAACATATCCGCCGAGACCTCGGTCCCCCGGTGAGTCGGATATGCGACGTTGGACCGTCAGCAGGGATTCTCAATCTCGCCACCCACGATCGCAGTTTGCAATTCTACAAATCCTTCCATACGAAGGCAGACAACAATACAGAATGACAATGCAAATTCATTGTTTGTTTCCGAGATTGTAGTTCTATATATATATTACAATGTCGAGTTAAATGTAGATAATCCATATGTTGCAGAAGAGTTTAAGAATGTGCACTAAATGCTACACATTGGTATACTTTCATAACCGTAATCACCACAATTTAAAAGGAAAATAAAACAAATTGTAACCATGTGACGGTTAAAATGTCCAAAAAAAACAATGAAAATCGGACCATTTAAAGCATTGTCTCACGACAACGACCAAAATCTCCCACTGCAACCATCAAAAACTGAAAAAGTTGCCGGTGGCAAGTCGTCCGAACAGAGCACGCCAATCAAACACTATCCCTTCCCAAAACCTCCAGCCAACAACGAATCAAGCAGCCACTCACCCTGACCCGAGGCTTGGGGGCTACATTCCTTTTCTCTTAACGAAATCCGAATGGGAACATTCATTTCAAGTAGCCCTTGGTGGGTGCCGCACACCACCGCCGTTGTGTCCACCGATAACGCGAGAGGAATAACGAGAGGATTTCACCTTTTGCCACGATTGTGCGTTGCCCACGGAAGCACCCTCCGCCCGCCCGCTTGCTCGCAAATTGGCTTCGACCCGCAATTCCCACGCGTTTGGAGACGCTGTCGTGGATTATAATCAATTTCTCTCGCCCAGGAAAGCCACCCCCAGAGTCCCGAAGATTTCTGCCGGGAGTGTTTTGCATTTGGGATATTTCGCCATCACCAGGTTTATTATTGTATTGTTTGTTTTCGCTGTGAGAGGAAACTGGGGAACTTGGAGGTCACCCATGCAGAAAGGTGGGGGGCGAGAGGGCATACACATCCCACACAGAAAGGTGATTCAATCAGGAATCTAACCGAGGCCCTTGTGAGGCACACGGTGTTAACCGCTCGTGTTACAGACGTGCTTCTGCAGCCCTTTGGAACACTCTAACGATGTGAAGTAGCCACTGGAGCTTATGCACTTTTAACATCATCTAGCTTGAGAAATCATTTCTTTAGAACTGCTTTTTGTGTTGTCCATCCCACCGCGCCTCCGATTAGCGCGGTTGGCTACGTACGGTGCGAAAGAAGTTAAACATGTACATGCGCCACCCGATTGTGGGCCGCTGCAGAGTGACAGGCCTCTTGTGGTCAGGGGTCATAGGTCGCCCAACCCTGACCTTATTACCGCTCCCCAAATGCCAACTTCTGCCCTTTTGCCAAGGCCCCCCATTTACTGTCCGTCGTTTGGTGTTCGTGGCACAAGTCTGGTACTGTAACAGTAAACTGGGACAATTCTTAAATGGTAATGTGTTAAGGTCAACTCTCTCTCACGCTCATGTGCGTGTGGTGTGTGTTGGCGATTGAGTATTTGAGGCGTCTGTGCACTGTTCCGTGCGTTGCTTTTTCCTTAATTCCATGGGCGTTTACGGTGTGTCACGCCTTGGTAAAAAAAAATGAATGTAGCGCTGTAATAACAACAGTCCTTATTCACGGAAAGACTCGTTCGGCGTTAATGCGCCCATTTTCAGGAACGCGCTCACGTGGTGTTTATTTTTTGTTATGCATTTGAATTGCGGGAGGATATCAGGTTGACGGAGAAAACCCCGCGAGTCGCCATCGATTCAGCCGCGGTCTTCGCAACCGCAGCGACGCACTCCTCGCCCCAAAATCGTCGCCGCCACCTCTCGCGCGATCCTGCGATGCAGCAATCCATGCCAGCAGCTGCACACACCGCGAGATAAATTCATCGCTCCGTCTCCGCGTGCTTGCGCTGCCCGCTCCGTCATCGGTTCTTGACCGTCGGTCATCGTCCGCCTTGCAAAGTCACGTGTGCCTTGTGCGCGTACCCACTGTACAAAAGTTTTAGGGGGTTTTGCCTCGGAACCCCCCTTTGTACGTTCTCGAATTCACGAGTCCCTCGTTATGTCTCTCAACGCGTTGCCAAGTCGGCTTCTCTGCCAAGTAGTGCCGCAGGTAGTGTGACACTGCTAAAAAAACACCCATATGAGGCAATAGCTCTGCAAGGTGTTTCCACGTGGTGAGTAACACACTTGCTGGACAGTGCTTGTCATCTTAAAGGCATTTTATTTAGTCTGCAATGAGTTCCAAAGCACCTGGCAGTGTCTTCGCGTGATCCCAAAGCCAGTAGTATGTACATGTATGTTGAACTTCTTTCGCAACGTACGGAACCAATCGTGCTATTCGGAGGTGCGGGAAAAGTACAAACAAAACTATAGACATCAAAAAGTTCTAAAGAAATGAGTTTTAGATTAATGTCCGCATCTCCATGCCTGGAATTGAATTCTCAGAGTTATTGAAGAACACCACTTTTTTCACGACAATTGGAAAGTTTAATGAAAAAGGTACCCCAAGACCGCTTACACGTTGACGGCAAGGAGAAATATCGAGATGTGCAGGGGCCAAACTGAATAATTCTATTACACAGACATCTGCAAAACGGTTTGCAAAAGAATGAGAAATACATTTGAGAACGCAACACATTTTTCACGACTAAAATGTTTATGGAGCATTTCATGAATATGGTATGCATTCGTAATTCGTTTTACTGGCGTGCCAAGTTTAGTTCAAATATAGTTTAGAGGAATTAATGGTTTGACCACTTTATCAAATGCATTCGTTTTGCATTCCATGTTCGGCATACTTTAAAACCGTTTAGAAAGTGTCACGTGCATATCTCAAATACACGAAGTGTATGCATCTCGTCCCCGTACTAACTTTTCTTTCATAGCTTTGTACTTTACTGCTATGGGTGGAGCAGTGGTGCAGCGGTTAGCACATTTCACTGTGAACCCAGCAACCTGATATCGATTCCTGGCCATGACCGACATGATAACAGTTTGGTCAAGTATGGTTAAACTACCCTTCTGATTGTAGGGCGTGGGGAGGCAGTCAAGCTGTGAGTTAATGCTATTCAGTGGGGGGGGGGGGGGGGCTTATTGTATACATTGATTGACAGGCGACTAATAGCAGCATGAATTAATTGAGGGGTGTCCTGGAATAATCTGCCCTTCACTCACTCTCCCCTCCCGTCTCACTCCACTCCCCTTCACACACACTCTCCCAGCTCTTCCCCCCTCACTGCACTCCCCTCCACGCACTATCCCAGCTCTCTCTATTCATCTCACTTTTCTCCCCCTTTCGCTCGCCCTCCTATCTCTCCCCTCACTCCACTCGCCCTCCGTTACACGCACTCTAATACCTCTCCCCTCTCATCAGTCTACTCCCCAGACGTCCTTACTGTTGACTCCCTTGCCCTCGTTCTAGACTAGGCTCAAGGCCGTCCACATTTTCCTCTATGACCGACCACTATTTCTGTGCATAACAACGCATATGGGAAGGGCGCTGTTAGCCACCATCTGTTACACGATATTCTATTACAGCATCGAGGGGGGAGGGGGTACACTAACCTTTTTTTATTCAGCAAGGAAGTGTGACACCAGTCACATAGCTTTTAAGTGTGCAAGAGGGAGAGGCCCCAAGCGTTTGGCTACATCGAGAGGGAGATGGGTTGGGGGCGGGGTGGCATTTAATTCCTTGCACCAAGGCGCATGCCAACCGCGCTGCGCCACTGAGACAGCGAGGAGGAGGTTGGCTGCTCGTCATCATCCGTCTGGAATTCCCCCTGCACAGTCGCGTCTGGCTTAAAGTAAGCAGCAGCAGCATTGAACGTGGGTGGTGGTGGGTGGGTCGATGGGGGCCATGGGGTGGATGGTCCCGTACGTGGCTTGATGTACTTTCGCAAATCCCCGCATTGTGCTGCACCTGGCTGCAGGTCGCCGAGCGAATCAGCATTTTTTTGTTTTTACTCGCGAGGTAGGGAGAGGGCGACACGGCTGACATCGTGATTTGACGGTAATGCTTGTTGAGGTTGAGTGATGATGACGACAGTGATGATAATACGATTTTGACGATTTGGTTTTCAGTTTAATTTATTAGGATTTTCCCTGTGAGCCATTCGGCTCTTGATTTGGGTTCAACCGCAACAAACAATACAATAACAAAATACACCTAAAATTAATGGCAGTGCTGCTGCTGCTGATGATGATAACGAGGGTGGCAACTGTGATGATGATAATGATGACGGTAGCGACAACGGGCATCGTGAGAATAATGATGGCTATGGTGATGATGACGAGGGTAATAATAGTGGTCGTGATTATTCCCATCACGATGACGTCGCTGCGAGAACATCGGCTACATTACTTTCAGCCCGCAAATATAAGGGGTGATCCATTTATCGATACCACACCGATTTTCTAATGAGCCTCTTTCTTCCCAACAGGTGATTTAATTCCGTGAAAGCGAGGGGTCTTCCGTATCTTATAGGGGCAAAGGTTCAACGATTGAAATCGCTGAGGGAAATGTAACATTATTTTGAGGGTGAGGGGGGGGGGACTATTTTAGTGATGTATCTATAATAGGATCACCCTGCATAACGTTCCCATCACAACCAGAATACATGAATTGACACTGGAATCCGACGAGCAATCCATCAATTAACGGCAGACACCCCCTTAACACAAAACCCCTTCGTCGAGTCATCGGCAGCGGCCACGGTCAACTCCCCCTTTTGCTGGATGAAGCCCCCCCCCCCCGCCGAGTTGAAGAGCAATAAAAATGCATCCCAACCCACCTGCAACGCCGCGTTCCATTCCTAGGGCTGGCCTGCCGCTCTCGCTGTTATTCTGAAACCATCATCCGTCATCCCCCTCTCTCGCCCTCCACGTGCTTTGCCCCAATCGCACCAATCCCCCCTCCTCCTCCTCCACCTCCCTCCCCCCCTGTCTACCCCACTTTTAATGATGTCATTAACCAGCACGCGTTCTCTAATCCTACTGCTTGTCTCTCCGTATAATTATAATCTCACACACACACACGTCTCTCTCTCTCTATTTCCACTGTCTTAACGCTTTGAAATATCGTCATGGATGGCCATCTTCTTGGGTGTGAGGCGCTCTTCATCCAGCAGTGGATCTAGCATGGCTGCTGATGACGACGATGGCGAATGACCCGCTAGTCTCGGTACGCGTAATGAGATCCTTTACAGCTGCTCCCCATAAATCACCGCGCAATGCATATTTAGAGGAATACAAAATTGCTTATTAGGGGGTCGTGGGCCTGAATCACAGCCGAAATGTTAACGCTGGCGCACACCCAAAGACAAAGATCCCACCCCCACCGTTATAGCCTTAACAGACTGTTAGGAGCAAGTGCTGTGAGCAACTAAGAAGGCCGGCACGTCGCACGAGATGGGCGTGCGGGTGAGCCAGCACCACCCTCAGGGCCACCTTCGTCTGCCCCAGTAGCGATGCTTTAACACACCGCACCCCGGCTACTCGTTCGAGGCTGAGTCGACCTAGGGGAAAGGGCGCAGGACCGGTTCAAATCATCGTCACTGGGGTGTTGGTGGCCGTGGGCGGGAATGGAACTCGGGTTGGCCGGGGTTCGTAGCGCAGCGCGGCTGCAACTAGCCACGCGCTTCAGACCTCCGTCTCGATCCGAGCCGTGTAATAGCTGTATCTTGGCAACAGGCAACACAAACAGTGGCGACAGCTGTTGTTGGTGTCAAAACTCATGCCTCTCGAAGACAGCAAACAGAGTTAACGCGCGTGCGCGCGCGCGCACTCAGAACGGGGAGTTTCGCCCCCTTTTAAGGCTGATGGCACACCAACGCTTTAACTCAGCTGGAATCGTCCAGAACGCTGTTCCAGGAAATGTTCAGGGATTCCCCTCTCCACCCCCCCACTTCAGTTTTGGTGATGAACCGTTTCGTGGGATTATACGAATGTTGTAGGGTAGAAAAATATCATCGGATTGTTACGGATATGCATATGTTGTATTCTAGTGGTAGTGCCTTACGCCGATAATTGCATATTTCCCAAGGCAGCGGAGCAGGGTTTCGGGGAGATATCGAGTGACAAATGAAGTCCTGGATGTTAACGAGCCAAATCAAGAACGACCCGGCCGCCTTTGTCTTCCCGGGCTTTTTCTGGTGATACCAGGCCGCAGGAGGTGTTCATTGTTTGGGCTGGGTCGACCTTTAATCGTCGTGGTCCGGTGCAAGATGTGCATGGCCGTGAATATTTGCACAGAAATGACAGACGGAACGGAGACACACACACATACGCACGCACGCGCGTGCACGCACTCACCCACAAACCATACGAGCCATAAAATAAAATAAACGAACAATGTAAACAAATCCACACGCTCACAATTAACAAAAAAATATACGTACACAGACACAAAGACTACGATCCCCCATGTAGCCTTCAACAGGCGGTTAGGGCAAGTGGCGTTCGCGTGCGCCTTTGTCTTACCAGCGCTGATGCGTACGCATCGCCCCAGGCGCTGATTTTAGGCTGAGTCTACGTAGGGGAGGCCCACACGCACAGCGCACGAGCGGGTAGATGTAGGCCAGAACCAAGCCCCGGCCACCTTTGTCTTCCCAGCGCTGATGCGTACGCATCGCCCCAGGCGCTGATTTGAGGCTGAGTCTACGTAGGGGAGGCCCACACACAGACACAACACATTCAGAATGAGAACATCCACTCGGTGTGAGCCGGGCGTCATGTTGCCACTCGAGAATGCTCCTTAATTACCGACAGAAGTACATCGTTGTGGGTGTATGTGTGTGGAGGGGGGGGCAGTAGTGTAGTGGATAGCGCACTACTCTACGAACCAAAAACAGTGGCTAATATCTGCACGGACCTCTCCTAGGTCGACTCAGCCTTAAATGAGCACTTTGGTGCGGTGTGTAAACATCGGCACTGGGGAGACAAAGGCGGCCGCGCATTGGCTCTGGCCAACCTCACCCCACCCTCCCCTTCGTGTGCCGTGGGCGGCCTTCGACGGTTGCTCGCTGTACAGCACTTGCCCCAACAGTCTGCTGAGACTATACGGGGAACCTTTGGAGGTGGTGATGGGATTCCGTGCGCGGACGCGATGATGTGCAGTTTAATCAGCGTTGTGTTCGGGGAGTGGAGGGGGGTGAGATTGAGAGGGGGGGGCTGGACACGCTTCCCTCCTTTCCCTCCCTCCCTCCCCCAACACTCACCCCACTCTCTCTCTCCCTTACCCCCCACTCACCAACCCACCCACCCACACACTCACACACCCCTTCTCTCGCTCGCTCGCAAGTATAAAAACTCAAGAGCGCAGAGGAGGAGAGAGAGAGAGGAGAGAGGCGGAGTGAAAGCAACCGAGGTGTTTTTTTGGTGCTGTGAGTCAGTGCAGCAGCAACAGCCCACCTGTGGTGTTGTCGTCTATAAAGCACAGTCGATCGGAGCGCAGTTGGGATAGGCGACGGTGCGTTGTACCTTACGGGGCGTTGCGTCAGCAGTGCGCGTGTGCCAAATCATAGGCGACACATCTTCGAGAGACGCGGGGAGGGAGAAAGCGTTGCGTGCACGCCAGCGTAGTTGCGAGCCACGAGGATACACACGCGGGCACGCTGCGTGTGCGCCTGCTGCTGCTGTTTGCACCGACGGTGATCGCCCATTTACGGTCACCCGTTCGGCCGAGCATCTTTCGCCCACTCCAAGTAAGTGCCACTTTCAACGCATTCTAAAATCGCACCTCGGCCTGAATGCACCGCGCGCGGCTGCAAAGTTTGAAAGGCACCGTTTTCGGTGATGACGCGAGCCACGTAACGCAACGCACGCGTCCAAAGAGCGCAGTGGCCTTAAAAGGAAAAAAAATCGTATCATGGGCGACGTTTCGGGCGACGGGGCATTTTGTGCGCGCGCGCGTGTGTGTCATTGTTGCAGCAGTAGCAACAACAACAGCAACAACAAATAAAAATTAACCCGTAAAAACAAAGTTTTTCACTCTAAATCCTTTATATGCGTGGCGGCTAGAGTCCTCTCGTCCTCTGGCTTGAGATGGCTGCCACCTATGGGTCAGATGATTGTCTGCCAGCATTAAGCAATTGGTAATTAAATATTTAAACATTTTTTCCTAAAAAGTGTAAAATTTAGGAATTTTTTTTCACGAAAATTAATTGTCACGCACAACGAGTCTGTGTGGAAAATGTCAGCTCGATTGGATCACGGGAAGTGGGTTAAAAAACGACCGAAAAATTTGCACGGTTGTAAGCAAGCAAGCACGCAAGCAAGCAAGCAAGCGAACTTAATATAAAGGATTTTAAAAACGAATCTCGGCCACGGCTTCACGTCCGTTTGGCGAGTGATTGTCACACACCGAGTCGCATCGTCGCCAATTCGCGCCTGGCAAGCGGCGTGCGCGGTGAAGTATGGTCAAACGACTCTCCACCCGACCCACGATCGCGACACGGCCGCGTGGGATCGAGGACTTCATCCAGCAGTGGATTGACAACGGGGCTGTCTGTGTGTAACATTTGCATACGCAATGCGGGGGGGGTGTGCGCTCGTACGCAATATCATATTCGGTGAAGATTATTTTAGCGGATCGGGTTTTTGATTTAATTCGTTCTGCGAGGGATGGAGAGATTTACGCAATTCTGTACGGCGGATGCAAGACGCAACTTTGTTTTCCGGATTATAAGACGCGTTTCATGATGCAGGAGGTGTGTGTCACTAGATTTGTACTACTCAATTGACTAAACTAAAACTGAACTATTTTATTTTGCCAGGTAAGGCCCACTGAGCTGTATAGCCTATTTTCAGAATCGACCCGGCCACGAATGATAGCTCAACCAAGTGGTTTATCATCGTCTTCATCACGTGGACATTTATCGCAGCAGCGACATACTCTTTAAACGGAGGACCCGGCGAAAAATCCACGCGACCAGAGAGAGAGAGAGAGGGAACAGCCAAACACCAAATATATAGGCATCTTTAGGGTCGAGATCGAATTCACGACCCCCTGTACACCAGGCGAGGTAGTTAACATCTCGCCACCGTGACACTGAACCATCCCCACCCCCAACGTTTGGGGCACGTCTTACTTTCCAGAGCGTCTTATAATCCAGGGAACATATGGTGGACGAGCTTGATGCCAGTCTGGTTTGGGTGAGAATTGCGGTGTGTGTGCTGTGATGTTCGTGTCATCATCATCATCATCACCACGATCCATGGGCTGATTTCCCGGAAGGCATCCACTGCAAATGTCGTCATTTGTTTCCACTTCCCTTCTTGTCTTGTGTCAGCATGGCTCAAATTTTTGTGCAGTAAATGGATGAAATTTGTTCACATGGATGGGAAATATCCGTGACAATATTTCAAAGTGTTAAGACCGCGTCGAGAGAGAGAGAGCGATCGGCGTTCTTGGAATCATTACCGTATATTGAGATACCGAAAGAGGAACACGTGGCTTAGATATGTGTGTAAGAGCTTTATAGTTCATCGGATTCCTCCAGTACGATTCTGAGATATCAAGATCCATGGGCAGATAGCCCATAGAATCGTCCACTGCACACGTCCTCATTTCTTTCCACCATCCTCTATCTTGGTCCAATGTGCATTGGTTCTCAACCTTGTTGTTGTTATTGTTGTTATGGCCGGGCCCCCCAATTAAGACGACGCCCCCCCCCCCAATCTCGAGGTTTTTATGGCCACGCGTTCACGCCCCGAGCGAATGCGGTGTTGGGAAGGCATTTCAGTCACGTGGTGTATCGGTGTGTTCTGTGCTGGTAAGGCATTTGAGTCACGTGGTGTATCGGTGTGTTCTGTGCTGGTAAGGCATGTGTCACGTGGTGTATCGGTGTCTTCTGTGCTGGTAGGGCATTTGAGTCACGTGGTGTATCGGTGTGGTCTGTGCTGGTAGGGCATTTGAGTCACGTGGTGTGTCGGTGTGTTCTGTGCTGGTAGGGCATTTGAGTCACGTGGTGTATCGGTGTGTTCTGTGCTGGTAAGGTATTTGAGTCACGTGGTGTGTCGGTGTGTTCTGTGCTGGTAGGGCATTTGAGTCACGTGGTGTATCGGTGTGTTCTGTGCTGGTAGGGCATTTGAGTCACGTGGTCTATCGGTGTGTTCTGTGTTGGTAAGGTATTTGAGTCACGTGGTGTATCGGTGTGTCCTGTGCTGGTAGGGCATTTGAGTCACGTGGTGTATCGGTGTGTTCTGTGCTGGTAGGGCATTTGAGTCACGTGGTGTATCGGTGTGTTCTGTGCTGGTAAGGCATTTGAGTCACGTGGTGTATCGGTATGTTCTGTGCTGGTAGGGCATTTGAGTCACGTGGTGTATCGGTGTGTCCTGTGCTGGTAGGGCATTTGAGTCACGTGGTGTATCGGTGTGTTCTGTGCTGGTAGGGCATTTGAGTCACGTGGTGTATCGGTGTGTTCTGTGCTGGTAGGGCATTTGAGTCGCGTGGTGTATCGGTGTGTTCTGTGCTGGTAGGGCATTTGAGTCACGTGGTGTATCGGTGTGTTCTGTGCAGGTAAGGCATTTGTGTCACGTGGTGTATCGGGGTGTTCTGTGCTAGGTGGGCATTTGAGTCACGTGGTGTATCGGTGTGTTCTGTGCAGGTAAGGCATTTGAGTCACGTGGTGTATCGGTGTGTTTTGTGCTGGTAGGGCATTTGAGTCACGTGGTGTATCGGTGTGTTCTGTGCAGGTAAGGCATTTGTGCCACGTGGTGTATCGGGGTGTTCTGTGCTAGGAGGGCATTTGAGTCACGTGGTGTATCGGTGTGTTCTGTGCAGGTAAGGCATTTGAGTCACGTGGTGTATCGGTGTGTCCTGTGCTGGTAGGGCATTTGAGTCACGTGGTGTATCGGTGTGTTCTGTGCTGGTAGGGCATTTGAGTCACGTGGTGTATCGGTGTGTTCTGTGCAGGTAAGGCATTTGTGCCACGTGGTGTATCGGGGTGTTCTGTGCTAGGAGGGCATTTGAGTCACGTGGTGTATCGGTGTGTTCTGTGCAGGTAAGGCATTTGTGTCACGTGGTGTATCGGGGTGTTCTGTGCTAGGAGGGCATTTGAGTCACGTGGTGTATCGGCGTGTTCTGTTCTCGTGAGGCACTACAATCACGTGGTGTATCGGCGTGTTCTGTGTTTACTGTGGGGGGGGTCACGGATTAAGAACGGCTGCCCCCCCACAGTTCTCACGCATACCATTGCTGCAGGTGGTGATTGACAGCTTAATGGGCCGCATACGAGGGCTAATTTCGCAAGCTACATTTGAACAATAATTGTAATTTCAAGCACTTTTGTCAACGCACTGCTGTAATGCCACACACACACACACGTGTGTGTGTGTCGTGCACGTATGTATGTGTCGTGCATATGCCACACACACACTACGCGTGTGTATGTGTCGTGCATATGCCACACACACGTGCACACGCGTGTGTATGTGTGTCGTGCATATGTCACACACACCCACGTGTGTATGTGTCGTGCATATGCCACATGCACACGTGCCTGATGCTGCGCGTATTGCACGCTGCATGTCAGACGAACGAGGCCACTCGAAGCAGCGACGCGCATTCAAAGACAAAGATCCCCCGTCTAGCCTGAACAGACGTATGGGGCAAGTGCTATTAATGAGTATCCATGAAGGCCGGCAGGGCACACGAGGGGGTGGGTTGCCAGCACCACGCCCGACCGCCTTTGTCTCCCCAGTGGCGATGTTTACACAGCGCACCAGGTACTCATACTCATTTGAGGCTGAGTCGACCTAGGAGAGATTCAGGACCGGTTCAGATAATGGTCACTGGTGTTGGCCGTGAGTGAGAAACGAGCGCACTAGCCGTTGCACAATTACACCCACACACGACACTAAACATGCCACACACACCACACACACCACACACGACACTAGACACACCACACACACCACGCACACTACACACGACACTAGACACACCACACACATCACACACCACACACACACCACACACCACACACACCCTACACCACACACACCCCACACACCACACCACACACACCACACACACCCCACACACCACACACACACACAACACACACCCCACACACCACACACACCCCACACACCACACACACCACACACACCCCACGCACACCACACGAGGCTGAAGAGACGCTCATTGTTGCAGGGGGTGAGTGTCTACTCAAGGCTGACTCCTCAGGCTGACTCATCCCGCGTGCGCTGGGGGGGGGGCGTGAACGGGGGCTGGGGGGGACGAGTGGGGGGGGCTAATGGGGGGGCGAGTGGGGGGGGCTCTGTGCAGGGATGGAGAGAGCGGTGGTGGTGGTGGTGGCGGTGGGGGCTCCGTCAGCAGCCGCATGAGTCTCCATCATCTCGACGGCGGACAAGGGGGAAGAGATTCACCCCGTGGACAACAACAATGACAATTTATACTAAAAACCTCGAATGATTCATCGAGTACACTGCCCCTAAAGGGAACACAGTAGCAGCAGCAGTAGTATTGTTATTATTCAATAGGCGGTGCCAGTGACGAATGCGTTGATTTGGTTTGTGCTCAAGCACCACCGCCAACGCAGAGTCTCGCAGTGACAATGGGCATCGATTTCCACGTCCACGGTGTCAGACATGCGACCGACCATACTTCACCACCACCGTGCGCGTCGGTGACGTCAGTGGCGGGAGGTTGCCTCCCGCCACTGACGTCAGCCGCGGTCTGGGGGATCGAGGCCCGGGGAGCTGCGTAATTGCGGTGCGCTAACCGCTGCGCCACCGCTCCTCTGCACCCACCACCCCCCAGCAGCAGCAGCAACAAGACGATAATTGTTGGTGGCTTCAGTGGCGCCGCCGGTAGCAGTGACGTGTCACTCGGGTCGTCTCGGCGCCTCGCCGCGCGATTTCTCGCGTCCACGCGTCCCCGCCTCCTCGCCGTGCACGGCTCCTCGCTCCACGAGCCGCGCCAACGAGACGCGCCGCTCGGCTCCGTGGAAATTCCACGTTCCTATGGCGCACTTCAGTTGGTGGTCGGCGTTTGAAGTCGACTGCGCCCCCCCCCCCCCCGTGTCCCCCCTCGTGATCCTCCCCCCGTGTCCCTCCCCCCCGTGCCCCCATCTTGATTCCCCCCCCCCCCGTGATCCCTCCCCCGTGATCCTCCCCCCCGTGCCCCCCCCCCCCTTGATTCCCTCCCCCGTGATCTCCCCCGGTGATCCCTCCCGTGCCCCCCCCTGACCCCCCCCCCCCTCGTGATCCCCCCCCCCCCCCCATGATCCGTTGATCGTACAAACCACTCGAGACTCGGGTGCATTGGCAGCAGCAGCAGCAGCGAGAGAGAGGGGGAGGAGGAGGGGAGAGAGAGGGAGGGGAGTGAGAGGAGCTGTCACCGAGAGTTCCGAGCGCCTTCGTCGCTCCGCCGCTGCCGCTGACGGCGCCTGCGACGGACGAGAGCGGGTGGCCCGTGCGTGGCGCGACCCCCGCAGGGAATTGGGGCTATTGACAAGAATGTCGGCATACAACAACAACAACAACGACCACCACCACGTGGCCTGTCCCAAACACAACCGTGGATCGTCGTTTCGACGATGACGACCTGTGTGGGTCATATTCACATCTGGAGCATTGGTTCTCTACCTTTTAGCCCCCCCCCCTCCCAATAGTTCCATTCATTGGCTACCACATTCAGATAAGCCCCTCCCTCCTCCCCCCTTAACTTGTATTTAATTTATTCTTTTATCTTTAGACGTGACTTAACCGAAAGAACCAAAGAATAATTCCTGCAGTCACGAAAGCTCCAAAATTTAGATTGTATTTAAGAACTTGTATCTTGGAATCTTTGCCTCACTTGATACAGCAAATCTAGCTGTGACGGTCCCACCTGATGACGGAGACTTGTGTTGCCTCCGAAACGTCGTGATTTATTATTTTATTTCTATTATTCTATTATATATTTTTTTTTACCTACGTGACTTTACCGACAAAACCTAAGAGTATGAATCCTTGCAGTCACGAAAGCTTCAAATCTAGAACTAGGAGATGTTGACTACCTCGCCTGGTATGCAGGAAGTCGTGGCTTCGATCCCGACCCTGACGCCTATATATACGGAGTTTGCATTTTTCACTCTCTCCCCGTGGTCGAGTGGGCTTTTCTCCGGGTCCTCTGGGGGTTTCCCGTCACATTTAGAATCAACATGACGATAGGTCACTTCGTTTCGTTGAGCTTTCATCTGTGGGCCACATCACTTTTGAAAAATATCTATACAGCTCGGTGGGCCTTACCTGGTAAAATAAAACACCGTTTAGTTTTTATGTTTTTCAAACAACGTCTTGAGCGCAGAACTGACCACGAGCAGCGAGTCTACAGCACGAACGACTGGGGGAAGGGAGTTAGAGACAATGGGGTCAGCAGAAGAGAATGAGCGACCCCCCCTCGTCTTCCCTTCCCCCTCCGAGCGAAGGTTGACTGAGGCTTTCGAGAGAAAGCCGTGGGTGCTGGAGCGGAGAGATCGCCAAGGGGATTAGAAGAAGGCGAGAGGGGAGAGGTTGGAGAGTGCGTGAATGGGAGGGAATAGCAGTGAGAGGGGAGAGTTTGGATTACGTGGAGGGGAGGGAGTAGCGGCTGCCTCCCACAGTTCCCACGCATACCATTGCTGCAGGTGCTGATTGACAGCTTAATGGGCCGCATTCGAGGGCTAATTTTGCAAGCTACATTTTAACAATAATTGTAATTTCAAGCACTTTTGTCAACGCACTGCTGTGATGCCACACACACACACACGTGTGTATGTGTCGTGCACATGTGTGTGTGTCGTGCATATGCCACACACACACACGTGCACGACACACACACACGTGTGTATGTGTCGTGCACGTGTGTGTGTGTGAGGCAGACAGGCGTGAGCTCGCCTAGTTAAGATTCTGTGTCCGCTGAGTGTCTGCGCGTTGAACTTCTCTCGCAACGTTCGTAGCCAACCGTGCGAATCGGAGGTGCGGGGGAAGAACTACAAACTCGACACACACAAACAAGCGCGTCCTCGAAGTCGACCCCACACGCCCGCGGGTCTGGGATGTCGAGGGTGACGCAGCTCTGGAGATTGCGTCCTCCGGGACCTGCGGTTTCTCCCTCCGCATTTTCTAATCGACATCACGCGTTCTCTAGTAGTTGGCCCACTGCTAGACATTCTCACGCGACGATAGGCCACTTCGTTGAGCTGTCATTTTAGCAGCCCGTACCTGGTCAAATAAAACTAAAATATTTAGCAGTTGGGGTGACGCCGGGTGTCTGGGACCACGAGGGTGACACCGAGTGATCTCTGTCGCGACGGGTGTCTGGGTGTCTGTGCCCGCGAGGGTGACGCCGGGTGTCTGGGTGTCTGCGCCCGCGAGGGTGACGCCGGGTGTCTGGGTGTCTGCGCCCGCGAGGGTGACGCCGGGTGATCTCTGTCGCGACGGGTGTCTGGGTGTCTGCGCCCGCGAGGGTGACGCCGAGTGATCTCTGTCGCGACGGGTGCCTGCGCCCGCGTGCAGGATGACTCTGCACAAGTCGGACAAGCTGCGCAGCCTGGAGAGGAGGCGGGGCAGCACCCCGCTGCCCCTGGCGCACCAGCGCCGGCGGCAGAGCGCCGCCCTGCAGCAGCGCGCCTGCCCCCCCGACGGCCTCGACCCCGGCAGGGCGGCCGCGATGGTGGCGGCGGCGGCCGGCGCCCGGGGTCCCGGTGGAGGAGGAGGGGGGTCGGCTCGCTCCTCCGCGGCGCCGGCGGCGGCGTCGGCGGGGGAGCACCGCAGCAGCTGGTCGTCCGAGTCGGCCGACTCGGTGCTGTCGGGGGGCAGCACGGAGGCGGCGGGCGCCGTGTACCGCGTGCTGCTGCTGGGGGACGCCGGCGTGGGCAAGTCGAGCCTGGCGTGCGTGCTCGCTGGCAGCGAGGACGCCATGGGCTCCGACTGGGAGGCCGACTTGGGTGCGTGGTGCCGCGTGGTGTCTGCACGTGGGTGTCTGTGTATGTGTCTGTGTGCGTGCTTGTGTGCGTGCGTGTGCGTGCGTGTGTGTGTGTGCGTGCGTGCGTGTGTGTGCGTGTGTGCACGTGTGTGTGCATGCGTGTGCGTGTGTGTGTGCGTGCGTGTGTGCATGTCTGTGTGCTTGTGGGGAGCGGTAGTGCAGCGGTTAGCGCGCCGCGCTATGAACCCGGCGACACGGGTTCGATTCCCGCTCACGGCCAACACCAGTGACGATTATCTGAACCGGTCCCGGGCCTCCCCTAGGTCGACTCAGCCTCAAATGAGTACCTGGTGCGGTGTGTAAACATTGCCACTAGGGAGACAAAGGCGGTCGGGCGTGGTGCTGGCCACCCACCCCCTCGTGTACCATTCCGGCCTTCATAGGTGCTCGCTAACAGCACTTGCCCCTACAGTCTGTTAAGGCTATATGGGGGATCTTTTTCTGTGTGCTTGCGTGTGTGTGCCTGTGTGCATGTGTGTGTGTGGGGAGCGGCGGTGTAGCGGTCAGCGCTAAGCTGCGCTACGAACCCGGTGACCCGAGTTCGATTCCCGCTCACGGCCAACAACACCGACGACGATTGTCTAAACCGGTCCTAGGCCTCCCCTAGGTCGACTCGGCCTCAAATTAGTACCTGATGTGGTGCGTAAAAACATCGCCACCGGGGAGACAAAGGTGGCCGGGCGTGGTGCTGGCCACCCACCCCACTCGTGTGCCGTTGCCGGCCTTCAAAGGTGCTGCTACTTGCTAACAGCACTTTCCCCGACCAGTGTGTTAAGGCTATATGGGGGATCTTTGTTTTGTGTGTGTGTGGAGGGGAGGGGTACGAACCCGGCGACCCGAGTTAGATTCCCGCTCACGGCCACCAACACCACCAGTGACGATTATCTGAACCGGTCCTGGACCTCCCCGAGGTTAACTCGGCCTCAAATGAGTACCTGGTGCGGTGCGTAAAAAAAAAAAAATTGCCACGAGGGAGACAAAGGCGGCCGGGCGTGGTGCTGACCACCCAACCCCCATCGTGTGCCGTGCCAGGCTTTCCTAGGTGCCACTCGCTAACAGCACTTGCCCCAACAAGTCTGTGACGGCTACAAGGGGGCTCTTTGTCTTTGTGCGTGTGTGTGCGGTGTCGTGCAGAGGACACGTACGAGCGGACCGTGTCTGTCGACGGCAACGAGGCGACGGTCGTCATCCTCGACACGTGGGACCAGGTACCATTGCGCGCCACCCTCTTTGTTCTTGCCCGTGTCCAGCAGTGGATAGAGAACGGCTGACACGCGTGCGATCACCAGCGGTGGAAGGGCGCGACAGACGCACTGCGAGCTCCGGCCTGCGTACCCTCCAAACCCGAGTTCTACTCGGAAGCACCGAGTGCGCGGAACAATGACACCCCAACGCTCATCCCCTTGACTCTACATTTAACCACGTAACACATGTAATTAACCTTAACCTAGCCCATCACCGTAAGCCATCAATTCTCCCCAACGCCCTGAACGTCATTCTAACTGCTAGCCCGAACCTGTAATCTTCAACACACAATTCCCATCTAAACCCTAATCCTATCCCATAGCCCGAACCGTCACCCGACCCCCAAACCCCTGTTCCCCTATCCCTCTATCCGCCTAATAACCCTACCCCCCTTGTCTCCTCGAGTCCCCCTATCCCCCTATCCCCATGTCCCCCCACTCCCCGCACGCATGCAAGATGAGAGCATGTGGTTCCGTGAGCCTCCAGCTGGTCATCGTCTAACCTTTTGCCACTGTCCCCGCATCCCCCCCCGTGCCCCCCCCCCGTGCCCCCCCCCCGTGCCCCCCCCCGTGCCCCCCCCCGTGCCCCCCCCCCGTGCCCCCCCCCCCCCGCTCCCCGCGCGCGTGCAGGATGAGAGCGCGTGGTTCCGTGAGCAGAGCCTCCAGCTGGGCGACGCGTTCCTGCTCGTCTTCTCGGTGACGGAGCGCTCGTCGCTGGACCGCGCCGCCGAGCTCGGCTCGCTGGTGCGGCGCGCGCGTCCGCACCCCCGCACCGCCGCCCTCATCCTCGTGGGCAACAAGAGTGACCTGGCGCGCTCACGGGAGGTCTCCGTCGAAGGTGGGCAGCTTTTGGGGGGGGGGCGTTTGGGGTCTCTTTTTTTTTCGACGTCGGAGCTTCAAGTGCCGCCCTTGCCGCGCGTTTGCACGGCCGGGGAGAGTCATCTGGTCCAACACCATGTGAGACTAGGCTCTAAGGAAAGCTGTCTCGGGTGTGGACCAATCAACTTCAAGGACAGTGCACATTATCAGAGTTATGTTTTTTTTTGCATTATGGCTGCAGGTATTGTGGTTTATGTAAACATGACTCCTTGTAAAAAAAAGGTGTCAGTTTTGTTGCCAGATAGAAGGGTAAAAAACCAATTAACAGAATATACAATTGGCGACATTTCTGCCTATGAAGTCCTTCTGAACTGACAGATTGCTGAATTGACAAAGAGTTTATCAACTGACAGATTGACAAGCGAATGCATGAATGGATTTGCGAGTAATCCCAACGGCTGCACGAACGCCAGGATGACACGGAGAGCCCCGCTGAACGATTTCCCGTTGAATTCCGCTCCACTTCGCCGGCACTAACCCCCACCCCCAGCCCCGCCCCCCGCCCCCCCCCGCCCCCGCCCCCACCACGACACCCGCCCCCACCCCCACCCCCACCCCCACTCTCATCCCCGCCCCCACACCCACCGCCGCCCCCGTTGAGATGATTTCGCTGTTATAAATATCGGAATAAGAAGCCACGCTGTTGAGCTCTCATCATTATGTGGTGGCCAGGTCGCTGCTGCACTATAAGTTGTTAATACGTCAGTGGGGCTTTGCCTGGTAGGATGTGGATGGTTTAGCTTTGCGTTTGGGCGATTTGTTCACCTTTCTTGTACTGTGCACACCAAATCGTGTTTGTGCCACTGTTTGTCGTTGCGACGTTCTTACCCGCCCCAACATCTGTGAAAGAGCTTTACAGCTCATCGGATTCCTCCCGCGCTATAAATCAACATTCCGATCGCCCCCCCGCCCCCCCGCTCCACACCACCAGAGGGCCGAGCCGTGGCGCTGCTGCTCGACTGCAAATTCATCGAGACGTCGGTGCCGCTCCACCACAACGCCGACGAGCTGCTGCACGGCGCCGTGCGCCAGGTCCGCCTGCGCCGCAGCGGCACCCGCGCCGCCGCGGGCTCTGCCGAGGCGGCGGCCTCTGGCGGGGCCCGGGACGGCGACGCGTCCAGAGTGGCGGGCGCCAGGAGGCCCAGCCTGGGCGAGCGGGCGCGCAGGCTGCTCGGCCGCTTCGGGAGGCTGTCGTCGGTGAGAGCCAAGTCCAAGTCGTGCCACGACCTCTCCGTGCCGTGAAGGGCGGCGGGGAAGGGGACGCGGGCCTTCACGTGCGCGCCTTCACGTGCGCGCGCGCGCGGGGACGCGCGTGTGGACGCGCCACGGACGCCAGCATGGGGGATGCGTGCGCGCGCACGTGTGGACGCGCTTGGAAAATGCGGGGGACACGCGGGGACACGCGGAGATGCAGGGAGACACTTGGGGGAACACAACACACGGGGGGCGGGGGGGGGACACGTCGGGACAAACATACGCACATGCACACACATCCTGGGGAGGGGGCAGGTGGGGTGCTCGCGTGCGCAATGAGCACCATGATCCCCCCCCACCCCCCCCCCCATATCGGGGCCTGCGCCGTTTGCGAGCACTCACCGAGGCCCGGCGCTTGACGGGGCGCTCGGCGTGGGATGGTGCCGCGTTCGTTCCACTTGTTGTTGTTCGTCTCGCTCAGCGCCGACGTTTGCGCGCCAGCCGCTCGCTTTGGGCTCCGTCAACTTTGGGGAGACGCCCAAAGGCCCACGTCGCCCCCCACCGATGTTAGCCACGGCCAGGAAATAAACTCAGGTCATGAACCACTGTGCCCCCCCCCCTCCCCCCCTCCACCATTACAAATGCTCATTGCATACAAATGCACGGCAATGAGGCACCACGCACGCGCACGCACGATTATCAGAATATTTTAAACGCCCGTTAAAAAAAAGACAATATATCTCATTGCTATGAAAGTTAATAGGTATACATTGCATGGGGGTTTTATTCACGTCGGATTATTTTCTACGTTATGTTTTATAAGAACCACACAAGAGGTATTGGTGTTCTAATTTCAAAGCTTTTAAATTTATATGTTTTCAGTGAAAAATCAAATAATAAACACTGTAGATTATTGAGTGGCCCTTTGGGTCCCAATAGCCTGCTTGGATGTGAAACGCGTTTATAATTTAATATGGGAAACACAAGTAGCTCGGGTTATTTTGTTTTTACATCTTTGCCTTCCCTCCCCCTGTCTGCCCCTTGAACTTGCCCATATTGAACCCTTTTTGGTTCAAGCTGTTGCTCTTTTTGGCGAGTCCACCTTTTGTGCTGTCGGGGTGTGTGACTTCACAACAGACGGGCACCAGCGTAATAACTGTGCCCTAATCGGTGACCTTTAAAAACAAATATTTGTCTCAATTGACTATTCCACCCACCCCCCCCAATTTTATCCTAACCGTGCTTTTTAGTCTTACGTCACAAAACAAATAAACGATTTGGAACGCTTCCAGAGCAGTGCAGCCCTTCGTATTAGAGAAGCAGTCCACGGAAGTGGATATCCCAGAGCTGCTTCTGAGCTGTCTTCGAGCGACCGCTGGGCCGCACAATAGAAGGATGCCACTTTCCCAACCGCCTTTGCGTGCGAGAGCAAAGCTCGTCGACTGGCCGGTGACCTCTTTTTGTTTGCGGGCGAGGTGTCAATGGGTCGGCGGGAAGCCAATGCGATGCACAAAAGAAAGAAAAAAACTGCAGAGGTTGGTGGATCATGCAGGTATGGTGCCCGGTGAGAGGCGAGTGCAAACAAGTAGGATTTAGCATGTGAACTGGTGAAGTGGGTCGTCTAGTTTGTCGTGGTTGAACCGGGTGAGAGCTCGTTAGACCAGGATGGTCTTAGTTGCAAGAGCGACCTGGGTCGTTAGTCTGTCGTTGGGGTGGGTGGGGGGTGGTAGGTGTGTAATCCCAAATGAGTTAAGGTGCGGTAACAATTTTCGAATTTGGCTTTAATGTGGTGCGCGGCGTGACTGGTCCACTCTCGCAGGCAACGTCGGCGGATTTCTTTAGCGGACACTGTGAAGAAGACGGCGAGTGGTGGCGTCTCATCGTTGATGACAAACCGTGGTTGTGATCCGGTTGATAATAGAGGTTTGCTTTGTGTTGGATCGCGTAAGATATAAAAGTGTCGTTAAAACCCGCCACCACCCGACACGGCCAACTAGTAAGGGTTGTCATGTCAACAGAACGTGGCCAATTCGTCACTAGTACAGCACACTGGTGTGTTGGAGGGACAAGCCACAACAGTTACAATCTGAGTACGACGTTTCGCCAGTAATTACAACTAGCTTCATCAGGCGACAGCCAGATTTGTGGAGAAGTCCACCTGTTTCGTTCCTAATTTAGAGGCGTAGATGTGGTGACCACGCTTCTGCGCTCTTGCGCAAATTGGGGGGGGGGGGGGGCACGTTCTGTTTACGTGACAACCCTCACTAGTTGGCTGTGTCGGGTGGTGGTGGGTTTAACGACACATTTATAGATTTACGCGATCTAACCCAAACACAAACCTCTATTATGGATGCTATTGGTCGCAAAAGCCTACTACGTGTTAAACTCATCCGGTTGAGTGGGCGTCACGGTGGCTAGGAAATGTGAACTACCTCGCCTGGTATACAGGAGGTTGTGGGTTCGAACCCGACCCTGACGCCTGCTGTATAATTGGAGTTTGCGTGTTCTTTCTCCCCGTGGTCGCGTGGATTTTTCTCCAGGTCCTCCAGTTTTTCCCTCCACATTTTAGAATCGACTTTGCGCGTGTAGAGTATGTTCCTGCTATACATTTCCACGTGATAAGCCACTTCGTTGAGCTATCGTTTGTGGTCAGATCGCTTCTGAAAAAGCGATAGATAGCTCAGTGGACCTTGCCTGGTAACAAAAAAAATGTTCTGTAGTTTTAAAAAATAGAGCTATCATTTGTGGCCAGATCGCTACTGAAAGAAAAGAGCTTTCTAGCTCAGAGGGCCATTGTAAAATAAAAAAAAGAGTTTAGTTTAGAGTCTCATGCACTGCATATGTGGGGTTACTCTGGTCATTCTGATTTCCTACTGCACTAAAAAAATACAATGACAAGAAGAACTGGCCACGCACACCAAAACAGGACCCTCCTGAAACTGAGTCTCAAGACCCGGGCGTTGTCGTATAATTAGCGGAATGCGAATTATTTTCGATTTAAACAAAAACGTCATGCGTTTTTAGCCGTTGGAATTGGACGGATTTGGGAAACCAGGTGGGTGTGCGGCGGCCTCGAAAAGGGTGGAAATTACAGCCCACGGATAGGAGAGCTTAAAAAAAACTGCGTAGACTTTGCGCAAAACCCAAGATTATCGCGTGCAATTATCTCTCGTGCGTGTTGAGTCTGGTCTGTGCGTCATTGGAGGTTGTGAAGCCCCGTGTATTTTCCGGGCGAAAAATAGATCGCTTGTTTGGTGTGACATCACCATCATCCTCTGCCCCCCCTCCTCCCCCCATCCTCTGTCTGCATCTAATCCACCTTGGGATAATAAAAAAAAACTAACCTCAAGATTCAAATGTTGATTTCTCTCAAACTGAATCCATCGTGCTTTTTAAATCCAAAATGTCGAAATTTCCATGCCTGGAGCTCGTTATGCCATCCATCCAAGTTGTCGTCGGCCTGTAACTTGCTGGTCCACTTTTTGTTCCATTTTCTCCTCCTTTTATGAAGCTCCTTGTCCACGAGTGGCCTCCGAATTTGTACGATTTCATCTCCGCCATCCCTTCCCGCTGTCCGCCCCATACGCCGCTTAGTTTCCCCCACTCCGTAAAGTAAATTCTGAGAATTCCTCTCCGGCCGACGCTTTTCCCGCGACGCGCACCGCTCACGTTCCCGTGGGTTTCCTTCGCTCCACCAACGGCATCGTCGCTGGCGACCACGATCCTTCATCGCGTTCTCAGCGCGTTTGCCTTCACGGGTCATCCGTATAAGCCGAGGGTTGATGATGCTCGCGACGGATGCTTTTCACCCTTTTTGACGATCTTTTGGTGTCCCTCGTTGAGAGCCCTTCCAAAAGCAGGCGGCTGTAAAAGGGGTCTTCTTGGCGACCCACGGGATTGAGGACTTAATGTGGACGCACGGCAGAGGGTCCCTACTTCTCATCACCGTGGCGAGATGTTAACGACCTCGCCTTGGTATACAGGATGGTTGTGGGTTCGAGTCCAACCCTGACGCCTGCTGCTGTATATTTGAAGTCTGCACGTTCTCCCCGTGGTCGCGTGGATTTTTTTCCGGGTCCTCCGTTTTGGCTGTAAAAAAAAAATGTCCACACCATCGGCCACTTCGTTATCATTTGTGACCAGGGCGCTTCTGAAAAAGAGCTACATAGCTCAGCGGGACTTCATTGGTAAAATAAAAAATAGTTTTTTTCATAGAACACTTGACGATCCCTGCTTGCGAGTATTTCCGTGCTGTCAACATGGTTATTTTATGAAAGTAAAAAATAACTAAAGTAGACGTCAAATGACATTTTAAGTCCTTGCTATCAGCAAAACACTCCCGAGTCATTTGTGATAAGTTTAGTTTTTTACTTTACTCGTGAAAACATTTGGACGAATGTCCCTACACTGCACTCGACATATGTAGACTGCTCTTAGAAAAAAATGTGCGTAATTATGAATTGTTATTTGTTTGAATATACAGCATCTCGTGGTATTGTTTTTGTTGTTGTTGTTGTTGTTAAAAGTTCGTGGCCCTGTTCAGGCTTTGCCTGCAAAGAAAAATGGCCACGGCTGGAGCTGTTTCCTGTGAACTCGTCGCTGTCTGATTCGCCTCGCGTCTCCGTGGCGTCCGCAGCCGTGTGAAGAATTCGTGTACAACGTTTTTATTTTTTAGTCTAGGGACGTGGGAAAAGGTGGGGGGGGGGGGTGCCGGAGAGGAAGCCTCCTCCCTTCTTCCTTACTTACTTAGGGGGGGCCGCAAGTGACGACCGGGGAAAATCTTTGGCGGGTTATCGCACCCTCACCTAGCACCCGCATGCCCCTCGTGTCACTGAGAGAGAAGCCCACGCAGTGACAACGAGGGCCTTGAAATAAGAGCGGCGTTGCACGGTTCCCACCACCTTCAGTGCCCTCTAGCATCCTGATGTCGTGTGGCCAAGATTGCTCGCAGCGATGGATAAACACATTCCTGCGGAGGGAGCTGGTAGGAACGTTAGGTTGCTCGGTCAATGGCCAGGGTCAACGGCGGCGTGGTGTATTCCGCAAATATGCCCGACTGTGAGGGCGGGAACAAGCTGGCGTGAGTAGGTTAAACGTTGAGTTTTATAAGGGCACCACGGGGTGACCAGCCCCTCCCCACCCAGCTCCACCCCTCCCACCCCTCCCTCCCACCCCCCACCCAGCCCCATCCTCCCCACCCAGCCCCTCCTCACCCTCCCCTCCCCACCCAGCCCCTCCCTGCACGACGGACGGACACAATAATCCCCTGTGGGCTGGTGTAACCAGGATGTTCCTACCAGTACAATGTATTTTTGCGAAGGTCGTCTTCGAGGTGGTAGGACACAGGCCATCGGTGCCCCGACCCCACCCCCCCCCCCGGTCTAAGTATGTGTCTATATTTCTAACGCGTAACTTTTTTTGCTGTTGCTGTTTAAAAGCCTCATTTAGCTAACACACACACACACAAACATTAGTCGCAAACTGTTCAGCGATTGATTAACTTTAAAGCAGAAACACGATGCGTTTTTTTTTAGTGGGTTGAGGGCGAGGGAGGCGTTTGACCTTTTCGACACGGTGTGCCAAACGGCGGCTCTACATTTCTGCAACGTGATTTGTCGCGTGTGCGCGTACGTGCGGTATCGACAAGGCGATGCGTCCAGTGGGTTGCGTGGTGAATGTTGCTACAGCCTCGTGCTACTGCTTACTGCTGCGTGGGGGGTGGGAGTGGACTGCTTTCGTGGCCAAAAACTGAATTTGTGTTCCCCGAGAGAAGCTCTCTCCGGGTTTGGAGGCAAGCGACTGGCGTCGCACGGCGAAAATCGCTTGCCAAGGTTTTAAAAAATATATATATATAACGTTTTACCCGTCCCTTAATTGTTTATGTCTGTGTATCTACGTTGAACTTCTTCTTTCGCGTCCGTGCGTAAGGCAACAGTGGCTAATCTGAGGTGCCGGCGAGGGAGGTTGACGGCGAGGGAGAGGGGACGCAACAGAATAACACACAACAAAACATCAAATTTTGATTTAAAGCTTTCGTGACTGCAGGGATTCATATTCTTGGTTCTTTCGGTAAATACAAATATTAAATAACAAAAAATTCTCACGACGTTTCGACTGCAACACAAGCAATCGTCATCAGGTGTGAAATTCACAGCAAGAATTTTTTTTTATATTTGTATTATTTTCTTATTTCCCTTCTACGTGACTTTACCGAAAGAACCAAGAATAACACAACATCAGTTGAGACGAAAGTTGAGCGCTTGCTTTTCAAACATTTCAATTGTTGTTGTTGACGTGCTGGACAGCGCTGGACGTCGGGCCTGACAATCAAAACTAATCTGGCTGTCGCCTGATGAAGCTAGTTGTAATTCCTGGCGACACGTCGTACTCGGATTTAAAATGTTGTGGCTTGGTTCTCCAACACACCGGTGTGCTGTACTAGTATACTACACTATACACTACACTATACACTACACACTAGTGCTGTACTAGTGACGAATTGGCCACGTTCTGTTTACGTGACAACCCTTACTAATTGGCTGTGTCGGGTGGTGGCGGGTTTAACGACACATTTATATATTTACGCGATCTAACCCAAACACAAACCTAATATTATGGAAAAACAATTATATTTCTCGCCTGCCCTCCCCAACGCGCCGAGTTTTCATTTGTGGCCGATCGCACCCGACGTTTACATCCAGATGGGAAATATTGGCCCGGCGTTTAAAAAGACCGGCTGGGATGTGGGCAGCAGTGGTTGATGGTGGGGGGGGGCGCGAGAGTTGGATTTCGAGAAACCTTGGCGTAAAAAATGTTGTCCTTCAGAATTGCAACCTCTAAATGGGCTTTAAATCATCCATTTATTGAAGGGGGGGGGGGGTGGTGGTGGGGCTACGGTGGTGGAATATTCCATATTTGTTTTGTTCAAAAGAGGGACATTCAAAACAGTTATTTCTTAGAATTAGAAGCAAGTGGGGGGTGAGGGGGGGCAGTTGCCGGTCATCTCTGATTTGAGTGCTCGTTGCGATTGAATGCGGGGGCTTCCCCCTCCCCCACACACTGATTTTGTTTCCAAAGCGAATGTCTGTCTGGAGTAACGGGGGTGCACACCCCCCCCCCCAGCCGTCAAGGACGTTATCGTAGTTTTTAGAATGCACTGGTGGTGGGATCGTTGATGGATGCCGTGGGGTGGGGTGACGTTCACGTAACTTGCCCCATGCTTAATGGTGGCGGTTGCTACACGCTAAACGTACGGCGCAGACGCGTGGAAATTATTGCTTTGAAATACGCTTCTCAAATTGAGAGATTTTTTTTGTCTAGGAAGATCCCTCCCCCCCCGCCGCCCGCACCTCTCCTATAATTTTTTACTTGCAGTATATATATAATATTTACTGTATATGCTGTGCTGTGCCGTATTTGTATAGATGTAAAATAACGTGGGGGTTGTTTGTGACGGTTCAACTGAGCCATTTGTTAAAAAAAATGGACGATGGGAATATTGATGATGATGATGTGCAATTTCTAAAACAAAAAAACCCCGATATATTTATAATATGCATTAAGTTTCTTTTTCTTTGAAAAAAAATGTTAATAAAAACAACAAATATTTGAAGAAACGCACGTGTGTTTTTTTCTTTTGTGTTCTTTTGTACGATTTCATTCAATGCGATTTGACATTTGACTAAATTATCAAGAAGCGGTTTGATTTCCTCTTAACCCCACGAGTTCGACCACCCCCAGCCCCATTCGCATCTCCCCCCCCCCCACCCCCGGTGCCCCCCCCCCCCCACTGACCTCGGCCGTGACTCACACACAGGGGTGGAGCGGTGGCGCTGCAGTCGGCGCGCCGCGCTACGATCCCAGGTGACCCGAGTTTGGATTTCCCAAGTCCACGTCGAGCATCAGGCGGCGAGTGATAGCCGAAACGGTCCTGGGTCCCCTCCTTCACAGGCCCCATTGACCAGCATGGTGAAGTATGGTCAAACATGATTTGAAGCTTTCGTAACTGCAGGAATCCATCACCTTCGATTTAAAGCTTTCGTGACTTGCAGGGATTCATCTTCTTGGTTCTTTCGGTAAAGTCACGCTAGAAGGGAAAAAATAAAATAATAAAAATAAAACATAATAAAATAATTCTCACGACGCTGTCTCCCCGACAGACCTGGCCTTCACCTGAGGACGGCTGCTTGCGTTGTGGCCGAAACGTCGTGAGAATTATTTTATTATGTTTTATTTTTATTATTTTATTATTTCCCTTCTACGTGACTTTACCGAAAGAACCAAGAAGATGAATCCATCACCTGTTGACGGAAGCTTGTGTTGCGCCCGAAACGTCGCGATTGATTTTATTTTATACCTATGTGACTTTACCGAAAGAACCAAAGAGTATGTATGGTCAAACAATTGTCCCATGACAGACGAGACATTATTATTATTGTTACATTATCCAACCTTGGGGTTTTTATTATTTACCAATGTCTACTCCGCGCTCGGAGAAGACCCACAACACCTCCTGTTTAACCCCGTGCCGGACGTTGATGAAAGTTGTGTAAAGTCTGGGGCAATAGAGCTGGGATAAGTCGATTTAAATGTGCGATCTACATTTTGTGGTGGGTTACTTGGGCCCCTTTTAAAAGTGGTGGCCACCTCAGCATCCTAGCTCGCGAAGGTGGGAAACCCCCTGCAGGCCACGCCCAGCGTGAAGCGATGGATGATGCCGATGACGTCACCAAGCCTTATCCATCACCTCCCGTCCAGCGGCGCACGTGGGAGCAAAAATCTGACTTTTTTCCCGTCAACGATTTTCGTGTTTATACGATTCGTTTGTCAATCGAACAGTAGATAATAATACCGATAACAATAAGAATACATTTATTACGCGCACAATATTTCACGGATATAAAAGATCGTGACTTCTGTGACGCAGAGGCAGGTGACAGAGGTCGTGGTCTCTCAGTGTCTCTTCAAAAGTGTGCGTTGAACTGTGGAGGTAGGATTAGGTTTAATGACGTTCTACACTTCGGGTGGCAGGGACGGTCCCTGGCTCTTTTTTTTGTATCAATCTTTAGTAGAGTAACCAATAACTTGGTTGAACACGTAGTAGGCTTTCGCTACCAATAATTATATATATGATGGAGATGTTTTTGGGCTAGATTGCGTAAATATGCATTTGTTAGGTTCATCACGTTAACAAACACGTGCCGATTTCGATTTAAAGCTTTCGTGACTGCAGGGATTCATATTCTTGGTTCTTTCGGTAAAGTCACGTAGAAGGGAAATGATAAAATAATAAAAAATAATACAATAACATTCTCACGACGTTTCGATTGCAACACAAGCAATCATCATCAGGTGTGGAAACCACAGCAAGAACATTTTGAAAATTGGAAAATTTTCTTGCTGTGGTTTTCACACCTAATGATGATGATTTTTTCAAATTTTCAAATTTTCTTGTCGTGATTTTAACACCTGATGATGATTGCTTGTGTTGCAATCGAAAAGTCGTGAGAATTGTATTGTTTTATTTTTATTATTTTATTATTTCCCTTCTACGTGACTTTACCGAAAGAACCAAGAATATACATGCCAATTTGTTCCTAGTACAGCACACCGGTGTGTTAGAGAGTAAACCCACAACATGTACAATTCGAGTACGACGTTTTCGCCCGTAATTACAACCATCCTCATTAGTCGACAGCCAAAATTGTGGCGAAAAATTCTCCGGTTTCGCTCTTAAATCAATAACTTAATTAATTGCATCTCCCACGTCTTTGAGGAATAAAACAGTGAAGGTGGAAACCGGTACACTTAGCTCAAATGTAAATAGATGTACATAAATTGTATATTTAGTTCTAATAACCCTCGATGGGAATAGCTCCCCATGCTTCAAAGCGTTTGTTTGTTCAATCCATGAGATGAAAGTCGATTCGGGATATCTCGGAGACAAACACATCGGCCCTGGTTTGTGAAGAGCCCGCGGGAGGAGATTTCGACAGCACCACGTCTGAGACTCATTCACGTGACCTCTTATCTGCACTTTCCCACGTCGCCTGCGACAGAGATATTTGTTGCTTGTCAGTCCGAAGCGGTTTTGTTTTTCAAACATTCTCACACGTGGAATGTATCCAAATTAAGTGCGAAAAGAAATGTTAACATGATAGGGTTCACACCATTGGAACCTCATTTGCCAGTAAAAAAATATGATAATTGGTTTTTTACCCTTCTATCTGGCAACAAAACTGACACGCCAAAAGGCGTCATCTGGTCCAACCCATGTGAGACTAGGCTCTAAGGAAAGCTGTCTCGGGTGTGGACCAATCAACTTCAAGGACAGTGCATACATTATCAGAGTTATGTTTTTTGTTTGCATTATGACAGCAGGTATTGTGGTCTATGCAAACATGACTCTTTGTAAAAAAAAGGTGTCAGTTTTGTTGCCAGATAGACGGGTAAAAAAACAATTATCATGATAGGGTTCATTTACTTTTCTGTGCAGTCATTGGTGATAAGGCTGAAACCATAATGAACTCGCGACTTTTGAGAATTCGGATTTAATCAAGGGTTGCTGTAATCTTGGACTGGAACCACGCGTTCTCAGCGTTGCTCAGTCCTCGTGAGCTAACCCAGCCCACATCCACACACACACGCACCACATCATCGTGATGAAAAGACAATCAAAGAACTCCTTTAATCAGGCGACCAGGCACAACAACAACAACAAGGCCGTTTGTTTGTGCGCATGTCGTTGAACTGCAGTTCAACACGCAGGGCTTTGGCGACCAATGATATCCGTAAAACTTCGTTCCGTCGTTGAACTTCTTTCGCACCGTACGTAGCCGACCGGGCTCATCGGAGGTGCGGGTTTGACCTCCGTTTGAATGTTCCACTTCGTAGGTGGTGGGGGGGGGGGTAGAAAAACCCCGAGATCGGGGTACAAAAAAAAACACCCCTCGAAACGTAAAGTTCACTCGAGAGAGGTCTTCAGACGCGGCGGCGAAACATTCCGGGCCGCGAGTAGAGCGGCTCGCAAGGTGCCCATCGAGGCAGACGCGCCGCGCAGACAGAATGGTGGGCACGTGCAGAATCGCGTGCACCCAGCCGCCTTTGTCTCCCCCGTCGTACGTGGCTGAGTGCCGAGTCGAGACGAACGCGGGCAGGGCCAGGCGAGGAGCCGAGATCGGTTCACGGCCGACGACGTTGACGAGGCCGCGAATTCCCCGCGGGGGTCGCGCCACGCACGGGCCACCCGCTCTCGTCCGTCGCAGGCGCCGTCAGCGGCAGCGGCGGAGCGACGAAGGCGCGCGGAACTCTCGGTGACAGCTCCTCTCACTCCCCCTCCTCCTCCCTCCCCTCCTCCTCCCTCTCTCTCGCGCTGCTGCTGCTGCCAATGCACCCGAGTCTCGAGTGGTTTGTACGATCAACGGATCATGGGGGGGGGGGGGGGATCACGAGGGGGGGGGTCAGGGGGGGGCACGGGAGGGATCACCGGGGGAGATCACGGGGGAGGGAATCAAGGAGGGACACGGGGGGAGGATCACGGGGGGGGGGGGATCACGAGGGGGGACACGGGGGGGGGGGGTCGCAGTCGACTTCAAACGCCGACCGCCAACTGAAGTGCGCCATAGGAACGTGGAATTTCCACGGAGCCGAGCGGCGCGTCTCGCTGGCACGGCTCGTGGAGCGAGGAGCCGTGCACGGCGAAGAGGCGGGGACGCGTGGACGCGAGAAATCACGCGGCGAGGCACTCCGAGACGACCCGAGTGACACGTCACTGCTACCGGCGGCGCCACTGAAGCCACCAACAATTATCGTCTTGTTGCTGCTGCTGCTGGGGGGTGGTGGGTGCAGAGGAGCGGTGGCGCAGCGGTTAGCGCACCGCAATTACGCAGCTCCCCGGGCCTCGATCCCCCAGACCGCGGCTGACGTCAGTGGCGGGAGGCAACCTCCCGCCACTGACGTCACCGACGCGCACGGTGGTGGTGAAGTATGGTCGGTCGCACGTCTGACACCGTGGACGTGGAAATCGATGCCCATTGTCACTGCGAGACTCTGCGTTGGCGGTGGTGCTTGAGCACAAACCAAATCAACGCATTCGTCACTGGCACCGCCTATTGAATAATAACAATACTACTGCTGCTGCTACTGTGTTCCCTTTAGGGGCAGTGTACTCGATGAATCATTCGAGGTTTTTAGTATAAATTGTCATTGTTGTTGTCCACGGGGTGAATCTCTTCCCGCTTGTCCGCCGTCGAGATGATGGAGACTCATGCGGCTGCTGACGGAGCCCCCACCGCCACCACCACCACCGCCGCTCTCTCCATCCCTGCACAGAGCGCCCCCCCCCCCACTCGCCTTCCCCCCTCGCCCCCCGGCCCCCGCTCACGCCCCCCCCCCAGTGCATGCGGGATGAGTCAGCCTGAGGAGTCAGCCTTGAGTAGACACTCACCCCCTGCAACAATGAGCGTCTCTTCAGCCTTGTGTGGTGTGTGTGGTGTGTGTGTGGTGTGTGTGGTATGTGTGTGGTGTGTGTGGTGTGTGGGGTGTGTGTGGTGTGTGGGGTGTGTGGGGTGTGGGGTGTGTGTTGTGTGGTGGTGTGTGTGGTGTGTGTGTGGTGTGTGGGGTGTGTGTGGTGTGTGGGGTGTGTGGGGTGTGTGTGGTGTGTGGGGTGTGTGTGGTGTGTGGGGTGTGTGGTGTGTGGGGTGTGTGTTGTGTGGTGGTGTGTGTGGTGTGTGTGGTGGTGTGTGTGGTGTGTGTGGTGTGTGTGGTGGTGTGTGTGGTGTGTGGGGTGTGTGTGGTGTGTGGGGTGTGTGTGGTGTGTGGGGTGTGTGGTGTGTGGGGTGTGTGTTGTGTGGTGGTGTGTGTGGTGTGTGTGGTGGTGTGTGTGGTGTGTGTGTGGTGTGTGGGGTGTGTGTGGTGTGTGGGGTGTGTGTGGTGTGTGGGGTGTGTGGTGTGTGGGGTGTGTGTTGTGTGGTGGTGTGTGTGGTGTGTGTGGTGGTGTGTGTGGTGTGTGTGTGGTGTGTGTGGTGTGTGTGGTGGGGTGTGTGTGGTGTGTGTGGTGTGTGTGGTGTGTGGTGTATCGTGTGTGTGGTGTGTGGTGTGTGTGTGGTGTGTGGTGTGTGTGTGGTGTGTGTGTGGTGTGTGTGGTGTGTGGTGTTTCTAGGCTGGTGTGTGTGGTGTGTGTGTAGTGTAGCGTGCGCTACGAATCCTACACCGGTGACGAATATCTGAACCCGTCCTGGGCCTCCCCTAGGTCGACTCGGCCTTAAATGAGTGCCTGGTGCGGTGTGTGGAAATCATCGCCACTGGGGAGACAAAGGCGGCCGGGCGTGGTTCTCGCCACCAACCACCTCGTGTGCCGTGCCGACCTTCGTAGGTGCTCGCTAACAGCACTTGCCCCATGCGTCTGTTCAGGCTATACGGGGGATCTTTGTTTTTGTGTAATATATGTCGTGTGGGCGTGGGGTGTGTGCGTGTGGTGTGTGTGGTGTGTGTGTGTGGTGTGTTGTGTGTGATGTGTGTGTGTGTGACACTTCACGTGGTCTTAACATGCACATAACCTGGCACAAGCGCCGTGTTGACGTCACCGCCACTTAATGTCGAATGGCGGTTGTTGTTGTTGGTATTGTTGTGTGATGTGTGACGTGGCCTCGTTAGCCCGACACGCACGATGCAGCATGTGCAGCATGGTCACGTGCTGCACGCATTTGCGTGGCACGCGCATTACGCTCATGCACGCGCGTGTGTAGCATGCGCATTACGTATTCTTAGGTTTTTTCGGTAAAGTCACGTAGGTAAAAAAAAATAATAAAAGTAAAATAAAAAATAAAATTAAAATCACGACGTTTCGGAGACAACACAAGCCTCCGTCTTCAAGCTTTTGGTAGTACATGTTGTTTATGCCATTTATTGTGAAAATTCCGTCACAGTTCCTATGATCACTGTTTCAATGCTTTCGTGGCTTTATTTTGGTGATTTCGAAAAGTGTATTGGTTTAGCCATGTTTGTTTGTTGTAGTACAGAGTTAGACTGATGGCCTTAATCTAAGTTGTCTTGTGGTTGTTGTTGTTGTTGTTTGACTTGCATCCCACTGGGATTTTTGCACACAGCGTTGGTGTACGGTGTTTTTTCTGCAATATTTTGCTGTCTTTTCTTGGATTTTCTGTTTGCACTCAGTCACATATTCACTTTAAGATGTTTTTTGTTCATGTTTTTAGTTTTTTGTTTGTTGCGGTTGCACCCGATTCAAGAGCCGAATGGCTCACAGGGCTATACCAAATAAATGAACTTGAACATCCCTGAACGTAATGCCATCTCACGACGAGTCGATACATCAGAAAACGCGGCTAAACCAACGTCGTTTCTGGTGAGGGTCTCCCAGTCTGCTGGCACCACCACCATCGCCGCCTCTGCCGCTTACCACGTGCGAGTGATTGGACTCACATGGGAATGCAAACATGACTCCTTGAAAAAAAAAGTGTCAGTTTTGTTGCCAGATAAAAGGGTAAAAAAACAATTACATTTTTTCTTCTGGCAAATGAGGTTCCAATGGTGTAAATGCTTACCCGAGCTCTCAGATAAAAGGGTAAAAAAATAAAATTTTCTTCTGGCAAAGGAGGTTCCAATTGTGTAAATGCTTACCCTCGCTCTCATATTCTGATGGTGCATTGTCTTTGAGTTGTGCGCCTTTTGGCGTCATCTGGTCCAGCACCATGTGAGACTAGGCTCTAAGGAAAGCTGTCTCGGGTGTGGACCAATCAACTTCAAGGACAGTGCATACATTATCAGAGTAATGTTTTTTGTTTGCATTACGACTGCAGGTATTGTGGTCTATGCAAACATGACTCCTTGTAAAAAAAGGTGTCAGTTTTGTTGCCAGATTAAAGGGTAAAAAAACAATTATCATATTTTTTCTTCTGGCAAATGATGTTCCAATGGTGTAAATGCTTACCCGATGGTGCATTGTCTTTGAGTTGTGCGCCTTTTGGCGTCATCTGGTTCAACACCATGTGAGGCTAGGCTCTAAGGAAAGCTGTCTCGGGTGTGGACCAATCAACTTCAAGGACAGTGCACATTATCAGAGTTGTGTTTTTTGTTTGCATTACGACCGCAGATATTGTGGTCTATGCAAACATGACTCCTTGTAAAAAAGGGGTCAGTTTTGTTGCCAGATAGAAGGGTAAATAAACCAATTATCATAGACCTCTGCCACGTGTGTCAATGAGGTAACTCACCTGCCCCCTCTGCCACGTGTGTCAGTTAGGAAACTCACCTGCCCCCTCTGCCACGTGTGTCAGCTAGGTAACTCACCTGGTCCCCTCTGCCACGTGTGTCAGCTAGGTAACTCACCTGTCCTCTCTGCCACGTGTGTTAGTTAGGTAACTCACCTGCCCCCTCTGCCACGTGTGTCAGTTAGGTACCCTCCACGATTATCTGCACCGGTTCTGGGCCTCCCCTAGGCCGACTCAGCCTCAAATGAGTACTCGGTGCGGTGTGTAAAACATCGCGACTCGGGAGACAAAGGCGGCCGGGCGTGGTGTTGTCCACCCACCACCTCGTGTGCCGTGCCTTCATAGGTGCTACTCGCTAACTGCACTTTGCCCCAACAGTATGTTCAGGCTATACGGGGGATCTTTGTCTTTGTGTGCTCGGGTAAAACAAAAACAGCAGCAGATGGGGGGGAGGGGGGGTCTGTGGGATTACTCAGTCGCAAATGACAGAGACAGCGATACTACTGGAGGCGAAATTAAACATTGTGGAGGGATTTGGGCGGGGGTGGGGGGGGGGAGATCTCCACTGATCAAGATGAGACTTCCACTCTCTCCCTGAGACGTATTAGTAGTTACGGAGGAAGAAGAGGAGGAAAAGGACTTACATTCTCAAACTTTTCCTCCTTATGCCATTTGAATAGTTTTTCTTCGGGGGTGGGGGCGGGGGGGGCAGACATGGACGTGGTTTGTTGTGCGGGTCAGTGAACTTGTCCGCTTTGCCCAGTGGCGTGGCCATGGCTCATGAGTCCGGGTTTTAAATGGGACTCTGTTGTTGTTGTTATTACGGCGGTGAAAGGGGGTTGCGTGAAGGTTGTAATTGCACGCGCAGCGCCCACTGGTCGGTTCGTATGTTACTGAACATGTGTGTGTACGTTGAACTTCTTTCGCACCGTACGTAGCCAACCGTACTAATCGGAGGTGAGGGCACTCTCGTACAACCAATGAAATGGGAGCGGGGGGGCGGGGGGGTAATTGCCCCCCCCCTCTCCCCCCGGGTGTGAAACTTCTCGCGTGATATTTTCCGGAACGCTGCTAAGCCGTTTTTGAAGTGGGGATGTTTTTGGTGTAAGGCACTACCACTAGGAGAGCAGTCCATCGGGAACGGCGAATCGGGGTGACCGCCCTGGGCCCCGCGCTTTGCACCCCCCCCCCCCCCGTGATTTGACGTCACGGCGTCAGATGTAATGCTGCCGCCGGTATACTTTGAATGTGTCGTTGTGGTTTGCCCATTACCGTTCACTCTGTATTCTTGTACAGGGGAATTGAGTTTTCAGGTCCATACGGCGTGCAGCCGTTTCAATGCGGGCAAAGGGGCCGTCCATAAATGACGTCACGCGATTTTGGACGATTTTTTTACCCCCCTCCCCCTCGTCACACGGCGTCACAAAAAGTCAGACCCCCCCTCAAATATGACGTCACAAAGCTCTGCCCCCCCCCCCCAAAAAAAAAATAAACATGCTTCAAATCGCTTTAAACTATTGTCATTGTAGTGCGTATTTAATGTGGCGCTGCAATCTGATGTTGTAGGAGAAAACATTTATTAAAAGTCTATTTAATTAAGTAGAACGTGTTGTCTATATTTATTTAAAGTTGCGCATTTTGATGTGACGTCACATTTCTCAACCACTCCCCTTCGTCACACATCGTCACAAATGTCTGACCCCCCCCCCCTAGGTGCGTGACGTCATTTATGGACGGCCCCCAAAAAAAATGTTCGTCTATTTGTTTGTGTTTCTCCCTTGTGATGGGACTTTTTAGGGTGAACACTGAGATGTATATGGGACACTGGGTGACCAATAAGATTTGAATTGGTCTGTAATAAGGTAGGGCACTGATAAGGGGTTGACAGGCATACTATACACTTCACTGTACACTGCACTATACACTACACTATACACTACACTATGTCATACCTGTGAACCCATACGGTTTACCCCGTATTTTTGTACAGCGAAATAGAGTTTTCAGCTATTTCAGAATGCGCAAACATTTTTGTTTGTCTATCTGTTTGTGTTTCCCCCTTGGGACTTTATAGGATGAACGTTGCTATTTATATGGGATACTGGGTGATCAATAAGGTTTGAATTGGTATGTAATAAGGGAGGCACTGATAAGGGGTTGACAAGTAATACCCCCTGTCCACGATACGGTCATTCTATATTATTGTGCAGGCAGTCCTCAACTTCAGAACGCTCGACTCACGAACACCCCAAACTTACGCACCAGCTTCCGTTAAATATATCTAAATATATATTTTTACATCGACTTAAAACACGAACTCTCACTCGCAAACTGAACCGCCGAACTATTTTGTTCAGAGGAGCGACCCTCCGCGAGGTGTGAGTGAGTCGGCCTCGCGCTGGGAGTGTTTTGTGTGTGCGCCTGTGTGCGTGGGGAGCGGTGGTGTAGCGGTTAGCGCTCACGGCCAACACCGGTGACGCGTGTCTGAACCGGTCCTGGGTCTCCCCTGGGTCCACTCGGCCTCAAATGAGTACCTGGTGCGGTGTGTAGTAAACATCGCCACTGGGGAGACAAAGGCGGCCGGGCGTGGTGTTGGCCACCCACCCCCTCGTGTGCCGTGCCGGCCTTTATAGGTGCTCGCTAACAGCACTTGCCCCAACAGTCTGTGCAGGATACACGGGGCATCTTTGTCTTTGTGGGGAGCGGTCGTGTAGTGGTCAGCGCTACGCTGCGCTATGAAAACGGCTCCCCGACTTCGATTCCCGGCTCACGGCCAATACCGGTGACGATGATCTGAACCGGTCCTGAGCTTACCTAGGTCGACTCAGCCTCAAATGAGTTCGTAACCCTATTGTCGCGTACTGTTAATGCTATCAGCTAGTAAATGCTGTTTACAGTATTAATAAATAACAAATGAAAGCGAGATTGAACGTGGTCTGCCGATTACAATTCCCGGAACAGCGTTCCAGACTTTTCCGTCCGAAAATTAAGCACTGCTTATATCAGAACTATACGCTGACGTAAGCTGTACTTACATCCGGCTTATATTGCATTCGACGCACTGATTTCCCTTTTTCTTTGCCTTAAATGGGAGCGGTATAATGAACGACACTCTCGATTACTCATTTCTGTTGGAGAACAGAGAAGCTCGCGCACTTTGTGTGGGGGGGGGGGGAGTTTTTGTTAGTGTTGTCCGCAGCCTCTCCGAAAATAGTCGTGGGCAGTTGCGCGACTTTTCATGATTCCGATCTCGCGTAGCGAGCGCCCAGCCACCGCGGGCACACGCACTTTCAAGGGCCCCCGCGCAAAATGCTTTCAAGGTATCAATTCCGGTTCGGTGATTCTGCACTTGCTCTATTACTATAGTACTACACCGCCTTCGAATTTTACGAACGACTGGGTGTTTAACGTTATCGATTTGTCGTATTATCTGGCTGTATAGCAAATGAAAAAAAAATACAATGGCTTTACCGTGCACGTAAAAAAAAGTTTGTGTTTTAATATTTACGTGTTTATTTATTTCTTTAGGGTCCCTTTAGAACATCATGCTCCAGGCCCCGCACTAGTTTCATCCGGCACCGCGCCCAGCCAGGCCTGGTTGGTGGTGGGGTTGGTGGTGGGGGTGGTGGTTTCCATAGGCGAGGGGGGCGGGGGCAAAGCAAGGGGGGGGGGGTGGACACAATCAGACAATAAACATGAACGTGCCATCCCGGACAACGCTGCAGTGGCGGCAGAGGTTGCAACCGGGTACCCGATACCCGTACCCTACCCGATACCCGAGTACCCTGGTGCGGCCGGGTACGGGTACGGGTAGGCCGTGAGTCACTGGTGAGTAACCGTTTGTCACTCATTTCCCAACGTCTTGTCTCTTCTCACAATTCAAGTTCCTAGAATCAACCCACCCGCGCCTGCAACATGGCTTCATCCCAGAGGTCGCAATCAGGTACCCGATACCCGTACCCTACCCGTTACCCGGCCGAGTACGGGTAGGGTACGGGTACGGCCGGGTACGGGTACGGGTAAGGAATCAAAACCCGTTTGCGACCTCTGAGTGGTAGCCTCCAACTCATCCGCCGCGGCCTCCCCCGAGCTAAATCCATAAATTTGCTAACGGGGGGGCCACCGCCGGGCAGAAGGAGAGGAGTGTACGAGACGGTTGTGGTTGTTGTTGTTATGTGATTGTTGTTGTGTGTACGTGTTGTTTGTTTGTGTCATAGGTCGACTTGGCTCCGGAATGCGTACCTTGTGTGGTGTGTAAACATCGCCACTGGGGAGACAAAGGCGGCCGGGCGTGGTGCTGGCCACCCAACCCCGCGTGTGAAGTGCCGGACTTTATAGGTTCTCGCTAACAGCACTTGCCCCAACAGTTTGTTCAGGCTATACGGGGGGTCTTTGTCTTGTGTGTGTGTGTCATAAGTCAACTCGTCCCGAAATGCGTACCTGGTGTGGTGTGCAAACATCGCCACTGGGGAGACAAAGGCGACCGGGCGTGGTGCTGGCCACCCACCCACCGGCCTTTCTTAGCTGCTGCTCGCTAACAGCACTTGCCCCAAGAGTCTGCTAAGGCTATACCGGGGGGGGGTATATTTTAGTGCACTTAGCAGCGAATGAACCTAGTGACCTGAATTGATCTGAACCGGTCCTGCGCTTCGCTCCCTTCGCTCGAATGGAACGCGCGGTATTGGGACCACCTTAATAGGTGCTCGCTAACACCACTTGCCCTCGTAGTTCCACTGGGCTCAACGTCGAGATAAAAAAAAAATCAATGTGTGTGAGTCATGGCTGTATTGTCCCCCCACCCCATCACACTTAAATGGGAAAACTCACATGAACCATAAAATTGATGGGTGACCCAGTACTTGACATTTCACCCCAACACGCGCACACACATTTATAAATATAGCTACTGTGATTGAAAGCTATTTCAGAGAGAGAGAGATGTACAGTTGATTGATTGTTAGAACGGCATGACTCCTACGAGTAAAAGAGATGAGTTCAAATCCTGGCCACGGTCGGACGTGATTAGTGCATCCAATGTCCATCCATCAGCTGTCACCATCACCACTACATCGGTCTCACTCGACGTCTCTCGCCTTATCTTGCGACGGGGGGGGGATCACTAAAATGAACACGACTCAGTAACGCTGCGTCACTTGTTACAACCTCAAAAGCGGCCGCTTTGTCAAGCGGACTGTTCTCGCCACGTGAATGTGGAATATCCACCAAGGGCGCAAAAGGCTGCCAATATCGAGAACGATCACCCAAAGGAGACTCGTTCACTTTGAGGACACTTTTCAGTGTGCAGTGCAACAACAACAAAACCATAGAGAGAATCCAGAGAAAGCTTGAGTGAGGCACTCACAAGACCTGGCTCCCAGCATCTTACACATATTTACACGGAGAATCTCCTTTTGAAAAAAAAACCCTTGAAAAACTAAACTATTTTTTATTTTACCAGGTAAGGCTCGCTGAGCTAATCAGCTCTGCTTTTTTTTCCTTCCAGAAACGGCCTCGCTATCACAAATGATAGCTCAACGAAGTGGCTTATCGTGTGGATATTCATAGCGGGAGCCAAATACGCTCAACGCGTGATGTTGATTATTATAAATGTGGAGAGGAAAAACCGGAGGACCCGGAGAAGAAAAATCCATGCAACCATGGGAGAGAGAGAGGGAGAGACGCGCAAACTCCAGGGTCGGGATTGAAACCACGACATCATGTGCACCAGCGAGGTAGTTAACATCTCCTAGCCACGCTGACGATGAGAGAGAGAAAGACACCGCAAACTCCAAATATACAGCAGCAGGCGTCAGGGTCGGGATCGAACCCACGACCTCCTGTATACCAGTCGAGGTAGTTAACATCTCCTAGCCACGCTGACGATGAGAGAGGGAGACACCGCAAACTCCAAATAAACAGCAGGCGTCAGGGTCGGGATCGAACCCACGACCTCCTGTATATCAGTCGAGGTAGTTAACATCTCCTAGCCACGCTAATGATGAGAGAGAGAGTCACAGCAAACTCCAAATATACAGCAGGCGTCAGGGTCGGGATCGAACCCACGACCTCCTGTATACCAGTTGAGGTAGTTAACATCTCCTAGCCACGCTGACGATGAGAGAGAGACACACCACAAACTCCAAATGTACAGCAGGCGTCAGGGTCGGGATCGAACCCACGACCTCCTGTATACCAGGCGAGGTAGTTAACATCTCCTAGCCACCGTGATGATGATGAAGGGACTACGTGCAGTTGAGCGCGAGGCTCGAGGGCATGACGGGGATATTCTGCGCAAACGATTTAAGGGACATCATTGCAGCACCAGGGGACCACGCAGACAGATTTGTTGTGAACACGGGCTCTCTTATTAAGCTCACGTCTCTTGCAAATGAGGCTGTCGCCTGGTCTCTTGAGTCTTCACCGCGTTAATAGAAATCAACGTGGACTCTGTCGAAGCCGCTCGTTTGCGTATTCATCTAAGTCGTGGAGCAAACGAAAAGTGACGGGTCGTGGGGCAGGTGGCTCGCTTTGGTGCACAGAGCCGGCGCTGCTGAGAAACCTGGGCTCGAATCCAGGCAGCTGTCGGTGATTAGACCGGGTTTTTGCGTGCAGTGAATTCGTGGTGACTGTCCGGTCAACCGATGATTCTGCACAAGATAACCCATATTCAAATCCAGCCACACTCAATGTTGCTAAGTTAGAGTTCAGAGAAGTGAATCAATAACGCATGTCCCATTTGGCCGTCACGCAGTGAACGTTACGTTTTGCAGTAGGGTGAGTAGAAAGGTGCCGCGCCTTGGTGTGAATGAGAGTGGTCACTCAAAGGCGCCTGCTGAAGTACTTCTGTGATGTCCACTTCCGCGGAGTGGTCTCTCACGTGGAGTGGTGCTCAGCTCCGCGAGAGTGCACAATGTGTTTTTTGCCTCCTCGAGACTGAACGCCGATGCAAATGACAATTGAGAGACGTTAACGGTTGAAGAGGAAGACATTGATGTGCATTGTATGTGATGTGCATTGTATTTCCCGTGCGCCACGCATTGTCTCGTGTTGCCTTTGAGCTGGACGCACTCACGGAGGTGCTCTGCTCGGCATCAACGGAAACACGAGCCTCTGGTTAGGTGAATAAACGAGTTAATACATACACAAAAAAGCCAGGACCCCCATTGTAAGCCTCGTGCACAATATTCAGACAAAATTGAATTAGGGACAAAATAATTTTACGTTAATTAATTTCTTTTTTTTATGGGATCGGGCAGCTGTTTATCGTTAAAAAAAATCTATGTTTTTCCACTATTGTGAAATCAATTTGATCACTCTTAAATAAAATAACATTTTAGTAGTTTTTATCTCTCTCTCTGTGCCTTTATTCAATTTAAATACAGGGTGATCCATTTATAGATACCCGTTCGGCAACGGTTCGCACGCTGGCCCTGCGATCCGGAGGAGGTCGCCGGGGCTCGATTCGATCTCCCGGCGCGGCAGTAAAAATTGCTACAGCGGCCGTCGATCGGGAGGTCACGCACCGGTGGGGTAAAATGTGTTGATTCTGGCCGGTATGGAAGAGTAGGCGAAAAATACTTTCTTGATGGGCACCCTTGCGTTGCCTCGAGTGGGTGGGTGAGTGGGTGGGGTGGCGGGGCCCTTCCAACAGCAGTGGAGAGAGCAAGCAATTGCAGGGCTGCACCTTTTACCTTTTACCCGCGTCACTCATTTAGTTTCCTTCTCAACGGAAAGAGCCAAAATGCGATTGCTCTGCTCAAATCTTCTTTCGTGTGGATTAATAGCGGCAGATTAAAGATGCAATTTTAGATTTGTTAGCCACGCTCAATTGTCCGTTCAGAAGCAGAGTTGATTTCGTCCATTCACGACGCGGTCGATGGTTCTGGATTCACAGGCAGCCGAATCTTTGACGGCGCCGTTTGTGGCATCTGGGTGGTCGCATCGGCCACGTGGCCGCACCCCCCCCTCCGCTCCTGATTGGGTTGATGGTCGATCGTTGGTGGCGTGGAAGGTCGAAATGGTCATAGACGCGGATATTCTACGTTCCTTATGGCGGACGTGAGAGGAGTTCAAAAGGACAACCACGGTTGACTTTCCCCCACGCGAAGTAGTATCTATTTTATCGACCCCGGAGGGAGGAATGATGGGCTGAGTCACCCCGCCCCCCACTCCCAACCAGAATCTGAACTCGTGACCTCTACCGCTGAGTCACCAGGCTGGCTTCTTCTCAGCAGACCAAAGCAGCCAGGAGAGGTTAAATTAAAAATAAAACATTTTTTTTTATTTTACCGGGGTAAGGCTCGCTGAGGCTACATAGCTCTTTGTTCAAAAGCGACATGGCCACGAATGATAGCTCAACGAAGTTGCTTATCACGTGGGACATTTTATAGCGGCCAAATATTCTGAGCGCGCGATGTTGAGTCGAAATACGGAGGGGAAACCGGGAGGACCCGGTGAAAAATCCACGCGACCACTGGGAGAGAAAGAGAGAGAGAGACACCGCAAACTCCAAATATACAGCAGCAGGCGTCAGGGTCGGGATCGGGATCGAACCCACTACCTCCTGCATACCAGGCGAGGTAGTCAACATCTCGCCACCGCGGCACCAGATGTCACGAGTGAACGCATGCATGGCGACTGGCGAGAGACTCGTAGAGGCCCTTCGAAACAAAACGCTGTCTCTCTCTCTCTATATCATCTCTCGTTCTCTCCCTATTCATTTAGAGGTGGGTATCTCTAAATGGATCGATCGCCCTCTATAATTTCTACTGCGGAGGGACCACCAGGCTTTTGTCAAATGCAGTTACCAATTAGGAGGGCGTGTGGCGCGCCAGTAGCTTAGCGCGGCTCTGGCTCCTGGTGTGTGGATGCATAATTGGGGTGATGGGGGGCGGGGGAGAAGGGGGGGGTCCGTGTGGTCGGTAGCCTGGGATCAGCGGGTGATGCGTGTTTGTGGCTCGCGCGATGCGAGTGGGAGCAACAGCTGACGCATCTGCCAGTCGGTCGCAGGCAGTCGGCCCACGGCACACCTGGGATCTTGTTGCAGTGACCTCCGGCCAGCAGCGAGCCCTTAGACACTTTTGAGGCCTCGAAGTGCACCTGGCGTGGCACAAGCGTCGTGGTGACGTGACCGCCACTGAGTGGCGAATGGCGGGTGTTGTTGTATGTACTACAGGGACTCCTCTACGTAAGAACGGGTTAGGTTCCAGAGGTATCACGTGGGTATTAAATAAAATAAATCACGACGTTTCGGGCGCAACACAAGCGTCCATCATCAGGTGGGAAAGCTTGATGCACGCGTGTGTTGCGCCCGAAACGTCGTGATTTCTTTTATTTTATACCTACGTGACTTTACCGAAAGATCCAAAGAGTATGGATTCCAGAGGTTCTTCACGTTGTGTAGATGTAGATACCACTGGTTCCTTACGTTCAGTAGATGTAGATGCCAATGGTTCTTCACGTTCTGCAGATGTAGCTGCCACTGGTTCTTCACGTTCTGTAGATGCCACTGGTTCTTCACGTTCTGTAGATGTAGTTGCCACTGGTTCTTTACGTTCTGTAGATGTAGATGCCACTGGTTCTTCACGTTTTGCAGATGCCACTGGTTCCTTACGTTCAGTAGATGTAGATGCCAATGGTTCTTCACGTTCTGCAGATGTAGCTGCCACTGGTTCTTCACGTTCTGTAGATGCCACTGGTTCTTCACGTTCTGTAGATGTAGTTGCCACTGGTTCTTTACGTTCTGTAGATGTAGATGCCACTGGTTCTTCACGTTCTGCAGATGTAAATGCCGTTGGTTCTTCACGTTCTGTAGATGCCACTGGTTCTTCACGTTTTGCAGATGCCACTGGTTCTTCACGTTTTGCAGATGCCACTGGTTCTTCACGTTCTGTAGATGTAGCTGCCACTGGTTCTTCACGTTTTGTAGATGCAGATGCCACTGGTTCTTCACGTTCTGTAGATGTAGCTGCCACTGGTTCTTCACGTTTTGTAGATGTAGATGCCACTGGTTCTTTACGTTCTGTAGATGTAGATGCTGCCACCCGGATGGCAGGCGTTGTTGTTGCTGTTGTTCTTTACACTGGCAAGCACAGGATACACGATATTTTTGCAAAACGCGACAATTTATTTGGGTGGTTGAGGGTTAACGTCACATTTTCTTGCGTGTTTAATTAACAACGAAAAAAAATACCACCACCCACCACTACCACCACCACCACCCACCACCACCACCCACCACCACCACCAACGTGGCTTGACCCAAAAACAACCGTGGATCAGTGTGTTGGCTGTGAAAACCTTTCGCTTAGCTCCGCTTAAGCGACGAGTCCATGAGACCGGACGGCCGTAACTTTTCCTTTGTTTATATAGCAAACGGGCGTGTGATGTGTGTAGAGGGGGTGGGGGGGCGATTGATTTGACTGCGGCTCAGGGTTTTTTGATCTCGGGTGGGGAAGGGATTCGGGAGGGGTCGGGGTGTGCACGCGCTTCTCGCTCGTGATGAATGAATGGAAAAGTCTCCCAATGCTGATTTCAGGGAACTGTTTCATGGGGCGAGAGAGAAAAAAATAATGAAAATAATAAAATGATATATATATCACTTTAACCGCCGCCACCCCCAGCCTCCTACGCACCGCACCACACACACACGCACAAAAACACATTCCATGAACTTAAATCTCTCGGCTTTTCACGCAGTTTCTGTCTTTAGTCGTCCGCGGGGTTTATATTTGCTTGGTTAATGTCCCAGGGTTATCAAACACTCGCCCTGACTGCAGTGGGGTGGGTGGGGCTTTAAACAAAAACTCGGTTTGATTATGAAAAGCCGCAAATCCGCATACCGATGAGCCCGAAGGAGAGGAACGTGTTCAGGTCGGCACGTGGCGCCCTCTTCGATGTAGATTGTGAACATGGGCGACGTCGTGTTTCGCGTTGTTAAATGGTGCGTGGGTTTACTCCTTCAACACAACACACACCCGGGTGTGTGCTGAACTAGTAATCGAAACGGTCACGGTTTATTCTTTTGTTCACGTGACAACCCTTACCAATTGGCTGTGTCGGGTGGTGGCCGGTTTAACGACGCATTCATGAATTTCGATTTCAAGCTTTCGTGACTGCAGGGATTCACCTTCTTGGTTCTTTCGGTGAAGTCACGTAGAAGGGAAATAAAAACATTAAAAAAAATTAAACATAAAATAAATGAGAATTGTATTTTATTATGTTTTATTTGTATTATTTTTTTATTTCCCTTTTACGTGACTTTACCGAAAGAACCAAGAAGACACATTCATATTAACGCGATCTAACCCCGAAAAAAACCATCACACGGATGGATTGCCGTTTAACACGAAGGCTTTCGCGACCAAAATGATCCATAATCGAGGTTTTTGGGTTAAATCGCGTAAAATATAAATTTGTCGTTAAACCCGCCACCACCCGACACAGTCAATTGGTGAAGGTTTGTCACGTAAACCCACCACATTTGCAATTCGAGTGGGGTTATTCTCCAACACACCGATGTGATGTACTCGTCACGAATTGGCCACGACGAATGGGCCACATTCCTCAAATAATAGCGGAGATGTTTCCTGAATTCACTTGTAACCATGTTTGCGTTTTTATTATGTGTGGGTGGGGGGGAAGGGAGGCATTGGGCTACTCGGGACCCGAAACCTTTTGCTCGAGGTGCTTCTGCCACCAAATTTGCCCTTTAAAAAAGTGTTTTAAAATAGATAAATATTTATTTATCTACGTGACTTTACCGAAAGACCGAAAGACCCAAAGAGTACGTTTTAAAATAGACGATATATTCAAATCATAGCTGCCCGATTTTTAACCAAGATCTAGAACACGTGACCATATCACTCCTCCCTTATTCTTTCCCTGCACTCGCTCCCTGTGAAGTCTAACACGTAGGCTTTCGCGACCAATATAATACATAATAGAGGTTTTTTGGGGTTATATATTTACACGATCTAACCCCCCAAAAAAACTCTATTATCCCTGTAAAGTACAGGATCGGCTTCAAGATCTTTCTTCTGATTCTCACGTTGAAGGCCTTGAATTGGTTGGCTCCTTAAACGTCTCGCCGATGCGCTAAGGTTGTATTTTCCGACTGCGAAAAATTAGACCTGCCGATTCCGCTCCAAACTCGTGATCGATTACATGAAGACCACGCTGCGGTCGATGCGAGACGGGGGGAATTATTTGTTTTTGCAACCCGGCTCTGTGACTGCGGATTTTTACCCTTTCGTGATCCACTTTTTTGATTGATTAAAATCACACACACAGGCTTTCTCCGTAACTTCACAAGGTTTATGTTTCAGTTTCATTTATTAGGTGTAACCCTGTGAGGCTCTTGACTCGGGTGCAACCGCAACAAAACAAAAACATGAACAGAAACTTCTTAAAGTGACTACACGCAACAGAAAAATGCAGGAAAAAACAGCAAAGTTTTGTAAAGCGCTTCGAGGCTTCGTGCGAATTGAGCTACGTAGAGAAATCCGAGATTCGCATTTGTATTATTGTTATTCAAACTTGCGGGTTTAGTGGGACACAAACCGTCCCACTAACTGATTACTAACGTAGCATAATCACAATTAAACACATTCCAACTGATTACTAATCTACAACTCGCATCGTAACAACTGCCTGATTACTAATCTAGTATATAATTACAATAACCCCCCCCTCCACCTCAAATCGTTGCACCTGATGAGTTAATGAGTTAATAATGACGTCACCCTGCTGCTGCTCTATATAAGAACGGGAGCCAGAGCAGAGCCTCACCATTCTGGCGAATTGCCCGATGATGATGGATGCAATTACCAGCGAAACGTCGTATTCAAATTGTAAATGTTGTGGTTTCACGCTTCAACGCACCGATGGGCTAAAGCAGTGAACTATTTGTCTTTTGTCAACGTGACACTTTTTTACTGATTGGCCGTGTCGGGTGGTGGAGGGTTACGACACATTTATAAATAACGCGATCTAAACCCAAAAACACGTTGATTATGAATAATATTGGTCGCGAAAGCCTACGTGTTAAACGTCCCACGTTCACTCCTGCAATCACAGCGGCAGTGATCCTCCTACAACGCGGTGTGCCTACCCACGTGGTGTGCAGGGGCGGCGTCGTGGTTGACGTCCGAACTGAACTGAACCCCGGGGAACTTCCACGAGGTCAACTCGGCCTTAAATAAATGAGCACCTGATGCAGTGTGCAAACACAATCCTCTGCGGAAACGAAAGGTGGTGGGCCTCGCGTGCCGTGCCGAACCTTCAAGAGATGCTCGCTCGCGGCATTTGGCGAACAATTTGTGAACGCGCGTACATACACGCGGTTGTATTTATCTGTGTGTATTGAACTTCTTTCGCACCGTACGTTGCCAACCGCGCTAATCGGATGTGCGGGCGGGGGGGGGGGGACAATAAACTAAACAGTTCTAAAGAAATTAGTTTTCAATGTAGGCGATTTAAAAGCGCATAGCCTCCAGTGGTTTCCTAATATCGGAAGAAAGGAGCGTTCCAGACGGCCGCAGAAGCGCATCTGAAAGCGCCGCGCGATGCGGGTGATCGTCACTGTTCGACGGCTGAGTCAAAGCCGCCGCTGCTGCTGCTGTCAGGATGACACCGAAGTTCACGTGATGACCGTTATTGGCTCCTTTGACGAGATCAGGAAGGTTATTGTAAGTGCTCTCATTGTCTTGCTTAGTGGTGTGTGTGTTAAACCCACTGTTTTTGCCTTGCATGCTCCCACAAATAAACTGCCCCTCGGCCACAACCAACCCCCCCGAGCACGAACGAACGCACACACGCAACACACGCAATTTTTTTTTCAAACAAAGGGACTTGAAACTTTGCGGGGGGTCACAAGTTCAACCACGCTTCCTAGAAAAACAGGAAATAAATCACGGCCCCCCTCCCCCCGTGCCTTCCTCCTCGCCAATGTGTCAAGGAAAAAAACCTCCATCCCCTTGCACTTTTCCATGTTGAAGGGGGATCGTCTCCAACTCTCTTTTTATTTTTTTTATTTTCGCTGTTTGCTCTGCAGTCTCACCGTGATTGGGTATTGGTGCGGGTGGAACGAGACCACGACAACTCGGCATCTATTTATACTGGAGGAAATCCGATGAGCTGTTAAGCTCTTCCCCCCCCCCACAGATGTCCAGTAGGGGCACGGGGTAAGGACGTTACAACAACAAAAAAACAATACAAAGTACAAGAAAGGTAAACACATCACCCAAACGCGTACAAATACAACACTAAACCATCTCCCCATCCTACCAGCAGTGCCGGATGATCCTAGTAGCAAAAGTAGCCACATATGTAGAAGTAGCTACTACATATGTAGTAGCTACTACTACATATGTAGTAGTAGCTACTAGTTACTACATATGTAGAAGTAGCTACGGGCCCCGTGCTTTCAAGGGCCCTGGGTTAAATGCTTTCAAGCTATCAATTCCGGTTCTGTGATTCTGCACTTGCTCTATTACTATAGTACTATACTGCCTTCAACTTTTACGAACGACTGGGTGTTCAAGGTTAGCGATTTGTCGTATTGTCTGGCTGTATAGCAAATGAAAAAATACAATAACTTTATTATGCCAGTAAAAAGAATTGTGTTTTAATATTCTTGTGTGTGGTTTTTTTCATTTAGGGCCCCTTTATATAATATGCTACAGGCTCCGCACTAGCTTCATCCGGCACTGCCTACCAGGCAAAGGCCACTCAACACCACACAGCAGCAGCGGCAGCGGCAGCAGCAGCAGGCGGTAGCCAGCGACAGCCCTTCCCCAAATAAGACTAAAACCAAATCGAGGCTTGTGCGAAAATTATTTTATTTTTGGGGTGGTGGCGGCAGCGGTTAGCGGCACTTCGCTGTGAACCCGAAAAACACCCGAGTTCGATTCCTGCTCAATAAACAATCAAAGGCGGAGTTTGACTTCTCTATTTCATTTGGGGGTCGGGGGGGGGTCGCTTTGTCCTGCACATTAGAAATTGCGGGTGCATGATAATAACAATAACAATAATTCTAGATTTGAAGCTTGATGCAGCAAATCTGGCTGTGACGGTCCCACCTGATGACGGAGACTTGTGTTGCCTCCGAAACGTCGTGATTTTTATTATTTTATTTTTTATTAATTTTAATTTCATTTTTTACCTACATGACTTTACCGAAAGAACTGAGAGTATAATAACAATAATATTTGCGTGTGTGTGGCGTTACGCAAGGGGGTGCAAGCTGCCCGCTGGCTGGGTGCCTGGCGCCTTGGACCCATATTGGCCGTGTCGGGTGCACTAGAGAGCCAGCATGCACGGAGCCTCCAATTCCACGTGCACGTTCAATGACGGTGATACACGCATACTCACGGCTCATTTGTCAATCCACTGCGGGGAGAGAGAGATAGAGATACGCAAACTCCAAATATACAGAAGGCGTCGTCAGGGTCGGGATCGAACCCACGCCATCCTGCACACCAGGCGAAGGGTAATAACATCTCACCACCGTGGCGCACACACGCACACACGCACGCACACGCACACACGCACACACACACGCACACACACACGCACGCACACGCACGCACACACACGCACGCACACACGCACGCGCACGCACACACACACACGCACGCACACACACGCACGCACACACACACGCACAAACACGCGCACACACACACACACGCACACACGCACACACACACGCACACACACACGCACACACGCACACACACACGCAAGCACACACACACGCACACACGCACACGGCGTTTTTGAGAGAGGTCAATTGAGGAGTTTGGTTGGTCGCTGTTTTCATTGACCGCGCCGTCGCCCATCACCCATGCAGGCGCCAGATCTTCAGCCTCCCTCCTCCTCGCTCAGACTCCCAGATCGCACGATGATTTTTGGGGGGGGGGGTGGGGGATTTGAGAGAGTGCGCCGTGGGCGATTTTGCTCATTGGAGGCAGTCCGCGTTCATGTTTTTGCTCATCCAGCTCCACAGTCCGTCTGTGTTGTTGCGAACTGTCGGGTTATTTTATCTTCTGTTCCCCCCCAACCCAACCCAACCCTCCCCTTGCAAGCGACGTGCGCTGTGAACGTCGTCGCGCAAGCGGCGATGATGGGTCCGTTGAGGAAACGTGAGCGTTGAGTAGGATGAGTTTCATACCCGTGGGGGGGGGGCAGTTGAGGGTGGGTTGGGGGGCAGTTGAGGTGGGGGGGGGGGCAGTTGGGGGTGGGTTGGGGGGCAGTTGAGGTGGGGGGATGGGGCAGTTGGGGGCGGGTTGGGGGGCAGTTGAGGTGGGGGGGGGGGCAGTTGGGGGTGGGTTGGGGGGCAGTTGAGGTGGGGGGAGGGGGCAGTTGGGGGTGGGTTGGGGGGCAGTTGAGGTGGGGGGGGGCAGTTGGAGGCGGGTTGGGGGGCAGTTGAGGTGGGGGGGGCAGTTGGGGGTGGGTTGGGGGGCAGTTGAGGTGGCGGGGGCAGTTGGGGGTGGGTTGGGGGGCAGTTGAGGTGTAAGGGGGGGCGGGGAGGGGCAGTTGGGGGACGGAGGGCGGCAGGAGGAGGGGTGAGGGAGAATGCAGCCACCCTTTGCTCCACTACCTAATGTCCCCTGCACCCATAACCCGGACTGGCCCCGTGGGGAGGGGGTGGGGTGGGTGGAGTTTCTTCACCCCCCCCACCCCCCCCCAAGTGGAAAAACTCGCAGTGGAAAAAGTGCGCGCGACAAGCGGCTCGTGTGACCTACAGGAAAAGGCGTGTGCGTGTGTGTGCGTGTCCGACTGGCCGTCCTCACACACACACACAAAGATAAAAAAACAAAGATCCCCCGTGTAGCCTTAACAGACTGTTGGGGCAAGTGCTGTTAGCGAGCACATATGAAGGCCGCAACGGTACACGAGGGGGTGGGTGGCCAGCACCACGCCCGACCACGTTCACCGTCGACAGTTGGGTCGGTGTCGCCCTCTCCACCGTGAGGTTGACTTGGCCCAAAACATTTTTAGCAAGATGAGCACCTGGAGTGTGGGCATCAACTGGAGCCACGTTGGTGGTCAGCCGTGGCGTCGGCTCCTTCCATCGCATTGCGTGCCACGCTGCCCTTGACCTGCGGTGTTCGCCTGCATCGCTCGCTCGCCGAGATTTGTCTCCGTTCCTTCACGTCCTAGAGTGAAGAGCCACACCAACTAAAGTTCAAGAAACCCGGGTTCAACGCCGTGGTCAATGGTGGTGCACCATTGACCATGGCTTACCCCGAGCTCTCAATACTCTGATAGTGCGCTGTCTTTGAGTTGTACGCCTTTTGGCGTCATCTGGTCCAACACCAATGGAGACTAGGCTCTAAGAAAAGCTGTCTCGGGTGTGGACCAATCAACTTCAAGGACAGTACATATCATTATCATCATCAGAGTTGTTTCTGTTTGTTTGCATTTTAACTGCTTGTGTTGTGGTTATTGCAAACATGATGCCTTGTATAAAGGTGTCAGTTTTTGTACCAGTTGAAAGGGTAAAAACCTATTACTATTGATAAGTGGCTTTTGAACTTTGATTTTCATCATTCTCCCCCTCTCACCGTTCCCCTCCCCCCAACTCCCACTTCACCCGCCCCCTCCTGCTGTCACGAGGGGTCAACTCCGACCTAAATTAAAAGCGGTGGCAACTTTTGCGGTGCTAATTCCTTAACCACACCAATCCCGAGCGCTCGTCTGTCATGACCGGCATTAATAGGTGTTCCGAACAGCACTTTCACAGTCTGTGCCATTTCCTATTGGAGCGGGGCGGTGGGAGGGTCACCTTTGTCTTTGTCTTTGCCCTTGTGCGTGTCCACGTGGGTGTGCGCGCGCGCCCTTTGTACACACGTGTGCGTGCGCATGCGCGTGTGCAAAGTTGGCACAGTAGGGGGCACAAGGGGTGCATCGGTCATCTCAGTCAGTCGACCCGTGGCACCTACTGGGTCTGCACCGTGACCTCCTGCCAGCGGGCGTTCGACACTTCGCGTGTCCTCAACGTGCACGTAGCCTGGCACCAGCGCCGTGGTGACGGCACCGCCACTTAGTGGCGAATGGCGGTTGTTGTTGTTGTGTGTGTGTCTGTGTGTGTGTCTGTGTGTGTGTGTCTGTATGTGTGTGTCTGTGTGTGTGTCTGTATGTGTGTCTGTGTGTGCAAATGTGGCTGAGTAGCGTAGCGGTTGGTGCTCCACTGCGCTACGAACCCGGAGGACCCGAGTTCGATTCCCGCTCACGGCCAACACCGGTGACGAATATCTGAACCGGTCATGGGCCTTTCCTAGGTCGACTCAGCCTCAAATGAGTACCTGGGTGCGATGTGTAAACATCGCCACTGGGGAGACAAAGGCGGTCAGGCGTGGTGTTGGCCACCCACCCACCCCCTCGTGTGCCACAGTGCCTGCCTTCATACGCGCTCGCTAGCAGCACTTGCCCCAACAGTCTGGTACAGGCTTTACGGGGGATCTGCGTCTTTGTTTATGTGTGCAAATGTGCGTGTGTGTGCAGTAAAGAGTCAAACTCCGAAACCCGGGGACTCGAATCCACCGAGAGTACGAATGGCATTCATCAGCCGAGCAATCACCCCCAACCCTCCAATTGCGGTTCAGCTTAAACACCCCACCAAGGAAAACGCCATCACCACCTCCCGCAATTAAACCTCTCATTCCTCTGCCAAGAAAACCGCCGAATGAGCATCTGCTTTCATTTACGTATCTTGTTGCGTGCATTCGCGTCATCGTTCATCCACTGCTGGATGAGGTGCTCCCGCACGTCACCGCGCTGGTCAACACATGGGTTTGCGTAGGTGGGAGTCATAGAAGTAATTCTAGACTTGAAGCTTTCGTGACTGCAAGGATTCATACTCGTAGGTTTTTTCGGTAAAGTCACGTAGGGAAAAATAAATAAATAATAAAAATACATTATTAATGCTACCCCTATCCCCTCCCTTTGATGCTGCTAATCCTGCATAATGCACGGGCATAATGACTTTAAACCCCTCGCCAAAACTCCTACGCATTTCACAAGTAGTACTAATCGCATATCTGCATTTCCCATAAATATGCTAAATTCCTCTTGATATGCAAATTATTTTGTCAAGGCGCTCTTCGCCCCTCCATCCCAGCTTAAATAGTCGCTCAAAGCCTGGGGCTTGTCATTCAGACTCTGTCTCCTCGACAGACCTGTTCTCCACCTGAGGACGGCTACTTGCGTTGTGGCCGAAACGTCGTGAGAAATATTTTATTATGTTTAATTTTTATTATTTTATTATTTCCATTCTACGTGACTTTACCGAAAGAACCAAGAAGATGAATCCCTGCAGTCACGAAAGCTTTAAATCGAAAAACAATGAATAGGTCTAGCAGCCGAGGGTTTTAGGGAGGGACGTTTGGATGGTTCGATTAGGAAAGTCAAACTCGTGATGATCTTGTTGTTTTTTGTCGTTAGGCTGTTAGTGGGATCGCTTTTCATTTTGGAGTAACTCCCATCATTGAGTAGATCCAGGATTTCGACTTGCCTAATCGAACCAACCAAACGTCCCTCCATAAAACCCTCGGCTGCTAGACCTATTTATTATTATAAAAAAAAAAATGTTTTTACCTACGTGACTTTACCGAAAAAAACTAAGAGTAGCCATAGAAGTAGATGACAACAATGGTCGTTTACTGCACCATCCGCTGCTGTCCAAAACATATCTCTGGATGAACGCGTCGCGAGAGTTTATCTCTCCTCGCTCGTCGATTCCACGCGAGAGATATAGAAGCCAGAGTACCGTACAACGGTGGATTCACTGCACTGCCCCTCTGCTGTGCCACACAAGGGCAACGAGAGAGAGGGTGGGGGGGGGGAGCATATTCGAGTGTCTGTCGTCCATTCAATGTTGTTGTCTTCTCGTGCATTTTCTTGGTTCTTTCGGTAAAGTCACGTAGAAGGGAAATAATCAAAAAATAAAAATACAACATAATAAAATAATACTAAATAAAATATTAATATATTATATGTTTTATTATTTTAATTTTATTATTTCCCTTCTACGTGACATTACCGAAAGAACCAAGAAGATGAATCCCTGCAGTCACGAAAGCTTTAAATCGAAATTTCTCGTGCATTGTTTGCTGTGTGTGACTGTGTCATCTACACAGGGCTAGAGAACAGCAGCGCTGACGCTGGCGACACAGGCGGCGAGGGGGGAGGGCGGTGATTGAATTCGTCCAGGGCCACGGCTAGGTCAACTTGGCCCGAAATTAAGAAACTGCTGCAGTGCAGCGTGCGTGGAGCGGTCAGCGCTGCGCTACGAAACCCGGCGACCCGAGTTCGATTCCCGCTCGTGGTCAACACCGGTGACGATTATTTGAACCGGTGCTGGGCCTCCCCGAGGTCGACTCAGCCTCAAATGAGCACCTGGTACGAAGTGTAAAAACATCGCCACTGGGGAGACAAAGGCGGCCTCGCGTGGTGTTGGCCACCCTCCGCCTCGCGTGCCGTGCCAGCCTTCACAGGTGCTCGCTAACAGCACTTGCCCCGACAGTCTGTCAAGGCTACACGGGAGACCTGTGTCTGTGTGTCATCTATACAACGAATCCGGCGTCCTGAGTTCGATTCGCGCTCGCGGCCGCCACCAGTGACGATTATCTAAACCGGTCCTGGGCCTCCACTAGGTCGACTTAGCCTTAAATGAGTACCTGGTGCGGTGTGTAAAAACATCGCCACTGGGGAGACAAAAGCGCTCGGGCGTGGTGCTGGCCACCCACCCCCTCGTGTGCCGTGCCGGCCTTCACAGGTGCTGCTCGCTAACAGCACTTGCCCCAACAGTCTATTACAGCCTTTTAGGGGGATCTTTGTCTTTGTTTTTACAACTATTGGCCTGGCACCTCGAGATGTGAGCTTCATGGGAGGCGCGGTTTGTATATAAATGTTACCGCATTCTCCAGATTAGAAGACGCTCTGGAATGTAAGAGACACCCCAACAACTCGTGCCTGATGTCGATACATGTATACACATCTGGTCACACCCATCCACACACAAAGACAAACATCCCCCGTGTAGCCGTAACAGACTGTTGGGGCAAGTGGTGTTAGCGAGCACCTATGAAGGCCGGAATATGGCACAAGACGGGGTGGTGTGGGCAGCGCTATGCCCGACCGCCTTTGTCGATTTAAAGCTCTCGTGACTGCAGGGATTAATCTTCTTGGTTCTTTCGGTAAAGTCACGTAGAATGGAAATAATAAAATAATAAAAATAAAACATAATAAAATAATTTAATTATGGTTTATTTAATAATAATAAAATAATTGTGTAATGTTTTATTTTTATTATTTTATTATTTACATTCTACGTGACTTTACCGAAAGAACCAAGAAAAAGTGTGTTTTACATTCGGGGGAGGACAATAAATTAAGATGTTGATAATCGTGAGGGTGTTTGGGGAGCAGACTTTAATGGGCTAAACTCAATTTTAATTTAATTGTACCAGGTAAAGGCCCTTAATGAGCTATGTGGCTTGTTTTTTTTCAGAAGTTACCTGGCCATCGTAGATGATAGCTCAACGAAGTGGCTTATCGCGTGGACATTTATAGCAGCAAATACGCGTGAGCGCGTGTTTCTGTAAAGCCGCCATGCTAACAGCCCTTTCCCGTAAGGCCAAGACATTGTTTGACGGTCAGTGCGTTGTCAGTGGTGCAAAGGCACAAACAACAGCACCTCGGCACATTCGTCAATAACACTGCGGCCGTAAAATCAATAATAAAGCATGTGACGTTTCGGCCCCTTGTCCTTCTTGATGAACAAGATGCCATTGCCTGAATCGTCGCCTCCAGTGTGACGGTGGTTATGATGGCGATGGTCGTCTTTGTCCATCTCGGCCGTATCTGTGCGCGTGCGAAGATTTGGGGAGTGTGTGGGCCCTTTCTGATGCAGAAACCGTCCCAAGGGTACAGCCAGTCGGAGGAACGAGGGCCTCGTAATCCAAGAGGCCACAGCAGTCGCCGCCGTGCCTCGGGCCTACGAAAACTAAAAGTCACGTAGAAGGGAAATAATAAAATAATAAAAATAAAACATAATAATATAATATTTTATTATGTTTTATTTCTATTATTTTATTTCCCTTCTACGTGACTTTACCGAAAGAACCAAGAAGAGGTTCCACACTGCCCACCAGGGATTATTTGTCTGTCTGTCGTGCATATGATTGACGGAGAGCCGCCGGATGTAGGCGTGGCCTAGCACAGGTGTGGGCGGGGGCAAGGAGAAGCCCCGCCCCCAACGACAGGGGGCAAGGGGAAAACCTGCCCCCGTATACTTTGGACCCGTGCGCCTCATGAGGGGGGGAATCGAATCGCAAGTTAAATGGATCGATATAAATCGATCATACAGTTCATTACAGTTCATTACTTGCCCACTCCGAAGGAACGTGTTAACTCACTAGATTTGAAGCTTTCGTGACTGCAAGGATTCATATTCTTAGTTTTTTTCGGTAAAGTCACGTAGGTAAAAAAATAAAATGAATAAAAGTAAAATAAACTTATTTTTATTAATAATTTTTTTTTACCTACGTGACTTTACCGAAAAAAACCTAAGAATATGTGTTAACTCACTGTCTGTTGTTGTTGCCGTATTCTCAAAACTTGTAACTCCATTTTAACCCACTTCCCAATAAAAATATATATTTTTAAACCATATTTTGTATATGTTATGTTTCGGCTTGGGTCTAATTGTCCACGCTCAACTGACGTTGGCTGTAAATCACCACGGCCCCTTACGTTATGGCAAGCCTCAGGGCCACTTCCTGGAGTCGTGGAATTCTGCCATTACTCGTACGGTACATTTCATTAAAGCGTGTTTTAAAAAAGTCTTTTTAAATATTACTTATTTTAATCAGCTTTAGCGAGTGACAGCGGCGGTAGTAACATGGGGCAGCACCAACTGTAGAAATGTATCACTGAAGGCCTTCGAAACAGAAGTGCCTAGAGCCTACAAGAACCTTGATGCGACCCGGGCGGGCGACCACCCTGGGCCCCGCGCTTTGGGGGGCGCGGGAGGCTCACTTCTACATCACAGTGTCAGGTGTAATACTGCTGTTCATAATCAACGTTTTTGGGTTAGATCGCGTTATATATAAATGCGTCGTAACCCTCCACCACCCGACACGGCCAATCAGCAAAAAAGTGTCACGTTGACAAAAGACAAAGAGTTCACTGCTTTAGCCCACCGGTGTGTTGAAGCGTGAAACCACAACATTTACAATTTTTGAGTAATACGACGTTTCGCTGGTAATTGCATCCAGCATCATCGGGCAATTCGCCATGATGGTGAGGCTCTGCTCTGGCTCCCGGTCTTAAATAGAGCAGCAGCAGGGTGACGTCATCATTGAACTCATCAGGTGCAACGATTTGAGGTGGAGGGGGGGGGGTATTGTAACTATATACTAGATTAGTAATACTTCTTGGTTGAGTTTGATGGAACGGTGGGGTGGGGGGTGGCTCCACGCGGGGTGTGATTTTCCCCAGGACCCCGAAACCACTCACCCCGCACGGGAAGGCTCTGCTCTCTGTAATGGTGACCACACCGAGATTGAGCGAGGGGGTGAATGTAAGGTGGGGGAGGAGGAGGGAGGAGGAGGGGAGGGGAGGAGGAGGAGGGGAGGTGACTGAAGGAGGAGAAGGAGGGGGGGAAGGAGGAGGAGCGGGGTGGGGGGAAGGAGGAGGAGGGGGGGAAGGAGGAGGAGGGGGGAGAGGGAGGAGGGGGGGAAGGAGGAGGAGGGGAGAAGGGGCCGACTGAAGGATGAGGAAGAGAGGGGGGAAGGAGGAGGAGGGGGGGGAAGGAGGGGGGAAGGAGGAGGAGGGGGGGAAGGAGGAGGAGGTGGGAAGGAGGTGACTGAAGGAGTAGCAGGAGAGAGGGGGGGAGGAGGATGAGCGGAGGGGAGTCGCTGCCGCTGTTACTTGCGTCATGGAAAATCCAGCGGCTGAGATATGCGCAGTTTCAACCGGCGTGGATATGTTTTTTTTCGTTCCACCCTCTTTGTTGCTTTGCATTTTTTCCACGCTGTCTTGAGTGGACGGATTTTCCGTAAACTCTTTACTTGGCACCGTGGGTGTGGGGCGGTGGTGGTGGTGGTGGGGAGGGGGGTTGGAAGCTTGTTAAGGTATCGGCCACCAAAGCAAAACAAAGACGGAGGAGACACTCGACGCGAACGTTTTAAAGTTTCGCTATCTCGGGGCCGCGTGTGAAGGTAAAGACGCAGCCCTGCAGCAAACACACCCGTGGCCTGCGCCGGCTCTGTGCGGGAAGGGGCCCCTCCGCTGGAGGCGTTTGTACCGAGAGCAGCCTCCCCCCCCCACGCCGCCAGGGCGATCGGCAATCAAAATAACAACAAGAGACATTTGTTTCTAGATTTTAAGCTTTCGTGACTGCAAGGATTCATACTCTTAGTTCTTTCGGTAAAGTCACGTAGGTAAAAAAATGAAATAAAAATTAATAAAAATAAAATAAAATTAAAATCAGATATTTGTTTAACAAAACGGTAAAGAAACAAAGCCCCCCCTCCCCTCTCCATCCAAATCTTTCAAGAGGCCGCAATGCGACGTGAATACGACGATCACGTGGGGTCCCCACGCGGGGTTCTTGACCCGGGGTGCACGCCACCTCGTGGGGGTGCGAGATGCCCTCTCTGGGAAGGGGTGGAAGGGGCGAGCGAGACGTGGGCAGATTTTATTTCGAAGGTAAATCATCGAAAAAACAAATTAGGCGCGGGGCAGGTCAGTTACAACTTACTTTGTGTATTTATTAATATTAGAAAAATTGCGATTTAAAGCTTTCGTGACTGCAGGGATTCATCTTCTTGGTTCTTTCGGTAAAGTCACGTAGAAGGGAAACATTTATTATTATTATTTTATTATTTCCCTTCTACGTGACTTTACCGAAAGAACCAAGCAGATTATGAAAATTGTTTACGATTGAGAACCAAAGCGGTGCAAGGCTGCAGTAAAGGTTAGGAACCCACTGGTGTATTTGGCCTACTCTTTCCACGCCGGCCAGCCGTCTTGGAAGAGTTGGAGGCACCCACGCTGTACACCACCACGCGCGGCCTTCACATCGACCTGGGATCGAACCCAGTTACACTGACAGTGGGTGGGTGGATGGGTGTTGGGGTGTTCAGAAACGTTCCCCCATTGTTTTAACTGCCGCGCCAGGAGGTCGAATCGAACCGGCGTGCTCACCATGAAACTAACGGCAACATTGTTTGTGTGGGGTATCTATAAATGGATCGCCCTTTCAACACACTTACACAGTTAGCGCCTCGATTCGTCACGGCTGGCTACGTACCGGTGTCAAATAAGTTCAACATTCATACACACAGAGCCTCTGTGTCGAGAACAAGTGAGTGCTGTCCGTGATTTGCCAAGTGATCGAATCTCCCAGGATCTGGCCACATCTCGTCAGATGTCAAAAGCTCAGCAGGTGTTGAGCCTGGAGAATGATTGGATGGGCGACCGCCTTGCAGAAAGAGGTTGAAGTCGGCCTGCCCAGCGCGGCCACGTGGCATGATGCAAGAGGGCGCGGTGCAGCGGAGTAAATTGTTGTACTGTTATTTCTATGTTCCCACAAATACGTCACCCACCTAGGGGGGGGGGGGCAGACATTTGTGACGATGTGTGATGAGGGGGAGGGGTTTGAGAAATGTGACGTCACATCAAAATGCGCAACTTTAAATAAATATAGAATTGTTATAACAACACTAATTGTTATAACAACACTCCTTCAACATCGGAGTGCAGCGCCACATTAAATACGCACTACAATGACAATAGTTAAAAGCGATTTGAAGCATGTTTTATTTTCAAGTCAAACAACAACAACCACAAGACAACTTAGATTAAGGCCTTCAGTCTAACTCCGTACTACAACAAACAAACATGGCCAAACCAAAAAACTTTTAGAAAATCACCAAAATAAAGCCATAAAAGCAATGTAACAGTGATCATAGGAACTGTGACCGAATTTTCACAATAAACGACATGAACAACATGTACTACCAAAAACCCTGCAGCCATATCTGGCTGCATGAGTCACTCCACAACAGCAGGAGCATCCGTTGGAGTATCAACAATTTTCAATGCACCTTTAAGATGAGAACACTAAATTAAAACACAGGTCGACTCAGCCTCGAGTGAGTACCTAGTGCGAGGTGTTAAAATATCGGCACTGGGGAGACAAAGGCGGCCGGGCGTGGTTGCTGGCCACCCACCCCCCTCGTGTGCCGTGCCGGCCTTCAGGCGCTACTCACTAACATCACTTGCCCCGACAGTCTGTGAAGGCTACACGGTGGATTTTGTGTGTGTCTTTGTTGCCTAATGAGCACGTGGTCCACAGATACATTGTTACCCAACAGCGCTATCCTTGTAACACGCGGCCCCCATGTGCATTGTCCCTGCCTTGAGCTCAGGCGATGAGCCCTCTTGTGTTTAGGGGGTTCTCACCCGAAGGATCATCCCTCAGTCTACATTTCTATCCTCACCGCGACATCTCCGCTGTCGCCGCTGTAATCAGGAAATTAGAAGCCGCAACGGTTCCCCACCACCACCGCCACCTTATCTCCCCCTCTAACCCACCGCGAATCTGAACCCCTTGTCTTACTTTGTCTTCTTCTTGGTTCTTTCGGTAAAGTCACGTAGAAGGAAAATAATAAAATAATAAAAACATAATAAAATAATTCTCACGACGTTTCGGCCACAACGCAAGCAGCCGTCTTCAGGTGGAGAACAGGTCTGTCGAGAAGACAGAGTCTGAACAGGTCTGTCTTCTTCTCTGGTGATGGTGGTGCTGGTGGTGGTGCTGCTGGTGCTGGTGGTGGTGGTGCTGGTGGTGCTGGTGGTGTTGGTGGTGGTGCTGGTGGTGCTGGTGGTGGTATTGGTGTTGGTGGTGGTGCTGCTGGTGTTGGTGGTGGTGGTGGTGCTGGTGGTGGTGGTGGTGCTGGTGGTGGTGGTACTGGTGTTGGTGGTGGTGGTATTGGTGCTGGTGGTGGTGGTACTGGTGTTGGTGGTGGTGGTAGTGGTACTGGTGCTGGTGGTGGTTCTGGTGGTGGTGGTGATGCTGGTGGTGGTGCTGGTGGTGGTGCTGGGTGGTGGTGGTGGTGCTGCTGGTGGTGGTACTGGGGCTGGTGGTGCTGGTGGTGGTAGTGGTAACGAGAGGAGACAATGGAGATGACAGGTGACGTCCACGTGGAGTGACTTCCTGGATACCGCAGAGGGGGGTGTGGTGGTGGTGGGGTGGTGGTGGTGGTGGTGGTGGGGTGGTGGTGGGGTGGTGGTGGTACTGGGGGTGGTGGTGGTGGTGGGGTAAAGATTTGCCCGTGGCGCCGTCAGCACGACTGCGATCTGTCGCGCGACATCCACGTCGATCACGTGCCGCCCTTGACGTGCGCGCGCCTCGCCTTGGCCCATCAGCAGCAGCACACGATCAGCACATTGTTGTTGTTGTATTGCACATTGTTGTTGTTGTATTGCACATTGTTGTTGTTGTATTGCACATTGTTGTTGTTGTATTGCACATTGTTGTTGTTGTATTGCACATTGTTGTTGTTGTTGTATTGCACATTGTTGTTGTTGTTGTATTGCACATTGTTGTTGTTGTTGTATTGCACATTGTTGTTGTTGTTGTATTGCACATTGTTGTTGTTGTTGTATTGCACATTGTTGTTGTTGTTGTATTGCACATTGTTGTTGTTGTATTGCACATTGTTGTTGTTGTATTGCACATTGTTGTTGTTGTATTGCACATTGTTGTTGTTGTATTGCACATTGTTGTTGTTGTTGTATTGCACATTGTTGTTGTTGTATTGCACATTGTTGTTGTTGTTGTATTGCACATTGTTGTTGTTGTTGTATTGCACATTGTTGTTGTTGTTGTATTGCACATTGTTGTTGTTGTTGTATTGCACATTGTTGTTGTTGTTGTATTGCACATTGTTGTTGTTGTATTGCACATTGTTGTTGTTGTATTGCACATTGTTGTTGTTGTTGTTGTTGTATTTCACATTGTTGTTGTTGTATTGCACATTGTTGTTGTTGTATTGCACATTGTTGTTGTTGTTGTATTGCACATTGTTGTTGTTGTTGTATTGCACATTGTTGTTGTTGTATTGCACATTGTTGTTGTTGTATTGCACATTGTTGTTGTTGTTGTATTGCACATTGTTGTTGTTGTTGTTGTTGTATTGCACATTGTTGTTGTTGTTGTTGTATTGCACATTGTTGTTGTTGTATTGCACATTGTTGTTGTTGTTGTATTGCACATTGTTGTTGTTGTTGTATTGCACATTGTTGTTGTTGTTGTATTGCACATTGTTGTTGTTGTATTGCACATTGTTGTTGTTGTTGTTGTTGTATTGCACATTGTTGTTGTTGTATTGCACATTGTTGTTGTTGTATTGCACATTGTTGTTGTTGTTGTATTGCACATTGTTGTTGTTGTATTGCACATTGTTGTTGTTGTATTGCACATTGTTGTTGTTGTATTGCACATTGTTGTTGTTGTTGTATCGCACATTGTTGTTGTTGTATTGCCCATTGTTGTTGTTGTATTGCACATTGTTGTTGTTGTATTGCACATTGTTGTTGTTGTATTGCACATTGTTGTTGTTGTATCGCACATTGTTGTTGTTGTATTGCACATTGTTGTTGTTGTATTGCCAGCGAGTTCTCCACCCCACCCCTACACCACCTCGGGGAAAACGAAACAGACTGCGCCACTCGGAGGGATTCATTCACGTTGCATTTGCCAGCTGATGGATTTGCCCGCTCGCTGAAGGTGTTGATGCCTTCAGGGAAGTCGGGGACTGTTTACGCAACTGCGCACAATTCTGAGTCGCTTATAACCGCTTTGCCGTTACTTATTGCCAATTATGGACTCAGACTATTGTCCTATCTTCTCATAGAGTCCCGTGCGCGTAATAATATGCTACACAGTGGCAGTGGGGGTCGCAAAATGCCGATTTATTTCTAATGAACCCCAATGATCCGATCGAAATTAAGGATTTAGATCGGATCATTGGGGGGGGGGGGGGCACGTGCCACCCCCCCCCACTGGCTCCGCCAGTGGACAGACACACACACACAGCGGTTCTAGAGAAATCAGTTTTCAATCTATGCGACTCTGTGGGTGGGTGTCCGTGTGAGTGTGAGTCTCTGCGGGAGGAGCGGTGGTGTAGCGGTTAGCGCTACGCTGCGCGATGCACCTGGCGACCCGGGTTCGATTCCCGCTCACGGACAACACCGGTGACGATTATCTGAACCGGTCTTGGGCCTCCCCTAGGTCGACTCAGCCTCAAACGAGTACCTGGTGCGGTGTGTAAAAACATCGCTACTGGGGAGACAAAGGCGGTCGGGCGTGGTGCTGGCCATCCAGCCCCTCGTGTACCGTGCCGGCCTTCATAGGTGCTACTCGCTAACAGCACTTGTCCCTACAGTCTGTCAAGGCTATACGGGGGATCTTTGTATTTGTCTCTACGCATGTTGACCTTCTTTCTCACCGTACGTAGCCAACCGTGCTAATCGGAGGTGCCGGGGAAGGATAACAAACTAAACACACAAATCAGTTCTAACGCAGTATAGTAGTGTAGGGTATAGTATAGTGTCTGTTAGTGTAGGTTATAAGTAGTGTAGTGTATAGTAGTGTAGTGTATAGCGTAGTGTAGAGCGTAGTGTGTTTAGTTTCGTGTATAGCGTAGTGTGCAGCGTATAGGAGTGTAGCGTATAGTGCAGTGCGTATGCTGAACTTCTCTCGCACCGTACGTAGCCGACCCTGCTAATCCGAAGCAACAATTCTAGATTTGAAGCTTTCGTGACTGCAAGGATTCATACTCTTGGATTTTTTCGGTAAAGTCACGTAGGTAAAAAATACAATTAAAAGTTAATGATGGAAATAGAATAAAATAATAAATCACGACGTTTCGGAGGCAACACAAGTCTCCGTCATCAGGTGGGACCGTCACAGCTAAAATTATTATTATTTTTTTTCCATGATTAACTTTTAATTTTATTTTTTACCTACGTGACTTTACCGAAAAAACCTAAGAGTACCCCCAGCAACACTCTGGACGGACCGCGTGGCTAGGTGGCGTGCCAACTCGTGACGGCCCTGCCAATGTCCACCCAATAAACGGCGCACCGTGTATGTCAACAACGGCAGGTTCGCTGCGTGGCACGCGCTCCACGAAGACGGGCAAACAGAATATAAAACCGAGTGCATTGCTGTTTGGATATCGCGATCCAGGTGGTGCACAGCTTTGCCCCCCCCACCTCCCCTTGTGTTTGTGTGTTTGACAGCAGCACACACGAAGCCAGGGCGCTCAATCAATCGCTCCGTAAACATCGTCTTTGGTCGGTCCCCCCGCTCCCCCCCCCCAAAAAAAAATTAAAACGCCCCCACAAAACACTAAACGGTGTTTCTCTCTTCTGTAAACGGGCATCCCAATGTCAGCAGCCCTCCAATAAGTAGCGCCCCAGCCCCCCCTCCTCCTCCTCCGATGCGTCTTTCGGGGGTTGTGCCGCGCGTGCTGTTTGGCACGTGATGTCCGTCGTTTCGCTGCACGTGCCGGGAACTTGTTCGGGAACTAAGGACGCGGCTGCCGCCCGGGGATTTTTAAAAGCGGCGCGTGCTCCTGACTGCATCGCCAACTCCATCCGCTGTCATCTCCATACATACTACACTACACACTACCATATACACTACACACTACACGACTAAACATTATCTTCTTGTTTCTTTCGGTAAAGTCACGTAGAAGGGAAATAATAAAATAATAAAAATAAAACATAATAAAATAATTCTCACGACGTTCCGGCCACAACGCAAGCAGCCGTCCTCAGGTGAAGAACAGGTCTGTCGGAAAGACAGCGTCTGAATGAAACACCACCAGGCTTGGCAGCGTATATTTAAGCTGGGTTGGAGGGGGAAGAGCGCCTTGACTATACATTACACTACTAGACTACAATGAAAATGTATTTGTTTGGAGCCGTTCTTTTTAGTTTGATGTCCTTCCCCCCGCACATCCGATTATCACGGGGTTGGCATCGTACGGCGCGAAAGAAGTTCAACGTGCATGCAGACGCGTGGCCAATTCACGACGGCTTCATCAGCACCGTCGGTGACGCTGGAGAGCGATGCCCCCACACGTGTAGCGACGTCACGTTCCGCCGATAGTCACAGCCACCACCACAACCACCACCACAACCACCACAACCACCACCACAACCACCACCATCATCGGGCAGCTGGTGGTGGAGGATGATGGGCACACCTTTTGCTCACACAATGCGACCTCTCCCCTCCATAAATAATAATAATATAAGCCATTAATGATTATATTTGTCACGAAAATCCATACGTGTGTGTATATGTATGTATGTGTCGTTAACAACAACAACAACAACACAAATATCACGGCAACTCTTGGGCACGGTTACGTGCGTGTGGGTCACGTGTTGCTTTGCGGGATGGATGGCGGTCGTGATTGATTGCAAGTGCCAGTGGTTGATAATCGAGGCAATGTGTTGCATAACAAAAAAAAATTCCAACCGCACTTGAGCATTACGCCGCAGCCGATTTAAATCGTGTTCGTTCGTTCCGCAAAAATCCTTAACATGCCGTGCGGGCAGATGCCATGCGTGCATGTTTATACTTGAGCTGGGGTATATTAGTGCTGTGCGTGTCTTTGGGGTCGGCTTGGGGGGTTGGGGGGGAGGGTGCAGTGGTTTAAGGGCCGCCGACTGCAACGTGAACCTGCCGATTCGCGTTTTGATTCCTGAGCACGGCTAATATCAGTGGCCAGTTAAATCTGAAACCTGTCCTGATCACGCTTCCCCCACCCACCGTTATGAATGGTTAGATAGCCCCCCCTATGGCAATCAAATGGTGGGTTGGGTGGGTGGGGGGGAAGCAGCCTTCATCCAGCAGTGGATTTACAAAGGAATGTCTGAAAATTCTAGATTTGAAGCTTTCGTGACTGCAAGGATTCATATGCTTAGGTTTTTTCGGTAAAGTCACGTAGGTCCATCCTTTTGGCCCCGCCCCCCTCCCCCTCCCGATGCGTTGTACGTGGCACTCCGTGCCGTCTTTGAGCCCCGCCCCCCTCCCTCCCGATACGTTCCATTCATTGGCTACCACATTCTGATGAGCTCCCACCCCCTCTCCTCCCCCCTTCAACTTGCTTATAAGGGATTACTTCTTGAATCATTGCCTCACTTGATGCAGCTAATCCGGCTGTGACGGTCCCACCTGATGACGGAGACTTGTGTTGCCTCCGAAACGTCGTGATTTTTATTTTATTTTATTTTTTATTAATTTTGATGTTTTACCTACGTGACTTTACCGAAAAAACCTAAGAATATAATGTCTGAAAAATAAATGACGTGTGAAGCAACTTGCATTAAATTTCTCGATTTAAAGCTTTCGTGACTGCAAGGATTCATCTTATTGGTTCTTTCGGCAAAGTCACGTAGAAGGGACGTAATAAAATAATAAAAATAAAACATAATAAAAAAAAATTCTCACGACGTTTCGGCCACAACACAAGCAGCCGTCCTCAGGGGACGCTGTCTTTCCGACAGCTCTGTTTCTTCACCTGAGGACGGCTGCTTGTGTTGTGGCCGAAACGTCGTGAGAATTTTTATTTTGATAATTGGTTTTTTGCCCTTCTATCTGGCAACAAAAACTGACACCTTTTTTTTACAAGGAGTCATGTTTGCATAGACCACAATACCTGCAGCCATAATGCAAACAAAAAACATAACTCTGATAATATATGCACTGTCCTTGAAGTTGATTGGTCCACACCCGAGACAGCTTTCCTTAGAGCAGGGGTCGGCAACCAAAATAACAAGAAGAGCCATTTCTTTCCAATTCGGTACAAAATTCAGTATTTCAAGAGCCGCAATGCATCTATGTACATACGTACATATCGTCAAGAAGCAGCCCGTAAAGAGCCGCATGCGGCTCCGGAGCCGTAGGTTGCCGACCCCTGCCTTAGAGCCTAGTCTCACATGTGTAAAAAAAGGTGTCAGTTTTGTTGCCAGATAGAAGGGTAAAAAAACAATTATCATATTTTTTTACTGGCAAATGAGGTTCCAATGGTGTAAATTTTTATTTTATTATGTTTAAATTTAATTCTTTTATTATTTCCCTTCTACGTGACTTTACCGAAAGAACCAAGAATGCAACTTGCACCGTGCGGGGACCAGCGATGCAGCGGGTTCCACCACGCGGTCCGCTACAATCCCAGGGTGGCGAAAATTAACAAAACCTCGGCTCTGTTCGTGGCTGTGGCATTAACGCCGGCGGGATGTCGTCTTCTCCTCTGATGCCCAACCTCGGGGTCATCTGCTCGGTTGGCAGGCCGCTGCCGTCCTCGTGTGGTTTCGCTTTGTGCGCTCCCACCCACCCCACCCCCCTTTTTACTTTTATATTTGGAACGAAATCGACTACCGCATACGGGGCCTGAAAATGCGTTAATCTCTCCGTCAGTTCGTTCTCTCTCCCCGTACCCTCGTCTCTCCTACTCAGGATGATCCCATTTGAACGAAGCTGCGATGTTGTCTGGACGAGGGGGGCTAAATGCATCGGTTGTTCACCGTCTTCGGCTCCGTCCTTTCGTCCGTCACGTGTCGTGTCTGTAAGGAGGCACCCACGAAGACGACTCAACGCGAACTAAAACTTTCCTATGAAGTTGCATTTGCGCGTGGAGATTTAGCCAAGAGTAATCCGGCCTAATGTCATCAAAGTGATTCCTCTAAACTTGGAGACTTAAACCGGAGCAGAAAAAAAAATACTATTTTTTAAAATTATGCAGTGATTTTTTTTTTATTGGGAGGTTCCCCCCCTCCCCCCCACACCGTTAGTTGATTACTTCTGAAGACAAATGCACGTTGAAGTAAAAAAACAGCTCAATGTGTATGCGTGATTTTTTTTGTAACTTTATTTGGCTCATGCGTTTGCATGACCTCGTCATGAACATGGAGTCCGTTCCCCGCATGCCGCCGCTGGGTTTTGTTTTACTTCGCTTTGCGTCTTGTCAAACTGGACAAAATAAAATTGCAAGCGGCAACAGCAGCCTTTTTACGCATCCGAAGGACACTTCATATTTCGCATCCCTGCAGGGCAAAGCGTAACGGTGGATTGTGAGATGAAGGGCGAAAGAAGGAAGGGCTTAGAAAGCGGAGGAGCGGAGCCCAAAATGCGACAGCTTTTGTGAATCCAATCGACGTGGGTCTGATAATTTAAAGCCACTCCTTCGTTTTGTTTGGAGCTCCGAGGTGGATTCTGTTTTTTTTTTTAAATATACCACCGTTGTTGCCTTTGTCCAAGACGTGTGGCCAGCGTGGAAGAGTAGGCCAAGTGCCCTCTAGATGGGCTCTCTGCAGAGCTCTCTCCAGCGGTGGCCACGTTCCGATAGCAGTGCTGCGAACCGGCAATTGCAGGGCTTCGCCTTAACCTGCACTACTTCCTCCCCCCCCAATACAAGTTTATTTTCGGATGTTTACCCAGGGCTAGATGTTGGGGGGGGGGGCAGCAAAGTACATTGCTGTGCTCAACTTTTATTGTATACGCTCCCCCGCCTTCACCAACCTGGCAAAGTCTTCCATAGCAGCCAGTATCCCCACACTTTACCCCACCACGTGACGAGCCGATCGACTTAACTGTGGCGATTATACAGACTCCTGTTGGGGCTTGAGTTGGGTTGCTCACTCAAACACGTTCCATCGGAGTGGGCAGGTAGGAACTTGGTTGGACAGCGCATTCGTACACGACAGACAAATATGCACGACAGACAGACAAATAATCCCTGGTGGGCAGTGTGGAACCTGTTGTTCCTACCTGTATAACGTTTACCCCATAGTTGCAACCCACGTGCTGAAAACAGCTAAACACACTTATTCCACGCTTTATTTTAGCAGGTGAGGCCCTCTGAGCCTGATAGCTCTTTTTCAGAAGCCACCTGGCCACAAATGATTGCTCAGCGAAGTGACTTATCATCGCATGAAAATCGTTAGCAGCCAAATTTTCTAAATATTGATCCGAAATGTGGAAGGGAAGAATTTGGAAGGCCGGGAGAAAAATCCACGCGACCACGTGGAGAGAGAAATACACAAACTCTAAATATCCAGCAGGCGTCGACAGGGTCGGGATCGAACCCACGACCTCCGGCATACCAGGCGAGGTAGTTAACATCTGACCATTTCACCACAACAGTTGATTTAATTCTTAATTTATTCATTGTTTTGTCTCCCTCCCCACCACGCATCGTGCAAGCCACGGTCTCATTCTGGAAGCCGGCATCGCTGCCGTCAAACAAAACACAAACGACGAGAGGCTGTCGCCGTTTGTTCACGAAATAAGCTCATCGTTTCGATTTAAAGCTTTCGTGACTGCAGGGATTCATCTTCTTGGTTCTTTCGGTAAAGTCACGTAGAAGGGAAGTAATAAAATAATAAAAATAAAAATAATAAAATAATTCCCACGATGTTTCGGCCACAACGCAAGCAGCCGTCCTCAGGTGAAACCAGGTCTGTCGAGGCGACAGCGTCTGAATGTCTCCTCGACAGACCTGGTTTCACCTGAGGACGGCTGCTTGCGTTGTGGCCGAAACGTCGTGAGAATTATTTTTTTTATGTTTTATTTTTATTATTTTATTACTTCTCTTCTACGTGACTTTACCGAAAGAACCGAGAAGATGAAGCTCATCGTTGTAAGGTTGCAGAGCGAGACAAACTGTTTACACGCCGACCAAAACGGTATATCAATTGTAGACGAGGAAGACGTTCTCGTAACAAACACATTTACTTTGTTATTTTTAAAGTGCATTTTTTAACAAAACATTCTAAAATATTTTTTAAAGTTTTTTTTTTTAGTTTTAAAAGTCTTAGTTAAAACATGTTTTTTCAAGTTTTAAAATGTTGCATTTTTTTAAGTTCTAAAAGTTTTTTCCCGTCAAGTTTTTTTTTCGTTTAAACAAAAAATGACATCGCCGATATATTTGCTTTTGTTTCATTCGTGGCATTTCGTCCAACGCCTCATCCGTTCTAATGAACAAAAACGGCAATAATTCTTAAACAACCCACATAGGCTGCGATTTTTTGATTCGCCCTAAAATTTTCCGCGATGTGGGGTGAGGGGGTGGGGGCCAAATTTCTCGCGGGTGGACCCGGTTCTGGGCTGAAATATCTCGCTTGACGTATGTGCTATGTATGTTGAACTTCGTTCGCACCGTACGTAGGCATCCGCGCCAATCGGAGGTGCGGGAGGTGGACGGACAACAAACTAGACACACGAAGAGTTGACGTCAACTCCGTGGCTGGAGTGGCGAGGGTTCAGGGAGGCCTTCATCCAGCAGTGGATTGATCTTGGCTGATGATGTTGATGATGAGATCCAGCTTAAAATAATTATGTCTGTGTGTGTATGTCCCCTCCCCCCGACTTCTGGCGCTCATCATCAACCCACGACACAAGCAGATCTCGTGCTAAACCAACCCCTGTGGGTGAGTGGGTAATAGGGTGAACGAGCGGGTGAGCGGGTGAGCGGGTGAGATGATTAATGAGTGGGTGAGAGGGTGGATGAGTGGGTGATAGGGTGGATGAGTGGGTGAGAGGGTGGATGAGTGGGTGATAGGGTGAACGAACGGGTGAGCGGGTGACATGATGAATGAGAGGGTGATAGGGTGAACGAGTGGGTGAGAGGGTGAATGAGTGGGTGAACGAGGGGGTGAGAGGGTAGGTATTGATTTATGTGGCCACAGATGGAATGTTCTCTGAGGCCCCGTCTTGTCAAGGAAATGCTCTGCCCTCTTTCGTAACCCCGCACGCATCCATCTCAAAGCGTGCGCTGTAATTATGTGCGGTGTTTTATTAAAATGATTGTCACTCGCGCTTAGCAAACTCGGATTACATTTAGAGAAAATGTCATTGCCGGTACGCATCAGTCCACAGCAGCGGCATTGCCTGGGGGCGAGCTTCACTGCTGCCCGAGTCAATGAAGGTCAAGCACTGAAGGTCAAACACCGAAGGTCAAACACCGAAGGTCAAACACCGAAGGTCAAACACAGAAGGTCAAACTCGGCACACATGGGGATCTTCTTCACAATGTCCTCGACTCGGAGACGTCCCTTGGCGCGCGCCACCAAGCGCCCTCATTGCCATGCGGGTTTGCCGAGAAAGAAATGTATGTTCGTTCGGAACTGCTATTTAACCTCCACAGTATGACGACGGTGGCGCTATCCGTTTGCCTGGACGCCGAAGCACGACTCAAGGCCTCCTCCTTCTCCTCTGTATGTACCGTACGTATGTTGAACTTCTTTCGCACCGTACGTAGCCGACCGGGGTAAGCGGGTGTGGTTTACCCCATGGTTGTCCCTGCCTCCTGGAACGCGACCATCATCACGATCGTCACCACAATGGATGTGTGGTGAACATCGTCATCATCATCATCATCACCATCGTCATCACCATCATCATCCCCGCTGCTGCTGCAGCGTTCACAGTGACGAGATGTTAACAGCTTCGCGTGTCTTTGTTTGGTAACACCTCGTGCAGTTAATGTCAAGTTTAGTTGAGGATTAATTTAGTTTACACGGACAACACCAATTGTGAGTGTCGATCTACAGTTTCTAGCCTGGGATTCCACGGTGGCTAGGAGATGTTAACTACCTCGCTTGGCATACGGGAGGTCGTGGGCTCGATCCTGACCCTGACACCTGCTGCTGTATATTTGTAGTTTGCGTGTCTCTCTCTCTCATCATCATCACGGTGGCTAGGAGATGTTAACTACCTCGCCTGGTGTACAGGAGGTCGTGGACTCGATCCCGACCCTGACGCCTGCTGCTGTATTTGGAGTTTGCGTGTCTCTCTCTCTCCGGGTCCTCCGGGTTCACTCCCCCACACCCCCCCCCCCCCTACATTTAGAATCAACATCACGCGTTTAGAATATTGGGCTGTTTAACGTTTGTGATTTCATGAACGCATTTGTTCAGGAAATGACATACTCCGTATTTAATGTATAATATATATCAATGAGCAATGCTAATCACAATAAGCCACACGTACGATATCATTAATGTCGATCTCCTATCGTATGATATATCAATATCGTAGTATCGCCACATATCGTAGCATCGCCACATCGCGGCAGTGATGGTTCCAGTGGTGAGGTGGGGGGGGATTACCATACTCTTAGTTCTTTCGGTAAAGTCACGTAGGTAAAAAATGAAATTAAAATTAATAAAAATAAAATAATAAAATCACGACGTTTCGGAGGCAACACAAGTCTCCGTCATCAGGTGGGACCGTCACAGCCAGATTTGCTGCATCAAGTGATGACGGTCCCACCTGATGACGGAGACTTGTGTTGCCTCCGAAACGTCGTGATTTTATTATTTTATTTTTATTAATTAAAATTTCATTTTTTACCTAACGTGACTTTACCGAAAGAACTAAGAGTATGAATCCTTGCAGTCACGAAAGCTTCAAATCTAGAATTAATACCCTATACGGGGTGATTACCACCACACAAACCCTCCCAACCTTGGGCACCACGGAAATGAGCACTTTATTTCTATTTACCAGAGGCGGAAACAGGTTAAATGCGTTTGTTTGTTTTAATTAACGTATGGGACCCTCACGTATGGGACCCTACCCTACTTAAAAGGCTTTTAATATCAGCACCCACCCCCCCACAAATTCACCCCACCACCACCTCCCCCTGCCTGGACGGATTTTGAATCCTCGTCTGCTCCGTCGTGGCTGCCACGTGGTCTGTGCGCGTGGCTTTTGTCGAGCGGTCGCTACAAACGAATTGGCCCCATACGGGACTTGTCCGCGTGAGTGTGGCGTGCCGTGACCGTGCTAAGACTCGTACATATTTTGAGTCCAGTTCAACAAAGACCGTTTTTTGACGTGGTTATCTTGAAATCAATAGCGGGGGGGGGGGCGGGGGGGGGGCAGTTAACTTTCTCCGTCCCGTGGTTGTGACAACTTCCCGTAAATATTTACGAGATGGGGATAATAATGTGGAAAGGGTCAGTTTGTGGCAGCCTGCCACGCGTTTTTTGCGTATTATTCTGCTGGACATTGTGCAGAAGGCATCGTGGAAAAGAGAAAAATTCTCCCAAAGGATTTGATTTTTTAAAATAATTACTTACAATAATGCCTGGTATTGTAACTAAACGCAACTAAAACAAGCGATTGCCTATGCCTGGTGGCTCGAATGTCAGACAGCTGAGTCGGCATTACTACGTTCCTGGGTTTGAATCGAGGCAGCCGTCTGTTGTTAAACTGAGTTCTCGGGCGCAGCGGAGGTGATGGTCTCAGTCCCCAGCACTGATGTCTCGCCATAATCCGACGTACGATTTCACCCTCTGAGAATCAAAATATCGGGTTGGACTCTTGCGTGACGAACAATCCCGTCTCGCGCGGCGTTCTGTTTTAAATCCTTTATATTAAGTTCACTTGCTTGCGCGCTTACGACCGTGCAAATCTTTCGGTCGTTTTTTAACCCACTTCCCGTGATCCAATCGAGCTGACATTTTGCACACAGACTCGTTGTGCGTGACAATTTATTTTCGTGAAATTTTTTTCCCAAAATGTTACGCTTTTTAAGAAAAAATAAATTATATTTAATTACCAATTGCTTAATGGTGGCAGGCAATCATCTGACCCATAGGTGGCAGCCATCTCAAGTCAGAGGACGAGAGGACTCTAGCCGCCACGCATATAAAGGATTTATAGTGAAAAACTTTGTTTTTACGGGTTAATTTTTTGTGTGCGCGGTGGTCATTGGCAACAGAGGTGAGAATCATCGACGCCGCCCCCCCTCCCCTGCTACGCTTTGAGAACCTCCTTAAACCCCGAGCGGCATGCCCCATCCAGGGTCGATACAATGGGTACCACCTTGTGGGTGAATCAGCATTGGTCGTCCTATGGAGAGACTGCCCCCCCCCTCCCGCCATAGGAATGTGGAATTTCCACCACCGGCTTGGGGCTGTCAATATGAGAAGAGCTACCAGCTCACAGTTAAAACATTTTAAAGCAACAACAACTAAAATAATCGCCGTTTTGACTTCACTCGAATTAAAAAAAACACAAAGTGGTCCAGAAACTTTCTACCCAGGATACGACATCGACTTTCAAAGTGCCTCTCGGGGGGGGGGGCTCACGCAGCCATCGGCAGTCCCAACTGCAGCACGATTCGCCTCGCCGTGCCCCCTACTTCCACACAGCCCCCCACCAACACCCCACAGCCTTTTCGCGGACAAAGCTGGCTCGCGGAGTCCGTTTTGTAGGGGGCAAACCCCGCTCCCCCCCCCCCACTCTGATTCCGAGACAATGTGCCTCGCGATGTCAAGCGACTTTAATCGAGGGGGGGGGGGGTGGTGGTTATCTCCCCCACCCGAGTTTGATTTAGAGAATTATTGTGTTTTTAAAGTGGCGGAGTGTAAGAGGAGAGAGGGGGGGGGCTGTGGAAAACGAAAGTGGTGGTGGAGGCGTGTCCTGCGCTGGAACAATAACAAATATGAATCACTGCCCCCCCTCACCCCTCTTTTTAGGGTGGAACTTATTTCGTTTGAGCTCGTGTGTGACTGGCCCTGAAAAATAAATGTGAAATCGGTTTTAAAACATAACACGCACAACAACAAAAACAACAACAACAACAACGAAAACAACAACAAAAGCAACAACAACAGTGCGGTGATTAAACGTTGACGAACAAAGGTTTTCCAACGCGCGTTTTTGTTTTTAATTTATGTCCCGGAATAAATTAAAAAAATATTTAAAAATTCGCGGTACGGAATACGACGGGGTGGCATCTCGGCGAGAAGACGTTTGCGTTTTTTGTTGTTGTTGTTGTTGTTGCAAATAGTGCTGTTTGCGTCAGAATCATAAATCAGAATATGTATTTGCACTGGAGGAATCCGGTGAGCTGCGAAGCTAATATGAATTTATATACGCGCCTGTTTGTGTCCGCGCAATTTATTTTGCATGCGGCAACGCATTCGCAAAGTTTTCTTGGCTCAAGAAACATTTTCCATGTTTTCCCACCCTGTGACTATCGCCACCACAGACTCTCCCTCCCCTCCCCCCCCCCCCCCCAGTGTCCCCACCAATGGAATGGAACAGCCGATTTAAATCATTGCGGCGCAAGACCGTACCACTCGATTGACGTGTTCGGGGGGGGTGTGGTGGTGGTTGAAGGAAATGCATGAATGTTTTCCTAGGGTGGAGCATTTTAGCTGTGACAGTCGAGGGGAAAAAAATAGCTTTGTAATACAATGTTTATGATTTGTTTATTATGAAGTTGAACATATTGTTATTTTGTATTATTATTGTCAAAATTCTGCCGTTCCAAAATTAGAATTTGATTCAAAGTCGTTTCTGTCTTTTGCTTGTGTTTTTTAAGCGTTTTGTTCACGAACAGTATTAACTGTAGGTAAAAGCGCAACCCTGCAATTGTTTAGTCGCATCGCTGCTGGCGGAACGAGCCACCAATAGAAGGAGCTCTAGAGGGTGCTCCCTCTGGAGGGTATTTGGCCTTCTTCTTGGTTCTTTCGGTAAAGTCACGTAGAAGGGAAGTAATAAAATAATAAAAATAAAACATAAAAAAATAATTCTCACGACGTTTCGGCCACAACACAAGCAGCCGTCCTCAAGTGAAGAATGAAACACCACCAAGCTTGGAGCGTATATTTAAGCTCTCCAACCCAGCTTAAATATACGCTCCAAGCTTGGTGGTGTTTCATATTTAAGCTCTCCAACCCAGCTGTTTCATTCTTTACGTGAGGACGGCTGCTTGCGTTGTGGCCGAAACGTCGTGAGAATTATTTGATTATGTTTTATTTTTATTATTTTATTACTTCCCTTCTACGTGACTTTACCGAAAGAACCAAGAAGATGAATCCCTGCAGTCACGAAAGTTTTAAATCGAAAGGTATTTGGCCTACTCTTCCATGCTGGCAAGACACATTGGAATAAGCGGCAGTAGCCCACGCTGTTCCCACACCACCACAGGCGATCTGCCAATCGACAAACAAACAAAAAAACATTTTCAGAAATGTGCACCGTGGTTTCCCACTGCCACACCGGGAGATCGAATCAAGCGGGCGATCTCTGCTATCGCAATCCCAGTGGCTTTTACCGACCCGTTACTTCCACGGTGGCAGCAGCAGTCGTATTAGCGGAGTGGAGGGTAATCCCACCCCATGATGAACGGGGGGGGGGGTGGGGAGGATTAATTTCGACCGAAAGCCTCATTAATCAACTCGAGTAAAGATCCACCGCCTCCCGACGTTAGAGGACAACACAACAATGGGTGCCTCTGTTCTAATCTTAGAAGTCGGCGATGACTAGAGCGGGGGGCAGGGGGGGGGGGCACGGCATCACCAGCCAATGCAATTTGCCCTATTGACATATGACACGTGACCTTTGAACGGTCAATCCCTCTCGTTGCGGCGCGACCACGTGCGTTTATTTTTCGACCGTGCTGGTGAAGCTCCGAACCCTGCCGCCCGAGTTTAATTCTCAGTCACGGATACCATGGTGGGGGTTCTGAGCCCCCCCCCTACCCCCACCGCCGATCCCACCTCGCCCCCCCCCCCCCCAAATAGCCTGCACTCCCACCCCTTACGAGACCGCACTGACCAGCGCGGTGAAGTATGCTCAAACCAAACCCCCCGCGAAATTGCCGTTGTGGGGAACTTCACCCAGCAGCGAATTGGCTGTGAATTGCTGGACGCAATTATTGTTCGAAAATGTTTTCGCGATGTCATCCGTCACGAGCTGAAATGCTTAAATGAATGCCTCGTTTAATGTGAACGTTTGAATCGAGGTAAGTGGCATGCCATGGGCATTCATTAAGCCGATCGCCCCTGTGCTTTGGGTGTCCAGGCTAATGGCTCGCATTGAAGTTACGCAGGGATATGAGTGGAAATCTGACCCCAAGAGCCTGTGGTTGCACTTAGCAGATTACTGATCCTTGAGTGCGATAGCTGGGACATCCCTGGATCGAACAGAGCCCCTGTTTGCAAGTGGCCATCTGGATCTTTCCATTGTAACGGATGTCGCTTCCAGACACTTTAAAGATCTGGGTCATCGTTAAGCTAACAAATCGTGAAGTGGATTCAAATGCGTAAGCTTGGCACGTGGGGGGTTTTTTTTTTTTGACACGGAAGTGTGTTTTTAAACGCGCAGCATTTCTTAATGCGACGTTTTTCACGCGGCCATTGAGTATTCTGCCACGTGCTCAATGTGGGTCTTCCTGCCCGCTACAGTGAGGGAAAAAAGTATTTGATCCCCTGCTGATTTTGTACGTTTGGCCACTGACAAAGAAATTATCAGTCTATTATTTTAACGGTAGGTTTATTTGAACAGTGAGAGACAGAATAACAACAACAAATTCCAGAAAAACGCATGTCAAAAATGTTATTAATTTATTTGTATTTTAATGAGGGAAATAAGTATTTGACCCCGTCTCAATCAGAACGATTTTTGGCTCCCACGTGTCTTTTATACGGGTAACAAACTGAGATTAGGAGCACTCCCTTTAAGAGTGTCCCTTTAAGAGTGTGCTCCTAATCTCAGCTCGTTACCTGTATAAAAGACACCTGGGAGCCAGAAATCTTTCTGATTGAGAGGGGGTCAAATACTGATTTCCCTCATTAAAATGCAAATCAATTTAAAACATTTTTGACATGCGTTTTCTGGATTTTGTTGTTGTTATTCTGTCCCACTGTTCAAATAAACCTACCATTAAAATTATAGACTGATCATTTATTTGTCAGTGCGCAAACGTACAAAATCAGCAGGGGATCAAATACTTTTTTCCCTCACTGTATATTTAAAGTCGTTAACAAAGCGTTCTGTTCTCAGGGTCAGCCTCGCTTCTGATGGGCCCGGATCGACGCAATTCTTTAATTTCCGCCTTCCCACGTCGCTCAACCGCGTGGGCTTCTAAATTATGATGCCGGGAAATTCCCTCTCCGTCTTATCCGCCGTCTTAGATCATCACAGCCAGATTCTTCTCGAGATCCATTCATCTCTCCCGGACACGGCGATGTCCTGTATCCTGGTGCAGTGTTTGCCTTGTTGACACGATACACGTCAAATTTCGATTTAAAGCTTTCGTGACTACAGGGATTCATCTTCTTGGTTCTTTCGGTAAAATCACGTAGAAGGGAAGTAATAAAATAACAAAAATAAAATAAAACATAATAAAATAATTATTTTATTATCTTTTATTTTTATTATTTTATTACTTCCCTTCTACGTGACTTTACAGAAAGAACCAAGAAGACGATACACGTCAATAAATGAACGAAACATTTGAAATCGCCGGACCACTGTGGGTGAATGTGCCGAGCGGGAGCTGTCGTGAAGAAAACGTGAATGGCAGCTGATGCCATCCCACTCTCTCTCTCTCGCTCTCTCTCTCTATCTCACACTCTCTCGCGCTCTCTCTCGCTTTCTCCCTCCCATCGCAACCCACCCACTTTATCTCATCCATGAACGGTAAACGTATATTTAGTATTCGGGTCAACGGCACGCGGTCACGCGCTCAGAGAAATGTGGCCGCTTTGGTTGTTGCCATTTTTCACGTGCAGATTATTACGCTCCTTTGGCAGCTGGCAGCTGGCAGCGGAGACGGGACTGGTGGGGCTGGGAGTGACGGGGCCTTGCGGAGAGGAGCCAGGGGGCCGTCTCTGTCTGGATGTCTCTCTCTCTCTCTGGTCGGAGGGGGAAGAGGTCGCTGGGTCAGACGCAAGGAGTTGGGGCCACTTTCTGCGTCTCGCTTCACACCGCGCGCGCACTCGCCCTGTCCGTCGGTGAAAATCCAGCGGAGTGACACGCAGTGCATCTGTGTTTATATATTTAAAAAAAACATTCACTATTTTTTGTTCATCGTTTGTCAGTTTTATTCCGATTGTGCTATCGGTGTTATGTCACGGGATGAGGTGACTGTTTGGACATTTCGCAGAGCGGGGCAACCTCACGTGTTAGAGAACGGGCCGCAGAAGAAGACATCAAAGAACTGGTTCCGAGTCCCCTTCGAGTGACCTTATTTAGCCACACGATATGGGGCGAACTTTCCCACACAGCCTGATAAAAAAAACGTACTTTGATAAGAAATGCATTGTCTTTGAAACTGATTGGTCCACACCAGAAACAGCTTTCTTTTGAGCCTAGTATTATCAGAGTACGTTTTTTTTGTTTGCATTCGGACCACAAGTATTGTGGTTAATGCAGACACGATTCTTTGTAAAAGGTTTCAGTTTGGTGTTTTAACATCTTAACACCTGTTTTGTTGCCAGAACAAAGGGGAAACGCTATTCTCATATTCATGGTGCTCCTGCGTGCGAGTTGAGCCCAAGACTCGGTTTGATGACTGTTTCATTGCTTTATTTTGGTGATTTCGAAAAGTTTACTGGTTTGGCCATGTTTGTTTGTTGTAGTATGGAGTTAGACTGATGGCCTTAATCTAAGTTGTCTTGTGGTTGTTGTTGTTGTTGTTTGACTTGCATCCCACTGGGAATTTTCCACACAGCGTTGGTGTACGGATTTTTTCCTGCAATATTTTGCTGTCTTTTCTTGAATTTTGTGTTTGCACTTAGTCACATATTCACTTTAAGATGTTTTCTTGTTCATGTTTTAGTGTTTTGTTTGTTGCGGTTGCACCCGATTCAAGAGCCGAATGGCTCACAGGGCTACACCTAATAAATGAACTTGAAATTAACTTGAACTTGAAACTTGAGAGGTTTGTATTTTTATAGTGGCCTCTTTGGCATTTGTCGAGAGAGAGAGACATCTGCAACACGCAGCCGAATCCTCGAGACTCGCGTCGCTGGCACGCCGGGTATCAACGCAGCCACAGCCGACGTGGACGACGCGACGAATGACTCTTCTTGGTTTTTTCGGTAAAGTCACGTAGAATGGAAATAATAAAATAATAAAAATAAAACATAATAAAATAATTCTCACGACGTTTCGGCCACGACGCAAAGCAGCCGTCCTCAGGTGGAGAACAGGTCTGTCGAGAAGACAGAGTCTGAAGACAGACCTGTTCTCCACCTGAGGACGGCTGCTTGCGTTGTGGCCGAAACGTCGAGAAGACAGAGTCTGAAGACATACCTGTTCTCCACCTGAGGACGGCTGCTTGCGTTGTGGCAGAAACGTCGTGAGAATTATTTTATTATGTTTTATTTTTATTATTTTATTATTTCCATTCTACGTGACTTTACCGAAAGAACCAAGAAGATGAATCCCTGCAGTCACGAAAGCTTTAAAGCGACGGGTGACATCGCTGAACGGACGCCGCTGTGCAGGGCCGGACCGACCCCCCTCGTCAGACACGTGGCACGCCTCGCTGGCGAACAGCGGCAGCAGAAGCAGAAGCAGCTGGTGATGGTGTTTTGCCAAAAAAAAAACACAGTCGTGGGCAGTGCACATCGTTGCCCTCGCTTATTTCGCATGCGTGGCTTATAAAATATGTTTTTATTAATAATATATCTTTCTTTTTACCAGGTAAGGCCCACTGAGTTATACACTGTAGCTGATTTTTTTGTAGAAGACACCCGGCTATCACGAATGATTCCTCAACGAAGTGGCTCATCATGTGAAAATTTGAATGCAGTCAAACGCGAAATAAAATTAATCCTTGCCAGCCATGATCAATCCATCCACTGCTGCATGAATGCCTCCAAAAAACCGTCGCGATCTCTCACAATCGAGCGAAGCCACACATCCATCGGGCACAGGCACAATGGACATCAGTGAAACAAGAGCTTTTTAGCTTATCGGATTCCTCCAGTGCAAATAACAAAAATATGTTCTTGTTATTTTCTTTGAACCTATCTACGTGACTTTACCGAAAGACCCAAGGATATATAACACTGGTCAACACACTTTTTGTGGCATAAGGTATTCCAACGGTTTGAAGGTAATTTTGGGCTGCTGATTCCAAATCTGGCATCAGTTTTTGTCTATCACATCAGGTTTTAGAGATATCAAATATTGCATTTTCAAAAAAAAACTGCTGAAGAAAAATATTAAATAAATGTGGATATCTACATAAAATGATATTATAAACACAAAATCCTAAAAATACAGCACCATATTTTAACACTAAAGCAGTCACTGACTCGCAACAACTTGCAATCATAAGTGACAGAGTTAATTTCGGGTAAAATCAATGAAAATGGGGTATGCCGATAACATAAAAATGAGATGTGATAGAGCAAATCTGAGCAAATCAGATTTGGAATCAGCACCGTGAAATTAGTCTAAAACAGCTGCAAAAGTCCAGGCCAGAAAAAAATGTGTTTTTTTTGTTGACCAGTGTTTTCTTGTTAATCTCACTGCGCAGCATGCGCCTCTGCACTCGCCACTCAAACAACCAGCGATGAAATAACATAAAAAATATATAATTTAGACTCAAGCAATAGATGAGGGGGTATGCAGAGAACACGTCCATCCAAGGAGATGGAGGGATAGAAAATGAGCTCGTGTCAGAGTCGGACTCAGAAATAGGTATTTGTACTGGAGGAATCCGATGATCTACAAAGCTCTATTTTACTGATGTCCATAGGTTTCAAAGAAAATAACAAACAAAAAATTATTGTCATTTTCTTTGAACCTATCTACGTGACTTTACCGAAAGACCCAAGAAAATTAATTCCTGCACTCACAAAGCTTTAAGTCAAGAATTAACAAGATTGTTTGTTCGGGTCAAGCATTTTTTGTTATAAATAGTGACTGGAGCTGTATCGGGTTACGCCGGGCGGGCGGAGAGGAGAGGAAAACTCCCTGGTTTCCATCGCACGTGCGGAGAATTTCCACTCGCCAGCGAGAGGTGGGAGCCCCTACACAAATAGCCCTTCAGATATGTTAACTACCTCGCCTGGCATGCAGGAGGTCGTGGGTTTGAGCCCGACCCTGACACCTGCTCTATAGTTGGAGTTTGCGTCTTTCTCTCATTATCATCATGGTGGCTAGGAGATGTTAACTCCCTCGCCTGGTATACAGCAGGTCGTGGGGCTCGATCCCGACCCTGACGCCTGCTGCTGTATTTTTGGAGTTTGCGGTGTTTCTCTCTCTCTCCCTCTGTGCTGGTCGCGTGGAATTTTCTCCGGGTCCTCCCGGGTTTTTCCCCCTTCCACATTTAGAATCAACGACACGCTTTTAGAGTATTTGGCTCCTCTTAAAACATTTCCACATGATGATGTTGACGACGAGAAGCTGCTATGTTGGGCTATCATTTGTGATAGCCAAATCGCTTCTGAGAAAGAGCTATGGATGAGCCCAATGTGGCCTTACCCGTTAAAATTAAACATATTTTTTTCGATTTAAAGCTTTCGTGACTGCAGGGATTCATATTCTTGGTTCTTTCGGTAAAGTCACGTAGAAGGGAAACAATAAAATCATCATCTGATGATGATTGCTTGTGTTGCAGTCGAAACGTCGTGAGATTGTTTTTGTTTTATATATATTTTGTATTGTTTCCCTTCTACGTGACTTTACCGAAAGAACCAAGAATATAAAAAAAAGAATATAAAAAATATAAAGAATATAAAAATGTAAAATAGTTTAGTTTTTTTTACACCGCGGATAGCGGGCATCCCTACAACACAAGTGCACGCACTGCATGCAGCACGTGACTACTAAGGTCGTATTTACAGCGCAGCAGCAGCAGCAGCAGGAGGGCACGTTCAGCACAACCGACTGTGGCGGACGACGTTTCGTCTCCCGGTACGGGCGAGCCCCCGGGTGACGCGGCGTGGTGGTGGCCGTCAAAAGTGGCGACGCTACGAGGAGATGTTAACTCCCTCGCCTGGTATGCAGGAGGTCGTGGAGCTCGATCCCGACCCTGACGCCTGCTGTATGTTTGGAGTTTGCGTGTCTCTCTCTCATCATCATCACGGTGGCTAGAAAATGTTAACTACCTCGCCTGGTATACAGGAGGTCGTGGGGCCCGATCCCGACCCTGACGCCTGCTGTATATTTGGAGTTTGCGTGTCTATCTCTCCCATCATCATCACGGTGGCGAGGAGATGTTAACTCCCTCGCCTGGTATGCAGGAGGTCATGGGGTTCGAACCCGACCCTGACACCCGCTGTATATTTGGAGTTTGCGTCTCTTTCTCTCCTCGTGGATTTTTCTCCGTGTCCTCCAGTTGCCCCCACCCCACCCCTCCACATTTAGAATCAACATCACGCGTTCAGAGTAATTGGCTGTTGCTATAACTTCCCACGCGATGGTGATGCGCCACTTCCTTGAGCTATAATTCGTGGCCAGGCCGCTCCCGACCAAGAGCTGCGCAGCTCAGTGAGTCTTACCAAAGTAAAACATTAAATAGTTTAGTTTTGAAGGCCCCAGAGAAACTGGTCTGCAGGAGGTCGTGGGTCCGATCCGCGACCCTGACGCCTGCAGTGGAGGGGGTGACTTGAGACAAAGTGACAGGTGAAGGTGCAACCCTGCAAGTGCCCGCTGGCGGAAGGACCTCTTTCCCATGCTTCATCTCACTTCACCTCGCTGGTCAATGCGCGTTGGCAAAGTAAAGCGCTGTGGAAGCATAGACGCGGGAGCATAGCGATACAGTATAATAACATGTGTTTTTTTTTCCCTTCGCACTTATCTATTGCATCCTACAACACGCGTTCTCTATGCATGGCAGTAACCCATTAAACAGAGCACTATCCAGGCTCAAACCTGCTTAGCGCCACGGTGGCTAGGAGATGTTAGCTAGCTCGCCTGGTAGACAGGAGGTCGTGGGTTCGATCCAGACCTTGACGCCTGCTGTATATTTTGGAGTTCCCGTGTCTCTCTCTCTCTCTCATCATTATCATCACGGTGGCTAGGAGATGTTAACTACCTCGCTTGGTATACAGGAGATCGTGGGTTCGATCCCGACCCTGACGCCTGCTGTATATATGGAGTTTGCGTGTCTCTCTCTCTTTCTCTCTCCCCGTGGTCGCGTGGATTTTTCTCCGAGTCCTCCAGTTTGACCTCACCCCCCTCCCTCCCTCCACATTTAGAATCAACGTCACGCGTTTTCGAGTAATTTTATTTACCGCTATAAAATCTCCGCGCGGCGACGATTAGCCCACGTCGTTGAGATATCCTCTGTGATAGCCAGGTCGATTCGGAAAACAAGGGGCTCAATGGGTCTTAATCCGTATAAATAAAATAGTTTGTGTCACTACAGCACATCCTGCACTTAGCACGACACCTGTGGCTCCGTCTGCAGCCACCACTGCTTTTGAGTCTCATATCATCTCTCGACTTTGCTATTTCAATATCATTTATGGATGTTTATATATAAACTATAACCGCACGTGGCTCTGAGACTAAAATACACCCCCCCCCACCCGCGTGCCCCCCCCCCATCCCAGGGCGGGTGGGGGGGGCGGCAGCAAGGTCCTCAATGGGCTCCTGGATGACAGATTCTGTGTCGGCGGAGTTCTAAATTATGACGAGTCGTGGAACTCCCCTTGCGTTGGAGGGGGCGGGGGGGGGAGGGGTTGGGGGGGTGAGAGGGGAGGGGGGGTTTGGTGGGAGGAGGAGGGGGGGTTGGGGGGGTGAGAAGGGAGGGGGGGTTGGGGGGGTGAGAGGGGAGGGGGGGTTGGGGGAGGTGAGAGGGAAGGGGGGGTTTGGTGGGAGGAGGGGGGGTTGGGGGGGTGAGAAGGGAGGGGGGTTGGGGGGGTGAGAGGGGAGGGGGGGTTGGGGGGGTGAGAGGGGAGGGGGGGGTTGGGGGGGTGAGAGGGGAGGGGGGGTTGGGGGGGTGAGAGGGGAGGGGGGGTTGGGGGGGTGAGAGGGGAGGGGGAGTTGGGGGCACCTGGATCCTGGCTCAAGACGGGGCCAGTCCACGCATTTCGAGTTGTTGCGCAATCTTTAGTCGGCTTTATTGTTGTTGTCATTGTTGTTGTTATTATTGTTGTTATTGTTGTTGTTATTGTTGTTGTTATTGTTCTTATTCTTGTTGTTATTGTTGTTATTATTGTTGTTGTGCTGGTTCGCTCAGCAAAGTCTCAGATTCATCATCAAGACTTCCTTTTGTTGTTATTTTATTGTTGTTATTTTATTGTTGTTGTTGTTATTATCGGCTGGGTGGACGCATTTGGGCGGTAGGGGTGTAGGAGCGTGGGGGTTGTGTGGGAAGAATTTCATAAACTTACCCCCCCCCTCCCCACGCCGCGCCTAGAGATCGAACGGGCACGGCGATCGAGGCGATGGCGAGCAGACGATGTATTAATAGACGCATCACGTCTACCCGCATCGTCATCAACATTGTTATTAATAACATCTCGACAGAGCGGTGCTGTGAGGCTTGTCAACGTGGGGGGGGGGGGGGGTTATGGGGGGGGGGGTCACGCCACGCGATCGGCTAAACGACTTGAATCGAATCTTGACCCAAAGCTTCCGTGACTGCAAGAATTCATCTTCTTTGGGTCTATCGGTAAAGTCCCCCTTTTCTCTCTTTTATTGTCCTCCTGGTGACGATCGCTTGTGTTGCGATCGACACGTCGTAGTTTTTAAAAAATTATTTTCTTTGAACCTCTCTATGTGACTTTACCGACAGACGCAGGGGACTTGAGTCGAGTCGTCCGACTACTACATATGTACTACTACATATGTAGTAGTACATATGTAGTAGTACATATGTAGTAGTACATATGTAGTAGTACATATGTAGTAGTACATATGTAGTAGTAGCTACTATCTTCTTGGATCTTTCGGTAAAGTCACGTGGAAGGGAAATAATAAAATAATAATAAATAAAAGATAATAAAATAATTCTCACGACGTTTCGGCAACAACGCAAGCAGCCGTCCTCAGGTGAAGACGCAGTCTTTCCGACAGACCTGTTCTTCACCTGAGGACGGCTGCTTACGTTGTGGCCGAAACGTCGTGAGAATTATTTTATTATGTTTCATTTTTATTATTTTATTATTTCCCTTCTACGTGACTTTACCGAAAGAATCAAGAAGATGAATCCCTGCAGTCACGAAAGCTTTAAATCGAAATTTAGTAGCTACTACTTTTGCTACTAGGATAATCCGGCACTGTTCAGGGGGCAGCCGTTCGCCTGACACCCCCACGTCTCAGACGCACGTGCACGCTTCGCGGGGAGCGGTGGCGTAGTGGTTAGCGCTACGCTGCGCTACGAACCCGGCGGGCCCGAGTTCGATTCCCGCTCACGGCCAACACCGGTGAAGATTATCTGAACCGGTCCTGGACCTCCCCTAGGTCGAATCAGCCTTAAATTAGTTACCCGGTGCGGTGGTGTAAAAACAAAAAAAGTGGCCACCGTGGAGACAAAGGCGGCCGGGCGTGGTGCTGACAGCACTTGCCTACCACAATCCATTCGGCCTACACGGCGGGGAGTAAATCTTTGTTAAGTGCGTGTCTTGGTGGGGTCCCACGCCGCCAAATCAACGCACACGACTGCCATTAGTTAATTGTCACTCAAAGCACTTACCCCCCCCACCCCGCTCGCACGCACGCACCGATGAGGCGTCACGTGGGAGCTTTGACCCGTGGGGACGCGCGTGTCAGAGACGAGCCTCACTCGGCTCGTTACGGCCGAAGTAAAAACCTCGCCCTGTTACTTCACGACACCCACGACACCCCCAGCACCCCCAGCACCCCCCCCCACCTCTGTTGTTTTGGCTGTGACAACGAAATCTCCATGATCCAGTGGCCGGGCTGGAAACGGGGTGGTTGAGGGGTGGGTGGGGTTAGTGTGGGGTTAGTGAGGGGTGGGGTGGGTTGGTGAGGGGTTGGTGGGGTTGGTGAGGGGTGGGTGGGGTGGGTGGGGTTGGTGAGGGTGGGTGCCAGAGGTGTGGACTCGAGTCATGTGACTTGGACTCGAGTCAGACTCGAGTCATGAATTTGATGACTTGCGACTCGACTTGGACTTGCATAACAATGACTTTGTCCCACCTATGAGATGTGGACTCGAGTCATGTGACTTGGACTCGAGTCAGACTCGAGTCATGAATTTGATGACTTGCGACTCGACTTGGACTTGCATAACAATGACTTTGTCCCACCTCTGAGATGTGGACTCGAGTCATGTGACTTGGACTCGAGTCAGACTCGAGTCATGAATTTGATGACTTGCGACTCGACTTGGACTTGCATAACAATGACTTTGTCCCACCTCTGGTGGGTGCGGTTGGTGAGGGTAGGGTTGGTGAGGGTGGTGAGGGTGGGGTTAGTGAGGGGTGGGTGGGGTTGGTGAGGGTGGGGTGGGTGAGGGGTGGGTGGGGTGGGTGGGGTTGGTGAGGGGTGGGTGGGGGTGGTGAGGGGTGGGGTTGGTGAGGGGTTGGTGAGGGGTGGGTGGGGTTGGTGAGGGTGGGGTGGGGTTGGTGAGGGTGGGGTTGGTCAGGGGTGGGTGGGGTTGGTGAGGGGTGGGTTGGTGAGGGGTTGGTGAGGGGTGGGTTGGGTTGGTGAGGGGTGGGTGGGGTTGGTGAGGGGTGGGTGGGGTGGGTGAGTGAGGGTGGGGGGTGGGTGGGGTGGGTGATGGTGAGGTGGGGTGGGTGGGGCTGGTGAGGGTGGGGTTGGTGGGAAAGGGGTTGGTGGGGTTGGTGGGGGTGGGGATGGAGTGCGAGGGTTGGTGAGGGCCCTCTTAATGTCTAAAGCTAATCACGGCGACGACGGCGGCTCTATTAATAGATGCCTCAGCTGGTTGACGAGGGGCCCCTGGCACCGCCACCACCACCACCCCCCCTGTGTTTGCGCCAGGCCACCGTGGAAACGACGGTGCCCTTGATACATTTCGACGGGCCACTTGGCTAAAATAGAGTCCGACCCCTCCCCCTTCTCATCCTCGCTCGCTCTCACCTCCCCCCTCTAACTCTCAGCCCACGATGGGGGGCAGGACTGTGACATAAATCGTTAACTTTGCTGCGACTTTACGGATGCGCGTGTGTGCGCTGAACTTCTTTCGCGCCGTACGTAGCCAAACGCGCTGACCGGAAGTGCGTTTTTTTTTCCAATGGTTCATTTTCATACGCCGCCGATTTTTCTTACTCAATCTTGATTTGAGACGTTCGTGACCGCAAGGAATCCATACTCTTTGGTTCTTTCGGTAAAGTCTCGTGTGTAGAAAATATTTCTTACTCAAGTTTGAAAGAAGAATAGTTTTGCAAAAAAAAAAAATGCACGTGTTGCGATGGATTAAAATTGGGCACAAATGTGGAGTGCGGATACCCGAAGACGATTTCGAGGACGTCGCCAGACGGCACTGATCGTCGTGGTTCAAGTAGAGTCGTACAAAACTAAAAAACATTGCCCACGTGACCGACACGGCGTGCGGGGGCCTTCATCTAGCGGGGGATAGACACTGATTCGTTTTGTTTGATTATCATTATTATCAGTGTGAGTCATTGTAAATGTGTGAGCTGTGTATCTTTTTTCTTTGCCAGTGTCGGTGTTTGCGTCGATCCAATCAATCAATCAGTCATCTTTAGCGTGCATATCCCTCGCTATAGGTCAGAGATGGTCTCAGAGTGTTGGTCTCACAATCCTGTAAATAAAAAAACATAATTAAGTGACAACAATAACCGCTGGAAATAAAACAATCGCTTAAGATGGGCAGTGAATGATAATGAGTTTTAAAATGTTGAAGAAAAAACACAATATATACATATCGTCTGCTTATACAGTACAGTAATACCCCGGTTTACGTCTCCACTCCCATTTTACGTCGTTTCACAAGTACGTCGTCACTTCATTAACACCGCGACCCGATTTGCGTCGCCACAACCCCACACTTACGTCGCTTACAGCATCGTCCCTCCTCTCTCGTTACCCTTCGCCTCTCAGCCTTCACCACCACCACTACCACCACCACCACTACCACCACTACTATCACCACCACCACCACCACCACCTACTACCACCACTACCACCACTACCACCACCACTACCACCACTACCCTCACTACCACCACTACCACCACCACCACCACCTACTACCACCCTTTAAACCGCTTTCATTGACGTCGTTTCGCTGTTCGCCGTCGCGCCTGCGTTCAGGAACGCATCCCCGACGTACACCGGGGTATTGCCCTGCGTTGATCGTTGCACGGACCCGTCCCGTTGGCAGGTTTTACTGGTAGGAACCTCCTGGTTACATCAGCCCACTGGGGATTATTGTGTCCGTCCGTCCGTCATGCAGGGAGGGGCTGGGTGGGGAGGGAGGGGCTGGGTGGGGAGGAGAGGGTGGGGAGGAGCTGGGTGGGGAGGGTGGGGAGGGGCTGGGTGGGGAAGGTGGGGCTGGGTGAGGGGTGGGAGGGGTGGGGCTAGGTAGGGAGGGGCTGGTCACTCCGTGGTGCCCTTATAAAACTCAACGTTTAACCTACTCACGCCGGCTTGTGCCCGCCCTCACAGTCGGGCGTATTTGCGGAATACACCACGCCGCCGTTGACCCTGGCCATTGACCGAGCAACCCAACGTTGCTACCAGCTCCCTCCGCAGGAATGTGTTAACGGGCGTACATCGCCCTCTGGTGCCACAACGCCAACACGGCAGACTGGTCGAGAGCGGCGGAGGTTTCTCAGCCAGCGGGGATTTAAAGAGGGGAGCAGGAGAAACGATAAATTAGTAAATGAGCCAAGTGACCTCCTGTCGGCATGTGCTTGAGCCTACAGGAGGTGACACGGTGGCTATGAGATGTTAACTACCTCGCCTGGTGTACAGGAGCTCCGTGGGTTCGATCCCGACCCAGACGCCTGCTGCATATTTGGAGATGGCGTGTCTCTCTCTCTCACATCATCATCATCATCACGGTGGCTAGGAGATGTTAACTACCTCGCCTGGTATACAGGAGGTCCGTGGGTTCGATCCCGACCCTGACGCCTGCTGCATATTTGGAGTTTGCGTGTCTCTCTCTCTCACATCATCATCATCATCACGGTGGCTAGGAGATGTTAACTACCTCGCCTGGTATACAGGAGGTCCGTGGGTTCGATCCCGACCCTGACGCCTGCTGCATATTTGGAGATGGCGTGTCTCTCTCTCTCACATCATCATCATCATCACGGTGGCTAGGAGATGTTAACTACCTCGCCTGGTATACAGGAGGTCCGTGGGTTCGATCCCGACCCTGACGCCTGCTGCATATTTGGAGTTTGCGTGTCTCTCTCTCTCCCCGTGGCCGTGTGGATTTGTCAACAGTTTTTCCCTCTACACTTATAAACACGCGTTCAGAGTATTTGGCTGCTATACATTTCCACACGATAAGCCACTACGTTGAGCTGCCATTTGTGATAGCCACGTCGCTTCTTAATAAGCAATATTTTTTTTACTAAAAAAAACACGCTTTAATGAAATGTACCGTACTAGTAATGGAAAAACTCCACGACTCCAGGAAGTGGCCCCGAAGTTTTCCATAGCGTAAGGGGCAGAGCTTTGTGATGTCTCGCAAAAGGAATCTATTTGGTGTTTGAACACCATAAACACCTCCTGTTGTACTGCCGTAAAGGGTCAAAACTGCTCTTGTTTTTCACACATTGATACTGCCAAAAAGGTTTCCCTGAACAGCGTGCCACCGGCTGAGCAGTCAGCAGAGGGCAGCGTTGCAACAGGCGAAGGCTCCGATGTGGAACTCTCTCATCACTCACGCGCCACCCACGCCTTGCGTGACACGCCAGAACGAAGCGGGGATTCCCAACACTCCCACTCCTCGCTACCCGCCCCCAACCACCACAACCACCATCACCACGCTCCGTCGTGTAAAGACTAACCCCGACCCTGAGGATGGCCAGGTCGATTCTGAGAAAAGAGGGCTATGGACGAGCTCAGTGGTAAAATAATAAGAAAAATTGTTTATATTCGTGGTTCTTTCGGTAAAGTCACGTAGAAGGGAAATAATAAAATAATATACACCTGATGACGATTGCTTGTGTTGCAGTCGAAACGTCGTGAGAATTTTTAATGTTTTATATTTTTATTCTTTTATTATTTCCCTTCTACGTGACTTTACCGAAAGAACCAAGAACATGAATCCCTGCAGTCACGAAAGCTTTAAATAAAAAAAATACCATTGGAACCTCTTTTGCCAGTAAAAAATATGATAATTGGTTATGACTGCAGGTATTGTGGTCTATGCAAACATGACTCCTTGTAAAAAAAGGTATCAGTTTTGTTGTCAAATAGAAGGGTAAAAAAACAATAAAAAAAATAGTTTAGTTGTATTTTAAGCGCGCTCACCGCCACACCGCGGACAGCGGGCATCCCTGCAACACAAGTGCACGCACTGCATGCAGCACGTGACTACTAAGGTCGTATTTACAGCGCAGCAGCAGCAGGAGGAGGAGGGCACGTTCAGCACAACCGACTGTGGCGGACGACGTTTCGTCTCCCGGTACGGGCGAGCCCCTGGGTGACGCGGCGCGGTGGTGGCCGTCAAAAGTTGCGACGCTACGACGAGATGTTAACTCTCTCGCCTGGTATGCAGGAGGTCGTGGGTTCGATCCCGACCCTGACGCTTGCTGCTGTGTATTTGGAGTTTGCGTGTCTCTCTCATCATCATCACGGTGGCTAGGAGATGTTAACTACCTCGCCTGGTATGCAGGAGGTCGTGGATTCGATCCCCACCCTGACGCCTGCTGCTGTATATTTGGAGTTTGCGTGTCTCTCTCTCTCTCATCATCTCGGTGGCTAGGAGATGTTAACTCCCTCGCCTGGAATGCCGGGGGACGTGGGTTCGACCCCGACCCTGACGCCTGCTGCTGTATATTTGGAGTTTGCGTGTCTCTCTCTCTCTCTCCCTGTGGTCGCGTGGATTTTTCTCCGGGTCCTCCGGTACCAACATCACGCGTTTAGAGTATTTTAGTTGCAATTAAGTCCCACGCGATTATGGTAAGCCACTTGGTTGAGCTGTCACGTGTGAGAGCCAGGTCGCTTTAAAAAAAAAACTGTATATCTCAGTGGGCTTTTCCTGGTAAACTAAAAATAGATTAGTTGTAGTGCATTGATGTGTTTTTATTGTAATGCATTTAAAATAAATGTTTATTCGAAAAAAAAAATGATATTAATATGTATTATAGTAAACGTGACGCGCCGAGCGATCAACGCTGTCTGCGCAAAGTAGAACTGAGAGCTCGCTCTGAAACACGTTCCTTTGGAGAGGACAGGTAGGAACTTGGTTGGACAGCGCATTCGTGCACAAATATGCACGACAGACAGACAAATAATCCCTGGTGGGCATTGTGGAACCTGTTGTTCCTACCTGTGTACAAGAGAACTTGACTTGAGGTAGCCAGGCAGCCAGCCAGGTAGCCAGCCCCCTTAACTATCGGCCCCTCCCCCTTGCTTAGGCCCCTCCCCTTACCCCCCCTCTCTCAGGCCCCTCCCCTGATCCCCCCCTCCCTTAGGCTCCTCCCCTGACCCCACCCCCCCATATCCTTAGGTCCTTCCCCTGACCCCCCTTCCCTTAGGCCCCTCCCCTCTCCGTACCCGGCAGTAGGTTTCCACCAATCAAAGAGCTGTTTATGTTATACATATATTTATGCACGACAGACAGACAAATAATCCCTGGTGGGCAGTGTGGAACATTGTTCCTACCTGTAACACGTTCCTTCGGAGTGGGCAGGTAGGAACTTGGTTGGACAGCGCATTCGTGCACGACAGACAGACAAATAATCCCTGGTGGGCAAGTGTGGAACCTGTTGTTCCTACCTGTATGTATACAAGATAACTTGACTTTAGGTAGCCAGGCAGACAGCCCCCTGAACTATCGCCCCCCCCTCCCTTAGGCCCCTCCCCCCTTAGGCCCCTCCCCTGACCCCCTTTCCCTTAGGCCCCTCCCCTGACCACCCCCCCCATATCCTCAGGCCCCTCCCCTGACCCCCCTTCCCTTAGGCCCCTCCCCTGACCCCCCTTCTGTTAGGCCCCTCCCCTGAGCACCCCCCCCCCCATATCCTTAGGCCCCTCCCCTGACCCCCCCTCCCTCAGGCCCCTCCGCTGACCCCCCCCCCCCCTCAGGCCCCTCCCCTGAACCCCCCTCCCCCTCAGGCCCCTATCCTGACTCCCCCCTTCCTTAGGCCCCTCCCCTCTCCGTACCCGGCAGTAGGTCTCCACCAATCAAAGAGCTGTTTGTAAGGTCTCCACCGATCAAAGAGCTGTGTGTATTATATATTTATACAGGGAGGAACAATGTTCCACACTGCCCACCAGGGATTATTTAGCTGTCTGTCTGTCTGACTGTCTGTCGTGCACGTTCCTCCGAAGGAACGTGTTTTATACACGACAGACAGACAGACAGTCAGACAGACAGCTAAATAATCCCTGGTGGGCAGTGTGGAACATTGTTCCTACCTGTATTAAAATCGTCTTTCTTCACACATATCGCGGTTAATTCCTTAGCGCGTCACGTGGTGGGGGGGGCGTGTTTAGAACGAGTTGGTTATGTATTTTAATTCAACGTCTTTGTTTTCTTCATTTGTTTTCTTGAAGCCCAATGGGCTCTTCGTTCTATTTCAGAAAAGTGCCCTGGTCACAAATGATAGCTCAACGAAATGGCCTGTCACGTGGAAATTGATTGGCAGACAAATCCTCGGTACGCACTCGGCGCGCGTTTAAGACTCATCTGGCGCGTGCCGCGTGTAGCGAGTTAATTTGTATTTGAATCGGGTGTAAATTGGTGAACGCGGAGCACTGGAGGGAGGGAAGCCCTGGTCGATAGAATATCGATTGGGCTAGCGATGGTTCATCGTGTCACGTGTTTCTGTGCGCTGCACAGTGGAGCGGTGGCGCTGCGGTTTAGCGAACTCTCCGCTTTGATTCCCAGCCCCGGCTAACACCCCCACCTACTTTAAACAAAGATCCCCCGTGTAGCCTGTAACAGACTGTAGGGGCAAGTGCTGTTATCGAGTAGCACATAATGAAGGCCGGCACGGCACACGAGGAGGGTTAGGTGGCCAGCACCACGCCCGGCCGCCTTTGTCTCCCCAGTGGCGATGTTTTTTTATGAGCTTGAGTCGACCCAAGGGAGGCCCAGGACCGCTTCTGGCGATCGTGACCTGGTGTTGACCGTGAGTGCGAATCGAACTTGGGTGGCCGGGTTCGTGGCGCGGCGCGATGACCACTACGAACAAACCGCCGCAGACGGGCATGGTGAAGTATGGTGAAAGTAAACCGCCCGTTGCCCACGTGACGTGGGCAAGGCGTTATCCCATTGGTGGATTAACAAAGGACTGTGAAACACATTTCTGCGGAGGGAGCTGGTAGCAACGTTGGGTTGCTCGGTCAATGGCCAGGGTCAACGGCTGCGTGGTGTATTCCGCAAATATGGCCGACTGTGAGGGCGGGCACCCAGCCCCCCACCCTCCCCTCTCCACCCAGCCCCTCCCCACCCAGCCTCACTCCTCCCACCCTCCCCACCCAGCCCCTCCCCACCCAGCCTCACTCCTCCCACCCTCCCCACCCAGCCCCTCCCCACCCTCCCCTCTCCACCCACCCAGCCCCTCCCCACCCAGCCTCTCTCTTCCCACCCAGCCCCTCCCTGCACGACGGACGGACACAATAATCCCCTGTGGGCTGGTGTAACCAGAGGTTCCTACCAGTATTAAATGTATTGTTGTCACCGTCGCAATCACCACCGGCCATGGTTTATCTACTGCTGAACGTCGCTTTAGCTCGCTGGCCGCCGCGATTCAACAGTTCGCCGGACACCTGCGCAGCAAGTTGATTTCGATTTAAAGCTTTCGTGACTGCAGGGATTCATCTTCTTGGTTCTTTCGGTAAAGTCACGTAGAAGGGAAGTAATCAAATAATAAAAATAAAACATAATTAAATAATATAATATAAAATAAAATAATATAATAAAATAATATTTTTTATTACTTCCCTTCTACGTGACTTTACCGAAAGAACCAAGAAGACAAGTTGATTTCGTCGCTCCATCTCCGCGTTGGACGTTCCTATCGGGTGTATTCTCTTCCACGTGGGAGCGGTGGTGCAGCGGTTAGCGCTACGCTGCACCACGAAGCCGGCGCACCCGAGTTCGATTCCCGCTCACGGCCACCAACACCGGTGACGATTCTCTCAACCGGTTATGGGCTTCTCCTAGGTCGGCTCGGCCTCAAACAAGTACGTGGTGCGGTGTGTAAACATCGCCACTAGGGAGACAAAGGCGGTCGGGCGTGGTGCGGGCCACCCACCCTCTCGTGTGCCGTGCCGGCCTTCATAGGTGCTACTCGCTACCAGCGCTTGCCCCAACAGTCTGGTAAGACTACACGGGGGATCTTTGTCTTTAGCTGACACTTCGTCATTATTTTCGACCTTCGGCCATCGTTCCTACGAGTCATGAAGTTTTCTGCCTAATCCCACTCACTATTATCCACAGTCTGATTAATGTATCCGATGTGACGTCTCCAATGTGATGTTTAAAATGTGATGTCTCCAATGTGATGTCTCCAATGTGATGTCTCCGATGTGATGTCTCCGATGTGATGTCTCCAATGTGACGTCTCCGATGTGACGTCTCCGATGTGATGTCTCCAATGTGATGTCTCCAATGTGATGTCTCCAATGTGACGTCTCCGATGTGATGTCTCTAATGTGATGTCTCCGATGTGACGTCTCCGATGTGATGCCTCCAATGTGATGTCTCCAATGTGATGTCTCCAACGTGATGTCTAGAATGCGATGATGGCTCAAATGTGACGTCTCCAATGTGCCTACCTTCTTTCCCCCATGGGCTCCTCTTCCAGTCTCTCAGTGTTCATTCAAAGCGTGCGCCTCTCCGCGCGAACACGTGCCCCTCACAGCTCTCTCTCTCTCTTGTTCCGCGTACTTTGTCGATGTCCACGATTCTGATCCAAGTCTCGCAGCAGGCAAAAGGGAATTGGTAGGAACGTTGGGTTGCTCGGTCAATGGCCAGGGTCAACGGCGGCATGGTGTATTCAGCAAAAGGGCACCGATAAAAAAAAACGGCCCGCAAAGGTGGGTCTCCAAGATAAATGCGAGCAAAACCAAAAAGGTCACCCGAAGTTGCCCAATTTGAAAATCGGCCGCAAGTGACTCAATTTGGGATGAGACGCAACAGCACTCATCATCGCCCGCCCCCCACCCCCGCTTATAGACGAATGCCCCGGGTCACTCTGGCACGTGATACTTTTATTCCGATCTTTTGAGCTCTCACCTGGTTTAGAAAAAAAACAAAAGATAACCCTTCAAACTTGACCTCACTCACCCAGACATCTCAGCCGAGGATCACTACGTTTTGTGTAGTCGTGGAATGTCGGTGTGCTAACCGCTGCGCCACCGCTCCTCCACGTTCGCGTAAGCTACACTGGTATACATCAGTCGAGATGTGTGCTTGCTAATTGAGAAAGAAAGGGGAGGGGGGGAACAACGCCAGAAAACGGAATGAAAATCGTGGGTCTTGTAAGTAACCTTTTTTTTTACCACCTTATTCCATTGCGGCATACAGACGTTTAAAAAAAATTGATTAAGTCTTAATTAGTATTGACAGAAATTAAAATGTGGCAGAGTAATTGTATGAGAGTGCAATCATGCACATAAATCATATTATAAGTCATTAAGTTTGGCAGCAGATCCAGTGGTGTATATATATATATTTTTTTATAATTACTGGATTTTTTTTGACTTCTAAATTTACAGCCACTCATAATAATAATGCAATTACCCTGTACTGTGAAGGGATTTTTTTTCTTGTTTAAATATCTTTGACTCCACCCGGCTGTCAGAGTTTATCATTAGGGCCGCCGAGAAAGGACTCCTAATCAATGTGGGCGAAGAGCAGAGCGTCTGGATGTTATTTTAACAGATTCCGTTTCATCCCCCACCCCCCCCCCCATCGCTACCGTGGCCACTGTGCATTAAGGTGGAAATGAAACACGACTGGAGCCGTGTATCAATTTTCTTTTTATGAGAGAAGAAGGGAGAGAGACGCACGGACAAAAAAAGAGAATCAATGTCTGTAATGTCGATAAAGATGTCGTTTCGTGACTCGCCCTGCCTTCCCCTCCTTCTCCTCCTCCGGCTCTCGCTCTCTCTCTCTCGAGCGACGTTTACCGAATGATTGTTTGTAATTTCATTAGCCGCTTACCCCGATGATCACCAAATCGGCCTCCCTCACGGAATGCTGCCGCACGCTCCTCGTCAGGTCCTCGTAAATCTTCTTGGTTCTTTCGGTAAAGTCGCGTAGAAGGAAAAATAATAAAGATTGTATTTTATTATGTTTTATTTTTATTAAAACCATTCTCACGACGTTTCGGCCACAACGCAAGCAGCCGTCCTCAGGTGAAGAACAGGTCTGTCGGGAAGACACATTTCAGACGCTGTCTTCCCGACAGACCTGTTCTTCACCTGAGGACGGCTGCTTGCGTTGTGGCCGAAACGTCGTGAGAATTATTTTATTATGTTTTATTTGTATTATTTCTCTTCTACGTGACTTTACCGAAAGAACCAAGTAGATGAATCCCTGCAGTCACGAAAGCTTTACATCGAAATTTAAAGGCCTCGTGAAGTCGAGCCCCGCGCCTCCGATTAGCGCCGCTGGCTACGTGCGGTGCGAAAGAAGTTTGACGTGCATACTACACTATACACGAAACTGCTATATGCTACACTATACACACTACGCTATACACTACACATTACACGAATATGCCCTACGCTTTACACTACACTGCTATACTGCATTGAAAACTTTTTTTTAACTGCTTTTTGCGTTTCGTTTGTTGTCCTTTCCACCGCACCTCCGATCAGCACGGTTGGCTAACGTACGGTGCGAAAGAAGTTCAACACACATGCGCACGTAGAGACCAACAGACTCACACAGACACCCACAGAAACACACAGAGACCTACATCGACTCACACAGAGACCCAAAGCCTCGCACAGACACCCACAGAATCGCAAGGAGACCTACAGAGACTCACACAGAGACCCAAAGCCTCGCACAGACAACCACAGAATCGCACGGAGACCTACAGAGACTCACACAGAGACCCAAAGACTCGCACAGAGAACCACAGACTCGCACAGACAACCACAGAAACGCACAGAGACCTACATAGACTCACACAGAGACCCAAAGACTCGCACAGAGAGCTACAGACTCGCACAGACACCCACAGAAACGCACAGAGACCTACATAGACTCACACAGAGACCCAAAGACTGATTGCATTCACTGTGAACTTTGTCACCCGAGTTCGATTCCCAGGTACGGCGAACATCGGTGCCCTGACCCGGTCCGCCTTCACTTACCCGCACTCACAGGCATGGGAGGGACACACACACATCCAGCACCGGGTTGACATACTTCCGCATGACAACAATATTATTCTCGATTTGAAGTTTTCGTGACTGCAAGGATCCATACTCTTTGGTTCTTTCGGTAAAGTCACGTAGGTGAAAAAATTAAGTAAAAAAATATTTGTTATTTTAATTTTAAATTTGTTTTTTTTATCACCTACGTGACTTTACCGAAAGAACCAACCAATATTATTGTTTATTATTCTGATCTAAATATTGCAAACGTTCTTCCAGCTCAAAACATCCAGGCAACAGAGCGAGCGGACGAATCGCCACATGAAAGAAGATGAAAAATTCCAGGAACGGACGAACAAAAAAAAACGTGCTTCATTTTGAAGTTGGCGGCTCCGACAAACGAACTGCTGTTGTGAGCCACCACTTTTATTGATACCATATTTTTCCGGGCTGTGCGGATGAATGGGCTGGAGATTGGAATAATTCACTAATTGCTGCAGCACTGGACCAATCTGATTTTCACCTAATGGGACCATTTAAGATGCAATTATCCTCCTAAATTAGGTTTTTCGCCATTACGTATTAACCCCTTGTAAGAGCTTTTTTTAGCGGGGGCCACCAATGCAGCGGGGGATTTAATTTCATTAATAATTAAATAAACAATACAGGGGGAAAAAAAACTGAAACTCACACAGCGGCGAAATATTCGAAGGCCAAAATAATGCAGCCTTAACAATTAAATGTTTAACACTACAACGTCAAAGGCGCAGCCCTGCAATTGCCACTGCTGGCGGAACGGCCTCCACTAGAGGGCGCTCTGCAGAGGCCTCGCTACAGAGTAATTGGCCTACTCTTCCACGCTAGCCAGACGTCTTGGAACAGAGGTCGGAGTACCCACACATTGTTCCACCACACGTGTTCTGCTGATCGATTAACTCAACGTATTTAACGCGTAGACTTTCGCGACCAATATTATTCATAATATAGGTTTTTGTGTCGTAACCCTCCACCACCCGACACGGCCAAACAGTAAAAAATGTGCCACGTTTTTTCAAAGGACAAAATTATTCACTTCTTTAGCCCACCGGTGTGTTGAAGAGAGACTCAACAGCATTTTAATGAAGCTGATTGTAATTACCAGCGAAACGTCGTACTACTTAAAATTTTAAATGCTGTTGATTCTCTCTTCAACACACCGGTGGGCTAAAGAAGTGAATTATTTTGTCCTTTGAAAAAACGTGACACATTTTTTTACTGCTTGGCTGTGTCGGGTGGTGGAGGGTTACGACACATTTATAAATAACGGGATCTGACCCAAAAACCTTTATTATAATTCAACGTATGTATGTTGAACTTATAGATTTGAAGTTTTCGCGACTGCAAGGATCCATACTCTGGTTCTTTCGGTAAAGTCACGTAGATGAAAAAAAAGAAGAAGAATTAAATAAAAGTTGTAGTTATTGCCATTTACTTACTTATTTTATTTTTCATGTACGTGACTTTATCGAAAGAACCAAAGCGTATGTTGAACTTCTTTCACATCGTGCGTAGCCAACCGTGCTAATCGCAGGTGCGGGGGAAGGACAACAAACTAAACACAAAAAGCCGTTCTAACGAAATGAGTGTTCAATCCGGATTATTTCAAAGTGCGTAGCTCCAGTGTGTTCCTAATATCGGAAGGAAGAGCGTGTTGTACACGCGGTGTACAACAACGACAACAATCTACAGCCCCTTTTCCAATCCGCTGCTGGTTGAAACCCTTCCATGCTGTCAGTCGTAGGCGTTCTGTATGACCATACCTCTCCAAGCTGGTCACAGTGGCTTGGTGAGTCGGGGTGGGGGGGGGCTGGTTAAGTCGGATTTCATCACAGTTCAAGTTCAACTTCAAGTTCATTTATTAGGTAATAGCCCTGTGAGCCATTCGGCTCTTGAATCGGGTGCAACCGCAACAAACAAAAAACAAAAACATGAACAAAAAACATCTTAAAGTGAATATGTGACTGAGTGCAAACAGAAAATACAAGAAAAGACAGCAAAATATTGCAGAAAAAAACACCGTACACCAACGCTGTGTGCAAAAATCCCAGTGGGATGCAAGTCAAACAACAACAACAACCATAAGACAACTTAGACAACAGACGGGAGCCCTGGCCGGAAATCCACCTCGAGTTGCCGGGTTCACGGTGCAGAGCGTTCAGCTCTCTCCCATCGCTGACGTTCATCTGTGGTCAGATTATGCCACTCGATGTTTCTCCGTAATTAACGAACGATTAGAAAACAATAGCGAACGCGATTTTTGCCGTACACTGTCCAATTGCGCACTTATTTACGACACCGACTAATTTCCTATTCACTTTGTCTGCCGGGTGTAATGCCAGCTATGATGCTGCACGCCACCCACTTCTCTCACAATGCACGTTAAAGACCGCCCCCCCAGCCACCCCTGACGTCATTCGCAAGAGTAAGCCATTGTGTGCCAGAGGTCTGTTCGTAAGTCGATTTGTTCGTAACTCCAACTTGACTGCTGTCGATTCCACACGTGTTGTACGGCATGTACACTAACTTCGGGAATGGCTTTAAAAGTTGTATAATTTCCTGTAGATGTAGATGCCACTGGGTCTTCATATTCCGCAGATGCAGATGCCACTGGTTATACATGTTCTGCAAATGCCACTGGTTCTTCATGTTTTGCAGATGCAGCTGCCACCTGGTTCTTCATGTCCTATAGGTATAGATGCTAATTCCTTTTGGTGCTCGTGTTTCCTTTCAACTCTGTTGAAAAACGTACCAAGAGATGTCTGCAGAGTTGCTCTCTTTTTCTCTCCACAAATCAACTTGTGATGGGCAATAGCCTCGTGAACATCTGCTACTGGACATACGGACCAGGTTTGTCCGCACCCCTGAAAGTTCGTAAGACGAAATGTTCGTAAGTAGAGGAAGCCCCGCATTTACCAACTTCGCAAATGTCACCGCCGATTACTCAATTTGGATTCTACACGCAGAGATGGAAATCATTGCCTCTTTCCCCCCGCCTCTCTCCTGGCTGCAGACTAAGACGCAGTTGCACTTTTGCGACCAATATTATCCACAATAGAGGGGTTTTTTGGGGATGTTTCTCGAAATCCAGCTCTCGCGCCCCCCCACCAACCACTGCTGCCCACATCCCAGCCGGTCTTTTTAAACGCCGGGCCAAAATTTTCCATCTGGATGTAAACGTCGTGTGCGATCGGCCACAAATGAAAACTCGGCGCGTTGGGGAGGGCAGGCGAGAAATAGAATTGCTTTTCCATAATATTAGGTTTGTGTTTGGGTTAGATCGCGTAAATGAATAAATGTGTCGCTAAACCCGCCACCACCCGACACAGCCAACTAGTAAGGTTTGTCACGTGAACAAAGAAACTCTGGCTGCCGCCTGATGAGGCTGGTTGTCGTAATTACCGGCGAAACGTCGAACTCGAGTTGCAAATGTCGTGGTGGGGTTTACTCTGCCACACACCACCGGTGTGCTGGACTAGTAACGAATTGGCAGCACGTTCGGTTTACGTGGCAAACTTAACTCATTGGCTGTGTCGGGTGGTGGCGGCGCGTGGGATTCACGACACATTTGTATTTACGCGATTTAATCCCCTCGTAAAACCCCTCTATTATGGCAGCGGACTAACAAACGCCAAGTCAATGCTTGCACATTTCTCGGGTACAGCAAAATCAATCTTGAAACTCTTTTTTGTCCACTCGTTTACACACACACACATTTTTGTCGTCTTCAAGAGCACACAATTGTAACCACGTCGGCGCTGATTTTTTTTTTATAGGAGAACCAAAAAAAATACGATCACAAAAATGTTTTTTTTTTTCAATTGTCTCCACTTCCCCCTGTTCGGTTTCGCTGAAGGCGCTTGATTGCAAACCCCAACAAACAAAAACCTCCCCCGCTCCCCCCATCATCTTATCATCAAAGGGCATTTTTGAATTGGCTGATAGAGGGCCTTTACCGCTGCCTGCTGCTCGCCGTTTGCCCTGCAGGTGCTTCTTTATTCGCAACTTTCCATACACGGCGCGCATTGGGATCTACGGATGAGATTCGCCCCTACAATTGTGAATTATTATTATTATGAACAATATCTATTATTTATAAAAATTATTTATAATAATAGATATTGTTCATAACAGAGGTTTTTTGGGGGTTAAATCGCGTAAATATTAAATGGTCAACCCGGGTTTAACATTGATCTAAACCCGGGTTTAACATTAATCTATTTACGAGATCTAACCCCAAGAAACACTTCTTATGGACGATATTTGTCGCGAAAGCCTACCACGTGTTAAATAGAGATTATTGTTGTTTGCCATTACGCCCACATTTCAAGTGTGCCTCTTCTCATCTCGCTCTCGCATTTCCCTCTCATCTCGCCCTTCTCCCCACCACGCTCTCGCCTACCCCCTCCGAGCGTTTAACTCATTTTTGAGCTGGCGCTGAGCGGAGTTCGTATCCGCGATGTCGCACATGGGGCTATTAAAGTCCGCGTTGGGATTTTTTTCGCGTCGTTTTATCGTCATCGGCGCAGTCGGATCGCCAGCAGCAGCAGCAGCTCCGATCTCTCGTCAACGCCAGCACGCACAATCGTTATGTCACCTCCACCACCACCACCATCACGTTCTGTCAGAACCGCGATTAGCACCGCCATCTGAACTACCACCACCACCATCATCTCATTCCCGGAATTACCGTTGCCACCTTACAGTTGCCACATTATACTGGTAGGAACCACCTGGTTCCACCAGCCCACAGGAGATTATTCTGTCCATCCGTCCGTCGTGCATCCTAAAATTGGAGGGGTGGGGCTGGGTGGGGAGGGGGAGGGTGGGGAGGGGCTGGGTGGGGAGGGGCTGGTCACCCCGTGGTGCCCTTATAAAACTCAACGTTTAACCTACTCACGCCGGCTTGTGTCCGCCCTCACAGTCGGGCATATTTGCGGAATACACCACGCCGCCGTTGACCCTGGACATTGACCGAGAAACCCAACGTTCCTACCAGCTCCCTCCGCAGGAATGTGTTTTTCCAGCAGCACCGCAATGACCACTACCACCGTTGCCACCATCACCACCTCCAATCACCACTATCGCCTTTATCAGAACCACCACCAACCAGCATTCACCGTAATCAGAATTATCTCTACGACCGCTTCATTATTCCAGCACCACCATGGCAATAACCTCCTCCCGACAGCATCACCGCCACTGCCATCTGAAGCACCGCCTCCATCACACTCACCACTACGCACCACAGCTCACCCACAGCTCACCCACAGCTCACCAAGCAATCCCAATAATCTCACCGACTCAACCATTCCTCACCACCAGCACTACGAGCCAGCATCACGACCATTAACCACCAGCGACCACTGCCACCAGCACCACCATCACAATTAGTCAACACCACCACTTATACCACCACGACCACCACCAGTACCACCGTTATTACTCCCACGACCACAATTACTATTATTATTATTACTCGGCTGCTTACATTATTTATTTACTTTCTCCGTGCGTTTCCGCCGGAGATGAATAATACATGGATGTAATTATTGGAGGCCTCTGGGGGACTTTATGATCATGCGGAGGGCGACATAAATAAATAAATATTTAAACACTCCACGAGCAGGGCTCGGGATTATTCTGTAAACAGTTTTAGCACGCGACAACACCATTGGTGGGGGGTGGGGGGGGTGCGGAGAAAAAAATTATGTGCCCTTTATTGTTGTAAATAATTTGATGGCCACACTTTATTCCGCGGTTTTTTTTTATTTTCTTCCGCTACTGCTCTGCCGAGAGCGAGCGAGCGAGCGCGTCGTTTGGGGGGCCCGCTCCGTAGTTATTGCCGTGAGCCGAGTGGTGGTGTGGGATTGAAAGGGGTGGTGGTGGGGGGCGGGGGGCTGTGGAAGGGGGGGGGGAGATCGGATGCTGACTTTGCAATTTCCATTTCTCGAATATTCATTCACGACTGCTTCGCAAATCCCAAGCCTGGAAAGAAGCGTTTCCAAACAAGGGAAGAGTCCAAACTGTGAAGGTTTTGTTGTTGATGTTGAGATTATATCCAAAGACTTGGGTGTTGTTGAGTTGTATTTTTAAAGTCAACTAAATCCATTGAGATAATCCAAGATTCCAAACGGCCTTCACCTAAATCTTGACTTTCGTGACTGCAGGAATTAATATTCTTTGGGTATTTCGCTAAAATCACGGAGATAGGTTCAAAGAAAATAACAAAATAAAGTCGCAGAGAATACGGCCGTCACCTCTTCTTCCCCTCCACCCTCGGTCTTCTCTCTCACCATGTTGGGTGTATCTCCCCTCTTCCCCATGTACATCTTCATCTTCCCCCCAACGCGAGGCGTGCCACGTGGTTGGAGCCCCCCCCCCCATCGCTCCCCTTCTCCCTCCACCCGCCACCCCATCCTTTCGTGTAGTTCCCGTTGTGTCATGGCAACTTTGTCGTGGATTTTTGGTGCCCCCGCCATTGAAATCTTTCGGCGTGGGGTTTGTATTGGGCCTCGCTTTTTGTTGTAATAAAAAAAACCTAAAAATATATTTTTTGTTTCCAGCCGAGGTGACTCACGGTTCAAAACGCCGAGCCGGCACGGCTGAGAACCTGGGTTCGACTCCGTAGCGAGGCGATTTGGCTCGGCTTGCCAATGCCAATCGTATTACACTTTGGGTTTGCCCTGCCATTTGGTTGAATTTCAGCCCTGCTACCTTGAACATTTCCCATTTCATTGATATGCGATGAAACACCTTCGATTAGCACGGTTGGCTACGTACGGTGCGAAAGAAGTTCAACATACCGTGCAAATATGCAACTAATGTGTAGAGCGGTCTATTAAAGTGACCTCTTGAAACAGAGTACGCCGTTGTGTTGTTGTGACACCGTGGTTCAAGCTTGTAAAATTAGAAACATTACTCCAAATGTACTTAAATTGGAACAATACGACCGCAACAGCGCCCTCTACTGGTAGACCAATGTCCACTCGCGCATGCGATTATCACGGTTGGACTTTTGCAGCTGTTTTAGACTAATTTCAGGGTGCTGATTCCAAATCTGATCTTAGATTTGCTCTATCATATCTCATTTTATGCTATCGGCATACCCCATTTTCATTGATTTTATCCGAAATTAACTCTGTCACTTATGATTGCAAGTTGTTGCAAGTCAGTGACTGCTTTAGTGTTAAAATATGGTGCTGTATTTTTAGGATAGTGTGTTTATAATATAATTTTATGTAGATATCCACATTTATTTAATATTTTTCTTTTGCAGTTTTTATTGAAAATGCAATATTTGATATCTCAAAAACCTGATATGCTAGACAAAAACTGATGCCAGATTTGGAATCAGTACCCCAAAATTATATTAAAACCGTTGGAATACCTTATGCCAGAAAAAGTGTGTTGACCAGTGTTATTAGCATTGACAGATCGACCCAGCCATGTCGGAGTACCTGGTGTGATGCACATATATCAGCACTATGGGGGGGGGGGGGGGGACAAAGGTGGCTGGGTGTGGTATTGGTCACACCACAATTTTGTTATTTTATCTTCAGTATTGGTCACACCACAAAAGAGGGGGGGGGCGCCCCCGCTGGGCTTCTCTTGGTTGCGAGTGAGAGGTAATTAAAGACTTGCTACGAGCGAGGGGTCCAAAACTGCCGTCGCCGTTCCTCTGCAGGGGGGGGGCAGGAGGGAGGGAGGGGATTAGCGGCGTCCAGCTGTTAACAGCCGCTTTTATGATAACAAAGCCTCATTTCATTAGCACCCTGCAGCAGCAACAACAACAGCAACAACAACAGCAACAACAACAACAAGAACCCCCTAGCAGTCAGCCACCGTCTCGGCACGCTCCCCTTCTGGCCCCAAATACACAACCATTCTCGTACACACATTGGGGGGGGGGGAGAGACGGAGGGGGAGAGACGGGGAGGGGGGGGAGAGAAGGGGGGGGGGACGGGGGGGGGGGGAGAGGCGGGGGGGGGAGAGACGGGGGGGGGGAGAGATGGGGGGAGAGACGGGGGGGGAGAGACGGGGGGGGAGAGACGGGGGGGGAGAGATGGGGGGGGGAGAGACGGGGGGGGGGGAGAGACGGGGGGGGGGGGAGAGACGGGGGGGGGGAGAGATGGGGGGAGAGAGACGGGGGGGGGGAGAGACGGGGGGGGAGACGGGGGGGGAGACGGGGGGGGAGGGGGGGGAGACGGGGGGGGAGAGACGGGGGGGGGGAGAGACGGGGGGGGAGAGACGGGGGGGGGAGACGGGGGGGGAGAGATGGGGGGGGGGGAGAGACGGGGGGGGAGAGACGGGGGGGGAGAGACGGGGGGGGAGAGACGGGGGGGGAGAGACGGGGGGGGAGAGATGGGGGGGGGGGGGAGAGACGGGGTGGGGGAGAGACGGGGGGGGGAGAGACGGGGGGGGGAGACGGGGGGGGAGACGGGGGGGGAGGGGGGGGAGACGGGGGGGGAGAGACGGGGGGGGAGAGACGGGGGGGAGACGGGGGGGGAGAGATGGGGGGGGGGAGAGACGGGGGGGGAGAGACGGGGGGGGAGAGACGGGGGGGGAGAGACGGGGGGGGGGAGATGGGGGGGGGGGGAGAGACGGGGTGGGGGAGAGACGGGGGGGGGAGAGACGGGGGGGGGGAGACGGGGGGGTGGGAGAGATGGGGGGAGAGACGGGGGGGGGAGACGGGGGGGAGGGGGGGGAGACGGGGGGGGAGAGACGGGGGGGGAGAGACGGGGGGGGGAGACGGGGGGGGAGAGATGGGGGGGGGGAGAGACGGGGGGGAGAGACGGGGGGGGAGAGACGGGGGGGGAGAGACGGGGGGGGAGAGATGGGGGGGGGAGAGACGGGGGGGGGGGAGAGACGGGGGGGGGAGAGACGGGGGGGGGAGACGGGGGGGTGGGAGAGATGGGGGGAGAGACGGGGGGGGAGAGACGGGGGGGGGAGAGATGGGGGGGGGGAGAGACGGGGGGGGGGAGAGACGGGGGGGGAGAGACGGGGGGGGGAGACGGGGGGGGGAGACGGGGGGGGAGACGGGGGGGGGAGAGACGGGGGGGGGGGAGAGACGGGGGGGGGAGACGGGGGGAGGGGGGAGAGACGGGGGGGGGGGAGAGACGGGGGGGGGAGACGGGGGGGGGAGACGGGGGGGAGGGGGGAGAGACGGGGGGGGAGAGACGGGGGGGGGGAGACGGGGGGGAGGGGGGGGAGACGGGGGGGGGGAGAGACGGGGGGGGGGAGAGACGGGGGGGGGGAGACGGGGGGGAGGGGGGAGAGACGGGGGGGGGGAGAGACGGGGGGGGAGACGGGGGGGGGGAGACGGGGGGGAGGGGGGAGAGACGGGGGGGGGAGAGACGGGGGGGGAGAGACGGGGGGGGGAGACGGGGGGGGGAGACGGGGGGGGAGGGGGGGGAGACGGGGGGGGGAGAGACGGGGGGGGGAGAGACGGGGGGGGGAGAGACGGGGGGGGAGAGACGGGGGGGGGGAGAGACGGGGGGGGGGAGAGACGGGGGGGGAGAGACGGGGGGGGGGAGAGATGGGGGGAGAGACGGGGGGGGGGGAAGAGACGGGGGGGGGGAGAGACGGGGGGGGGGGGAGAGACGGGGGGGGGGGAAGACAGGGGGGGGGGGTGCAACCCACGTGGCCCCATCGATGCTGTAGCCGATATCCCCGCAAGGCTCCCGCCAGCCTCTAAACGTGAGTTGGCGGCTTCTCTCGCACGTGTCGCACGTGTCGCCTCCAGGGCATTGGGGAGGTTCCTAACCTCCCCAGGAGGTGCACGGACGCACCGGGGTGCGAGATGCCCTTTCTGGGAGGGTAGCGAGACGTGGGCAGATTTTTGTTGTTGCTGTTGAAGGTAAATAATCGAAAACACAAATTTTGCACGGGCACGTCAGCACAATTTACTTTGTTTCATCAAACCCCTATGTATTTATTAACATGATTACATATTCTTTTTTTTACGATTGAGAACCGAAGGGGTGCAAGACTGCGGTAAAGGTTCAGAACCACACTGATCTAAGGCAAAGTGTGGACTCCATCCTCCCGTTGATGATTTGGCTCTCGATTGATCATCTTATCCTGGTTGTGCCCCACTCTCACTCCACTCTCTCTCTCTCTCTCTCCTCCCTCTCTTCTGTTGATCTTTCTCTCTCTTTTGTCTGTTCCTCGTACTTGCTTTAGATCACAGCTGGAATGTTTAGATCCGTTTGTCTCGACCTGACGACGTGGGAGCCTTTGCAAGCTGGCCCTGTTTTCACGCTTTGTGTTCTGTTTAGAAATACAAATTTTGTTCAAAGCAGTTCGCTGCCCGGTTCGCAAATCCAACATCTTCATTAAATTTTACTTATGCCTATACACAGGGATGCATTTCAGCTGGAGCTGTCCAGGGCTAAGCTCCAGAAGACATTTGCAGTGGGGGGGGGGGGGGTTGGGTGGAGTGTACAAGAATGCTGTGAAATATACAAAAGGGCAAATGCCTAACACTTAATTTGGGTGTCGTTGTTGAGACCTCGATCTGTATGGTCCATGGTTTATTATTACTCCAAAGGGATGGGCAATGGTATAAAAGAAAAAACATCGTACCTCTTCTTGGTTCTTTCGGTAAAGTCACGTAGAAGGGAAATAATAAAATAATAAAAATAAAACATAATAAAATAATTCTCACGACGTTTCGGCCACAACGCAAGCAGCTGTCCTCAGGTGAAGACCGGGTCTGTCGGGGAGACATTGTCTATTTTATTTAATTTTTTATGTTTTATTTGTATTATTTTATTATTTCCCTTCTACGTGACTTTACCGAAAGAACCAAGAAGATGAATCCCTGCAGTCACGAAAGCTTTAATCGAAATTTAACATCGTACCTGCTGGCTTAAACATCCCTCCTCCCCGAAGACCCATGGTGTAACCACCAACCTCATCAGAACATCATCAACAGGCCGATGCGCGCATCTCATTCATTAATGAAAAATCGTGCGATTGTGGCTCCATGCCACCCAAACTATGGACCGTAGAGTAATTGCACCGCGGTCTGCGTTCCTTCAACATAGAAGGAGCAGTAACAGCGACACGACACCAACTCTATCTCTCTCTCTTTGCTGAAGCCCTCTCGTCGTGGGCAACAGCAGACCTCGAGATTGGCATTTCAGCTCCTGAACCACATTGCCGTATCGATTTAAAGCTTTCGTGACTGCAGGGATTCATCGTCTTGGTTCTTTCGGTAAAGTCACGTAGAATGGAAATAATAAAACAATGAAAATTATAAATAATAAAATAATAATAAAATAATTCTCACGACGTTTCGGCCACAACGCAAGCAGCGGTCCTCAGGTGAAGAACAGGTTTGTCGAGAAGACAGACATTTTATTATTTCCATTCTTCGTGACTTTACCGAAAGAACCAAGAAGACACATTGCCGTACTCAAGAATCCACGACAATGATAGAGAAACAACCCCAAAGGCAACTTGAGATCAAGTTACAAATGGAATTATTTAATCGATGGAATTCACCTGCAATTGAAAACATTTCAAGTGGCATTACATTTACTTTGGTACCGAACATTTTTATTTGTTTATTTATTTGCATTGCCGTGATCAGAATCGGCGGTGCGCTGTGAACCTGGCGACTTGTGGGGGGCGGGGCTTGGGGTGCAGGGCGTGAGGGGCGGGGCTGGGGGGAAGTGTCTTCTCACCGACAATGCTGACCCTGAGCCATTGCATGAAATTCCACATTCCTATGGCAGAAACATCCTCCCCATGCGGTTATGCAATCGCAAAATTTGCCAACCATCGCCGTGGCGATTCACATCACGGGGCGGAGTGGAGGGGGAGGGTAGGGCTAGGCGGAGGGATTGCCCGACGTTTCGCCGCACGTTCTGGGAGCCACTTCAGGAACCACTGCAGGGAACACCCGGGAGCGTGGAGGCGAAACGTCGGACCCATCGTGGCAGACAGCATGCCCGCGGCTCGAACGGAGGAGCCCACGTGTCACTAGCCGATTAAAGCACTCCGTGCAACATGTAAGCTACTGCGTTCAATATGGTTAACGCTGGAAATTCCTCGTGTTTTATAAATATATGTATAATTTTTTTTGTCTTCACGTGCTCCGGTTTAAAACAAATTTTGGATTCGGTTCTGATGCCGAAATTAAATTTTAATCGGTGGCGCACGACTGTTAATTTTTAATAGCCCGAGCGATTCTAGCCCATAGCCGCGGCTGCGGAGACTTTGATTATTCATAATAGAGGTTTTTGGGTTTGATTATTAATGAATCGCATAATGAGAGGCACTCCTGCCCCCCCCCACCCCCCGCTCCGCAACTAACACAACAAGGTGGGAGAAATTCGCATCGCGGGGAAATAACCCCTCCCAAAAAAATCCACAACCGTTACGGGCGAGGTGCGGTGAGAGAGGCAGAGGAGGCCGTTTTGTGTGGAACAATGGAACCTGTAAATTGATATTGGGCAAAATCGTGGGAAGGTCGAGATGATTGTTGGCTAATTTCGACTTTTCTGTGTTTTTTATTGTTGGGTTCGGGCGTCTTAAGTTTGTGACGGGCGCATTGCGGCTTTGTCCGTCAACCCCGTGGGGGGGAGGGGAGGTGGCACGGTAGCGTTTGTTTGAGTGTCATTGCAAGTGGCGTGAAACACTTCTGATGACAAACGCCTGCTGGAAAACGATTCGAGAAGCCACAAGCATATGCATGATTTTTCGTTATTTTTAATTATAATTATCATCACAGATGTTGAGCACAGGCCTGAAACACCAAGCGGCCAGCGACAAACAGCAGGTGTAATAGATTAGCGTGATTGCGTCTCTTGAATTGACCAAGGTGGTCGGAATTTTTGGGAAAGACGGTGCCAGCGGATTCACGAGTGGGGCAGCGTGGTGAGTGCGTGGGTGGGTGAGTGGGCGATTGAGTTGGTGAGTGGGTTGGTGATTGAGTGGGTGGGTGATTGTGTTTATTTTCTTCAGGTGTGGTGAGTGGGTGGGTGAGTGGGCGAGTGAGTTGGTGAGTGGGTTGGTGATTGAGTGGGTGGGTGATTGTGTTTTTTTACATGAGGTGTGGTGAGTGGGCGATTGAGTTGGTGAGTGGGTTGGTGATTGAGTGGGTGGGTGATTGTGTTTTTTACTTGAGGTGTGGTGAGTGGGTGGGTGAGTGGGTGAGTGGGTGGGTGATTAAGTGAGTGGGTGATTGTGTTTTTTTTTCTTGGTGTGGTGAGTGGGTGGGTGAGTACGTGATCGAGTGGGTGAGTAAGTGGGTGAGTGTGGTTTTTAACTTGAGGTCTGGTGAGTGGGTGGGTGAGTGTGTGGGTGAGTGGGTGCGTGTGTTGTTTTAACCTGCGTTGAGGTGAGTATGGGGGAGGTGGGGGTGAGTGAGTGCATGAAAGAGTGGGTGATCGAGTGGGTGAGTGAGTTGTTTGGACCTGCAGTGTTGTGAGTGGGCGGGTGAGTGGGCGATTGAGTGAATGAACGAGTGAGTGTTTTTGTGACCTGCAAAAAAACATGAAAAAATAAACTCCATTTGTGAAACAATGTCGCCCATTGATAGAATGATCATCTTTCCATTACAAACTGGGCGGTTTTTGGATCTACAACGTTCACCCTACCCCCTCGCCCACCCACTTGATGATGGACAATAGAAGTTCAACCCTAACCACTATTATATTAAACTAGATTAACTACCATAATATTAAATCTACGCAACGAAGGCTGCCTACTGACCACGTACCGAGGCGATGGTTGACGGCCCTGATCTGGATTTCAAAATGTTCCGCTGTCGGCACGATGGACATTTATGTTACCTCGTTGACTCAAGACAAATTAGAATACTGCGCGGTGTTGTATGTGAATGAATAAAAACAATAACAATAACACGTAATAATGTTGTGTCGTCCGCAGTGGTGGCACAAATTCTCGAATTTAGTGAAAAGTAAAGTAAAAAAAAACATAATTTTATCATCTTTAAATAACGATAATGTTTGAAAGCTGATTTAGATCACGGCAATCCCGAGAATTCGAGAGAGAGAGAGAGAGTTTAAGTACGTAGTTTTTAAAAGTGCGCTACACCGGTAAAATAAAGTGATGGAAGAGCGGAAAATACTATTAATGAACAAAATAAGCAAAATATTAATCCAATGAGAGGAGGGAATTAATGAATTAATGAAAGCATGAATAAATGAGAACGCGGCAAACTAATTAAGCAATAAATTATGAAACGCATGCACCAAGAAAATAATGAATTGATTAATAAAGTGGAATATATTAACAAGCAATTTGTTCTCAAATGAATGAACGAATGAATGGATGTGGAAATTAAGGAATTCTACACGGGCGTGCAACCAGGGTCGCCTTGCCCACACCACGTGACCCCCCTTGCCCACCCCACGTGGGTCCCCTTGCCCACCCCACGTGGCCCCCCTTTCTCACTCCACGTGGCCCCCCTTTCCCACCCCACGTAGCCCCCCTTGCCCACCCCACGTGACCCCCCTTGCCCACCCCACGTGGATCCCCTTGCCCACCCCACGTGGCCCCCCTTGCCCACCCAACGTGACCCCCCTTGCCCACCCCACGTGGGTCCCCTTGCCCACCCCACGTGACTCCCCTTGCCCACCCCACGTGGCCCCCCTTGCCCACCCCACGTGGGTCCCCGTACCCACCCCACGTGACTCCCCTTGCCCACCCCACGTGGCCCCCCTTGCCCACCCCACGTGGCCCCCCTTTCCCACCCCACGTGGCCCCCCTTGCCCACCCCACGTGACCCCCCTTGCCCACCCCACGTGGCCCCCCTTTCCCACCCCACGTGGCCCCCCTTGCCCACCCCACGTGACCCCCCCTTGCCCACCCCACGTGGCCCCCCTTGCCCACCCCACGTGGCCCCCCTTTCCCACCCCACGTGGCCCCCCTTGCCCACCCCACGTGACCCCCCTTGCCCACCCCACGTGGCCCCCCTTGCCCACCCCACGTGGCCCCCCTTTCCCACCCCACGTGGCCCCCCTTGCCCACCCCACGTGACCCCCCTTGCCCACCCCACGTGGCCCCCCTTTCCCACCCCACGTGGCCCCCCTTGCCCACCCCACGTGACCCCCCTTGCCCACCCCACGTGGCCCCCCTTGCCCACCCCACGTGGCCCCCCTTTCCCACCCCACGTGGCCCCCCTTGCCCACCCCACGTGACCCCCCTTGCCCACCCCACGTGGCCCCCCTTGCCCACCCCACGTGGCCCCCCTTTCCCACCCCACGTGGCCCCCCTTGCCCACCCCACGTGACCCCCCTTGCCCACCCCACGTGGCCCCCCTTTCCCACCCCACGTGGCCCCCCTTGCCCACCCCACGTGACTCCCCTTCCCCCCCCCCCATGGCTCCCCCTGGCAGAGCATTACAGACTCGTGTTTTTTCCTAGCAAAGTGATCATCTTCGTCTAGGCACGGATGCTCCTTAAAACGGACGTCGCCATTACTGTAGAGATTAATCATTAAATCTGTAAAGTATTGTTTTTCGCTCCTTTGAAAATGTGCACCGTACAGCAATTCTCTTTGAAGCAGTCAATTAAAACGACATTACAATAATAATAATATTTTTTAACAAACTGGATTTCCATACATCGTTTGCAAAACGCCGAGACAAAACTTGTAAGGATTCCATGAAATCGAATTTAATAAAAAAAAGAAATCAGATTGTTAAATACAAACATTCCAATTGAACAAAGTGAAGGGTGGAAAAAAAACATATTTTAGTATTATTTTCGCCAAGGGTGGTTGGTTGTTGGTGGTGGTGTTGCTGAACTGCCATAATGAGGGAGACATCTGTACCACGAACACAGACAGATGTATTCATTAACCCTCTCAAGCATCCAAGTTCACCGTGGTGGACTACGGTGATTATATGCTAAGTAGCATTTCCAAAAAAAGGTCCTGCTCAATTTCAACATCAGGGTGTTCATCAGCATTGGTTTTGAGTGGGCCTGACTGCCGCTGATGAGACACGGAATGTGTCGTGGCCGGTCCAGAGTCGTGTTTGCTAAACACATTCCTGCGGAGGGAGCTGGTAGGAACGTTGGGTTGCTCGGTCAATGGCCAGGGTCAACGGCGGCGTGGTGTATTCCGCAAATATGCCCGACTGTGAGGGCGGGCACAAGCCGACGTGAGTAGGTTAAACGTTGAGTTTTATAAGGGCACCACGGGGTGACCAGCCCCTCCCCACCCAGCCCCACCCCTCCCTCTCCCCACCCAGCCCCACCCTCCCCACCCAGCCCCTCCCCACCCTCCCATCTCCACCCAGCCCCTCCCTCCTCACCCAGCCCCTCCCCACTCTCCCCTCTCTACCCAGCCCGACCCCTCCCATTTTTGGATGCACGACGTACGGACACAATAATCCCCTGTGGGCTGGTGGAACCAGGTGGTTCCTACCAGTATAAAGCAACGCGGCTGAGGAGATGCACTCCCCAGAATTCACGCGTGTGCATGCGTGTTGAACTTCTTTCGCACCGTACGTAGCCAACCGTGCTGATCGGAGGTGCGGGGAAAGGACAACAAGCTAAACTAATTTAGGTCGCTTGGCCGATGGAATGCGTGACACAAACACTTTTATATATTTTTTTTTATTGCGTGGAGAGATAAATATGTGAACAATGAATTATTATGCTTGCGTATTTTTTGCTTATGACATATATATTTATATATGACTGCTGTGAGATTATCTTATACTATCGCCACACACTTGGGGAGTAACTTTGACTGAAAATAACTAGGTCTGTCGAGGCGACAGCGTCTGAATGACGTCGTGAGAATTATTTTATTATGTTTTATTTTTATTATTTTATTACTTCCCTTCTACGTGACTTTGCCGAAAGAACCAAGAAGACTGATAAAGATTTGCACTATACGGCATTTAAAAAGCCTTAGCAACTCAAATCGCCTGACATCACAGCTCATCTCAGCCGGCCTCATTCTAGCCAAGGTGGCAGCTGTCACTGTGCGGCACAGCTTGAAGGGGGGGGGGGTGCGTTGTGGATCTCCCCCCCTCCCTCCCCCAGTGCAGTAATTTATAAAGAATCGATGACGGCACACCTCACACAATAGAGAAGGGGGGGGATGGGAAGGAGGGGTGTGGGGGCTATACTCATATTCTTAGGTTTTTCGGAAAAAGTCACGTAGGTAAAAAAAATGTAATTAATAAAAGTTAAATAAAACAAAATAAAAAAATCACGTTTCGGAAGCAACACAAGCCTCCGTCTTCAGGTGGAACCGTCACAGCCACGACAGCTGTATCAGTTTTATAAGGGCACCATGTGTTAAACTTCTTTCGCACCGTACGTAGCCAACCGTGACTGTGACGGTTCCACCTGAAGACGGAAGCTTGTGTTGCTTCCGAAACGTCGTGATTTTTTATTTTGTTTTATTTTACTTTTATTAATTTAAAATTTTTACCTACGTGACTTTACCGAAAACCCTAAGAATATGAATCCTTGCAGTCACGAAAGCTTCAAATCTAGGCTATACTCATCTTTCGAATGACGTCACAAGGTGGCGGGGGAAGGAGGGGGGGGTCCTTTGACGGCTTCTGTGATAGCAGAAGGCGCGTGTCACGTGGTTATCTCGCCGGCAGCCAGCGCCTAACGTCATCCGGAACAGAAATCTCCGGCGGGGAATTGTTTTGTGGAGCCCAGATTCATCGCTTTCCACCCTCGCCCCCCTTCCCCTCTCCCGTCTCCCCCCCCCCTCTCTCCGTGTTTAGTCGCCGTGATACTTGCAGTGGTGTGCAGGACACGCGCGTCGTGCTGCAGGTGTGTGTTAAACTTCTTTCGCACCGTACGTGGTCAATCGTGCTAATCGCAGGTGCGGGGGTGAAAAGGACGAAAGCCAAGCGGTTCGTGCTACGAACCTGGCGACCCCGAGTTCGATTCCCGCTCACGGCCAACACCGGTGACGATTATCTGAACCGGGTGCTGGGCCTCCCCTAAGTCGACTTAGCCTAAAATGAGTACCTGGTGCGGCGTGTAAACATCGCCACTCGGGAGACAAAGGCGGCCGGGTGTGGTGTTGGCCACCCCACCCCCTCGCGTGCCGTCCCGGCCTTCATAGGTGCTCGCTAACAGCACTTGCCCCGACAGTCTGTTAAGGCTACACGGGGATCTTTGTCTTTGTTGAACTTCTTTCGCACCGTACGCAGCCACCCGTGCTAATCGGAGTTGCGGGGAGAAAGGACAACAAACTGAAACGACATGCCAGCACTTGGAAGAGTACAAACACCAGAGGATATTAATTGAGTAGGCGTAATCTGTACTCTACTGGTAGTGCCTTACGCCAACAATCCCTACTCCGAGCCAGCCTCGCAGTGTCGAGGAACGTATCGAGTGAAAGGCTAAGCCCTGCCCGCAGTATTCTCCAGGGCGACCGCCAGAGGTCGAACTGCGAAACGCCTGCGACGAACAGAGCTCAACAGTGGCTCCCCACCCCCCCCATAGGCGACGTGCAATTTCCGCCATAGGAACGTGGAATTCCCACCACTGGCTCAGGGCTGTAAACGGGGAGACGAGCATCTTTCTCCGTTCGTTTTGTTGTTGTTGTTGAGCAGCGATAGAAATGAAACTCTGAAACTTCTGCTGAGTGAGAGAGCGATCCTCTGCTCTGGAGTCAGCGGCGCGACCCCGACCCGGTCATGCTCCCTGCAAGGAGAGGTGGTGGGGGCTGGGGGGAGGGGGGGGGGTGCGGGGGAGGGGAGGGAGGGGTGGGGGTGGCGGGGTTCAATAATAATAATATCATCATCATCATCTCCGTGGTGTGCTACACAACGCGGAGTGAACACGGCAGCCGTGGCCGGGTCGGTCAGAAGAGAGCTCGCGGCGATGGCGGGGCGGGGGTGATGGGGGGGGTGATGGGGGGGACATGTGGCGATGTAGGAGAGAGTGGGGGGGGGGGCACGTGCAAGAGCCTCGTGCGCTCGTGCCCCTCCCCCCCTCTACTCAACCCCCCCGCACCCCCCCCCCCCCTAGTGCGCGGTGCGGTTCCGCGCCTGGCTAAGTGGGAGATTGGAGCCTCAATTAAAACGCCGTTAAAACTTCGCCTCGCTCTGCGGGGAAACTCGAGCCAGAAGCGCGCCGCGCAATTTGAAAGGAAAAAAATTATTCAATCTCCGTCGAAAAGACCGCCGCCACCGCCGCCACCACCACCATCACCCACCACCACCACCGCCACCACCACCGCCGCCACCACCATCACCACCACCATCACCCACCACCACCACCGCCACCACCATCACCCACCGCCACCACCACGACCGCCACCACCATCACCCACCGCCACCACCATCACCCACCGCCACCACCGCCACCATCACTCACCACCACCGCCACCACCGCCACCACCACCGCCACCACCACCATCACATATTTGTCCGGGCCCTGGGGATGGTGCAGCGCGCGTGCAGGGGCACCGCATCCCGCACCCACGCGGTGGTGCAGCGGTCAGCTGAACGCGGCACCACCACCACCACCATCACCACCGCCACCACGCAGCCCCCAGAGCACAGAGATCTGTCGCGACTGCTCGATTCCATCTCGCGGTGCTGCGGTTTAAACAACGGACGCGGGTTTTAGTTTTCTTAAACCGATTCCTCTGCTCACCACCACCACCGCCACCACCACCACCACCCACCGCCACCACCACCGCGCATAAGTTTCGACGGCTTCACGGTGGCAAGTCGCTCGGCGCGGTGGAGTAAAGTGTGGGCACTCCCACCTCTCCCCCTCTCTCGAGGCCTCTTCCTTTGCGCTCATTGTGGATGCCCCTCCGCTAAGCAGTGGCGTGAGCGAGCAATTGCAGGGCTGCACCTTTACCCACACACACTTGCCCCCCTCGCCCCCTCCCTCCCGCCCCCCCCCCCCTCCCCTCGCCCCCAACCCCGAATTTCACGTAGTCGTGGGTGCTAACACAAAGCATTCATAATGCATTGCGCTGTTTTTCTCTTCCCCCCCCCTCCCACCCCTCCTTTTCCTCCTGATGTTTTAATCATTTGGCGTTCCATTATTAATCGCGCGCATGGTTAATGCATGGACAAAAACCTCGCCCGTTTAAATGAACGCGCCCCAAAAAAAAAAAACTTCTCCCCCCCCCTCCACCCTCCTTTGCTTTGCAAGTGGCAAATTTGAAAAAGCGCTATTATTGCAGCGCGATTCGCTCTTCGAATTGCCGCGGCTCTCGCTCGGAGAGGAAAGAGAGGAGCGAGGGAGGGAGAGAAAGAGAGCGAGAGAGAGCGAGAGAGACCACCCAATTGTGACCTCAGCATTGACCTCATTTGGCCTCGAATCTCAGGGGGTCGCTGCCCTCAGGGTGGCTGGGTTGGACGTGGGACGGTGGCCCGTGCTGTTGGCTTCACTCGTTCCATGGGCGCGACCCTCCTCTGCAACGGCTTGAACTACGCGACGGCGCAGAGACGTCGCCACGCTGTCCCCCGCGAGACTCCCGTTGTGCGTGTGTGTGTGAGACTGTGTGTGTGTCTGTGTGTGTGAGACTGTGTGTGTGTCTGTGTGTGTGAGACTGTGTGTGTGTCTGTGTGTGTGAGACTGTGTGTGTGTCTGTGTGTGTGAGACTGTGTGTGTGTGTCTGTGTGTGTGAGACTGTGTGTGTGTCTGTGTGTGTGAGACTGTGTGTGTGTCTGTGTGTGTGAGACTGTGTGTGTGTCTGTGTGTGTGAGACTGTGTGTGTGTGTCTGTGTGTGTGAGACTGTGTGTGTGTCTGTGTGTGTGAGACTGTGTGTGTGTGAGACTGTGTGTGTGTCTGTGTGTGAGACTGTGTGTGTGTCTGTGTGTGTGAGACTGTGTGTGTGTCTGTGTGTGTGAGACTGTGTGTGTGTCTGTGTGTGTGAGACTGTGTGTGTGTGTCTGTGTGTGTGAGACTGTGTGTGTGTCTGTGTGTGTGAGACTGTGTGTGTGTGAGACTGTGTGTGTCTGTGTGTGTGAGACTGTGTGTGTGTCTGTGTGTGTGAGACTGTGTGTGTGTCTGTGTGTGAGACTGTGTGTGTGTGTCTGTGTGTGTGAGACTGTGTGTGTGTGTGTGTGTGTGAGACTGTGTGTGTGTCTGTGTGTGTGAGACTGTGTGTGTGTCTGTGTGTGTGAGACTGTGTGTGTGTGAGACTGTGTGTGTGTCTGTGTGTGTGAGACTGTGTGTGTGTGTCTGTGTGTGTGAGACTGTGTGTGTGTCTGTGTGTGTGAGACTGTGTGTGTGTCTGTGTGTGTGAGACTGTGTGTGTGTCTGTGTGTGAGACTGTGTGTGTGTCTGTGTGTGAGACTGTGTGTGTGTGTCTGTGTGTGTGAGACTGTGTGTGTGTCTGTGTGTGTGAGACTGTGTGTGTGTGTGAGACTGTGTGTGTGTCTGTGTGTGTGAGACTGTGTGTGTGTCTGTGTGTGTGAGACTGTGTGTGTGTCTGTGTGTGTGAGACTGTGTGTGTGTCTGTGTGTGTGAGACTGTGTGTGTGTCTGTGTGTGAGACTGTGTGTGTGTGTCTGTGTGTGTGAGACTGTGTGTGTGTGTGAGACTGTGTGTGTGTCTGTGTGTGTGAGACTGTGTGTGTGTCTGTGTGTGTGAGACTGTGTGTGTGTGAGACTGTGTGTGTGTCTGCGTGTGTGAGACTGTGTGTGTGTCTGTGTGTGTGAGACTGTGTGTGTGTCTGTGTCTGTGAGACTGTGTGTGTGTGTGTGAGACTGTGTGTGTGGCTGTGTGTGTGAGACTGTGTGTGTGTCTGTGTGTGTGAGACTGTGTGTGTGTGTCTGTGTGTGTGAGACTGTGTGTGTGTGTGAGACTGTGTGTGTGTCTGTGTGTGTGAGACTGTGTGTGTGTCTGTGTGTGTGAGACTGTGTGTGTGTCTGTGTGTGTGAGACTGTGTGTGTGTTTGTGTGTGTGAGACTGTGTGTGTGTCTGTGTGTGAGACTGTGTGTGTGTCTGTGTGTGTGAGACTGTGTGTGTGTCTGTGTGTGTGAGACTGTGTGTGTGAGACTGTGTGTGTGTCTTTGTGTGTGAGACTGTGTGTGTGTCTGTGTGTGTGAGACTGTGTGTGTGTCTGTGTGTGTGAGACTGTGTGTGTGTCTGTGTGTGTGAGACTGTGTGTGTCTGTGTGTGTGAGACTGTGTGTGTGTGTGAGACTGTGTGTGCGTGTGTGTGTGAGACTGTGTGTGTGTCTGTGTGTGAGACTGTGTGTGTGTCTGTGTGTGTGAGACTGTGTGTGTGTTTGTGTATGTAAGACTGTGTGTGTGTCTGTGTGTGTGAGACTGTGTGTGTGTCTGTGTGTGTGAGACTGTGTGTGCGAGACTGTGTGTGTGTCTGTGTGTAGTGTATGGGGAGCGGTAGTGTAGCGATTAGCGCGCTGCGGTTATGAACCCGGAGACACGGGTTCGATTCCCGCTCACGGCTAACACCAGTGACGATTATCTGAACCGATCATGGGCCTCCCCTAGGTCGACTCAGCCTGAAATGAGTACCTGGTGCGGTGTGTAAACATCGCCACTGGGGAGACAAAGGCGCTGGCCACCCACCCCCTCGTGTACCGTTCTGGCTTTCATAGGTGCTTGCGTTGTGGCCGAAACGTCGTGAGAATTATTTTATTATGTTTTATTTTTATTATTTTATTATTTCTACAATTTCTATTTTACAAGGTAAGGCCCACTGAGCTATGCAGCACTTTTACAGAAGCGACCTGGCCACAAATGATAGCTCAACTAAGTGGCTTATCACGTGAAAAATTAGAGCAGCAGTCAAATACTCAAAATGCGTGATGTTGATTCTAAATAGTGGAGAGGGGGGGAAAAAACCAGAAGACCCGGAGAAAAATCCACGCGACCACGGGGAGAGAGAGACACAGGCAAAACTCCAAATATACAGCAGGCGTCAGGGTCGGGATCGAACCCACGACCTCCCGTGTACCGGGCGAGGTAGTTAACATATCCTAGTTACCGTGGCGCCCTCGGTTTCAACTGCCGCGCCTGGAGATAGAATCGAATCGGCGACCTCTAGATCGCAAGTCCGGCGTGCTGCTAACCGCGACAGCATCGCGTGTGGATGGAGGGGGGGCGAGAGACGTGGGTGTTGGGGCTGTGGGGTGGGTGGGGGAAGTAGTGTAGAAGGTAAACGCTACACTGCAGTCTCCTGCACACCAGGCGAGGTATTTAACATCTTGCCAGTGTATTGCTGGGTGGACACAGGTGGAATGGAGGGCGGGCGGGGGGGGGAACTTCAGAAACTGGCCCCATCATTTCAACTTCCGCAACTGCCGGCATCGGTAGGAAACGTGGGCGAATGTAGAATGCTAGATTTGAAGCTTTCGTGACTGCAAGGATTCATATTGTTAGGTTTTTTCGGTAAAGTCACGTAGGTAAAAAATTAAATTAATAAAAGTATTTTATTTTTATTTTACTTTTATTAATTGTAATTTTTTTACCTACGTGACTTTACCGAAAAATTAATAAAAGTATTTTATTTTTATTTTACTTTTATTAATTTTAATTTTTTACCTACGTGACTTTATCGAAAAAAACCTAAGAATATGAATGTAGAATCGTTTGCGCACCACGTGATCCCCTCCTGCACGCAACGCAAATCTGCTCGCGCGTCCGACTTTCGGTTGAGATTTTGAAAATTACGAGCACGTTTTTCTCTCTCTCTCTCTCTCAGTCTCCTTTCCCTTGCTCGATCTTTAGAGTGTCGCACTAAAAGAAAGATAAAAAAGGAGTTTACGTCTCCCGTTAATCAGAGGCGAGAGAGATACAGCAAGAGACGAGTGAATTTATAAGCATTCTTTTTTTCTCGGAGTAGCTTTAAGTAATTGCTACATTAACCAGTGAATGTTTTTTTTCCCCGCTCTCTCTCATATAAATACCGCCCGCTGCCAACCGAAACATAAAAAATATAATTTATTTCTCACTAATGTCGACAAGCTGTTAGCGTCGGGATAAAATTAGAAGTTTACATTGGAAAATATGTTCCGGACCAAAATAGGCGGACTAAAATAAATATAAAAATGTTTTTTTTTTTACAATATAACTTCAAGCTCTTTTGTAAACACCTCGCCACCGCCGTTGATAACCGCGTGCAAAGCTAACCCACACAACACCAAAGACAAAGCTCTCCCGTATAGCCTGAACAGACTGTTGAGGCAAGTGCTGTTAGCGAGCACCTGTGAATGACGTCACGGTACACGAGGGGGTTTGGTGGCCAGCAACACACCCGACCGCCTTTGTCTCCCGAGTGACACCGGTTAGTAATTTTAGGCTAAGTCGACCTTGGGGAGGTCCAGTACATGTTCAGATGAATCGTCACTGGTGTTGGCCGTGAGCGGGAATAGAACTCGGGTCGTCGGGATCGTAGTGCAGTGCGCTAACCGCTACACTGCCGGTCAACACCACCACATACACCACCGCCACAACCACTACCGCCACCACCACCACCGCCACCACCACTACCGCCAGCATCACCACTACCGCCACCACCACCACCGCCACCACCACTACCGCCAGCATCACCACTACCGCCACCACCACCACCGCCACCACCACTACCGCCACCACCACCACCGCCACAACCACTACCGCCACCACCACCACCGCCACAACCACTACCGCCACCATCACCACCGCCACCACCACTACCGCCAGCATCACCACTACCGCCACCACCACCACCGCCACCACCACTACCGCCACCACCACTACCGCCACCACCACTACCGCCACTACCGCCAGCATCACCACCACAGTCACCACCACCACCGCCACCACCACCGCCACCACCGCCACCACCACCGCCATCATCGCCACTACCGCCACCACCACCACCACCACCATCACCACCGCCATCACCGCTACCATCATCGCCACCACCACTACCGCCAGCATCACTACCACTACTGACACCACCGCCGCCACCACCACCACTACCATCATCGCCACCACCACTACCGCCAGCATCACCACCACCACCGCCACCATCACCACCGACACCACCACCACTACCACCACCACCGCCGCCACCAGCACTTGTTGTGCACACGCCGCCGTCCACCCACGCTGTGGACCCCGGCGCTCGAACAAGCGGCGATTCGGGTCGCGCGCGGGGCCACTGGGGAGATGCAACCGCGGTGTGAACAAAAAACACAAAAAAAAAAACACAAAAACCCACCAAGCCACCAACCAACGCGAGATGGATGGTGATAAATTGAAGAACCAACAAGCACAGATGGAGACGTGTTCATAATTAAAGGCTCGCTCCGACACCGATGTCGTTTTTTCTTTAAATATATTTTATTTAAAAGGACCACGGACAAGAAAGCTCCGGCTGGCCGCAGTGAAAGGCGGCGGTGGCACGAAGCAGCGCGGGCAGCCTTTTGTCCCATTGACGCTCACGCCACCGCTTGCTGTACTCGCTCACCACACGGCCCACCCACCCACCCACCCCACATCCACAATGGATCCGCGGTGACATGGACCCCCACCGACCGGTGGTGTCTGCGTTAATGTTTAACCAGCGACGTCGCTGCACGCCTCCAGGACCGCCCGCCGCCCACTCTCGCCACCCACTCAATATCGAACCACTTTGGGCGCCCTGCGGTGTGATGTTTTTTTGTTGTTGTAACAAACCCATGCACCCCCAACCACCCACCCACCTCCCATGTTCCACTACCACTCCCCCCCCCACCATCCTCGCTACACATATCCCTACCCTCCCTGCACCCCCCCACTGAAAAGCGACGTGACTTTGATTTATTAGGGGACTCAGACTCGCAGGCTTTAATGGGATTAACTGGTTGGACCCTACATGCGAGTGCGTAGCCTCTAACCCACTACGAGACCTTTTATGGGGGGGTGGGAGGACGGCTGCTTCTTTAGCTCGGGGTATTATTTTTTTAGTTGTTAGTCCGTGTTGCGTATTTGTGTTCCGTTCAGCCAGCCAGCCAGATAGGAAGAAATGAATGGGAAAGATTTTAAATCCTTGCGCGCGTGCGCGCGGTTTTTTTTTTTATTCATGAGTTTCGTTGCAGAAGTGAAAAGGCCTTTGTCGATAACCGGGCAGCGCAGCCGTGCAATTGATGGTTTCATTTATTGAAATAATTGCGGCGACAATTTGTGATATATATATTATTTTACTCTCTCACACTTTCTGTGTCTCGAGCATCGTTCGCTGTCGGAAAAAAAGTCCAAAGTGGGTGGTTTTTATCTCTCGCTTTGGCAGCGTGCGAGTTCATAAATGCAATAACTCACGCTTGCCAGAAAATTAGCGGCAATTAATAATAATAGAAAAATATCCCCGCCCCCCACCTTAATACGAGTGGATCTGAGCGAATACGCTTGTGTAATGATATGCACCACTTAATTTCGTTGTTCATGCCACAATAGCTTTCGCAGTAATTAACAGGTTAAGGAATACTCCTTGCTAAAACAGAATTGACAACCAGCCTTTCCTTGTGCGTCTCGCTAAAAAGCAAAAAAAAATTATCCTCGAAACGTTTACCGTCGTCAATATAATCTTCCGGAAATCATTCTCATCTCACTGCAGTGGCGACACGAATAACTTGATTTGGAGCTAACAAAATTTGTATGTTAAAAATATATATACACGATTATTTAAAAATACATCTATATAATAAATAATATTTCATTAAATTGGTGAGTCCACTAACAGATGTATGCTGTGTAATTGTAACAATAAACGGCAATGACTCGAGGGATGTGTGGGTCAGTGGTTCTTGTGCTCATCTGAGAAGTCTGAGTTTGATCTCTGTCCATGGCGAACACCGCTCGTTAGCGATGCCAGAACCGGTCCTGGGTCAATTCTCGATTTGAAGTTTTCGTGACTGCAAGGATTCATACTCTTTGGTTTTTTCGGTAAAGTCACGTAGGTAATTTTTAAAAAAAATACATTAAATCAACACAAGCGTGATTTAATTTATTAAAAAACATTTTTTTTACCTAAGTGACTTTACCGAAAAAAACAAAGAGTATGGTCCTGGGTCAACCGCCACTCCCCCCCCCCCACCTTCACCAATCCACACTGGCCAGGTTGGTGAAGTATGGTCAAACAACTCCCCATAACCCACGTGCCACGGTGAGCTCTTCATGCAGCAGTACGATGACAAAGGGCTTTACGTTGTTATGAACAAGGAATGACAGCGTACAGAAGAACAAACTATAATTAAGCAATGTTTCCCCCCCCCCTCCTCCTCCTCCAAATAATTAAATAAAATGCCAACTTGAAAAGTAGATCAATAACATCCAACGGGTATCTGTCAGAAATAAATTACACGGGGACATTTAGAACGTGAATTGGCTGCAATGTGTTTTCTATGTAACGTTCTATTAAAGAGAGCACGGTGAGTGGAACGCGTGGATTATAACACAAATGCGAGCTGGGCATCAAATCAGCCGATAAGTCGAGTAAAGTGTGGGCTTGGGGCTAGACACGTCGCTGGAGGGGGCCAAGGATCCGGTGGTCGAGACTCGAGTCGGAGTGGCAGCCAAAGGAGAGAAACGAGAGAGTGAGCGAGAGAGTGAGCGAGAGAGCGAGCGAGTGAGCGAGAGAGTGAGCGAGAGAATGAGCGAGCGAGTGAGCGAGAGAGTGAGCGAGAGAGTGAGCGAGAGAGCGAGAGAGTGAGCGGGAGAGCGAGCGAGAGAGTGAGCGAGAGAGTGAGAGAGAGAGTGAGAGAGTGAGCGAGCGAGCGATAGTGAGCGAGAGAGAGCGAGCGATAGGGGGGGGGGGGGTACATAAAGGAAAGCATTAAAAAAAACTAAATGATGAACGAAGCAAAGTGCCGACTACACCGAGCATCTTCTTGTTTCCTCTGATCGTAAAAAAAAAGAAAGAAAAGGAGAGAAACACGCCAGAGAGAGAGAGAGAGAGACGTCCTTCGCGGAGATGGAGCGATCAGATCGGCTCCGTCGGTGCATTAAAAGTCCACTGCCTGCAAAGGCGTGAATCCAACAGTGGATAGCTCACGGCTCCTGACGATGACAATGATGATGGTGGTGGTGATGGATGAGGTGTGATTGTCCTGACCGAAGCACCTGCTGTGAAACATAGCGGGTGCCACCACGGGCCCTCTGATCGTCACAAAATATTAAGAAATGTGTTCATCGTTTAAGCGATGTAATATTACGCGTTCAGCAAAAAAAAAAACCGTGAGCCTCGCCGCATGAAGTTATAATTTGATTGTAAATTTAACAATTTTACAGCGCGGAAAATATATCGGATATAAAGGTGTCGATGATTGGGTTTTTTAAATTCCTTAACGGTGACAATGAAATGCCATCGTTTAAAAAGATGTCTCCGCGCAGTGATTCTTTGTGCTGTCCCAATCTTTCATCTGCGGAACATTTCAAGTGTGGTGCCGAAACGTTTAAAATAAATAACTGCGGAGTTATTCAATTCGGATGATATAACTGGAGACGCCTTGGATTGCGCTGTATAAATTAACCCGGCTGCCTGAGTTGGACATCAGTTCAGTTCATGTATTAGGGAGAGCCCTGTGAGCCATTCGCCTCTTGAATCAGGTGCGACCGCAACAAACAACAACATGAGCAAGGAACATCTTAAAGTGCCTACGTGCAACAGAAAAATCCAGCAAAGTCTTCCAGAAAAGCACCGTATATCAATGCTGTGTGCAAAAATCCCAGTGGGATGCAAGTCAAACAATAACAATCATAAGACAATTTAGATTAAAGTTATCAGCATAACTAATCCAACACTTTTTGAAATCACCAAAATAAAGCTATAAAAACAACGTAACAGTGATCATAGGAACTGTGATTCAAATTTAACAATACACGATATACATAACATGTACGACGAAAATTTTCAGCCATAGCTGGCAGCATGAGTCACCCCATAACAGCAGGAGTAACAGCAGGAGTATCGACACTTTTTCAATGTGCCGTGGTTAACATCGGTGTGGAGTGTTGAGATGCTATCTTCATCGCCTGGTATACAGGGGGTCGTGGGTTCGATCCCTGACCCTCATGCCTGCTCTATATTTGGAGTCTGTGTGTGTCTCTCTTTCTCTCTCCGTGGTCGCGTGGATTTTTGTCCGGGTCCTCCGGTTTTTCGCCCCTTCACACTTAGAATCAACATCACGCGTTCGGAGGATATGGCCGCTATACATTTCCATGCGATAAAAGCAACATGACCAGGTGGGCCTTACGTGGTAAAACAAAACAGTGAATTGTAAAGAAACGAAACTAGTCCTGGGTTCATCTTCTTGGTTCTTTCGGTAAAGTCACGTAGAAGGGAAGTAATAAAATAATAAAAATAAAACATAATAAAGTAAATCAAAATTTAGTCATGGGTTCATTCTAGATTTGAAGTGTTCGTGACTGCACGCATCCATACTCTTTGGTTCTTTCGGTAAAGTCACGTAGGTGATTTTTTTTCTAAAATCACGACGTTTCGATTGCAACACAAGCAATCGTCATCAGGTGTGACAACCACAGCAAGAGATTTTTTTTTACTGAAGTGGGGGAGATGCCGAAGTTAGGGAGGTTATACTGGTAGGAACCTCCTGGTTACACCAGCCCACAGGGGATTATTGTGTCCGTCCGTCCGTCGTGCATCGAAAAATGGGAGGGGTGGTGCTGGGTGGAGAGGGGCTGGGTGGGGGGGGAGGGTGGGGAGGGGCTGGGTGGGGAGGATGGGGCTGGGTGGGGAGGGGAGGGTGGGGCTGGGTGGGGAGGGGCTGGGTGGGGAGGGGAGGGTGGGGAGGGGCTGGGTGGGGAGTGAGGGGCTGGGTGGAGAGGGGAGGGTGGGGAGGATGAGGCTGGGTGGGGAGGGGAGGGTGGGGCTGGGTGGGGGGTGGGAGTGGTGGGGCTGGGTGGGGAGGGGCTGGTCACCCCGTGGTGCCCTTATAAAACTCAACGTTTAACCTACTCACGCCGGCTTGTGCCCGCCCTCACAGTCGGGCATATTTGCGGAATAGCACCACGCCGCCGTTGACCCTGGCCATTGACCGAGCAACCCAACGTTCCTACCAGCTCCCTCCGCAGGAATGTGTTAGATCACGACGTTTCGATCGCAACACAAGTATGTAACTGCTCCCTCGCTGGTTTCAGCAGTTCCACTGCTGGATGATATTTTTTCCGCATGAGGACGACCGCTTGTGTTGCGATCGAAACGTCGTGATTTTGTATTTTTTTTTTACTCTACGTGACTTTACCGAAAGAACCAAAGAGTATGGATTCCTGCAGTCACGAAAGCTTCAAATGAAGATTGAAAGTTAAAAATGTTCGTCACATTTTCACTTGCACGTCATCATCATCATCATCATGATTCTAATGTTCCCTTTGAAAGTATGTCGTGCCACATCAGTTCCAGCTTTTTGCTAATTATTTTTCTTGTAATACGCTCCAATAAAACGCGGCTTGTTAAAATTTACGACGGGGAAGTTATTATCGCGAGGTTGGCTGCGTTTGTGAGGTTTTATGAGCACGCGGAGCCCGGTTTCTACACCGCTAACATCACGTCCATCATCAGCATCATCATCAACATCGCATTCATCATCAACTACATCGCGTTCATCGTCATCAACATAATCATTTCCATCATCATCATCGCGTTCATCATCATCATCAACATACATCATCATCAACATCGCATTCATCATCATCAACATCATCGTTTCCATTATCATCATCGCATTCATCATCAGCAGCAGTAACATCGCGTTCATCATCATCATCAACATCGCGTTCATCATCATCAACATCATCGTTTCCATCATCATCATCATCGCATTCATCATCAGCAGCAACAACATCGCGTCCCTCATCATCATCATCGCGTTCATCATCATCATCGTTTCCATCATCATCAGCATCAATATCGCGTTCCTCATCATCATCATCGCGTTCATCATCATCATCATCGCGTTCATCATCATCATCATCAACATCGCGTCCATTATCACCATTGCGTTCATCATAATCGCGTCCATCATCATCTCGTCCATCATCAACATCACATCCATCATCACCATTGCGTTCATTATCATCATCATCGCATTCATCATCATCAACATCGCGTCCATCATCATCATCATCGCGTCCATCATCAACATCATCATCAGAATCGCGCACGCTCATGCCGAACGTGCACGGGCTGCTGCATTTACGCACCAAAATCATCGCAACATCACTCGGGCGGCGTGCGTCGCTTTGATGTCAAAGTTCAAAGTGCAACAGCAGCATCACGCAAGAATCGATAAAGCATCGGGAAGATAATTGGCGCGACGCATGGTGTACCGTGAACGCTTTGCGTAGCACACATTGCATCGCACAGTCTGGAAGGATTTAAGTGTGGGATCCTGGGTAAAGCGGCAAATTAATTATATGAACTACACTATCTAGGTAAGGGCCCACTGAGCTACCTAACCTTTTTCAGAAGGGACCCGACTATCCCAAATGATAGCTCAACGAAGTGGCTTATCGCGTGCAAATGTTGAGCAGCGTGACGTTGATTCTAAATGTGGAGGAAAAATCCGAGAGGACCCGGAGAAAAATCCACACGACCACAGGGAGAGAGAGAGACGCCAACTCCAAATATACAGCAGCAGGCGTCAGGGGTCGGGATCGAACCCATGCCTCCTGCACACCAGGCGAGGTCGTCAACATCTCCTAGCCACCGTGATGATGATGATGATGAGAGAGAGAGAGACACGCCAACTCTAAATATACAGCAACAGGCGTCAGGGGTCGGGATCGGACCCACGACCTCCTGCGCACCAGGCGAGGTCGTCAACATCTCATAGCCACCGTGATGATGATGATGAGAGAGAGAGAGACACGCCAACTCCAAATATACAGCAACAGGTGCCAGGGGTCGGGATCGAACCCACGACCTCCTGCGTACCAGGCGAGGTCGTCAACATCTCCTAGCCACCTTGGCGCCTATCATCTTTAACCGTCGCCAACATTCATCAAGATGTGCGCTCTGGACTCTCACGTCGTCGTGATGGTGCGGTGCAGTGCGCCACGTGCTGCTTGCAGTTGATCCGTGCTCCTCTGGGTGGGCGAGCGGTGGGCGGGGAGGAGGGGGGTGAAGGAGGAAGAGGTGGACAGGATGTACGTTGAACTTCTTTCGCACCGTACGTAGCCAACCGCTCTAACCGTCGTATGCCGGTGGAAGGACAACAAACTAAACAACGCACGCACGTTGAACTTCTTTCGCACCATACGTAGCCAAGGCGAACTAAGCGGAGGCGCTGGGGGAAGAACAACCAACTAAACAACGCACCGACGTTGAACCTTTTTCTCACGGTACGTAGCCAACGGCTCTAACCGTCGGTGCCCGGTGGAAGAACAACAAACTAAACAACGCACGCACGTTGAACTTCTTTCGCACCGTGCCGAGCCAAGGCGAGCTAAGTAAAAACGTCATCATCATCTTGGCAGGCGGCGGCTTTCGGCCGTCGAGGTCACCGCACTCTGCGGCGCTTTCGGACGCGCTTCTGCGGCCGTCTGGAACGCTCTTCCCTTCCGATGTTCGGAAGCCACTGGAGATACGCACTTTAACATCGTCGTGGGAAGGGACATCAGACGATGACGTGGGGGGGGGGGGCTGGGGGGTGAGAGTCGGCGCGCCGTGCCGAGCCGCCAGAGACCGGCGCTGCGGACTGTCGAGTCCGAGCAGCTTGCGCGCCTCTCTGCGGGCCCCGAGGAGTTAATGCGGCGTGCGCTCATTAGGCTGTCGGGAGTCTCATGCAAGCAAGCAAGCAAGGGAGGGAGGGAGGCGGATGGCACATTAGAGCGAAAATATCGCGCTGGGCACCTCGCAACTACTCACTCCCCCACCACACAGACACAAAGATAGTCCCCCACACACATACACCACCACCACCACCACACACACATACACCACCACCACACACACATACACCACCACCACACACACCACCACCACCACACACAGCACCTATGAAGGCCGGCACTGCACACGAAGGGTGATGGGTGGGACAGCGCCGCCACGCCTCGACCGCCTTTGTCTCTCCGGTGGCGATGTTTTGCTCCACACCGAACTCAGGTACTCATTTTAGGAGTCGAGCCTTTGGGATATGGCCCCAGCACCGGTTCGGATCAATCGTCACCGGTGTCTGTGGCCGTGAGCGGGACTCGAACTCGGGTCGTCGAGTTCGTAGCGCTGATCAACCCCCCACCCACCCCACAGGCCCAACACCCACGTCTCTCGCCTGCCCCCCCCCCCCCTCCATCCACACGCCGTGCTGTAGCAGGACTTGCGATCCAGAGGTCGCCGATTAGATTCTACTCCAGGCGCGGCAGTTGAAACCGAGGCTTCCACGGTGGCTATGAGATGTTAACTACCTCGCCTGGTACACAGGAGGTAGTGGGTTCGAGCCCGACCCTGACCCCTGCTCTATATTTGGAGTTTGCATGTTTCTCTCTCATCATCATCACGGTGGCTAGGAGATGTTAACTACTTCGCCTGGTATACAGGAGGCTGTGGGTTCGATCCCGACCCTGACGTCTGCTCTATATTTGGAGTTTGCGTGTTTCTCTCTCATCATCATCACGGTGGCTAGGAGATGTTAACTACCTCGCTTGGTACACAGGAGGTCGTGGGTTCGATCCAGACACTGTCGACGCCTGCTGTATATTTTGAGTTTGCGTGTCTCTCTCTCTCATCATCATCACGGTGGCTAGGAGATGTTAACTCCCTCGCCTGGTATACAGGAGGTCGTGGGTTCGGTCCCGACCCTGACGCCTGCTGCATACTTGGAGTTTGCGTTCATATATCTCTCTCCTCGTGGTCGCGTGCATTTTTTTCCGGGTCCCCCCCCCTCCACATGTAGAATCAACATCGCGCGTTCAGAGTCTTTGTCTGCGGCTATAAATGTCCACGTGGTGATGATGATGAGGATCCACTTCGTTGAGCTGTCGTTTGTGATAGCCAGGTCGGTTCTGAAAAAGAGCTGTAAGAGCTCAGTTGGGGCCTTACCTGGTGAAATAAAAACAAGAACACACGTGGTTTGATGTTGGCGCGTCGGTGGTTTGGTGGCGTGTTGAGGTGACGCCTCCGCGTGGCTCGGAGACAGATGGAGCCGCCGCTAATGGGACGACACGCGTCCCGGAGCGGCAAATTCTGAGCCGCTCATCAATCCTCCTCCTCCTAGTCGCCCTCTCCTCCTCGCCCTCCTCCTCCTCCACCTCCTCCTCCTAGTCGCCCTCCTCCACCTCCTCGCCCTCATCCTCCACCTCCTCGCCCTCATCCTCCACCTCCTCGCCCTTCTCCTCCTCCTAGTCGCCCTCCTCCTCCTCCACCTCCTCCACTTCCTCTCCCTCCTCCTCATCGCCCTCCTCATCGTCCTCCTCCTGCTCGCCCTCCTCCTCCTCCTAGTCGCCCTCCTCCTCCACCTCCTCGCCCTCCTCCTCCACAGCCTCTCCCTCCTCCTCATCGCCCTCCTCATCGTCCTCCTCCTCCTCGCCCTCCTCCTCCACCTCCTCACCCTCCTCCTCGCCATCCTCCTCCACCTCCTCCACCTCCTCCTCGCTCCCATTCTAGTCGCCGTGTCTCCAGCAGCACGGGTCGACTGCCAGGGTGACGCGTAGAAAAATATCGGCACGCGGCTGTTAATCGGCACGCACGCGTTGTCCGACGTTCCGCCCCACGTGCTCGGAGCCTCGCCAAGGACTGAATGAACCCACTTAATGTTCCCGAAGCAGCTTCTAGCACGTTTGTCGATCTACTGCTGGATGAACCCCTACACCCCCCCACCCACCCTGTTGCCGCATGTTGATCAACGCTTCTTTAATTGATTTATTTACCAATACTTTACCGCACTGGTCAAGGCATCGCTCGACACTCATGTCAGCCGTGGTGGTCCCGGGAAATCGGCGGACATCTCGCCCTCTGGCAGCTTACTCAAAGAAGCACCCAGGGTGCGCAGCAAAACGTCGGACAACGCGCCACCCCCGCCGCTGCTGTCACTCTCGCAGTGGGTGCAGAAGCACGCTTCAACAAAACGGGCTGGAAAAAAAATCTCGACAACTCGTTCGTTCATCAGTGGCACGGCTACATTTCGATTTAAAGCTTTCGTGACTGCAGGGATTCATCTTCTTGGTTCTTTCGGTAAAGTTCACGTAGAAGGGAAGTAATAAAATAATAAAAATAGAACATAATAAAATAATTATTTTATTATGTTTTATTTTAAGAACCAAGAAGAAGTGGCACGGCTGTCTTACGATCACCTTGCGTGATCTCGTCAAAGATCTCAGTAAAAAACTTCGTCACGCGACCTACGGTCATCATCTTGGCAGGCGGCGGCTTTCGGCCGTCGAGGTCACCGCACTCCGCGGCGCTTTCGGACGCGCTTCTGCGGCCGTCTGGAACGCTCTTCCCTTCCGATGTTCGGAAGCCACTGGAGCTACGCACTTTAACATCGTCTAGGTTGACAAATTGATTTTTTTTTTAAACTGCTTTTCTGCGTTTAGTTTGTTGTCCTTCCACCGCACCTCCGATAAGTACGGTTGGCTACGTACGGTACGAACGAAGTTAAACATACGAAGGAGAAGATCCATTGCCCGAAACGTCGTCTAATTTATACATGCCTTGTCCCTTTTATACATGATAATTGGTTTTTTACCCTTTAATCTGGCAACAAAACTGACACCTGTTTTACAAGGAGTCATGTTTGCATAGACCACAATACCTGCAGCCATAATGCAAACAAAAACATAGCTCTGATAATGTATGCACTCTTAATTTTGGAGCTTTCGTGACTGCAGGAATTATTATTTGGTTCTTTCGGTAAAGTCACGTATAAAGATAAAATAATAAATTAAATAATAGCATACGACGTTTCGATCGCAACACAAGCAATCATCATCAGGTATAATGAAATAGCGACATAAAATCTAACCAGAAAACTATAGACAGACATTTAAGCAGACAGATATCACCAAGATACATAGAGCGAACAACACAGGTACAGAGAGGGGTGATCGTCTCTGTGGGGTGGCCTTAAATAGACAGAGGGGGGCGGAGGCAGCGAGAGGGAGGGGTTAGAGACAAAATTTGCATGTCAATGAGTGCGAGGAGACGCGTAGAGAAGTACGCAGGCTTAGAGGGAGAAAGAAACACACTAAAATTAAATAACCTGGCAAAGTATCGAAATGTTATGTAAAACGACACAGAGAGTCGGTCAACACACAATTAACGCATAGCCTGGTCGATTACGTATTTCAAAGATTGCTAAGTTAGAATTTAAGTGAAAATTCCAAACAATAATTCCTGCAGTCACGAAAGCTCCAAAATTAAGATTGAACCACTTCTACGGGGAAGTTACAAGTTTACCTTTTTCTCTCTCTCTGGGTTTTTTGTTCTCTCTCTGCCTGTATATTTAGTGTAATTTTTTCTGTCTACACTCGTTTTTTGTCGTTCTTAGGTTCTGCTCTGTCTGTGTGTCTCCGTTCCTCTTGTTTTTATCTTTAGTCTTTCTTTGGAATTTTCACTTAAATTCTAACTTAGCAATCTTTGAAATACGTAATCGACCAGGCTATGCGTTAATTGTGTGTTGACCGACTCTCTGTGTCGTTTTACATAATATTTCGATACTTTGCTACGTTATTTAATTTTAGTGTGTTTCTTTCTCCCTCTAAGCCTGCGTACTTCTCTACGCGTCTCCTCGTACTCATTGACATGCAAATGTTGTCTCTAACCCCTCCCTCTCGCTGCCTCCGCCCCCCTCTGTCTATTTAAGGCCACCCCACAGAGACGATCACCCCTCTCTGTACCTGTGTTGTTCGCTCTATGTATCTTGGTGATATCTGTCTGCTTAAATGTCTGTCTATAGTTTTCTGGTTAGATTTTATGTCGCTATTTCATTATACCTGATGATGATTGCTTGTGTTGCGATCGAAACGTCGTATGCTATTATTTAATTTATTATTTTATCTTTATACGTGACTTTACCGAAAGAACCAAAGAATAATGTATGCACTGTCCTTGAAGTTGATTGGTCCACACCCGAGACAGCTTTCCTTAGAGCCTAGTCTCACATGGTGTTGGACCAGATGACGCCAAAAGGCGAATATTATACATGTCTTGACGGACGTGCTGAGTTTGACGTCGTACCAGCGTAGCGCTGTGAACGAGTCGCTACGTACCTATCTCGGCCCCCCTCTCTGCCCCCCCCACCCACCTCTCTTCACCCCTCTTTTCTTGCCCTTCCTCTTCTCCGGCACTCCCCACACTTTGTCGGCGCGCTTGAGAGATCGAGCCACGGCATCATCGCTTGTCGCACGTGCGTCAAACCCCGGCAGTCATCTACACACGCGGGGATAAATTAAACATTGGCTTAAACGATCGCAGGCGATTGATGGCTGTTTGCCTAACGGTGACAATGCGTTGAAGTGCAGCGCTAAATCTCTTCCCCGTCTCCATCTCTCTGCCTTTCTCTCTCTTTCTCTCTCGAACGACTCGTGATCGGAAGGGCTGCGAGTTTGACTCCGGCTCGGGTAGTCGACTGCTCCGCCCGTCATCACCTGGCCGTACCTGCGAGGGCTTCTACAGAATGAGGGCCTCTTTGGCAGGAGGTGGCCGTGCGATTCAGGGGTCAGAGTGCCGAGCCCCTATCGCTCAGAGCCAGCGGTTAAAGTATTTTCATTGTTAAACTATTTTAATTGTTAAACTATTTTTTTGGTTATTTTGTTATTTTCTTTGAACCTATCTACGTGGCGTTACCGAAAGAACCACATCATATGAATTCCTGCACTCACGAAAGCTTTAAGTCAAGATCTGTTTTAATTGATCAACTATTTAATTGTTTTGCTGATAAGGCCCCCACTGAGCTATATAGCTCTATTTCAGAAGCGACCCGGCCACAAATGATAGCTCAACGAAGTGGCTTATCGTCATCATCGTGTGGAAATGTGTAGCAAACAAAAAGTCTAAGCACATGTTGATTCAAAATATGGAGAGAAAGACCGGAGGACGCGGGGAAAATTACACGCGACCACGGGGAGAGAGACACATGAAAACTCCAAATATACAGCAGCAGGCGTCAGGGTCGGGATCGAATCCACGACCACCTGTACACCAGGCGAGGTAGTTAACATCTCGCCACCGTGTTTGAATCCGCTGTTACCCCGTGACTGATGGTCTCTGCACGGTCACCAGCGACTTACACAAAGAGCCATAGGCGTCCATAGGAAACGATGGACTCACATAGAGACCCATTGACTCACATAGAGACCCATGAACTAAAATACACTGAGTTCTGATGCATTTGGCTCATTGAGTCTAGTGAGTTGATGGTCTCGTCCCGGTCACCAATGACTGACACAGACAACCGTAGACTCGCATAGAGACCCGTACACTCGTTTTTCCCGATCCAGTTTACTTAAATAGGCATGTTTTTTTTATATCTTCTAATCTTTATGCGAAAAGTACACGCCCAGAGATGAGTCGATGACGCTCAAATTATATTCTATGGTCCTTTCGGTAAAGTCACGCAGATAGAAAAAATAACAATCAAATAATAAAAAATTAGTGAAAAATCTTGAAGAAAAAACTCCTTCCCACCTCCTCCCACAAAACAACAACAACAACCGACATAACCCCCCCCTCCCCCCACCACCAATCGTTCTTTGCAGAAACCAATTTCGGACAGAAAAGGATCGCTGTGCCCGGCGTGTGACGGCTGTGGGTGCCGCGCAGACAGATGGCCCCCGCCGCACTCGCTAGCGGAGCGCCGCGGAGAGCCACGGGGCGGAAGTCGTGCGCTCGCCGTTTGTGAAACTCTCTCGCCGGCTGTGCCGCGTGCCGCTGTGGCCCGCGACGCACGCTCCTCCGTCGTCGACACCCTCGTCGTCGCTGACGTCGTCGTCGGCCAAACGTCATCGTCATCGTCATAATCGCCACCGTCCGCGTCGTTCGTAATTCGTCGCGATCGCCACCGTCGACGTCATCGTTATTGTCGTAATTGCGACCGTCCACGTGATCGTCGTAATCACCAACATCGACGTCATCGACGTCATCATCGTCATCGTCGCCACTGGTCACGTCACCGTTATCGTCAGAATTGCCGCCACCGTCGACGTCATCGTTATCGTCATAATCGCCACCGTCCGCGTCGTTCGTAATTCGTCGCGATCGCCACCGTCGACGTCATCGTTATCGTTGTAATGGCCACCGTCCACGTGATCGTTATCGTCGTAATCACTATTATTGACGTCATCATCGCCACTGTCAACGTCATCGTTATCGTCGCCACCGGTCACGTCACTGTGATCGCCAGAATTGCCGTCGACGTCATCGTTTTCGTCATAATCGCCACTGTCCACGTCATTGTTATCGTCATGACCACCACCACAATGACGTCATCGTACTCGTCATAATTGCCCCTAACCGTCGACGTAATTGTTATCGTCATAATCGCCATTGTCAACGTCGTCATCGTTATCGTCGTAATCGCCACCATCCACGTCATCGTGATCGTCATAATCGTCACCGTCGACGTCATCGTTTTCGTCGTAACAGTCACCAAACACGTCACCAAGCACGATTGCTGTACCTCTTTACTTGATACAGCAATCGTGCTGTGACGGTTCCACCTGAAGACGGAAGCTTGTGTTGCCTCCGAAACGTCGTGATTTTTTATTTTACTTTTATTATTTTTTTACCTACATGGTGACTTTACCGAGAAAACCTAAGAGTATGAATCCTTGCAGTCACGAAAGCTTCAAATCTAGAATTATAAAGCGCTTGTCCAGGGATGCCCAGCAGGGGCGGGTAAGAACGTCACAACAACAAAGAGTTTCAAAAACGCGATAGTCGTGCAAAGTACAAGAAAGGTAACCAAATCACCCAAACGCAAACAAATATAACCAAGGCCGTAGCCATGGAGTCAACATTGGGGGGGAACAAATGTTCGAGGGGGTCTGGGGATCCCCCCCCCCCCCAGAAAAAGAAAATATCAATTTGAAAACTAATTGCGTGCCATGTCCTGCGTAAAATTTTAAAAAATTCAGTAACACATAGGATGGACGTTTTATTTCTTTTTTACGATAATGTCTAATAGTGTATTGTATTACATTGCTGTTTTTTTATTTTTGTACCTTTTCTTGTTTCATTGTATGTAATGGCAGAGATTAGGGATTAATAAAGTACAACCATAACCACAATCCTATAAACAGAAAGCTATTTTATAGCAATATATTGGGGGGGGGGGGGGGGCGGGGGACATTTTGAGCATATTTGAATATGGGGGGGGGGGCCTTGAATACAACACTAAACCACCCCTCTCCTACCAGGAAGAACCCACTGATGTAGTCACTTATTTTTCATAAGCGACCTGGAAACCACAAATGAGAGCTCAACAAAGTGGCCCATCTCGTGTGCCCGAGGTTCACGTCGCATCTGCCGCTTAGATTAGCATCTCGCATCTCGCAGTAGCAGCACTAAAACGAACTAAACTTTAGATTTTATTTTTTATTTTACCACGGCAAGGTCCCATTGAACTATGTAGCTCTTTTTTTCAGAAACGACCTGGCTATCACAAATGATAGAGCAACGACGTGGCTTATCATGTTGAAATTTATAGCAGCCAACGTAAGTTGGTTTTAAAGGTAGAGAGGGGGAAAACCGGAGTAAAAATTCAAGCGACCACGGGGAGAGAGACACGCAAACTCCAAATATGCAGCAGGCGTCAGAGTCGGGATCGAACCCACGACCTCCCGCACACCGGCGCGGTAGTTAACATCTCCTAGCCACCGTGATGATGATGATGATGAGAGAGACACACGCAAACTCCAAATATACAGCAGCAGGAGTCGTCAGGGTCGAGATCGAACCCACGACCTCCCGCACACCAGGCGAGGTAGTTAACATCTCCCCGTCACCGCGGCGACTGCCGGTGTCCCCAGCGATGTAGGCAGTGGGAATCCGAGGAGGGGGAGAGAGAGAGAGAGAAAGGCACTCGGGGAGAAGTTTCACCACCAGCTGCCACTTTGCCCGCAGCGCCGCAGAGATTACTTTTCCCAATAAACCGCTTTGCCGAGCCCGCTCTTAACTCTCGCACGAATTTACGCCGTACGGACGACGCCACCTCGCCCCCCCCCCCTCCTCACTCCCCCCACCATCCACGCTCCTGCTCCCTTTGCTTTACAACCCAGACGAGCCCCTGTACCCCCCCCCTCCCTACATCATCACCCCCCCCCCCCCCGCCAATCCTCGCCCTAAACATAAAGGTGCAGCCATGCAATTGCTGGTGGCCAAAGGGCCTTCGCTATGCACGCACGTACGTACAGTACGTACAGTGTGTTGAACTTCTTTCGCGCCGCACGTAGGCAAACGGTGCCGTCCGGAGGTTGGCAGCAGTCGGAAGGGACACCGGCGGGGGGCGGGGGGGGGGGGGGGGAGAGATGCGCTGTTTTCGGCCTACTCTTCCACGTGGACGGGTGTCTCTGTAGAGGCGCGAGCACCCACACTTTACTCCACCGCATGGCGAGCTGTCGATTTCGGTGAACCAGGTTGCACGCGGCTGGGTGGACAAGGGGGGGGGGGGGGGGGTAGGTAGGGGAAGGGGAGGAGGTTAGTGGGGGGGTTAGTGGGGGGGGGTTAGTGGGGGGGTGACTTTAAGGGAAACTCGCGTCGCCGTTGACGGGAATCGAACCGTCACGACCTCTGGGATCGAGTGGCTCAGCTGACTGGCTGACCGTTCACACCGATGTGGCAGCAGCAGCAGCAGCAACAGCAGCAGCATAGGCAGCAGAAATCCCTGCCCTCTAAAACATTCCATATTTTAATACGTTTTGGATTCGGAGTGGGTTTGGTTTTATTCTTAAATGTGTTTTTTTAGGCGTTTCTGTTGAACGCGCTAAAACGCGTGCTTTTGCGCCGTGCGAAACAATATCCCGGCAATAAAGTCGCCCTCTTTAATTCTTAAAAGCAACGTCCGTAATTTATTTTTTTGGGGATGGTGTGTGTGTGTGGGGGGGGGGTAGGTGGTGGTTTTGGGGAGGGGCGGGGTGGTGTGTTTGTGGCGCGGGTGGGAAATTGCACAAAATGCAATGCATTATTTAGAACATAATACCAGCCGGAGCTGTAGGGTACAAATGCAATAAGGTGGGGAAGGTTTGACTGCAAAAATATTACCACTTGCACCAGTTTAACCCTTCGACACTCAGCGCCACATCCCAGCTCAGCACCGACCACAGCCCTCCGTGCGTACGTTGAACTTCTTTCGCGCCGTACGTAGCCAACCCTGCTGTGTGCGTGTGTTGAACTTCTTTCGCGCCGTACGTAGCCAACCCTGCTCATCGGAGGTGCGTGGGTGCGTTACGATTATCCTCGCGCTCGTCCCTGCCCCCCCCCCCTGCCCCACGCTGCCCCACGCTGCCCTTCGCTGCCCCGCACTGCCCTTGCACTGCCCCCCACGCTGCCCGACACTGCCCTGTGCTGCCCCGCACTGCCCCACGCTTCACTGCTCTGCCCTGTGCACTGCTCCTACACTGCCCCACGATGCCCCGCACTGCCCTGTGCCCTGCCCCGCACTGCCCTGTGCTGCCCTTCGCCGTGCCGAGCCGCATTTGACATTGTGCAGAGAATAAGTCCCCGCGGTTGCCGGCCACCCGCTCCGCCGTGCGTCCTGTAGTCCTTCGCCGGCGATGCTCGTTAACGGCACTTGTCCCGACATGTCTGTTGAGGCTACACGGGGGATCTTTGTCCTTGTCTTGTATCACCTGAACACCACCCTGGGACAACCTCGGGCCAACGGTTTTGCGATCTTCATTTCACGTTCCGGTGGGGGGGGGGGGTGACGCAAAGCGTTGGACGTGGCCTGGAGGTGTCTCTGTGTTTCAGCATTCGCCAGACTCGCGTGTCTTGTCCCTCCCTCGGCTCGTTGTTTTGAACGTCTTCCGATTGTGTTTCCACCCCCCCCCGCCCCCCGTACGATCGCGTGCTGTTCGGCGTGATGTCCGACGTTTCGCTCCACGCGCGCTCTCTCTCTCTCGGTGTAATTCCCTGCGCGCATCTTTCTGTGTTTCTCCGCACACCTTTTCATCTTTTTTTTCCATCTCCTCGGTCGTCCGCTCCTGCGATTCCCCACGACCCGTGGCCACTCCTCGGCACCGGCGGCTCCGCCATCTCACGGTGCCTCGGCCCCGGCTTCTCCACGTGACGGTCACTGCAGATTCTACCACGGAGCGGGTTACTCGTTTTAGTAACCCCAGAGGGATGATGGGTGGAGTCGATTAGCCACCAGGCATTTTTGAACTCACAATCTTCCCATAGACTCACATAGGACCCATAGACTCGTATAGGACCCATAGACTCACATAAGACCCATAGACTCACATAAGACCCATAGACTCACGTAAGACCCATAGACTCACATAAGACCCATAGACTCACATAAGACCCATAGACTCACATAGGACCCATAGACTCACATAAGACCCATAGACTCACATAGGACCCATAGACTCACATAAGACCCATAGACTCACATAGGACCCATAGACTCACATAAGACCCATAGACTCACATAAGACCCATAGACTCACATAGGACCCATAGACTCACATAAGACCCATAGACTCACATAAGACCCATAGACTCACATAGGACCCATAGACTCCCATAAGACCCATAGACTCACATAGGACCCATAGACTCACATAAGACCCATAGACTCACATAAGACCCATAGACTCACATAGGACCCATAGACTCACATAAGACCCATAGACTCGTATAGGACCCATAGACTCACATAAGACCCATAGACTCGTATAGGACCCATAGACTCACATAAGACCCATAGACTCGTATAGGACCCATAGACTCACATAAGACCCATAGACTGACATAAGACCCATAGACTCACATAAGACCCATAGACTCACATAAGACCCATAGACTCACATAAGACCCATAGACTCACATAGGACCCATAGACTCACATAGGACCCATAGACTCACATAGGACCCATAGACTCACATAAGACCCATAGACTCACATAGGACCCATAGACTCACATAGGACCCATAGACTCACATAAGACCCATAGACTCACATAAGACCCATAGACTCACATAGGACCCATAGACTCACATAGGACCCATAGACTCACATAAGACCCATAGACTCACATAAGACCCATACACTCACATAGGACCCATAGACTCACATAGGACCCATAGACTCACATAGGACCCATAGACTCACATAGGACCCATAGACTCGTATAGGACCCATAGACTCACATAGGACCCATAGACTCACATAAGACCCATAGACTCACATAGGACCCATAGACTCACATAAGACCCATAGACTCACATAAGACCCATAGACTCACATAAGACCCATAGACTCACATAAGACCCATAGACTCACATAAGACCCATAGACTCACATAGGACCCATAGACTCACATAAGACCCATAGACTCACATAGGACCCATAGACTCACATAAGACCCATAGACTCACATAGGACCCATAGACTCACATAAGACCCATAGACTCACATAGGACCCATAGACTCACATAAGACCCATAGACTCACATAAGACCCATAGACTCACATAGGACCCATAGACTCACATAAGACCCATAGACTCACATAAGACCCATAGACTCACATAGGACCCATAGACTCACATAAGACCCATAGACTCACATAGGACCCATAGACTCACATAAGACCCATAGACTCACATAAGACCCATAGACTCGTATAGGACCCATAGACTCACATAAGACCCATAGACTCGTATAGGACCCATAGACTCACATAAGACCCATAGACTGACATAAGACCCATAGACTCACATAAGACCCATAGACTCACATAAGACCCATAGACTCACATAAGACCCATAGACTCACATAGGACCCATAGACTCACATAGGACCCATAGACTCACATAGGACCCATAGACTCACATAAGACCCATAGACTCACATAGGACCCATAGACTCACATAGGACCCATAGACTCACATAAGACCCATAGACTCACATAAGACCCATAGACTCACATAGGACCCATAGACTCACATAGGACCCATAGACTCACATAAGACCCATAGACTCACATAAGACCCATACACTCACATAGGACCCATAGACTCACATAAGACCCATAGACTCACATAGGACCCATAGACTCACATAAGACCCATAGACTCACATAAGACCCATAGACTCACATAGGACCCATAGACTCACATAGGACCCATAGACTCACATAAGACCCATAGACTCACATAGGACCCATAGACTCACATAGGACCCATAGACTCACATAAGACCCATAGACTCACATAAGACCCATAGACTCACATAGGACCCATAGACTCACATAAGACCCATAGACTCACATAAGACCCATAGACTCACATAAGACCCATAGACTCACATAGGACCCATAGACTCACATAAGACCCATAGACTCACATAGGACCCATAGACTCACATAAGACCCATAGACTCACATAGGACCCATAGACTCACATAGGACCCATAGACTCACATAAGACCCATAGACTCACATAGGACCCATAGACTCACATAAGACCCATAGACTCACATAGGACCCATAGACTCACATAAGACCCATAGACTCACATAGGACCCATAGACTCACATAAGACCCATAGACTCACATAGGACCCATAGACTCACATAAGACCCATAGACTCACATAAGACCCATAGACTCACATAGGACCCATAGACTCACATAAGACCCATAGACTCACATAAGACCCATAGACTCACATAAGACCCATAGACTCACATAGGACCCATAGACTCACATAGGACCCATAGACTCACATAGGACCCATAGACTCACATCAGACCCATAGACTCACATAGGACCCATAGACTCACATAAGACCCATAGACTCACATAAGACCCATAGACTCACATAGGACCCATAGACTCACATAAGACCCATAGACTCGTATAGGACCCATAGACTCACATAAGACCCATAGACTCGTATAGGACCCATAGACTCACATAAGACCCATAGACTCACATAGGACCCATAGACTCACATAAGACCCATAGACTCACATAAGACCCATAGACTCACATAGGACCCATAGACTCACATAAGACCCATAGACTCACATAGGACCCATAGACTCACATAAGACCCATAGACTCACATAGGACCCATAGACTCACATAGGACCCATAGACTCACATAGGACCCATAGACTCACATAAGACCCATAGACTCACATAAGACCCATAGACTTACATAAGACCCATAGACTCACATAAGACCCATAGACTCACATAGGACCCATAGACTCACATAAGACCCATAGACTCACATAGGACCCATAGACTCACATAAGACCCATAGACTCACATAGGACCCAAAGACTCACATAGGACCCATAGACTCACATAAGACCCATCGACTCACATAGGACCCATAGACTCACATAAGACCCATAGACTCACATAAGACCCATAGACTCACATAGGACCCATAGACTCACATAGGACCCATAGACTCACATAAGACCCATAGACTCACATAAGACCCATAGACTCACATAAGACCCATAGACTCACATAGGACCCATAGACTCACATAAGACCCATAGACTCACATAGGACCCATGGACTCACATAAGACCCATAGACTCACATAGGACCCATGGACTCACATAGGACCCATAGACTCACATAGGACCCATGGGCTCCGGTGCAGTTGCTTCGCCTGTCGCCTCTTCACTCGACAGCGCTGCGCTGTGACGGCGCCTCGTCTCCTTCCGTCTACTTCATCGTCTTGCGTTTGCACAATCGCACTTGACGAATCGTTTTGTCGCCTCGCTGTGATCGCATCACGGGGGGGGGGGGGGGGCACGGGGGTCGTGGCGAGAGGATGGGGAGACGTCGACGGGACGAGACTCAACGCGGAGGGGCATCGCGAGTGAAGCGCACGTTGGGCCAAATCGTTTTGGGAAGATGAAAAAAGAATCTAATCTTGAGAGATCATTGTTTGTGCTTGGGGTGGACCCCTTCAAAATATTCTCATAGCCTCGTTCGATTCAACTAAACGCGGTCACTCTTTACATGTTCTGACAATATAAGCATGTTTTGATTTAAAGCTTTCGTGACTGCAGGGATTCATCTACTTGGTTCTTTCGGTAAAGTCACGTAGAAGGGAAATAATAAAGTAATGAAAATAAAACATAATTAAATATTATCTTTTATTTTTATAATTTTATTATTATATAATAAAATATTATGTTTTTCTTTTTCTTTTGTTATTTCCATTCTACGTGACTTTACCGAAAGAACCAAGAAGAAATATAAGCATGATACATTTTTTCATATCACCCAGGAAATCACTCTGAGTCGTGTAGTTTCTTTGTTCGTATGGAGTTGTTAATTTGAGATGTTTTCAGTCAACGACTAACGGTGAGTGTTTGTGATACACGTGGAAGGAACCCGGAGTGCCCGGATATAAAAAAAAAACCCACACACGAACATGTGCGAGGGGGACCCACCGAATCCATACCCGTACAGATGAAAACAGATGGCGATTCGTCCACTTGTTTTTTTTAATTATCCAACGAAAGAGAAAGAGAGAGAGCACGCGAGAGAGAAAGACTTTTGACTTTTAATCAACTTTTAATCAACTTTTATTTCCGCCAGCAGCAACAGCACTGGAGGCGATTCCGATCCAAAATACACAAAGTTACCAGCAAACAAATAACAAACGCTAAATGCGCCGCGCACAACACGAAATCAAAGTCACGTGGTTGTGGTGGTCATCGCGCACGCCACGGTGACGAGCGAGCACTTCAGAAGGTGAACACGAGGGTGCCGTCCACGCTGGAACAGAGAGGGGCTTGTTCGGCCCCCCAGCGTTCGAAGAAGACGCGCTGCACATCACCGACATGTGTGTGGTACATGGCGTGCTCCAGCCGGAGCCGCGCATTGACCAGGCCTCTGAACACTGGAAGCACAGAGCAGCCGTCAGTGTCACCCTCCAGCATCTTTTACTCAGGGTAGCTCCTCCCGGTCGTCCACCAGACCCTGGCCACCCTCGCCCACCGGCAGGCAGAGAACGCCCGGCCTGAGCCGTTGCTTCCCATGCCAGACGAGGTGCGCGAGTGATCAGTTGATTATGGTGAGTAGCCAAGCAGGAGGCTGGAGGGCCTTGGTCTTGTGCCACAGCACGGATGCTGCCGGGGTGTTAGCGAAGAGCACTCGGCCCCTGAAGGACATCTGCGGAGCGAGGCGTGCCCATGTCAGTAATTTTGCCTCGATTGTGTCGGTCATCTCGGTCCAGTTGTTCAGAGCAACGTCGTGCGGTTTTCCCAGGTAAACTCCCAGCTACTTGACTCCGTCGTCCCACCAACTGACTCCTCTTTGGAGTAGCACAGAGCGAACGCCGCCTCGCGACCCCAAACACAGCGGAGGCCTCGCACTTGGCCCAGTTGACCCTGGCAGAGGAGGCCCTCTCGTACACTGCAACCACCTGGCAGAGCGCAGAAATGTCATGCGCGTCGTTGAGCACGACACATCACGTCGTCTGTGCAAGCCGCGAGCTTGACGACCGCGTTCTCATGTCCCGGGACCTTGAGGCCAGACAGATGTCGTCTCAGGTGGCGTAGCAGTGGCTCGATGGACAGGGTGTACAGCAGCCCCGAGAGGGAGCATCCCTGTCTGACCCCCCTCGTCACAGGGAAAGGGGCGCCGAGCCGCTGGTCTATCTTCAAGAGGCTGGATGTGTCCGTGTACAGGAGCCAGACGTGCGAGATGAAGGCCTGGCCGAAGCCGAGCGACGTTAGGAGTTTGTCCAGGTGCTCGTGGCTCACCCTGTCGAAGGCCTTCTCCTGATCCAAGAAGAGGAGGCCTAAGTCCACGCTGTGTGCTTCTGCAAGGGAGATTACGTCTCTGACCGTACAGATGTTGTCGTAGATGCACCGTCTAGGGATGCAATACGATTGTTCCGGCAGGATCAGCTGACCCAGCACTGCCTTGAGACGGTTTGCCAGCACCTTGGAGAAGATTTTGTAGTCGGCGCACAAGAGGGACACGGATCGCCAATTCTCGAAGAGAGAGAAGGAAAGAGAGAGAGAGAGAGAGGCGTTTGGCCGTTAGGGTCGCGGGTAGAGGTGTTGCCTCCTGGAGCGCGGCTGGGTTAATCGCTCAAGCGAAACGCGGAATTTTGAAATCTCACCACGAAATGAAATGGTGGGCCCCTCCACGTGATGGAGTGGTTGTGCGCATTTGACAACAACAACAACAACAAAAAATGGAAGGAAAAATAGGTTAGCGAAAAAAAATCTAAAAAACAACAAAAAAAACAGGTAGCGATAATATTACCGCCCACAGCACGATGTTGGCTCGTGGAGCGAAACGTCGTGGGACTTGGGCGCCGAACAAACAACCAGCAGCAACAACAATACACGTGGCGCTGCCGGACAACAACCTGGGAGCACGACGCGCAAGTGAAGGGCAGCAACAACCGCGAAAGCCAACGCGGTTGTGTGCGAAACCTACGCCTGCCGCGTTTCCATCTGCGATTTTAAGTTTCCGAAAGGGACGTTGAAACAAAAAAACAAACCCAATCAACAGCACGTGGGTGCGAATGAGTCGGACCCTGCGAGACTCAACATATTTGACAGCGTTGGGTCCGTTGTCGATTTGATCATGATATTTAACGATGCTTTTCTTAAGGGGATGGAGGAAATGTGTTGGCACCGTGGTTGGCGCACTGCACGGTGAACTCACTTGGCCTGAGTTTGAATCACGGCCACGGCTAACACCAGTGGCGAGTGATAATCTTCAACCGGTACCGGTGCTCCACCTGCCTCCTACCCCTCTCCCCTCATTCACTCACGCGCATTGGACCAGCATGGTGAAGTATGGTCAAACAACCCCCCCCCGCTCACGACTCACGCGGTGTGCAAGCGATCTTCACTCGGCAGCGGATTGATTCAGGAGTGTAAATGATTGTCCATTATCCGTTCGCTATGTCTGCTGTCTGCGAAATCGCAGCACGCAATTTTTAAACTACTTCACACACGAACATCTTAGATCATAACACAGGTTTTGTTGGGTTAGATCGCGTAAATATATGAATGTGTCGTTAAACCCGCCACCACCCGACACAGCCAACCAGCAAGGTTTGTCGCGTAAACAGAACGTGGCCAATTCGTCACTAGTACAGCGACACCGGTGTGTTGAAGAGCGAGGCAACAGCATCCACACTCTTCTTGGTTCTTTCGGTAAAGTCACGTAGAAGGAAAATAATAAAATAATAAAAATAAAACATAATAAAATAATATAATATATTATTTTATTATTTTCCTTCTACGTGACTTTACCGAAAGAACCAAGAAGATGAATCCCTGCAGTCACGAAAGCTTTAAATCGAAAGCATCCACAATATTCACAATCTGAGTACAACCCAGGCTCGGAGAGGGACCGCCTCATCCAGCAGTGGATAGACGAGCAGTGACCCACGAGGTCGCGTCTACTGTTCTCGCTGGAACATTAAAACACCGGGCTCCTGTCCCGGGGTGGCAAAGAGCTTCACAGCTCATCGGATTCCTCCTCCGGTCGAAATTTAAAGCTTCTGCAAAAAAACAACAACAACAACGAGATTTCTGATTTGTGAGTCGGGGCCAAGAGGCAGAGGATGAACGCTGCAGGCGGGGACCGCGGGGAGGGTGACCTCTCTGGGTTGACCACCAGCTCCCACCCCACCCCCTCCCCCAAATCGACGTTGCAGGCACTCCAAATTGGCGATACTAAATAAATAAGCAACCTAACAAAACTATAAAACGATAAAAACTAAAACGTTGATTACATCGAAGGCTTCCTGGTAGTCATCAACCGCACGATGTCGCTCAGGGTTGCCCCCTCACCCAACCGCCCCCCCCCCCCCCCGAGATTCCGAGTTGGATTTGGAGGAATCCAGTCCCAGGTTTCCGTGTGTCTGCAGGTCACAGGAGTGGCACGAGGTTCCTGTGTGGTGCTGGAAGCAAATGAGACTCCTATTCCATCCAACCCCCCACCCTCTGTATCCTGGGCCCTTTTGTCAAGGTGGCTAGGAGATGTTTCCTCCCTCACCTGGTTTACAGGAGGTCCGGGGGTTCGATCCTGACCTTGACGTCTGCTGCTGTATATTTGGAGTGTGCGTGTCTCTCTCTCTCTTTCTCCCCGTGGTCGCGTGGATTTTTCTCCGGTTTTTCCTTCCACATTTAAAATCAATGCTGCGCTTAGAAACATTTGGCTGCGATGCATTTCCACGTGATGCCTTCCGACAAAAAACAACGAAATAGCTCAGTGGGCTTTACCTGTTAAAATTAAATAGTTACATTTTACTTGTATATTCTTTAGCCATTTGCTTACCTTTCATCTACTTTGCACTCATAGAGTTGTTTCGTAATCTTCTTGGTTCTTTCGGTAAAGTCACGTAGAATAGAAATAATAAAATAATGAAAATAAAACATAATAAAATATATTTTATTTTAAGTCACGTAGAATGGAAATAATAAAATAAAAAAAATAAAAAAAATGTTATTCTCTTTTATTTTATTATTTCCATTCTACGTGACTTTACCGAAATAACCAATAAGATTACGAAACATAATAAAATATAAAACATGATAATTGGTTTTTTACCCTTCTATCTGGCAACAAAACTGACACCTTTTTACAAGGAGTCATGTTTGCATAGACCGCAATACCTGCAGCCATAATGCTGTCCTTGCACAGTGCACATTATCAGAGTTATGTTCTTTTGTTTGTATTATGACTGCAGGTATTGCGGTCTATGCAAACATGACTCCTTGTAAAAAGGTGTCAGTTTTGTTGCCAGATAGAAGGGTAAAACACCAATTATCATATTTTTACTGGCAAATGAGGTTCCCATAGAATATAAAAATATTTTATAACGTTGTATTTTTATTATTTTATTATTTCCATTCTACGTGACTTTACCGAAAGAACCAAGAAGATGAATCCCTGCAGTCACGAAAGCTTTAAATCGAAATTGTTTCGTAATGTTTGTTGCTGTAACGTTCTGACCCGCCCCCGGACATCTGTGAAAAAGGAAGCTTCAAAGCTCATCGGATTCCTCCAGTATGAATAAATGTTCACAAACAAATTGACATTGCAGAAACCGCACGTACGCATGTTATTTTCCCAGAGCGAAAGTTGGTTCGGACAAATTATTCTCAAACCAGAGTGCAAGGCAATGAATCTGTTACTATTTGCGTCTTTCGGTAAAGTGACTTTACCTAAAGACCCAAAGAGTATGAATTCCTGCAGTCACGAAAGCTTTAAGTCAATATTTAATGAATTTATTGTAACGATTCACTGATGTAGGGGTCAAGAGGTTATTGCGGTCAACGTGGTCGATGCCACTAGCACACCAGAGGCGTGGGGGGGAGATGGACAAGGTCCAGGAATGTCAAGCATCCTAAATATGGCCCTACATCAATAATACAAACAAACCCAACGCATGTTCTTTGGTAAATGTCAATTAAATATCACTCTTTGGAGTCTCAATGAGGGAGTCGTGAGCGATCTCCCCCGCCCTTGGATTCACCACTGCAACCACACCTCGCCATCGCTTCCTTCCTTCTGCCAGACCCCATGGCGCTTGTAAAGTCAACAGCCGTTCCTGCCCGCCCTCTCTCTGCGCTCCCTCCCTCCCCTCCCCATCCCTCCTCTCTCTTTTTTACGATCAGTGGAAACAAGAAGATGCTCGGTGTATTCGGCACTTTGCTTCGTTCATCATTTCTTATTTTTTTTTTTACATTTTTAAACTTAGCTTTATGTAAAAACCCCCACCTCTCGCTCACTCTCTCGCTCACTCCCTCGCTCACTCTCTCGCTCACTCTCTCGCTCTTTCTCTCGCTCTCTCTCCCGTTATGCACGCAGCCCTTCTCGCAGTCAGACGGCCTCCGATGGGTAGCTCATATCAGCATGCATAGCTCCCCGTCATCTGCCACCGAGCACACGGCCTCCTCCATCGCCCACTGCTCCTTGAAGGCCGGCACGGCGCATCCCCTCCCCTTGCCTGCCCTCCCTCCCTCCCGCCTGGCAGTCGGTCGTCCCCTCGAAGGCAGCGGCTAATTTACCACTGACAATAAACGAGCGAATATCCTCGTGGAACACAGAAGAAAAAAAAAACAACCACCACCAGAAAGCGCGGCCCTCTCCCTCTTACGGCGTGGAGGGAGGACGCGGCGCTTCGCGGTTTTAATGGAACCGGCGCTCGCAATGATTTTCTCATAAACAAAACAAATAAACGGACAGAAGCGGTAAATATTTAAATAAGTTGCTTAATGACACCGAGGCTAGGCGGACCCGCAATTTCGTCGCATTTGGTGGTGGGTGTGGTGGTGGTGGTGGGGGCTTTGCGAGGGTTGTTTCCGTAACAACAAAAAATTAACCCGTAAAAACAAAGTTTTTCACTATAAATCCTTTATATGCCCACATTGGTCTTTGAAACGGGCGGCTAGAGTCCTCTCGTCCTCTGGCTTGAGATGGCTGCCACCTATGGGTCAGATGATTGTCTGCCACCATTAAGCAATTGGTAATTAAATAATTTAAAAAAATTCCCTAAACAGTGTAAAATTTTTGAATTTTTTTTTCACGAACATTAATTGTCTCGCACAACGAGTCTGTGTGGAAAATGTCAGCTCGATTGGATCACGGGAAGTGGGTTAAAAAGCGACCGAAAGATTTGCACGGTCGTTAGCAAGCAAGCACGCAAGCAAGCAAGCAAGCACGCAAGCAAGCAAGCGAACTTAATATAAAGGATTTTAATAAATGATTTAAAAAAACAGCGTTTTGTCTGTACCGCGACGGGGTTTCGCTTCACTTACAGAGCGAGAGGGCACATGTTGGCTGGTACAACCGAGTGGAAGTTTGAGAGCTCCTGTCATTTCATTGCCGATTCGTGGTTAGTTTACCTTGAGCTTAGATCGCGTAGGTGTACAGACACGTTGCATTGTTTTCTTATTTTGAAATAAATAACCCTCCACCACTCGACTGAGACAATCAAATCAAGGTAGCCACGGAGCGACAAATGATTGTCCGTCACGTGACGGTCACGAATCAATGCGTTGTGTTTCTCAGAGAGCGTGATTTAGCCGGATTAGGTACGAAGCTCAAGCCTATACATCGGGGTTATTGTGCAGACATTCGGCCGAGAGCTTACACCCGCTGCACTGGAGAAATCCGGTTTCATCACGTGTGACCACCTAATGAAGGCCGGCACGGCACACGAGGGGGTGGGTGACCAGCACCACGCCCGGCCGCCTTTGTCTCCCGAGTGACGATTTTTTTTAGACACCGCACCAGGTACTCATTTGAGGCTGAGTCAGAGACCTTGGCGAGGCCCAGGACCCCTTCAGATAATCGTCACCGGTGTTGGCCGTGAGCGGGGGGGGGGGGGGGGGTTCGAACTCGGGGGCCGCTCAACTCGGTCGTATTGCGCTGCAACCGCTCCCCGCCACCACCGCCACCACCACCCCCGCCGCCACCGCCACCACCACCGCCACCACCAACGCTACCACCACCACTGCCACCACCCCCGCCACAGCCACCACCTCTAACACCACCACCACCACCCCGCCACCACCACCACCACCACCCCCGCCGCCACCGCCACCACCGCCACCCCCGCCGCCACCGCCACCACCGCCACCACCGCCACCCCCGCCGCCACCACCACCGCCACCTCCTCCTCCTTCCCTCCTCCAGAGTGTCCTCCGCTCTCGGAGGCATTGCTGATTTACCCTTGCGCGGTAATTGCGTTAATAAGTGACCGCTTAAAATTAGACACGAGCCGTAAAATAAATGTTGATAGCTGTTGTTGCGCTCCGTTGATTTCTGACTCCCGTATTTCACGCGGGCCCACGCCCGCGATTGGACGCTTTGGCCGCGAACCAATCGCTTAGGAAAAAATATAACTGTGCCGGGGGGGATGCGATCGGCCGGTTGGGACAAAAGATCAAATATATTCGTGACGGTGAAATATATATGTGTGTGGAGAGAGCAAGTGATAATGATAATAAAATAATTCGAAAACTTTCTGGGACGGACGGAATTCGTTGACTTGTAACTTTGCTGGGATTTACAATCGTTAATTTTCATACGCTGCCGCTTCTTGTTTTTTACTCGATTAAAAAATAGTTTGAGGAATGTATGTAAATTATTAAAATTGGCAACAAACTTGCGGTGTGTATCGCCATTTATATCCGCTTCCGCACGGAGTTGTTTGACCATACTTCACCACGATGGTCAGTGCGTGTTGGTGAAGGCGGAAGAGGACCCAGGACTGGGTCAGACATCGCTTGCCACTGATGCTAGTCGTGGCCGGGAATTGTAGCGCGAGTGGGCTCAGCGCTGCACCGCCACTCAATCTCTACTCATCGCCAGGGTAAAACTGTGTCCATTGCATTTTTCTTTACGATGAGCACTCACTTTGTGAACACGGTTGCCCGATGGATAGACTTGGTTCCACCATGGGAATGTGGAATTGTCACTGCTGGTTGAGAGGCACCATTGGAGATGAACTCGACCCTACGTTTACATGAGCAGGAACACACCGTGACTTGATGCCATTATCACCATCATCATCATCATCATCGCCACCATCATCTATTCACTGCTGGATGGAGACCTCCCCAAGCCCTCGCCATCTTTCCTGGTGACGTGATGTCACATTCCATCTTTCTCCTGCAAGTGTTGTATTGGAAAAACGTTTTGCTGGCTGGCTGGCTGCCTGGTCTAACCCTAACCCAACGCGCAGAGGCGATGAACCACGGGGGTGGGGGCGTGCGGTGGGGGGGGGGGCACCAATGGGAAGCGTGGGTGGGGGGGGGGTGCGTGGGGGACTCTGGAGGGTGCGTGAGTAGGGGGTCGCTGGTGGTGGAGGAGGGGGGGACATTGGGGGGATATGCGAGTGGGGGGCCCTGGGAGAAGGGGTCACTCGGGGGTGAGGAGGTGGGGGCGTTGGCGGTGGGGGAGAACCGTCGTTCAATGACGGCTATCTTCATCAACCGCATTATATTTTTCACCAAAAAAAGTTTTGCTGGCTGGTTGGCTGCCTGGCTGTCTGGCTGGAGGGAGGGATGGACGGACAGACGGCCACGTCCAAATGACGTACGTCCTGCGAATCCACCAGCCTAGAGGCTCTCGGACCAATATTACCCAGCGGCATTCCGCTATAACACAAGTAAACTCTGGACCGGTTTCCGACCTTCTGAATGTCACGCCGCTCGGTTTAACCAAACATTATTGACAACAGCACTTCATCTAAACTACGGGCCCTTGTTTCAACGTAAAACAAACAAACGAAATCGATACCGTATAAGCAATAATGAGTGTCCGCTGTTAAGCGGAGCTTCCGCGGATGGCAGTGACCCCGTTCGCGCGTGGGCCCTGTGCCCAACTCTTGGTGCCGAGAGCTCATTCCTGGTACATTTTTTTTATTATAAAAAATTGATTTCACAACGGCGGGGCGTTGTTAATGCGATTGGCAGCTTTCAATTTTTTTTGCGTAAACGGCCGTGGGGGGGTGGGGGGGTTCGCGAGAGAGAGGCAATCGCGGCTAGTTATTCCTCGTGCTTTTGCTGACTTCAAATATTGCAGACCGAGGAAGCCACGGAACGGTGAACCGAGAATACAGGGACTTTATAGAGTCATATTCTTAGGTTTTTTCGGTAAAGTCACGTAGGTAAAACATTAGAATTAATAAAAGTAAAATAAAATAAAAATCACGACGTTTCGGAGGCAACACAAGCCTCCATCTTCAGGTGGAACCGTCACAGCCACGACAGCTGTATGAAGTACTTGATAGTACTTTACTTTTATTAATTTTAATGTTTTACCTACGTGACTTTACCGAAACAACCTAAGAATATGAATCCTTGCAGTCACGAAAGCTTCAAATCTAGAATTTATAGAGTCAATTTAGCTGTGACGGTCCCACCTGATGACGGAGACTTGTGTTGCCTCCGAAACGTCGTGATTTATTATTTTATTTCTATTATTATTTATATTATTTTTATTTTTCACCTACGTGACTTTACCGAAAAAAACCTCAGAGTAGGGACTCCTCCACTTACGAACGAGTTCGGTTCCAGAGGTCTGTTCGTAAGTCGAGTTGTTCCTAAGTCCAACTTTACTCCCGTCGATTCTTAACACCGTCCCCTCCCCCCACGGCGAATGACATGAACACTCACACACAACGGGCAGTCACGGAGACATTTTGGCCAAATTAGCAAACGTAACTAAAGTCAACACAAACAAATTCTAGATTTGAAGCTTTCGTGACTGCAAGGATTCATATTGTTAGGTTTTTTCGGTAAAGTCACGTTGGTAATTTTTTTTTTTAATTTAAATTAATAAAAGTAAAATAAAAATGAAATAAAAATCACGACGTTTCGGAGGCAACACAAGCTTCCGTCTTCAGGTGTGACGGTTCCACCTGAAGACGGAAGCTTGTGTTGCCTCCGAAACGTCGTGATTTTTTATTTATTTTACTTTTATTAATTTTAATTTTTTACCTACGTGACTTTATCGAAAAAACATAAGAATATGAAAACAAACAAACTCTCCCTGCTGCCCGACTCTGACTGAGCTGGGGACCCAACAATGGCAGATATTATCACCTGAATTTGTCTTGTTTCATGGTTTTTGTTGTTGTTTCATTCATATGTCTCACACACAATGGCCGTCCCATGGCTGGTGATGCCTTCTCCTCGTTAGGAACGACCCCGTCCCTCTCCCTCCCTCCCATCCTTGTCCGCTCGGTCTCAAAATCCCATCCCGGCCACCCGCATGACCCTCGCAAGCCTTCGTCCACCGGGGGAACTCGATCGTGTCTTGTGGCAGTACGCAATTGCCTCGTCTCGCGGACAAAAATTCGAGTCTGCGACATCTCCCCCCCCACCCTCTCCGGGACTGGTAAAAAAAAGAGGCGGTCAGCTGTTACGTCGAATGCCGAGGCTTCTTTACACTCAAATGAGCTTGGGGTTCGAATGCTTTGTCTCTCGATACTTGAGCGGGTTTCGATTTTAAGCTCTCGTGACTGCAGGGATGCATATTCTCGGTTCTTTCGGTAAAGTCACGTAGAAGGGAAATAATAAAATGATAAAAATAAAACATCATGAAATAATTCTCACGACGTTTCGGCCACAACGCAAGCAGCCGCCCTCAGGTGAAGAACAGGTCTGTCGAGAAGACAGACTCTGTCTTCTTCAGACTCTGTCTTCTCTGTCTTCTCGACAGATCTGTTCTTCAGGTGAAGAACAGTTCTTCAATCTTAATTTAGGAGCTTTCGTGACTGCAGGAATTATTCTTTGGTTCTTTTCGGTTAAGTCACGTCTAAAAATAAAATAATAAATTAAAATAACATATTACGACGTTTCGATTGCAACACAAGCAATCATCATCAGGTATAAAAGAAATAGCAACAAAAATCTAACTAGAAAACTATAGACAGACATACATAAGGGACCGTCACAGAAACGACCCCTCTCTTTGTGCCGATTTGTGTCCTCTCTCTGTGTGCCGTTGTGATGTCTGTCTGCTTGTATGTCTGTCTATAGTTTTCTAGTTAGATTTTTGTTGCTATTTCTTTTATACCTGATGATGATTGCTTGTGTTGCAATCGAAACGTCGTAATATGTTATTTTAATTTATTATTTTATTTTTAGACGTGACTTAACCGAAAAGAACCAAAGAACAGTTCTTCACCTGGAGGACGGCTGCTTGCGTTGTGGCCGAAACGTCGTGAGAATTATTTTATATGTTTTATTTTTATTATTTTATTATTTCCATTCTACGTGACTTTACCGAAAGAACCAAGAAGACTTCTGTGGGTGTTTTCTCATTTATGTGGGTTTCGCAGTTGTATGTATGTACTGGCGAGAGGCTTTGGCTGCTACTATGAATTTCCACGTTGACGATAAGCCACTTCGTTGAGCTCTCATTTGTGATATCCACGTCGCTTCTGAAATAAGAGTTGTTTTGCTCAGCGGGCCTTACCTGGTAAAATAAAAATAGTTGAGTTTTAAATTTTGATTTAAAGCTTTCGTGACTGCAGGGATTCATATTCTTGGTTCTTTCGGTAAAGTCACGTAGCAGAGAAACAATAAAATAAAATAAAAAAAATATAAAACAATAAAATTCTCACGACGTTTCGATTGCAACACAAGCAATCATCATCAGGTGTGAAAACCACAGCAAGAAAATTTAAAAAAGTGGCGTTTTTTTCTTAACGTCAAGACTTTTTTCAAATTTTCTTGCTGTGGTTTTCACACCTGATGATGATTGCTTGTGTTGCAATCGAAACGTCGTGAGAATTTTATTGTTTTATATATTTTTTTATTTTATTGTTTCTCTTCTACGTGACTTTACCGAAAGAACCAAGAATAGTTGAGTTTTAGTTCATGAATGTTGCTGAACTTTTTTCACCACCGTTCATAGTCAACCGTGATAATCGGAGGCGCGTGGGGAAAGAGAGCTGGATAGCCGCTGCTTCATTTCAGTCGTGACAGTTCAGGCAACGCCGTTTTATTATGTTTTATTTTTATTTTTTTTATTTTTATTTCCCTTTTACGTGACTTTACCGAAAGAACCAAGAAAGATGAATCCCTGCAGTCACGAAAGCTATAAATCGAAAAAAGCTGTTTCAGGAATTATGTTTTGGCACGCGCACCAGTCATATAGTACACATTAAAAAAATAAGTAAACCTGTTCATAGAATAACAGGAATAGAGGGTACAAAACTTAGTAGTTGTAGTATTACTGATAGCGAACCTTGTTTGTAAGTTAGTTTTTTTCCTTCTGTAATTGTGGAATGCTTTGATGTTGTCTGGCAGCCGGAGTCTTCCTTGAAAACGAATTTCTTAGCTCACTGGGGTTTACTAGTGGTAGTGCCTTATGCCGATAATACCCACGACCTCCTGCGTATCAGGCGAGGTAGTTAACATCTCGCCACTGTGATGATGATGAGAAAAAGAGACACGCAAACTCCAAATATACAGCAGGCGTCAGGGTCTAGATCGAACCCACGACCTCCTGCGTACCAGGCGAGGTAGTTAACATCTCGCCACTGTGATGATGATGAGAGAAAGAGACACGCAAACTTCAAATATACAGCAGGCGTCAGGGTCGAGATCGAACCCACGACCTCCTGTATACCAGGCGAGATAGTTAACATCTCACCACCTCACCACATATTTGCCACGTGATAATTTCTCGCAGCTGCCAAGTTAGTGAATTAAATTCAAGAACCAAGCGTAATTCGATGGGCTTTGTCAGAGCATGCATTGGTAACTGGGCTCAGACAATAAACTCGCTGCACTTGAAAAACCGCTTTAAGCACGGCGCGGCTGGTAGCAGGATTGGAACTCATGCTTCTCGGCGTTGCCAGCTAAGAGGCATGTGACCTTTTGAGTTGCCCGGCTGAACCTCCCATAATTCAATTTCTCAAATATTTTTTCCCCCGTATGATTTAGTTTTTGTTTTAAATCTCTCGCGAGTTTAAAATTCAGAATCCTTCGCCGAACAGAGCAGAGGTTAATGCGTCTCCTTGTATCAGACGGTGCAGCAGGAATTTAATTCTGTTTATTGAGAGACTCCGATAAGGGATGAGTGCCATTGGAGTTGTAAATCGGATCGGTTACAATTTTGCAGCGCACCTTGAGGCTGCTTGTGAAAAGTGCGACACAAAAAAAAACACAATGCAGGCAATATTTTAAGTGTGTGCGTGTGTGGAGTGTGTGTGTGTGTGGAGTGTGTGCGTGTGTGGATAATGTGTGTGGAGTGTGTGTGTGGTACGTGTGTGTGTGTGTGCGCGTGTGGAGTGTGTGCGTGTGTGCGTGTGTGGAGTGTGTGTGTGTGTGGAGTGTGTGCGTGTGTGGATAATGTGTGTGGAGTGTGTGTGTGGTACGTGTGTGTGTGTGTGTGCGCGTGTGGAGTGTGTGCGTGTGTGCGTGTGTGGAGTGTGTGTGTGGAGGGTGTGTGGAGAGTGTGCGTATGTGAAATGTGTGTGTGTGGTACGTGTGTGTGCGTGTGTGGAGTGTGTGTGCGTGTGTGTGCGTGTGGAGTGTGTGTGGAGTGTGTGTGTGGAGGGTGTGTGTGGAGAGTGTGCGTATGTGGAATGTGTGTGTGTGGTACGTGTGTGTGCATGTGTGGAGTGTGTGTGCGTGTGGAGTGTGTGTGGAGTGTGTGTGTGGAGGGTGTGTGTGGAGAGTGTGCGTATGTGGAATGTGTGTGTGTGGTACGTGTGTGTGCGTGCGTGGAGTGTGTGCGTGTGGAGTGTGTGTGTGTGCGTGTGTGGAGGGTGTGTGTGGAGTGTATGTGGAGTGTGTGTGTGTGGAGTGTGTGTGTGTACGTGTGTGGAGGGTGTGTGTGGAGTGTGTGTGTATGTGGAGTGTGTGTGTGTGCGTGTGTGGAGGCTGTGTGTGGAGGGTGTGTGTGTGCGGAGTGTGTGTGTGTGGTACGTGTGTGTGTGCGCGTGTGGAGTGTATGTGTATGTGCGTGTGTGCAGTGGTGCAGTGATTAGCGCGCTGCGCTACGAACCCGGCGATTCAAGTTCAATTCCCGCTCACGCCCAACACCAGCGACAATTATCTAAACTGGAACTGGGCCTCCCCTAGGCCGACTCAGCCTCAAATGAGTACCTGGTGCGATGTGCAAACATCACCACTATGGTGACAAAGGCGGCCGGGCGTGGTGCTGGTTAGGGTTGTGTACCGTTCCGACCTTCATAGGTGCTACTCGCTAACAGCACTTGCCCCAAAAGTCTGTGAAGGCTACACGGGGGATCTTTGTCGTTGTGTATGGGGGGGTTCGTGGCGAGCGGTGGAGAGGAGTGTCGGACGAAAGAGGAAATACAAAACAAACAAACAAAACCTATCAACGTGACTTTACCGAAAGACCCAAAGAATATCAATTCATGCAGTCACGAAAGTTTTAAGTCAAGATTTAAACAAAACGAAACTCTAATAGGGGTTTTCCCATTTTTTCCCCTTTTTTCTGGCAACAATGCTGACACCTTTTGCAAGGAATCATGTTTACATTAACCACAATACTTGCAGTCAAATGCAAACAAAAAACCCACTCTGATAATTTATGCATTGTTCTTGAAACTGATTGGTCCACACCAGAGACAGCTTTCTTTAGAGCCTAGTCTCATTTGGTGTTCGACCAGATGACGCCAAAAGGCGCACAGTTCAAAGAAAACGCACTACCAGAGTAATGAGAGCTCGGGGCGAGCAGCTACATCATGGGACCTCCTTTGCCAGTACCAACATAAACTAATAGGGGCAACAAAAACAACAAAACGAAACTCGCTCCCATTGTTTCAAACCGCCGCGAACGAGAGATCGAATCGAACCAGCGACTTTCTAGGACTCCCAAGTCCAGATTCGCCGGCGACCTCTGCACCACTGTCGGCATCTCTCCGGCAAAACGTGTGGGCAGGTGCCCCCCATAGAGGGAGGGGTGCGGGGCCCCGGGCAACCCACACAGCGCACCGCCTTCAGACTAAAACCGGAAGTGTTACATCAGACACTGTGACGTCGAAACGTGCCCCCCCCCCCAAAGCTCGGGGCCCGGGGCGATCGCCCCAATTCGTCGTACCCTATGGACGGTCTCTGAGCTCGTGGGGTTTGGCCGGGGGGACGGGTGGTGGGGGTGGAGGGGGGGTGGAGGGGGTGGTGGAGGGGGGGATGGAGGGGGGGGGTGGAGGGGGGGTGGAGGGGGGGATGCGGGGGACGAGGAGAGTTGGAAAGAGAGACAATTGAGAAGCAAGGGGAAAGTTGAGGGATGGGTGGCGGGGAGGGGGGGCGAGGTTTGGTGGGGGGGGGGGGGGAGTTGAAAATTGGGGGGATGTCACGGGGTGTGGAGGAGGGGGGATGGAGGGGGGGGGTCTCTGTAGCGGCCGCCTGCGCCTGGCTGAGACGGATTGCTCGGGTTAGGAGGGGGGCGATGGCGGCGAGGGTGAATTAATGAGCGCCTGATCCTGATTAATTGCTGGTCGCCGCTTCTCCGGAGCTTCCCGTAAATGAGGAGTGATGGTACGAGCCGAGCCGCAGTCGCTCAACCCGGGCACGAGTCGCCGGTGGAGTTGGGGGGGGGCGCCCCCCACTGCCCCCCCTCTTCCTCAAGGGGCCCCCCACGCACTCTCAGTGCCCGGGGCTCTATTCAAAAGCCCCCGTCCCCGGCTTCTGTGGGGGGGAGCGGTGGCGCAGCGGTTAGCACGCCGCACGACGTAGTTCGCTTCCCGCTAGCGGCCAACGTCGGCGACGGAAATTTCAAGCGCCCCCCCCCCCCTAGGTCGACTCGGCCTCAAATGGGCACCCGTTGCCGCTTGGGAGACAAAGGCGGCGTCTGTGCTCTCTCGGGTGCCGCTCGCTAGCAGCACTTGCCCCAACAGCATTGCTAAGGCTGGGGGATCTTTGTCTGTGTCACAACGCGTGCACAGAGCAGAGGCGTGGTGCAGGAGGACGTGGGCACGTCGAACCCTCTGTCGCACCGTGCGTGTGCCAAACCCCGTAATCATCGGAGGTGCGAGGGATGGACAGCGAACTCAACGCAGACGCATAGACACGCAGACGTTGGGGTACAAAGACGAAGAACTCTCGCTATGGCCTCAGCAGACTGTTGGGGCAAGCGCCGTTAGCGAGTGGCACCGACGAAGGGGCGTGTGGAGTTGAGCGGACTTGCCGATGGCCGATAGCAGCGGTGTCGAGATCGTCAACATCACCGTGGAGGAGGATGATGGAGGATGGAGGCTCTTGAATTGACCCCGGCTGGACAGTTGGAGGCTTCCGTTGTTGACCGAAGGAGGAGCACGTGGGCCAAGACACGCGTGCAGAGGTCGAGACGTCATCACGAGCGTCCAGGGGGTGAGAGTGGACGTGGGGGGGGGGGGTACGTGGGGGGGGGGGGGGACGCGTCACGCTCAAGACTAGCGACCAGAGGACCGGCCGGATGATGTCACGTGGCTGTGCGTTGAACTTCTTTCGCGCCGTACGTAGCCAACCGTGCTACTCGGAGGTGGCCGTTCATTTCTGCAGATGTTTCAAAAGTATAAAACCTGACTTGGGGGGGGGGGTGTCTTCTCCGCGAGAACGTGGAATTTCCACCCCTGGCAGAGGGCCGCCAAGAGAGGTGAGCTGAGCTGCATCCAGCGACGCTCGCGAGTGCCGCCGGGTGAGGAGGAGGCAACGTGGAGCGAACGATGGGGCTCGTTCACGGCCAACCAACCAAGGCTTGACGTGCCCCGGACACGGACGTGCAAATGTTTACCTTGTATTATTGATAACATCATCAAACTCATTGTCATCATCGGCGGTGGCGTCGAGCGCCTGGCACGCGTTCTGGTGCAATTGATTAAATGTACCCACCACCCCCCCCCCCCCCACGATCTTTGTATCCTGGAACCCGGCCCCATCTCTCCCCGGCGCTGTTGCACTGCCTGCGTATGCCGATGTTGGTCGTGTCAATGCAGACGACGGCGTTGACTCCCCAAGCAAAAATCCCACGCCGCAGTTGGGCAGCGCGGTTGTGCGCGTTCGGCCGTCACCTTCGCTCCCAGTGAGTGAGTTGTTATTTTGTTGTTGTTGTTGTTGTTAAAGAGCTTAACTTGAAATCTGCTGTCTGCGACTGGGAGCGGGCGTAGGGTGGCAGGGTAGGTGGCGTTGTTCAGCGGGAGTCAATCCGAGTTCAATGAGCCGAGCGCATCACCCGGGGCACTTTGCAAGTCCGCGGGACGTTCAGAACGTTCCCGAAGGCAACCCCAAGCAAGCACCCCCCACCACCTAACGCGTTTATTGCCAAGAAAAAAGAAATTAAACCGTCCAATAAAAAAAAACGCCAGTGCGTAAAACTAAAACATTATAAAATTAGCGAAATTGATAAAGCCTCGGGGGTTGAAAGAGATAATTTACCGGGCGAGATTGTGTGAATGAGTATTTGATTTAGACACTGCGGGGCCGTTACAGCCGCGCTGCTTGGGAGAGACAAATGTGAAGGCGCAGCCCTGCAATTGCTGGGATTTTTTTATTTGTTAATTTTTAAATATATATATTTAAAAAAAATATATATATATATACTAGCTTTACTACCCGGCTTCGCCAGGGACTTGGATTCTTGTCTTGGTCTTCTTGGTTCTTTCGGTAAAGTCACGTAGAAGGGAAGTAATAAAATAATAAAAATAAAACAAAATAAAATAATTCTCACGACGTTTCGGCCACAACGCAAGCAGCCGTCCTCAGGTGAAGACCAGGTCTGTCGGTGAAGACCAGGTCTGTCACCTGAGGACGGCTGCTTGCGTTGTGGCCGAAACGTCGTGAGAATTATTTTATTTTTAGCATTTTATTACTTCCCTTCTACGTGACTTTACCGAAAGAATCAAGAAGATGAATCCCTGCAGTCATGAAAGCTTTAAATCGAAATTCTTGTCTTGGATTAATACACGGCCTACGCGGATGGTGGGTGGGGGGGGATGCGGTACACTGCGTGGCGCTGCCGCATGCGGGTGACATCACAGATGTGACGTCACCGCTCAATTGTCGTGCAAAATATATCCATTATTGCCCCCCCCCCCACTCCCCCCCAAAATACAAAAGTTTATTTTTATACGTTTTGCATTGTGTACAGTTTGGAAGCTACCCACATGCCAAATTTCAAATTTGTTGCATGTCGGGAAGTATGCTAAACATTTCGAACAGACACACATATTCACAAATGCCCCTTTTATATATACAGATATATATTTCACGCGGCTGCAAGCTCGAGTTAGCCCGATGCGGGCAGCTCTAGACGGCATCTTGGCCTACTCTTCCACGCCGGCCAGACGTCTCGGTAGAGCTGGGAGTTGCCCACACTTTGCCCCACCGACAATCGAAAAACTGCAGCGAACCCCATAACGGAGGGAGGGGGGGGGGGGGGTGAGGGGCGGGGCGAGGGGGGGGGGGATTAAATAACTTTCCCCTTTTGTTACGAATGCCGCTCCGGGAGATTGACTCGAACCGGTAACCGTCTGGTTTGCAACTTCATCGTGCTCATTGTTACTCGGCTGTGGAAGCGTTCCCCCCCCCACCTCCCCCGAAATAAAAAATAGAAAACAATTGACAGAAATGAAAATAAATAAATGGGTAACTGAACATCGTGCGAAAAATTTATAATAATAAAATCCCCCCACCCCCACCTCTGCACACCACCCCCCATCCCACCCCCACCACCCAAACTAACAACAACAAAATTGATAGTTCCATTAGTCTCTGAGTGTCAGATCCGGCTGTTAAGTAACAGACTTGGTTGGGCGAGCGCGCAGGCGATGTTTGATGAAGTAGAGTAACATTTAGCGGCCAAGGCGCTTTTAATCACGCGCCGGGCAGTATTTGTCAGTGTCGTCGCGGAGAAAAGGGTAGTATGCACCTTAATAAATGTGGCTTGTCACGCCGTCCCATCGGCGTAATCAGGATTAAGAGCGGAGTGGATCACGTCCGAATCCTGGACAGTCGCGCCGGTGGTGGTGGCAGTGGCGATGACGGTAACGGTGGTAGTGGTAGTGGTAGCGGTGGTAGTGGTGGTGGTGGTAGCGGTGGTGGTGGTGGCAGTGGCGGTGAAGGTGGTGGTGGTGGTAGTGGTAGCGGTGGTGGTGGTGGTGATAGTGGTAGCGGTGGTGGTGGTGGTAGTGGCTGTGACGGTGGTGGTGGTAGTGGTAGCGGTGGTGGTGGTGGTAGTGGTAGCGGTGGTGGCAGTGGCGGTGACGGTGGTGGTGGTAGTGGTAGCGATGGTGGTGGTAGTGGTAGCGGTGGTGGTGGCGGTGGTGGTGGCAGTGGTGGTAGTGGCGGTGGTGGTGGTAGTGGCGGTGGTGGTAGTGGCGGTGGTGGTGGCAGTATTGGTGGTGGTGGCATTGGTGATGGTAGTGGCGGTTGTAGTGGTAGCGGTGGTGGTGGCGGTGGTGGCGGTGGTGGTGATGGCAGTAGTTGTAGCGGTGGTGGTGGCAGGCCATCATCGGTGCTACTCGCTAACAGCACTTGCCCCACCAGTCTGTTCGGGCTATACGGGGGATCTTTGTCTTTGGTGGCAGCTGTGGTAACGGTGTTGGCTTTCCCGACGCGTACCCTCGGCATACATTATTTATTTTAATTCATAAACTCCTCGTGAGATGACGCAAGAGATACAACCAGCACAGAGACGAGTTTCGGCACGTCTCGGGAGATGAGTAGACCGCCGTACGTTGTGAGATGCCAGCAAACGTCGACAAGAGGGAGATGGAGTGAGACCAGGCTTGTTCTGTCACTCTCTTTGATCTTACACAGAGACGGTGGTGGTTCTCTGGGGGGGGGGGGGGGGTGGGGAGTAAGCCAAAAAAATATTTTCGGGGACTAAAAACTCCTGAATGAGATGAGAGAATGCGGCCAGGGCGAGCGATACGAGATTTAATGAGATCGGAGAAATGTAGACGCACAAATCAAATACAGATGCAGTGAGATGAGAGATGAGAGAGATGAGAGAGATGTCGTGAGATGAGAGATGAGAGAGAGATGAGAGAGAGATGTAGTGAGATGAGAGATGCAGTGAGATGAGAGACGAGAGAAGAGAGAGAGATGAGAGAGAGATGAGAGAGATGTAGTGAAATGAGAGATGAGAGAGAGAGATTAGAGAGAGATGAGAGAGATGCTGTGAGATGAGAGATGCAGTGAGATGAGAGAGAGATGAGAGAGATGAAAGAGAGAGATGCAGTGAGTTGAGAGATGAGAGAAGAGAGATGGGAGAGAGGTGAGAGAGATGAGAGAGATGTAGTGAGATGAGAGATGAGAGAGATGTAGTGAGATGAGAGATGAGAGAGAGATGAGAGAGAGATGAAAGAGAGAGATGCAGTGAGATGAGAGATGCAGTCAGATGAGAGAAGAGAGATGAGAGACAGATGTAGTGAGATGAGAGAAGAGAGATGAGAGAGAGAGATGTAGTGAGATGAGAACGACTGCGCGGCAGGTGTGCATTGGTGTGACTGTCATCTTCGATAGACGTTCACTTATCCGACCCGTCCACGTGTCCGCCGATGCCTCGATCATCCCAGCGAGTCGGATTCGCGGCATTTTAAAAGTCTGCGACAGCGGAAACGAGACGTGGGATGAACGGACATTCCAAAACAAACGGATGGATCTTCACACGATATGTTAACCTTTAACACGGAGTCAGCTTTTGCGACCAATATTATTCGTAATGAAGTGTTTTGTCGGTGATATCGCGTAACGAAAAATGTGCCGTTAACCCACCACCAGCCGTCACAGCCAATCAGTAAGGTCTGTCACGTAAACAGAACGTGTCAGTTACTACTTCAGCACACCGGTGTGTTGGAGAGTGAACCCACGACGTTTGCAACTCTGACACATCGCCCGATGAAGCTGGCTGTAATCACCAGCGAAAGGTCGTGCTCAAACTCCAAACATGCAGTCGGCGTCAGGGTCGGGATCGAACCCACGACCTCCCTGTATATCGGGCGAGAAATTGAACATCTCCTAGCCACCGCTGGGGCCCCAATAACAATAATAACCAGGGCGGTCCCTGGATTTGAACCGTGAACCTAACGGCCCTTTCATTCCTGGTGCCGTCCGCACGCGTCCACAGTTGAAACCCCCACAGATGACGGAGAGAGCAACGCTCTGGTGGTGGGCCTCCGTAGCGCGTGCAGTGCAGAGGTCGCAAACGGGTTTTGATTCCTTACCCGTACCCGGCCGCACCAGGGTCGCAAACGGGTACCCGTACCCGTACCCGGCCGGGTATGGGAACCCGTACGCTACCCGTACCCTACCCGAAATGAGTGACAAACGGTTACTCACCGGTGACTCACGGCCTACCCGTACCCGTACCTGGCCGCACCAGGGTAGCAAACGGGTACCCGTACCCGGCAGGGTACGGGTAGCCGGGTATCGGGTAGGGTACGGGTATCGGGTACCCGGTTGTGACCTCTGGTGTAGTGTGAGCGAGTGGTGGTTTAAAAGGGGGGGAAGACACACGCGATATTCCGCGCGAGAATTTGACGACGATGACGATGATGATGATGCTGATGATAACAATGGTCAACAAAAAAAAACATTTTTTTCTGGCCTCGACTTTTGCAGCTGTTTTAGACTAATTTCCGGGTGCTGATTCCAAATCTGATCTCAGATTTGCTCTATCACATCTAATTTTTATGCTATCGGCATACCCCATTTTCATTGATTTTACCCGAAATTAACTCTGTCACTTATGATTGCAAGTTGTTGCGAGTCAGTGACTGCTTTAGTGTTAAAATATGGTGCTGTATTTTTAGGATAGTGTGTTTATAATATAATTTTATGTAGATATCCACATTTATTTAATATTTTTCTTCTGCAGTTTTTATTGACAATGCAATATTTGATATCTCAAAAACCTGATGTGATAGACAAAAACTGATGCCAGATTTGGAATCAGCACCCCAAAATTACCTTAAAGCAGTTGGAAACCCTCGTGCCAGAAAAAGTGTGTTGACCAGTGTAATGATGGTGATGGTGATCATCACGATTGGCTAAGGGAACGGCACTTCAAGGGGGACAACGGAGAGAATGAACACAGCTTCATCAAGGTCACTCATTGATTTATAAATCAGCACCCAGCGGCTTTCCCGTCAAGCTCACGCCGAACAGAGTCTGCGTATAACACGTGGCCACCCATCAGTAGAACTTGCGTTAGTTGATCGGCAGGTGGCCTGTGGTGGGGTAAAGTGTGGGTACTGCCACCTCTTCCAAGGCGTCTGGCCAGCGTGGAAGAGTAGGCCAAAGTACCCCCTGGGAGTTGCTCTCTCGAGCTCCTTCCCGTGGTGGCCCTTCCGCCAGCAGTGGAGTGAGCGACGTCGATTCGAGTCAATTGATTTTTGTCCAGGGTTTGTTGGAACACGTGACGCCGCCGTTTCCGGCACGAATCTGCCGCCAAGAGCAGTTGCGGGGCTGCGCTTCTAGTCGCCGTAACACGGACGCGGCGTAACGATCGGGCCCCTCGTGCCTGGCTTGACAAAGTGGAGTAATGTTCAGCGCGTTTAGCGCCACTGGTTAAAACAAGCGGACAAATTAATATGCGGCCGCTGTGTTGTTGCCTACACGCGTGTGTGTGCGCGTGCGTGTGCGCGTGTGTGTGCGTGTGTGTGCGCGTGTGTGTGTGCGTGTGTGTGTGCGCGTGTGTGTGCGCGTGTGTGTGTGTGCGTGTGTGTGCGCGTGTGTGTGTGCGCGTGCGTGTGCGCGTGTGTGTGCGCGTGTGTGTGTGTGCGTGTATGTGTGCGTGTGTGTGTGTGCACGTGTGTGCGCGTGTGTGTGTGTGTGTGTGTGCGCGTGTGTGTGTGCGTGTGTGTGTGCGCGTGCGTGTGCGCGTGTGTGTGTGTGTGCGTGTGTGTGCGCGTGTGTGTGTGCGTGTGTGTGCGTGCGTGTGCGCGTGTGTGTGTGTGTGTGTGTGTGTGCGCGTGTGTGTGTGCGTGTGTGTGTGCGCGTGCGTGTGCGCGTGTGTGTGTGTGTGCGTGTGTGTGCGCGTGTGTGTGTGCGTGTGTGTGTGCGCGTGTGTGTGCGCGTGTGTGTGTGTGCGTGTGTGTGCGCGTGTGTGTGTGCGCGTGCGTGTGCGCGTGTGTGTGCGCGTGTGTGTGTGTGCGTGTATGTGTGCGTGCGTGTGTGTGCACGTGTGTGCGTGTGTGTGTGTGCGTGTGTGTGCGCGTGTGTGTGTGCGTGTGTGTGTGCGCGTGCGTGTGCGCGTGTGTGTGTGTGTGCGTGTGTGTGCGCGTGTGTGTGTGCGTGTGTGTGTGCGCGTGTGTGTGCGCGTGTGTGTGTGCGTGTGCGTGTGTGTGCGCGTGTGTGTGTGTGCGTGTATGTGTGCATGTGTGTGTGTGTGCGCGTGTGTGCGCGTGTGTGTGTGTGCGCGTGTGTGTGTGTGCGCGTGTGTGTGCGCGCGCACGCACGCACGCACGCGACCACGCGGTTTCGTGGAAAGAAATGGGCCGGCAATTTAGTTTTTTTCTTCTGCTTCTTCTTCGTCTGAAATGCATTTGGAGGCTAAAGGTGATGAACATAGGGAAAGGGGAAGGGAGGGGAGAGAAGGGGGAGAGGAGGGGAGGGAGGGAAGTTGGGAGGGAGGGAGCGAGCGAGCGAGGGAGGGATGTGGTTGTACAACCCCCCCCCACCCCCTCCACATAAACCGAACGCACCGCTATTTGTCGTCTTTTGAATGTTTCACAGAAAGATCGCAGAGCCCACGGCGGCTGCGATCGGTCGCGGCGACGAGTGTTGCATTTGTCTCGCGTCGTTGATGAAGAGGGCGCAGGGCGCAGCAGCGTACGATGCCAGACGCGGAGAAACGCGCTCACAAATCACGCTGCTGGTTTTGTATGTACATGTGTGTGTGTATGTACGTGTGTGTATGTACGTGTGTGTGTGTACGTGTGCAAACATCGCCACTGGGGAGACAAAGGCGGCCGGCCGTAGAGCTGGCCACCTACACCCCTCGTGTGCCATGCCGGCCTTCATAGATGCAACTCGCTAACAGCACTTGCCCCGACAGTCTGTGAAGGCTACACGGGGGAGCTTTGTCTTTGTGTGTGTGTGTGTGAGCGGTAGTGTAGTGGTCCGCGCGCTGCGCTACAAACCCGGCGGACCGAGTTCGATTCCCGCTCACGGCCAACACCGGTGACGATTATCTGAACCGATCTTGAGCCTCCACTAGGTCGACTCAGCCTCAAATGAGAACCTGGTGCGGTGTGTAAAACAGCGCCACTGGAGAGACAAAGGCGGCCGGGCGTGGCCTAGGGCACCCAACTCCCCTCGTGTGCCGTGTCGGCCTTCATAGGTGCTCGCTAACAGCACTTGCCTCGACAGTTTCTTAAGGCTACACGGTAATCTTTGTTTGTCTTTGTTGTGTGCGTGCGTGCTGCGGAGTGATTTGTGCCGTGATCTGCCCACGGCAAACCATGAATATCTGAAACCAGTCCTGGGACCTCGGCACTTTAGGTTGACTTAGCCCCAAATGGGAACCTGGTGCCGCGTGCCTTTATCAACAGTGTGCACAAAATGTGTCATTCTCGTTCCACGTGCTCACTGTGGCAGATGCAAGTGCTGTTAGGCGAGCTGGACAGCTCTTTTTTGATAGCAGCGACCTGGCTTTCATAAATGAGAGCTCAACCAAGTGGTCTGTCGTCATCGTGTGGACATTCAGAGCGGCCGAACACTCTGTGAAGGTTGGCAGTGTGGCACGCGCACTGCGTCAGCACTCCACAAAGACAAAGATCCCCCGTGTAGCCTCAACAGACTTGTTGGGGAAAGTGCTGTTAACGAGTAGCACCTATTTCGATGTAAAGCTTTCGTGACTGCAGGGATTCATCTTCTTGGTGCTTTCGGTAAAGTCACGTAGAAGGGAAGTAATAAAATAATAAAAATAAAACATTATAAAATAATTCTCACGACGTTTCGGCCACAATGGACGGCTGCTTGCGTTGTGGCCGAAACGTCGTGAGAATTATTTTATTGTGTTTTATTTTTATTATATTATTACTTCCCTTCTACGGGACTTTTCCGAAAGAACCAAGAAGATGAGTAGCACCTAATGAAGACCGGCACGGCACACGAGGGGGTGGGTGGCCAGCACCACGCCCGACCGCCTTTGTCTCCCCAGTGGCGATGTTTACACGCCGCACCCGATACTAATTTGAGGCTGAGTCGACCTAAGGACGGATCCAAACCGGTTCAAATATCACTCGCCACGAAACGTTAGCCGTGGCGAACACACCTTAGCGACGCATCCTACGAAATCATAAACAATGCCAATCACAGTGTTACTTGTTCACGTGCGTACGTACACACAGGAACATCGCTTTGCAGATGTTTTATCCTAGTTGCTGTGCTGCACTCTGCAGCCAGATCACTCAAAGCGTCGCTCGGGTTTCCACCCGTCGTGGGTTTTCCAGCATGCCCTCTGGTTGAGCAGCATGTCCGGGGCAAGCTGCAATTCTCTGCCGGGTCGATACAAAATCAAGTTTGTCGTCATTTGCGTAACAATCACTCGAGACAACGCAAATTGCACGTCCGTCCCTCCTCTTCTTGTATTGTGAGATATTCATCTTCCCATAATATTCCACGTTTTTATTGTACATTATATCTCTCTCTCTCTCTCGTCAGTGTCAACCCTGTTTCATCGCTATCAAACTCCATTCCTTCTTACGGAGTGAAGGGAAGGGGGGGGGGGGACTTTTAATTTGACACTTCTGCAATCTTAATTTGACGTGCCCGGGGACTTTTAATTTGAAGTGGCGGCGCCATCTTTCTATTGTTGTTCTCCGTAAACCAATGTTTGTTTTGAAGCTTGTTCTCAGAGTACAAAACATGTTTTTGGCGAGAAAGCCGCTAAGAAAAAAATACACACACGCGTGTAAAAAAAAGAAAATTACTGAATAATTGTGGGGGAAATGTTAGATGGGCCTTAAAGAGCACAAAGTCATTGCGAATCAAATTATGGTTTTGCCGTTACCATCATTAGTCAAAGTTGTGTGTGTGTGGTGAACGGACGAGGCATGGACCATTTCGGGACGAGCCGTAAAGGTTACCTTTTTAATCATAGCGGGAGGAGAAAAAAATAATTCAACACACACACAAATGTTTAATTTTTATTTCAATTGAATATATTATACTTAGATGTGTTTGTGTGCGGTTAGTGTAAGTGGTTAGCGCTACGCTCCGCTACGAACCCGGCGAACCGAGTTCGATTCCCGCTCACGGCCACCAACGCCACTGACGATTATCTGAACCGGTCCTGGGCCTCCCCTAGGTCGACACAGCCTCAAATGAGTGCCTGGTGCGGTGCGTAAACATCGCCACTGGGGAGACAAAGGCGGCCGGGCGTGGTGCTGGCCACCCACCCCCTCGTGTGCCGTTCCGGCCTTCGTAGGTGCTCGCTAACAGCACTTGCCCCAACAGTCTGTTCAGGCTTTACGGTGGGATCTTTATCTTTGTGTGTGATCGTGCATTTGTGGGGAGCGGTAGCGTAGCGGGTAATGCGCTGCGCAACGAACCTGGCGACCCGAGTTCGATTCCCGCCCACAGCCACCAACATCACTGATGATTATCTGAACCGGTCCTGGGCCTCCCCTAGTTCGACTCAACCTAAAATGAGTACCTAGTGAGGTGTGTAAACATCGCCACCGGGTGAGACAAAGGCGGCCGGGCGTGGTGCTGGCCATCCACCCGCTCGGGTGCCGTTCCGACCTTCATAGGTGCTCGCTAACAGCACTTGTCTATACGGGGGATTTTTGTCTTTGTGTATGTATGCGTGCGTTCCTTGTAGAACTTGAACCTTGGGTGGCAGGGACATGTTGTGGCCAGGTATTGTTCGTAGACATGTGTAATGCGGTAGCTTCTCTAAGAGCGCGTTAGACGATTTGCAGTTTCATTTGGCACGTAATTATTTCGTGTGGCGATATTTTTAGAAGTCACATTTGCCATTATTCTTTTTTTTTGGGGCTTCAAAAATGCGACTCGTACGAACAAACACGAAAATAAATAAATGCGCCAGCCGTTTTATCGATGGGTGATTTCTAATTCCGATGGGAATTCATCAGGACTAATACTTTCCCAGGGTGCTGTACTTAAAGGTATAACTCTTTATCGTGTGCGTTTTTTTTACATCGTAGCCCACTTTGGTTCGGCAAATCTAATGCAATATTTTTGAAAGATGAAACTATTTGTTTTCACTATTTTAACGTTACCAGGTAATGCCCCACTGTACTGTACAGCTCTTTTTCATACACGCCCTGGTTATCACAAATGATAGCCCAACAAAGTGGCTTATCATCGTGTGGAAATGTATAGCAGCCAAATACAAAACGCGTGATGTTGATTCTACATGTGGAGGAAACAATGGGAGGAGCCGGAGAAAACAAAATCACGCGACCACAGAGAGAGAGAGAGTCATGCAAATTCCAAATATACAGCAGGCGTCAGAGTCGGGATCGAACCCACGACTTCCTGTATACCAGGCGAGGTCGTTAACATCTCGCCACTGCGGTCCAACACAGAGATGTGGGTGTACCACCATATTCTCAGGTTTTTTCGGTAAAGTCACGTAGGTAAAAACATTAAAATTAATGAAAGTAAAATAAAACAAAACAAAATAAAATTCACGACGTTTCGGAGGCAACACAAGTCTCCGTCATCAGGTGGGACCGTCACAGCCGAATTAGCTGCACCTTGATGCATGAATCATTGCAGTCACGAAAGCTTCAAATCTAGAATTTGTACCACCATACTTTACCCCAGCGCATGCGACGTATCAATCGATTAACTGTGGTGAGCACAAACAGAATGCTGTTTGCTTGATAGAGGTGGGTGGGTGGGAGGGGGGGTGCAGGTGTGGACGAGAATTGAGAGCCTTGCCACATCGCTTCAACTGCCGATCGCAGCTGGCGACCTCTGGATTGTGGCACGGAGAGAAAAAGAGAGAAACACGCAAACTCCAAATATACAACAGGCGTCGTCAGGATCAGGATCGAACCCACGACTTCCTGGGGTCTCCAGGCAAAGTTCCTGCGAGAACTTTCAGCCGGAGCGTTGGCTCACAAAATTGCCCGCACCTGTTGCTGCCCCTGACAGCGTTATGTTCATTGTCGATCGATGATGATATTAAACGATGAGGGATGGAGTGAACGGCACGTCGGTTGGTGCACTGAACGGTGAACTCACTTCGCCTGATTTTAAATCCCGGCTACGGCTAACATCAGCGGCTCAACGGAATGCCGCGAGAAAAGTTGAAGTAAAAAAATGTAACGTTTCATTTCCATTCCGCTCGGCTTTCTATTTATTCCCATTTAAAGCTTTCGTGACTGCAGGGATTCATCTTCTTTGTTCTTTCGGTAAAGTCACGTAGAATGGAAATAATAAAATAATAAAAATAAAATTCTATTTTATTATATTACTTTATTATGTTTTATTTCTATTATTTTATAATTTCCATTCTACGTGACTTTACCGAAAGAACCAAGAATATTTCTATTTGTTTGTTGCCCCATCCAAATATAACATCGCAGCGGTGCCCGTGGAACGCGCGTCACGAGGTGAACACAGTTCCAACCTCCGCAGTGAGCAGTGCACCACGCTGTGCCCAGGGTATAGTCACTGGCGACGTGGCGGTGACGCGTTCGGGTTCACGGTTCGAGTCCGGCGGCCGCCCTGGTTAACCCTGCGGCTGGAAGTATTAACCTTAACAATAATAACGATCATAGTAATACTACGCGCCGTCTAATTCAGAGGGCACTTTAAAGAGCCATCTGACGTCGTTCGCAAGAGTTGGCCAACATTAATATATATAAAACATCTAATGTGTATCCTCTGGTGAATATCAATAAAAAAAAGTATGGCAGACGCATTGTTTCCGGCAGGACGCGTTGTCTCGTCTCGAGGACTAAATTCTCGTTTGCGACATCCCCCAGGACGGTTAAAGAACGTGGCCGCTACCACCGTCAATTCCGAGGCGTCTTCATACTCTAATGAGCTTGGGGTGCCGGTGCGTATCTCTTTAGCTCCTCGCGTCGGTGGTTGTTGTTGTTGTTAGCAGTCGCGCGCGTGCGTGTCCCCAAACATTGGACTTCTTTCGCACCGTACGTAGCCAACCGTGCTAGTTGGTGGGGGGGGGGCAGGGGAATGACAACCAACCAATCACAATACATCAGTTCTAAACGCGATGAGTTTTCAACAACAACAACAAAAGGTGGCGAAGGCCGAGGGGAGGGGTGGCAGTGACCGCCCTCGCTCAGGGGATCGGCAAAACCAGCGGCCTTGGAGCCACACGCGGTGTTTCTTTTAGGGACAACAGCAATAACAGCCGGTTAGGACAACAGTGGAGTTCGGGGTGGGGGGGGGGCAGGCGGGCGGGCGGGGGGTAAATAAAAAGGATCTCTGTGCGGCCGCAATTAGCGTTAACAGGAATTAGCGCGCAGGAGCGCTCCGTCAAGAAGCGTAATACGGATGAATGTAATCATTGTGGTGCCCGCCCGCCTGATTTACACCCTCGCGGAGCATAAACTGCGCTAACGGGCTGTATAATTCCCACGGAAGCGGCGGGCATAAATTATGCTAATTAAATTGTAGAGAGCGCGCCAACGAGATTGTTTTTTCTTCTTACACACACACACCACCACCCACCCACCCAGCCAGCCACCGCTCCTCTTTTCTTTGACGTCCTCGTTCAGTGCATAACGGTTTATTGCCAATTTCCCGGCTTAAGAAATGACGACGTCAAATTGGACACTTTTAAAACGGCCGAACGCACTCGCTACCGGGCATGGAGTGATTCGCCCGCGTCGCGTTTTAATAGCTCTCTCTCTCGGAATAAAAAAAATAATTATAAGGAAGAAGAAAAAAAATTATAAGGAGAAAAAAAATTATAAGGATAAAAAAATAATTATAAGGATTAAAAAAAAATGTTTAAGTCGAAAAAAAACGAAACTCTGTGTAATAATAATAATAAAAGAAGGACGGAGAGAGATACGATAACATCGCCTCGTATCCGATCGTCACGTATCTGTCCACGTATCTGATCCAGTTGACGGCCCACACCCCCGTGCGGTTTCCGTGAGCGACGCGTCGCTGCGGAGAGCCTTCGCTTGGTGCGGTAGTAGATGCGTTCCTGAAAAAGCGCCGCGGTAAACGGCAAACAAAGTTGCCCGTAAATAATATGATGTACCTGTAACCATGGCGTTTGGCGAGATACGACGCAGCACAACGCACACGCGGTGAGATGGCGGGACGAACGATTGGGGGTACGCCACCCGCGTTACTGTGTCATTCCGCGTACTGTATCACACCGCTCAGCCGCGCGGCTTAAGAAAGTAGTTCGTCATCGGCCGCTCAAAAAACGCGTTATAACGGGACGCGTTCCCGCGTTATAACGGGACGCGTTTCGCGTTATAACAGCATGTGTTCTGCGTTATAACAGTACGCGTTCCGCGTTGTAACGGGACACGAATCCACGTTATAATGACGCGCGTTCCCGCGTTATAACGGGACGCGTTCCGCATTATGCAAACATTGTCCCTGAATGAAAGAAGCGCGTTATTGCAAATGCGCGTTGTGTGAACACGAGTTAGGCGTGATTCAATCCCCTCCCTTGACTGTTTCACGAACAGCCACGATAACCCACAACTCAGCTAATCTCTTTGAATGTTTGCCAGGTAGAGCCTACTGAGCTATATAGCTCTTTCATTTAGTATTATATTCCATTCCTGTTATCTCATCCCTCTTATCACGATCGCGGGGGAGCGATGGCCACGGGGTCACGTGCCCGTGCGGGACGCGCGCCCACGTGATCGTGGAAGCGTTCAAACTTATTCATTCAATGCTTACAAACGATTACAAAAAAACACCCCCCACAATACAATTAAATAAATGCGTTTTATCCTTGCAAGCGAAAGGTCTCATATTTGAGTCGCAAGAGACGTTTTTTTAGATGCAGCAAAGTCCTGCGCTGAGATGTTTGGTCAATGTCCCCCGCCTCCCCCTTCTTTTTTTCACTCAACACATTCGTCAAGAGTAACACCGTGGCCCCGAAAGGAAACGTGTTCGGTGATTTTTCACGGAACGCTCCTTCTGCTTGATAGCAGAGGAAGGGCGAATGTCTTAAACATCACCTGGTGAGGAAGGGTCGTTGTTCAATACATCATTTATGCTTCATCATCTATTCATCATTATCTATTCACCATCATCATCTATTCATCATTGTCGTCATAAATCTATTCATTATCATGTATTCATAATCGTCATCATCATCATCTATTTATCATCATATTTTCATCATTATCATCTATTCATCGTTATCTATTCATCATCATCTATTAATCATCTAATCATCATCTACTCATCATCTATTCATCATCATCTAATCATCATCATTATCATCTATTCATCGTTATCTATTCATCATTATATATTCATCATCTAATAATCATCATCATCATCTATTCATCATCACACAAACCGCTTTTTGTGTTCAATTTGTTGTCATTCCCTCGCACCTCCTATGAACACGGTTGGCGACGTACGGTGCGAAAGAAGTTGAACACACACACACACACACCTGATGCCCATCCAATATATAAATATAGTGGTTGGAACGCAGACCTGGACAGAGCGCTGTGATCAATCCTCGAGGTGCTTCGCTAATTAAAGCCACGGCATCAGAGCGCACCTTAACTACCAGTACATTATTACCGGCTGCGTGCCATTTGATTGCAAATGTGATTTGCGACTTTGATCCTTTCCCGCACAGTATCGAGACTTCATTGTTAACCGTGACCATTGCATCGAGGGGCTACGACTGCTGTGTGGTGTCATCTTGGTGTGGTCTGGGGTCGTTTTGGTGTCGTTATTTGCTGCCTTTCTCAATCTTGATAAATACGACTTATACAATTTAATATTATCAATCGTAGAGGTTTTTTTTGCCTTAGATCGCGTAAATATGAATGTGTCGTTAAACCCGCCACCACCCCGACACGTAAACAAAACGTGCCAATTCGTTACGAGTACAGCAACACCGGTGTGTTGGAGAGTAAACCCGCAACATTTATCATTCGCGTTCCGTGCCGTTTCGCCAGAAACTACAACCAGCATCATCAGGCGACGGGCAGAATTGCGGAGAAATCCTCTGCCTGTTTTGGTCTTAAACGTGATGTATTATTTATTTTGATGTCCTGACTTGCTTACAACCTTTCTCTACGATGCACTCTCCCATTCGCCTGTTGCTGTTCTAACTCGCTGACCCTCCCTCCCTCGTACCCCACACTGGATGGCACCTGCGAAAGAACAGCTCCATAGCTCATCGGATTCCTCCTCCCGCAGTCTCAATAAACATTCTGATTCTGGTTTTACCTACCGGGCAGTGTTCTTAACGGGCGTGGTGAGTGGTTGTCATCCGTGCCTCTGCAGCCCTGCCAAACGCAGCATTGCAAATTAAAACGACCCTCTACACTAAATAATGATTTCGTGTATGCATCCAGAAAAGAACACACTCAGCCTCAAGACTCTTTAGCTGGAGGGGTTGCTGCTACATTGAGTTGTTTGGCCAATGTAATTAGTGTCTTATTGTTTTTTTGGTAAATTAGTCAAGAAATGCGTATGAAGCATAGACACACACGCGCTCTTTACATGTACACCACCATAAAACTAATCCGGCACCAATACGTCTTCAAGAACAGGAACGCAGGGTAAACTATGGGGGTACACCCACAACTCTGTGTTGGACCGCAGTGGCGAGATGTTAACGACCTCGCCTGGTATACAGGAAGTCGTGGGTTCGATCTCGACCCTGACGACGCTTGTTGTATATTTGTAGTTTGCGTGTTTCTCTCTTTATCTTTCCGTGGAGATGTTAACTTCCTCGCCTGGTATACAGGAGGTCGTGGGTTCGATCCCGACCCTGACGACGCCTGTTGTATATTTGTAGTTTGCGTGTTTCTCTCTTTATCTCTCCGTGGAGATGTTAACTACCTCGCCTGGTATACAGGAGGTCGTGGGTTCGATCCCGACCCTGACGACGCCTGTTGTATATTTGTAGTTTGCGTGTTTCTCTCTTTATCTCTCCGTGGAGATGTTAACTACCTCGCCTGGTATACAGGAGGTCGTGGGTTCGATCCTGACCCTGACGTCTGCTGCTGTATATTTGGAGTTTGCGTGTCTCTCTCATCATCACGGTGGCTAGGAGATCTTAACTACCTCGCCTGGTGTACAGGAGGTCGTGGGTTCGATCCTGACCCTGACGCCTGCTGCTGTATATTTGGAGTTTGCGTGGCGTAGATTGTTCTCCGGATCCTGCGGTTTGTCTGTCCACCTTTAGAATCAACGTGCATTGAGAGTATTTGGCTGCTAGAGATGTCCGCACTTCGTTGAGCTATCATTTGTGGCCAGGTCGCTTCTGAAAAAGAGCTGTACAGCTCAGTGGGCCTCACCTGGTAAAATAAAAACAATGTTTAGATTAGCCACTTCACAAGTTCAGGGTGTGTCCCCCCCCCCTCTCCCGCTTTCATGCGCCTAACCGCGGCTGCCACCGTTTCTACACAGACAAAGACCACCCGTAAAGCCTTTAACATATTCCATTGGTACCTCATTTGCCAGTAAAAAATATGATAATTGTTTTTTTAGCCTTTTATCTGGCAACAAAACTGACAACTTTTTTACGAGGAGTCATGTTTGCATAGACCACAATACCTGCAGTCATAATGCAAACAAAAAACACAACTCTGATCATGTATGCACTGTCCTTGAAGTTGATTGGTCCACACCCGAGACAGCTTTCCTTAGAGCCTAGTCTCACATGGGTTGGACCAGATGACGCCAAAAGGCGCACAACTCAAAGACAATGCACCATCAGAGTATGAGAGCTCGGGGTAAGCATTTACACCATTGGTACCTCGTCCCTTTGATGCGGTGAAGTTGTCCTGTCCCCTTAGCAGAACAACACCCCAAAGCATAATGTTTCCACCTCCATGTTTGACGGTGGGGATGGTGTTCTTGGGGTCATAGGCAGCATTCCTCCTCCTCCAAACATGGCGAGTTGAGTTGATGCCAAAGAGCTCCATTTTGGTCTCATCTTCACCTGAAGACGGCTGCTTGTGTTGTAGCCGAAACGTCGTGAGAATTATTTCATTTTATTATGTTTTATTTTTATTATTTTATTACTTCCCTTCTACGTGACTTTACCGAAAGAACCAAGAAGCTGACCACAACACTTTCACCCAGTTGTCCTCTGAATCATTCAGATGTTAATTGGCAAACTTCAGACGGGCATGTATATGTGCTTTCTTGAGCAGGGGGACCTTGCGGGTGCTGCATGATTTCAGTCCTTCACGGCGTAGTGTGTTACCAACTGTTTTTTTGGTGACTATGGTTCCAGCTCCCTTGAGATCATTGACAAGATCCTCCCGTGTAGTTCTGGGCTGATTCCTCACCGTTCTCATGATCATTGCAACTCCACGAGGTGAGATCTTGCATGGAGCCCCAGGCCGAGGGAGATTGACAGTTCTTTTGTGTTTTTTCCATTTGCGAATAATCGCACCAACTGTTGTTACATTCTCACCAAGCTGCTAGGCGATGGTCTTGTAGCCCATTCCAGCCTTGTTTAGGTCTACAATCTTGTCCCTGACATCCTTGGAGAGCTCTTTGGTCTTGGCCATGGTGGAGAGTTTGGAATCTGATTGATTGATTGCTTCTGTGAACAGGTGTCCTTTATACAGGTAACAAGCTGAGATTAGGAGCACTCCCTTTAATAGTGTGCTCCTAATCTCAGCTCGTTACCTGTATAAAAGACACCTGGGAGCCAGAAATGTTTCTGATTGAGAGGAGGTCAAATACTTTTTTCCCTCATTAAAATGCTAATCAATTTATAACATTTTTGACATGCGTTTTTCTGGATTTTTGTTGTTATTCTGTCTCTCACTGTTCAAATAAACCTACCATAAAATTTATAGATTGATCATTTCTTTGTCAGTGGGCAAACGTACAAAATCAGCAGGGGATCAAATACTTTTTTCCCTCACTGTATATAGGCAGTGTTGAGTCTATGGGCAGTGTTGACTCCATGGGCATAGACTCACACTGCCCACAGACTCACACTGCCCATGTACATGAAGCAGTCCCCCTCCTTAATCTCCGTGCCTCTCTCTCAGCCTCACGTTCACTTCTCCATCGCCCATTCCCTTTCTCTTCCCTCCCCTCGCCCCTCAACCTCTTCCCGTCCCTCCCCCGTAGCCCCGCCGTGATGCTCCCCCAGTGCTCTGCTGGCACGAATTAAGTTTTCTTTGTTTCTTTCGGTGAAGGCGCGTCGACCGCTTGTGTTGCGATCGAAACGTCGTGGTTTTTATTTTGATTTAAATCGTAAAAAATATTTTGTACTATTTTCATTTTTATTCACTTTATTATTATTTTTCTATCTGCGTGACTTTACCGAAAAAAAAACAAAGAATATGAATTCCTGCAGTCACGAAAGTTCCAAGTCACGAGTTACATTCAAGGTGATCGTCACAGGCGTCGGTGGCCGCGAGCGGGAATCCAACTCGGCACGCCGGGTTCGAGGGGGGGGGGGCGACGCAGAGCCGACAACCGCGGTGCCCCCCCCCCCCTCCCTCCCATGCTGCCACGCGCGTGTGGAGCCTCCGCCACTCTGTGCCCCCCCCCTTCCCCCCTCTTCTCCACCCCCCCCTTCCCCCTCTCTCAACTCCCCCCCCCCCCTTTCTCTACCCCTCCTTTCCCCCTCTCTCAACTCCCCCCCCCCTTCTCAACCCCCATTCTCCACCCCCTCCCCTCCCCCTTCTCCACCCACCTCCCCTCCCCCCTTCTCTACCCCCCCTTCCCCCCCTCTCAACTCCCCCCCCCCTTCTCCACCCCCCCTTCTCCACCCCCTCCCCTCCCCCTTCTCCACCCACCTCCCCTCCCCCCTTCTACACCCCCCCTCTCCACCCCCCACCCCCCATCTCAACTCACCCCCCCTTCTCCACCCACCTCCCCTCCCCCCTTCTCCACCCCCTCTTCCCTCCCCCTTCTCCACCCCCCTCCCCCTTTCTCCACCCCCCCCCCCCCCCCCGTGTGATTAATGTCCCTTTTCCCGCCACACAAATTGCTTCACGACTCCCTCTTTTGTTTTGTGTCGCCGCTAATTCCACGGGATTTTAAATCTTGCGTCTGATGGCTCGCATAGCTTCTCTGTCTCTCCCCCTCCCTCTCTATTTTATCTATTCCCCTTTCTGTAACGGCATCCTCTCCCCCTCTCTATAATCGCTATATCTTTCATATCCCTCTCTCTCTCTCTCCATGTCTATTTATTCCCTTCGGCATCTTCCTCCTCTCGACACGAATCTATTCCCGTTGCGCTGTCTCGACCCTCCCCCCTCTCTCTCTATCGCTCGACTCACACGAAGTAGCCGCCCCTCTCCAAAACAATCACACTTCATGCCTAAGCTCTCTCCCTCTCTCTCCCTCTCTCTTGCTTAGCGGCGATAATTCAATCTTAAGACTTCTCCAGAGATGGCAGAAGGTCTATCGACAAGAGATAAGAGATCGTGTGAGGTGAGATGACACAAACGCCGACGGAAGTGGACATGTCATCGTAATGGTAGGAGAATAAGAGATGCAGGTGAGGTCGAGACGGAGTGATATTTAAGAGAGATGTGGACACGAGATTCTGATGTAAACTAAACTATAGCACTTAAACATTTTGTTTTATTTTACCAGGCAAAGCCCACTGAGCTGTATAGCTTTTTGTTCAGAAGCTACCTGGCCACCAAATGATACCTCAACGAAGTGGTTTATCGCGTGGAAATGATTAGCGGCAGCCAATGCTCTGAACCCGTGACGTTGATTCTAAATTTGGAAGGTAAAATCCACGCGACCACGGGGAGAGAGAGACACGCAACCTCCAAATATACAGCAGCAGCAGGCGTCAGGGTCGGGATCGAACCCACGACCTCCTGCACACCAGGCGAGGTAGTCAACATCTCCTAGCCACCGTGATGATGATGAAAGAGAGAGACACGCAACCTCCAAATATACAGCAGCAGGCGTCAGAGTAGGGATCGAACCCAGGACCTCCTGCATACCAGGCGAGGTAGTTAACATCTCCTAGCCACGCTGATGATGATGAGAGAGAGACACGCAAACTCCAAATATACAGCAACAGGCATTGCCAGGGTCGGGATCGAACCCACGACCTCCTGCACACCAGGCGAGGTAGTCAACATCTCCTAGCCACCGTGATGATGATGAAAGAGAGAGACACGCAACCTCCAAATATACAGCAGCAGGCGTCAGAGTAGGGATCGAACCCATGACCTCCTGCATACCAGGCGAGGTAGTTAACATCTCCTAGCCACGCTGATGATGATGAGAGAGAGACACGCAAACTCCAAATATACAGCAGCAGGCATTGTCAGGGTCGGGATCGAACCCACGACCTCCTGCATACCAGGCGAGGTAGTTAACATCTCCTAGCCACCGTGATGATGATGAAAGAGAGAGACACGCAACCTCCAAATATACAGCAGCAGGCGTCAGAGTAGGGATCGAACCCATGACCTCCTGCATACCAGGCGAGGTAGTTAACATCTCCTAGCCACGCTGATGATGATGAGAGAGAGACACGCAAACTCCAAATATACAGCAGCAGGCATTGTCAGGGTCGGGATCGAACCCACGACCTCCTGCATACCAGGCGAGGTAGTTAACATCTCCTAGCCACCGTGACGCCTATGTAGTGAGACGAGAGAAGCGAGATACAGGAAAACTAAAGAGAGTGGTTATATTTATGTATTATCGTTTCTACGTTAATTACCTCGTTATGTCCATTAGAATTATGAATGGGCGCTGACGTTTGGTGCATCCCCGAAAATTTTCATGAATCAGTGGCCCCACCTTGAGCTATTTGGGGCCCTAAGCGTTAACTTTTTTTTTTAAACCAAACAATTTTTTTCGAGTGTAATTGCCCGTCACATCACGGGTTAATAAAAAACAATAGATTTAATGAAAATGACAAACAATTGAAAGACCGTATTTAATTTATTTCATCCAACATTTCTCTGTGTATCACATTTGGCATAAATTGCCTTTCATGAAAACACATAAATTCTAAAAAAAAAAATTGCCTAAAAATCTACGTAGCCAACCCCGCGTCATACGCAGCGGACAGAGTGGTCAGGCGTTATGCACAGATCACCAAAACTCAGGGAATATATATTTTTTTACCAGGTTAAGGCCCACTGTGTCAAGCACCACAGCGCAAAACCTGACGAGCGGTTTCCAAACTCTGTGCTTGAGGCAGCACTTTTGTGGCCACCAAGAACCCACCAGAGGAACAAGAAGCCACCTCCTGGAACTATTGACAAAGACGTCCCCGTATAGCCTCAACACGCCATTGGGGCAAGTGCTGTTAGTAGCGAGTATCAACCTAGAAACTAAACTATTACATTTCGATTTAAAGCTTTCGTGACTGCAGGGATTAATCTTCTTGGTTCTTTCGGTAAAGTCACGTAGAAGGGAAATAATAAAATAATACAAATTAAACATAATGAAATCATTCTCACGACGTTTCGGCCACAACGCAAGCAGCCGTCCTCAGGTGAAGACCAGGTCTGTCGGGGGGACAGCGTCGGGGAGACAGTGTTTCCCCGACGCTCATGTTTATACAACATCGCAACGGGGCAGTCGTGTTAAGGCTGAGTCTACCTAGGGGAAGTCCAGATGATCGTCACCGGTTTAGGTAATCGTCACTTTGATGTTGGTGACCATGAACGGGTCGTAGTGCAGTGTGCTAACCGCTGTCCCACCGCTCCCAAAAGACAAAGCTCACCCCCGTATAGCCTCAATATACCTTTGGGGGCAAGTGCTGTTAGTTGCGAGTAGCAACATTTAACCTAAAAATAAGCACAATTTTTTTATTTTACCGGGGTCAATACCGACTGAGCGACGTCGCTATTTTATTTTCAGAAGCGACCTGGCCACCAAAAATGATGGCTCAACGTGGCGGCTTCTTGTCAGTCCGCTCATGGCCTCGTCCACACGTGGCCCAGAAGTCAGCCCGGTGGGGTCAAACTCGGCCGGTGTCTCGACATCCCCCGCCACCGCGTGCTTCTTCATCTTGATGTTTGTGTCTACGAAGAAAGTAGCACAGATTGATTTTGTTTCACAATGGGAAAATACGTAAAATCTTTAATTTAAGTAAAGGGGGTGGGGGGGGGAGCACATAAAGCAAAGCAATGGGAAGAAAAAAAACTAAATGATGAACGAAGCAAAGTGCCGACTAAACCGAGTATCTTCTTGTTTCCTCTGATAGTAAAAGAGAGAGAGAGAGAACGAGTTTGCTTTGAGGAAGTGAAGCGAAATTCCGTCCATCTTAAATAAACATCTCCCCCTCTCTCCCTGTCTATCTCTCCCTCCCCCCTCTCTCTGTCCATCTCCCTTATCTCTCTTCTTTGTTTAAGACGAAGGGGATAAAACAACTTGGACGTGCGCGCGGGCGAACGGTGAAGTACGGTGCGCAAAACTTCTCTCGCACCGCAGTGGCGGTTTGCCAATCGTGCTAATCGGAGGTGGGAAAAAATAATCTAATTAACAAACCCCAAAGACAAAAGAAAAACTCGTGAAAAGAATGACGTCGTTTGAGATCGCGCCTCTGCGCTGTGCACTTTGAAATCGAGATTGAGAAACTGATTCGTCAATAGCACCTGCCCATAAACTCAATACTGCCCGTAGACTCAACACTACCCATAGAATTACACTGCCCATAGGCTTAACACTGCACCTCCGATTATCACGGTTGACTACGTACGGTGCGAAATAAGTTCAAAATCGACGCAGAATTCTCTATAATTTGTTTAGAGTTTGTGGCGCGAAAGCCCCACGGCAAACTCAAGATTACGTTTCGGCGAGCGAGGCCTCCTTCTCGGATGTGTTTTGTAAATATTTTTAAAATTTAATTTGTTGTTGTTGTTTTTTAGTCCAGTTTTGGGGGGGGGGGGTTGCTGGAACGGTGGCGGCACAGCTGTTAGCGCCGCTCACCTGGACCACGTGGGTCGGATCCCTGCCCACGGATAACGTCAGTGGGGAGCGATGGCCGAACCGATCCCGGGGCACTCGTCACTGACAAACGCCGTCACCCGGCGCAGACTTTGATTCCCTTGTCTTACATTTATAGAGAGCGTCTCAGCTCAGCGCACTCAGCTGCGATAGCGTCTCAGCTGCGACATTCAAGTTGCAGATGAACCTCGTTGCGCACCGCACGCGCCAGATGATTGTCAAACACGTGCGTTGCCCCAGCGCCGGTCCATCGATGCCCACGACTCACACACCGAGTCGAGCCACTTGCTCCATCCAGCAGTGGATGAACGCGACGGCTGCACGTGGCGACCACAGAGACTTTGTTGAATCTAATATTTTAATGGGCAGCAAGTCATGCCACTTGCCAAGTGCAGCTGGCATTGTTTAGATTTTGTGTCACATCCCAGACCTTCCCCCATACCCAAACAAAAACTCTCTCACCTCACCTCCGTTAGAAAAGATCAATAAAGCATTTTAATAAAATCAGCGTAAAGTGTCTCTCCCGTGGGGGGGATGGGGGGGGGAATTGCGGCGATCCGCTCCGGCTCAGCGAGGAGCTGCGGGAGGAGAGGGGAGGAGGTTTGTGGCGAAGGGCCACGCGGTGGGTACACCCCGAGCCTCCTCCTCCTCCCCTCTTGCCCTCGCTGCTGCTCGCCTCGAACAGCGGTGTGGCAGGCAACCTCTAGCAGTGGTGTGGCCGTGACACCTCGAGCAGCGGTGCCGCTGGTCGGCTGAAGAGGGGACCCCCCCCCCCCCGTGTTTATAACGCGGCCGGGCGAGTGCAGAAGCCTTCATCCAGCAGTGGATTTGGCAAAAGTGCCCCGTAAATTCATTTAAATCAGCGGGCGCATTTCGTCTCCGCAACATTTCCACAGCCGGCAAAAGTGTTGCGCTTTGAAGATCCATGCGAGCGCACGCGTGTGTGTGTGGGTGTGTGTGGGTGCGTGTGTGTGTGCGTGTGTGCGTGTGTGTGTGGGTGTGTGTGTGTGTGCGTGTGTGCGTGTGTGTGTGGGTGTGTGTGTGGGTGTGTGTGTGGGTGTGTGTGTGCGTGTGTGTGCGTGTGTGTGTGGGTGGGTTGTGTGGGTGTGTGTGTGTGGGTGTGTGTGTGCGTGTGTGTGCGTGCGTGTGTTTTGGTTTGTGAAATATTAATGCGCTTGTTTTACACAGATGAGAAAAATATTTTCGTCTTTTTATATACATTACACATCTATGAATAGATGTATTTGGCTATTTAAATAAAAACAACAAAGACAAAAAGCCCCCGTATAGCCTGTAACAGAGTGCAGGGGCAAGTGCTGTTAGCGAGTAGCACCTATGAAGGCCGGAACGGCACACGAGGGGATGGTTGGCCAGAAACCACGCCCGGCCGCCTTTGTCTCCCTAGTGACGATGTTTACACATCGCACCAGGCTACTTATTTGAGGCTGAGTCGACCTAGGCGAGGCCCAAGACCGGTTCAAATAATCGTCACTGATTGTTGGCCGTGAGCGGGAATCGAACCCGGGTAGCCAGGATTCGTAGCGCAGCGTAGCGCTAACACCTACACTACCGCTCCCCCCACACACACAGACAGACGCACATATACACACACAGACACACCCACAGACACACCCACACACAGAGACACACACACAGACACACCCCCCCCCACACACAGCCACACACACACAGAGAGACACACAGACACACACACAGACACACACAGAGAGACACACCCAACCTCCCGCCCCCACACACAGACAGACGCACAGACACACACACACAGAGACACACATAAACACAGAGACATACCCAACCAGGCTGCTCACTTGAACGCGTGCTCCTGAACACACACACACAAACACACGCACACAGAGAGAGACACAGACACACGAGCAAACACACGCACACACACAGACACACACACAGACACACACACAAGCAAACGCACGCACACACACAGAGACACACAGACACACACAGACACACACACAAGCAAACGCACGCACACAGTGCGAGCGATGTTGCACGTTCATTAATGAACTTGATTAATGAACCCGGACGCGAACCGCTCTCGTCGGCGCCACGTGCTGTGCGCGTTATCGAGCAACTCTTTGAGCGGTTATACATTTACATATTGTATCCCCTTCGTGTTAAACAAAGAAGAGAGATAGTGAGGGAGAGCGAGCGAGAGAGCGAGTGAGCGAGCGAGCGAGTGAATTTTACGAAATGATGAACGAAACAAAGTGCCGAATACACCGAGCATCTTCTTGTTTCCACTGATCGTAAAAAAAAAGAGAGAGGGGTAGATGTTTATTTAAGATGGACGGAATTTCGCTTCACTTCCCCAAGCAAACTCGTTCTCTCTCTCTCTTTTACGATCAGAGGAAACAAGAAGATGCTCGGTTTAGTCGGCACTTTGCTTCGTTCATCATTTCGTTTTTTTTCTTCCCATTGCTTTGCTTGATGTGCCCCCCCCCCCACACACCTCCCCTTTTTCTTAAATGAAAGATTTTACGTATTTTCTCACTGTGAAACAAAATCAATCTGTGCTACTTTCTTCGTAGACACAAACATCAAGACGAAGAAACACGCTCTGCTCCTACTTACCCCGTCCCTCTCTCTATCCCCTCTTTCTACCCCCCCCCTCTCTCCTACCCCCTCTCTCTACCCCCCCCCCTCTCTCTCTACCCTCTTTCTCTACCTCCCCCCCCCTCTCTACTCTCTCTCTCTCTCTACCCCCTCTCTCTCTACCCTCTCTCTCTACCCCCTCTCTCTACCCCCTCTCTCTAACCCCTCTCTCTACCCCCCCTCTCTCTCTACCCCCTCTCTCTACCCTCTTTCTCTACCTCCCCCCCCCCCCTCTCTCTACTCTCTCTCTCTCTACCCCCTCTCTCTTTACCCTCTCTCTCTACCCCCTCTCTCTACCCCCTCTCTCTACCCCCTCTCTCTACCCCCTCTCTCTACCCCCTTTCTCTCTACCCCCTCTCTCTCTACCCCCTCTCCCTACTCTCTCTCTATGCCCCCCCTGTGTTCTATGTAATTTATTTTTAAACTACGACAAGTGCTGCATCTGCACCCAGCACTCCTCGCAGTCTTACGGCCTCCGACGGTAGCTCGTGTCTCCACGCAGAGCTCCCCGTCATCTGCCACCGAGCACACGGCCTCCTCCATCGCCCACTGCTCCATGAAGGCCGGCACGGCGTGGGTCAGCCGCGCCGCATGGCGGAACTCCAGCCCACACACCCTGGGGGCTCCGACCAGAGCGCGGAAGATGCCCAGGCTGCTGGCCGGACGTTTCCCCTCCACGACCACCTTCCTCGCCCTGTGTACGGCGAGCTTGGCGTAGCCGACGAGCACGTCGATCAGCCCCTGAAGATGTTGGGATCCATTGCTCTTCAGGTGTCCCTCTCTGTCTCTCTCTCTCTGTCTCTCTCTGTCTCACAAAATGGAGAGACCATTTCTCTCCCCGCATTGCGGCCGGCCCTCAGTGGAAACAAATGTACAAGTCTCCCCCCGTAGCCAAACGCTGCGGTGACCTCCAGTGGAGGTTGGCACACTGCACGTTGCCATCGGCCGTGTGGCTCAGCCGAATCTCGCCGGGGGTAACAGACTTGTGCATTTCCTGCGGTGCCAGGGAGGATCTGCCCCACCAGTACTTGCACTACCAGCGGCTCAAACTAATGTTCCGCCTTTTGTGGGACATCTTCAGGAAGCTGGGGGTACCCTTCTACAACAGCAGCTTCGTGTATGGGGTGGTGCCTTACCTGGCTAACAAGCGCCATGACCTCGCCAACTTCGCCTGTGCTCAGGCGATGATGGCGGTGTACAGAACGAGGAAAAAGATGCTGGAAGGTGACACTGACGGCTGCTCTGTGCTTCCAGTGTTCAGGGGCCTGGTCAAGGCGCGGCTCCGGCTGGAGCACGCGTACCACACACATGTCGGTGATGTGCACGTCTTCCTCGAACGCTGGGGGGACGGACAAGCCCCTCTCTGTACCAGCGTGGACGGCACCCTCGTGTTCACCTTCTGAAGCGCTCGCTCGTCACCGTGGCGTGCGCGATGACCACCACCACCACCACGTGACTTTTCTTTCGTGTTTGTGCGCGGTGCATTTAGCGCCACAACGCGTGGATTTGTAACGTTTATTTTCTTTTGTTTGCTGGTGACTTTGTGTATTTCATATTGAAATCGCCTCCAGTGCTTTTGCTGCTGGCGGCAATAAAAGTTGTTTAAAAGTCAAAGTCTCACTCTATCGCTCTCTGTCTCTCCTTCTCTCTCTATGTCTCTCTCTTTTTTTTTACGATCAGTGGAAACAAGAAGATGCTCGGTGTAGTCGGCACTGTGCTTCGTTCATCATTTCGTAATTTTTTTTTTTATAACTTTGCTTTATGTAAACCCCCACCTCTCGCTCACTCTCTCACTCACTCTCTCGCTCACTCTCTCGCTCACTCTCTCGATCGCTCTCTCGCTCGCTCTCTGGCTCGCTCTCTCGCTCACTCTCTCGCTCACTCTCTCGATCGCTCTCTCGCTCGCTCTCTGGCTCACTCTCTCGCTCGCTCTCTGGCTCGCTCTCTCGCTCACTCTCTCGCTCACTCTCTCGATCGCTCTCTGGCTCGCTCTCTCGCTCACTCTCTAGCTCGCTCTCTGGCTCGCTCTCTCGCTCACTCTCTCGGTCACTCTCTAGCTCGCTCTCTGGCTCGCTCTCTCGCTCACTCTCTAGCTCGCTCTCTGGCTCGCTCTCTCTCTCGCTCACTCTCGTTCTGCACGCAGCCCTTCTCGCAGTCCAACGGCCTCCGACGGGTAGCTCTCTGTCTCTCTCTCTGTCTCTCTGCCTTCTCGGCGCCTCCTAAGCCATTCATTCTGCTCGGGGAGAGGCCAAAAAAATATCGCTGCAGCAGCAGCGGCCAACGCCACCGAGCGCTGCGGAGCGATGGCAAAGCGACCGATGGCATTCAAATGACAGCCGAGGAGATGCGGGGTGGAGGGGGGGGATGGGCAGACTTCACTCCCCCGTATGAAAAGTATTTAATTGGGGAAAATTTTACACACTGCAGCACAGAAGGTAGCAAGAAAGAATATCAACACCCCGGTGAACGGACGGTATGGAGGGATCGGAATATTTATTTAGACGATAGGAGGAATCCGATGGGTTATTAAGTTATGTTTTGTATAAATGTTCAGTAGGGGCACGGGGTCAGAACGTTGTAACAACAAACAGTACAACAGCAATCGCGATAGGAGTGCAAAGTATAGGAAAGGTGAGCAAATCACAAACAAATATGCACAAGCAAATAAAACTAAACTATGTTTTTAGGTGGCTTAACATGTGGACATGTATAATAATTTAAATACTCTAAACGCGTGATGTTGTTTCTAAATGTGGAGGGGGAAAAACCGAAGGATCCAGAGAAAAACAATTCCACGCACAAACTCCAAATATACAGAGCAAGCGTCAGGGTCGGGGTCAAACTCACGACCTCCTGTACACCAGGCGAGGTAGTTAACATCTCTCCAGTAAACGTAGAGAATTTAAAACTCGTCTACGGATGCGCTATGCCACGTCCGTCTGAGCTCACAACCCCATTTTTTTTTCCCTTCCAGAAACACTTTTTTTCTCATCTTATTAAAAAATGCTATTTTGCTTTGCTGAATTAAACGAGTCTTGGCTAATGGTATTACATAGTGGCTTTGATGGAGGGAGGGAGTGAGGGAGGGAGAAGAGGGAGGGGTTGGAATGGCTTCTGAGTGAAGATGAATTTTGCATTGGCAGAGAAGGGTTGGGTGGTGGTGGTGGTGGTCGACTCAGCCTCAAATTAATACTCGGTGCGGTGTGTAAACATCGCCACTGGGGAGACAAAGGCGGCCGGGCGTGGTGCTGGCCACCCACCCCCTCGTGTGCCGTTCCGGCCTTTCTAAGTTGCTACTCGCTAACAGCACTTGCCCCAACAGTCTGTTAAGGTTCCACGGGGGATCTTTGTCTTTGGCGGCGCTACGCATGTGTCGCAGTCTGTCGCGGCGATGAAAAGAAGTGAGTGAGTGAGGGAGCCAGACATAGCCTCACACAGTCGTCTGGAGCTCCCTTCAACCCTCCGTTCCTATCCACGAGTTTCCAGTCGAAGCGAAGGAGCTCCCTTTTGTCTTCTCTTCCGTTGTCTAAATGCGACACCGAAAACAAATTGTCGTGCACTTTGCTATGAAGTTGCATCTCGGGCTTTGCTCAACATTTCTGCGCTGTCTTCTTGGTTCTTTCGGTAAAGTCACGTAGAAGGGAAATAATAAAATAATACAAAATAAAACATAATAAAATAATTCTCACGACATTTCGGCCACAACGCAAGCAGCCGTCCTCAGGTGAAGAACAGGTCTGTCGGAAAGACAGCGTCTAAGAATGATTTTATAATGTTTTTATTTTATTTTATTATTTCCCTTCTACGTGACTTTACCGAAAGAACCAAGAAGATGAATCCCTGCAGTCACGAAAACTTTAAATCGAAATTCCTGCGCTGGTCTACTCCCCGTTGCTCCGGTTTCTGCTCCCGCACGAAATCCAAACTGCCATCGATGGAATTGCTGTCGAGAACATGTCCCAATGTAGCAGCATTTGGGAGATTAAATACATATGTATTTTCGACTCTCGGCGGGGCTTCCCGGCAAAATAAATTATTATTTCACGTTTGTCGTTGTCTATAGGGTTGTCTCTAGCGTGTGTTTGTGTGTGGAGTTCGTTCTCTGATCCTCCGTGTGTCTCTCAATGAAACCGACCGTTGAGAAAAGTGAGCGGGCCTGGGCAGAACGAGTCACCAGACGGGACGATGATGACGATGATGACGACGATGGTGACGATGATGACGACGATGGTGACGATGATGACGACGATGATGATGATGATGACGATGGGAACGATGATGATGATGACGATGATGATGATGATGGAAATGATGACGACAATGGTGACGACGATGGTGATGATGATGACGACGATGGTGACGATGATGATGACGATGATGACGACGATGATGATGATGATGATGACGATGGGAACGATGATGATGATGGAAATGATGACGACAATGGTGACGACGATGGTGATGATGATGACGACGTTGGTGACGATGCTGATGACGATGATGACGACGATGGTGATGATGATGATGATGACGATAATGACGACGATGGTGACGACGACGATGATGACGATGCTGACGATGGCCGTTGGTCAGAGTGGCAACCACGTGGTTATCGGAGGTCATTTTGTGGATGCTGGGGGCGGTGGTGGTTACGCTGCATGTGGCCTGCAGTTCAGAACTACGGAGGGTTGGTGGATCACCGCACAGACGTCGTGACACTCCCTTCCCGCGCGCGTCGAGGAGCAGCCGTAGTCCTGCTCACCAGGCGGTAGCACAGCAAATGTGGACTCCACCCAGGGCCGGACTGAGATTGTGTAAGGCCCCTGGTGCTACAGGTACTGTGAGGGTCCCCCAGTAATATTTATCAAAAGGAAAAAAAGTGAAAGAAAAAAAGATATTTTACAAGGCTGACAACAAATACAATTCAGCGAAAAATTCAGTGAAATCACTTTTCACTTCATCTCTGAAGGCGCCTGGGCTGCAGCGCCTAAAGCCCCCACGTCTTGATCCCGCCCTGACTCCACCAGCTCCTTCTGTATGGGGATCGAGGGTTGCCTCTCCACCCCCCTTTGTCTCCCCCAGCGGCAGCATTTACACATCGCACCAGGTACTCATTTGAGGCCGAGTCGACCTAGGGGTGGCTCAGGACCAAGTTCAAAGAAAAAAAATCGTCACCGGTGTTGGTGGCCGTGCACGGGAATCGGAATTTGGTAGCCGGGTTCGTAGCGGCAGCGGTGACGCTCACCACGGTGAGGCTCCCAGCTGACTTTCTGTTGCCCGTGCGCGGATTTGTGCGTGCCGACCGTGAAGCTGGCGGCGATGGCATCCGCAACAACGAGAGAGAGAAGAGAGTGCGATGTAGAACACTCGCGATCGTTGGCGGCGCGAGCAGCAATACCTCGAGTCGGAATCATGGACACACACGCACGCACACGCGCACAACAACAACAACAACAACCGCGAGGGTGCCGTGGTGGGGAGTTGTCGCTCGCTGCGGGAGCGCGGTGATTAATCCGCGCGCGGGGCGAGCTCGGAGCCCTCTCCCCTTGGTGGGTGTCGCGCGATCCGAGCCGCGCTTCGCCGTCATTTGTCACGGCGCGCCACTCCGCACTGCGCGCTGGTCCGCGCCACGTAGCCGCACGCGGTTACGCGGCGCGTGCCACTCGCTGTCACGTGACGTGTCACGTGCTGTTACGCATCGTGTCGCGTGTTGTCACGTGACGTGTCACGCGCTGTTACGCAGCGTGCCACTCGCTGTCACGTGACGTGTCACGTGCTGTTACGCATCGTGCCGCGTGCTGTGACGTATCGTGCCGCGTGCTGTGACGTATCGTGCCACGTGCAGAGACGCGGGGTTGGTGGCGACGAATCGTGCCACCTTCGTTCGCGCCTCTGTTTGCAAAGTCGTCCTTCGTTTGTTTTCGTTGCGGTCGCGGTTCACGTCTCCGTCCCAAGTTGTTTGAGCAACCTGCACATTGGGAAACGTGCGTTTATTTTGGACCACGTCGTAGACGTTGTCAGAAGGGAGACACACGCGAACGGACGTGCGTCCATGGTAGTAGCCAGCTACCGCCTCGTGTGCCCCACCGAGCCTTCATGGGTCGCTGCTCGCTAACAACACTTGCCCCGAAAGTCTGTTAAGGCTATACTTGGGGGATCTTTGCCCTTGTGTGTATGTGTGTGGGGAGCGGTAGTGTAGCGGTTAGCGCGCTGCGCTACGAACCTGGCGACCCGAGTTCGATTCCTGCTCACGGCCAAATTCGGCGACGATTATCTGAACCGGTCCTGGGCCTCCCCTAAGTCGACTCAGCCTCAAATGAGTACCCGGTGCGGTGTGTAAACATCGCCAATGGGGAGACAAAGGCGGCCGGGTTTGGTGCTGGCTACCCACCCCCCCGTCTACCGCTCTGGCCTTCATAGGTGCTCGCTAACAGCACTTGCCCCAACACTCTGTTACCGGCTATACGGGGTGATCTTTGCCTTTATGTGTATGTGAGATAGAGAGAGAGGGTGGACCCGGGTGTGCACATGTCTTTCCATGGCTGTGTCAGCACCATAACCCCAAAACCCCACGATCGGTTGCCAAATTCCTTGCTTGGGACAGCACCTCTTTGTGGCCACCAAGACCTCACCAGAGGAACAAGAAGCTACCTCCTGGAACTGCTGACGAAGATTTCCCCGAGTAGCCTTGGGGTGAGTGCTGTCCGTGGCGAATAGCAACCTGTGGATTTAAAATACAAAATTTGTAATCCTTTATATTAAGTTCACTTGCTTGCTTGCTTGCGCGCTTACGACCGTGCAAATCTTTCGGTCGTTTTTTAACCCACTTCCCGTGATCCAATCGAGCTGACATTTTGCACACAGACTCGTCGTGCGTGACAATTTATTTTCGTGAAATTTTTTTTCCATAACTTTACACTTTTTAGGAATTTTTTTTTATATTTAATTACCAATTGCTTAATGGTGGCAGGCAATCATCTGACCCATAGGTGGCAGCCATCTCAAGCTAGAGGACGAGAGGACTCTAGCCGCCACGCATAAAAAGGATTTATAGTGATAAACTTTGTTTTTACGGGTTAATTTTTTTTCTATTTGACCACTGAGCTGTATAGGTCATTTTCAGAAGCGACGTGTCAATCACCAATGAGAGCTCAACGAAGTTGTTTATCGTCATCTTGTGGACATTTAGAGCAGCCGAATACTCTGCGAAGGCCGGCAGTGCAGCACACGCACTGCGTCAGCGCTCTACAAAGACAAAGATCCCCCGTGTAGCCTCAACAGACTGTTGGGGAAAGTGCTGTTAACGCGTAGCACCTATGAAGGCCGGCACGGCACACGAGGGGATGGGTGGCTAGCACCACGCCCGACCGCTTTTGTCTCCCCAGTGGCGATGTTTACTCACCGCCACTAGGTACTGATTTGAGGCTGAGTCGACCTAGGGGAGGATCAGGACCGGTTCAGATAATCGCCACCGGTGTTGTCCCGTGAGCGCGAATCGAACTCGGGTGTCACCAGGTTCGTAGCGTCAGCGTAGCGTTGACCGCTTCACTGCCACTCTCAAAAGTGGTGGTGCTGGTGCATTGGGAGCCCCTGAGCAGACAGCATTTTTTTGGGGGGGGGGCGCGGGGGGGGGGGGCTTCGTTTGATTAACAAACTCCTGATGAGATGACAGAGGAGATCAGGGGTGAGTTTCGGATTAAAACTTTCGGAATTTTTTTTTACAATAATAATTTTAAATGTTTTTCTTCTTGGTTCTTTCGGTAAAGTCAAGCGTAAATAACATAAAATTGGCTCACCCACCCACTGACTCACCCACTCACCCATCAACCCACTCACCCACTCACTCACTAACTCAACCACTCATCCACCCACTTACCCCTAAACTTACCCACCCACCCACTGACTCACCCACTCACTAACTCAACCACTCATCCACCCACTTACGCCCACACTTACCCACCCACTCACACTCACTCACTCACCCACCCACTCACCCACTGATTCACCAACCCACTCACTAACTCAACAACTCATCCACCCACTTACCCCACACTTACCCACCCACTCACATTCACCCACTCACTCACCCACCCACCCACCCACTCACCCACCCACACTCACTTACTCACTCACCTACTCACCCACTCACTCACTAACTCACCCACACACTCACCCATCCACTCAGCCACCCACTCACCCACCCACCCACTCACCCAATCACTCAACCACTCACTCACTCACCCACCCAACCACCCACTCACTAACTCACCCACCCACTCACTCACCCACCCACCCACACTCACTTACTCACTCACCCACCCACCCACTCACTAACTCACCCACCCACTCACTCACCCACCCACACTCACTTACTCACTCACCCACCCATCCACTCACTCACCCACCCACCCACACTCACTCACTCACCTACTCACCCACTCGACGTAATATAAAATTCTCTTTTTGGCTTTTGAGTGTCAATGTGATGATGGCGTTTTGAGCGGCAGATGATTTGTGCCAGTAAGGGCGCAGCCACGGATGTAAAGTTTTTTTTTTAATGATTATTAATTTACTCAACTTGACTTTACCACTTGAAAGAGGAAGTTTGGTTTTGGGTTAGAGTCTGCGCTCAAGATTGGGATCTCGCTCTCAAGTTCCTGGTTATGGTCACCTCATGAGCCCCGAGGCCTGGGGCAACGCCACCCAAGTTGAACGTCAGCAACAATTATGATTATTGTGGTGCTGCTGCTGGTGGTGGCTGGGGTAGTGGGTAGCGGGGTGGGGAGGGGGGGAATTGTGGTTGATGGTTTAGTTGTGCAATGACGAATTCAACGTCACATTTTAATTATTCAAATGCACCGGTGGGGGGGGAGGGGTGGGCTGATCAATGTCAAAGCCAAAGTTTTTACTGTCGCTTTGGCTGACGGTCGCGGCTACTACGCTGCACGTGGCACGTGTAAGGGCGCCACGGTGATGAGATGTTAACTACGTCGCCTGGTATACAGGTGACGTGAGTACTCTTAGGTTTTTTCGGTAAAGTTACGTAGGTAATAATAAATAATAATAATAATATAAATAATAATAGAAATAAAGTAATACATCACGACGTTTCGGAGGCAACACAAGTCTCCGTCATCAGGTGGGACCGTCACAGCTAGATTTACTGTATCTATAAAGGGTACGTGAGTTTCGCTGCCGACCCTGACGCCTGCTGTATATTTGGAGTTTGCATGTCCCCTCCGTGGTCCCGTGAAATTTCTCTCCGTGTCCTCAGGGTTCTCCCTCCACATTTAGAATGAACGCCACGCGTCCACAGCATTGAGCTGCTGCGATACATTTCCACGTGATAAGCCACTTCGTTGAGCTATCAATCGTGGCCAGGTCGCTTCTGAAATAAGCTACATGGCTCAGTGAGACCTTACCCGGTAAAATAAAAAATAACAGTTCCGTTTAGTTGTGACTAGCCCACGAATAAAGACGGTGCTCACTGCATCGCGCGCTTTCCGATGCCCTTCTGCGGCCGTCTGGAACGCTCTGCCTTCCGATATCACAAAGCCACTGAGAGCCATGATGCACTTTTACATATCGATTGAAAACTCGTTTCTTTAAAACAGCTTTGCGGGTTTCGTTTTGGTGTCCTTCCCCCCGCGTCTGCGATTAGCACGATCGGCTACGTACGGTGCGAAAAAAGTTTGAAATACATACGTAATCCAGCACTGTGGAGGCAGCAGCGAGGAGGTATTGGTGGATCACGACACTCAAATATTATGAACCTCCATATCCGTGGACCTCACTAAGGTGCCATGGCCCCTTGCCGTTCCACGAGAAGACGGCGGAGCAAAGAGCGGACTAATCTCCATCTGCTACAGCCGTAAACATCTCAATGTATAGAGGACAGCGAAGCTTGGGCAATTGTTGGCAGCTTTTCTCTCAGTGTTGCGAGCTATCACAATTGATTCGTCACCGAGAGGACGACTTTGAGATTATATGTATCCATCACCGAGAAGTCCACTGCAGCTAAAAGCTGCCTCTGGAGTCACGGTCAGAATTCGAATTCATCGTGGAGAAATCCAATGTGCTACGAAGTTATTTTTCACAGATGTCCCGTCGTCATCATCACCATGAGCATCATCATCCATGATCTACCCACTGCTGGAAACTGTTCACAACGGCTTTCGTGCTGCGTTCCGAGCCCAACCCGAGTTCGACTCCAGGCCACGGCTAACGTCAGGGAACGTGTCCCTGGGCACACCCGGCCTTCACCAAACCCGCGCTGACCAGAGTGGTGAAGTATGGCCGAATCAACCGTCCAATAACCGACACACCGCGCACGTGGACAAACGGGGCTGTAAACGACGATCGCTCTCCGCTATTTAACTAACCCCCGTGGTCTCGTTATATAATCGTAATCCCAGCGAAGAGGTCATCAATATCATTGGCAGCGGCCCTTTTTCTTTTGAAAATAATAATTTGTTTAAAATCATTTGGTGCCAGTGGGCTCGGCGCGTGTAGCGCTTGAGGTCTCTCTATCTCTGGGTCGCGTCCAATGTTTAATGCGGCTGCCCGCATTCAATCTGAGGACCACTCTGCCAAGCGGAGTGAGAGGACTAAGGTGAGTTGCGTAACTGCCTTTGAACTTCTACTTCTCATTGTACTCCTCCTCCTCCTCATCTCCGCCGACGAGTGGAATGTTTGGGGCGCCGCAGTGGCGAGATGTTAACTCCCTCGCCTGGTATGCAGGAGGTCGTTTGCTCGATCGCGACCCTGACCCTGACTAGGCCTGCTGTATATTTGGAGTTTGCGTCTCTCTCTCTCATCATCATCATCACCACGGTGGCTAGGAGATGTGAACTCCCTCGCCTGGTACGCAGGAAGTCGTGGGTTCGATCCTGACGCCTGCTGTATATTTGGAGTTCGAGCGCCACACGGCCTCGCCGCTTGTGATGGGATCGGGTCGAGTTGCGCGCATCGTTTGGACGGGGAGCATTCGACGACGACGCGGGTGGAGAGTTTAAAATCTTGCGCGATCTCACGAAATAGATCGTGCGTCAGCGAAAACGCGGTGAGTCAAAGGTGCCCCCTCCCCCCTCCCCAGATCCCCCCAAATCCGTCGCAGTTTCAATCAACACGGTGATCTTTCCCGAGTTGCCACCTGTCCGGGTTTGACTCGACGCAGTGCCGAATGAGCCTAGTAGGAAAAGTAGCTACACATGTAGTAGTAGCTACTACTACATGTGTAGTAGTAGCTACTACACATGTAGTAGCTACACATATGTAGTAGCTACTACTACACATGTAGTAGCTACTACATATGTAGTAGCTACTACATGTGTAGTAGTGCTATTACATGTGTAGTAGCTACTACTACATGTGTAGTAGCTACTACTACACGTGTAGTAGCTACTACTACATGTGTAGTAGCTACTACTACATATGTAGTAGCTACTACTACATATGTTGTAGTAGCACTACTACATGTGTAGTAGCTACTACATATGTAGTAGCTACTACATAGTAGCTACTACTACATATGTAGTAGTAGCTACTACATATGTAGTAGTAGCTACTACATATGTAGCTACTACATATGTAGCTACTACATATGTAGTAGCTACATATGTAGTAGCTACGGGCCCCGCACTTTCAAGGGCCCCGCGCTAAATGCTTTCAAGCTATCAATTCCGGCTCAGTGATTCTGCACTTGCTCTATTACTATAGTACTATACCGCCTTCGACTTTTACGAACGACTGGTTGTTTAAGGTTGTCGATTTGCCGTATTATCCGGCTGTATAGCAGATTAAAAAAGTACAATAACTTTACCGTGCGAGTAAACATTTGCGTATTAATATTTCCGTGGGTTTTTTAAAAATAATTTAACGCCCCTTTATAACATCATGCTACAGGCCTCGCACTCGCTTCATCCGGCACTGACCCCAACGACGTTTGCGATCCCATCATCTGGCGACTCTTCCAGCCGTGAAAGAAACGTCGCCTAAAATCACCGACTTTGACCCGTACAGGGCCGGACGACATTGGGCGCCTGCGTTCGTGTGCCAGGGATCGGTTTGTGCCAAGATCTGGTGCCGGCGTTGCTGCGTTGATCTTCTCAGCAGGATTCTTGCACCGTTCTGACATTGGACCTCGGTGGTGACTGAGAAAAATGCCCAGGCAGTGTTTGATGCGTGTTCACGGGAATTTACTGCGCTTCGAGCCGCTGATTCATCGTTGAACGTTTGGAGTGGGCCAACTTCATGATCTCACTGCAGGAGAATCGCCCATTTTAATTTAGCCCAGCAGTTCCGATTAGCGCCGTTGGCTACGTGCGGTGCGAAAGAAGTTTTAACGCAGCGTGCATAAGCTACGCCAGCGCCACGTCCGGCCGCCTTTGTCTCCCCGAGCATGCGATGTTTACGACACACCGCCCCAAGTAGTACTCATTTTAGGCTGAGTCGACCTAGGGGAGGCCCAGGGCCGGTTCAAACAATCGTGACTGCTGTTTGTGGTTTCACTTCGTGGTTTTGTGTTCGGAGGGCGTTAGTCCGTGTACCGTAATGTCGGGGGGGGGGGGGTGGGGGGGGGTGTCGTGGTCATTCTGTCTATCAGCCACGCAACTCCCGGGGCACGCGGCCCGAAAACCGCTGACGAGGGTCCATGCAATGAAGCGGTGGTCGAGAGGAGGAGGAGTTGGAGTAGGAGGAGGAGTAGGCCAAGCTTTGTCTGGCGGTGGCTGCTCACCGCATTGCGCCCCAAGCCTACGCCACGCGCCCACTCAACACCTACACACTGCAGGCTTGGCTGCCCTTGGAGAAAGATTCGGGTGATAGATTATGGCTTGTGGTTTCACAGCGTGTGTGTGTGTACGTGTGTAACGTGTGTGTTCGGGCGTGGCGCTGGTCAACCAACCAGCCACCCACCCACCCACGCCTCTGGTGTGCCGCCTGTGACTTGCCTTCAAAGGTGTTGCTTGCTGCTGCTAGCTAACAACAACACTGCCCCCCCCCCCCAAAAAAAAGTCTGTTGCGGCTATACGCGGTGTGATCTTTGTTTTGCGTTTGGTTTGTGTTCGGACCTGGTGCTGGTCAACGATCCAACCGCCCGCCCGCCCGACTGCCTCGTGTGCCGTGCCGGACTTAATAGGTGGTGCCCACTCGCTGGCAACACTTGCCCCCAAAAGTTTGCTGAGGCTTCACGGGTGACCTTTGTCTTTGTGGGTGCACGCGCCACACGGAGCGTTAGCTCCGAACTGAAAGTGCCGATTGCCGTTGCGATTTTAAAACGATACGTTTCAAGTGCTATGAATGTTTGTAGAACTTATTTCGCACCCTACGTAGGCAATTGTGCTTTATCGAATATCGAGGATGGGGGGGGGGGGGGTCAGAGAGCGGTGGCGCAGCGGTTAGCGCACTGCGCGACGGAATCTCCGCCCCACCGCGGGCAACCCAAGCTCGATAGTAAGATCTTAATTTGAAGTTTTCGTGACTGCAGGAATCCATACTCTTTGGTTCTTTCGGTAAAGTCACGTAGGTAGAAAATAAAAGAAATCACGACGTTTCTGGCGCAACACAAGCGTCCGTCATCGGGTGGGAAAGCGTGGTCCGCTGCTGAGGCAGACTGTTCTTTTTAAAGTCTGCCTCAACAGCGGACCATGCTTTCCCACCTGATGATGGACGCTTGTGTTGCGCCCGAAACGTCGTGATTTATTTTATTTTATACCTACGTGACTTTACTTTTCGATAGTGAGGTTTGTCACGTAAACAGAACGTGGCCAATTCGTCACTAGTACAGCAACACCGGTGTGTTGGAGAACCAAGCCACAACATTTACAATCTGAGTACGACGTTTCGCCAGTTATTACAAATAGCTTCATCAGGTGACAGACACATTTGTGGAAAAGTCCACAAATGTGTCTGTTTAAAACAGCTGCAAAAGTCTAGGCCAGAAAAAAATGTTTTTTTTGTTGACCAGTGTCATACAGCAGCAGGCGTCGTCGGGGTCGGGATCGAACCCACGACCTCCTGCATACCAGGCGAGGTAGTTAACATCTCCGAGCCGCCGTGGCAAATCGTAAGAAGACGCTCAGGGAAAGTGAGGCTCACTTCACCCAACACTCGTGCGCGTGGCATCAATCAAAAGTTCTACAATCCTGGCCACGTGTTTCAGGCACACCGCAGCTCCTGGATTTGAAGACACCGTTCCAGCACCCCGCAACTTTTGTTTTAAATTGCCAGTGGGGGGGGAGAGACGAGGATGGGTGTCCCCTTTGAACAATGCTCTATGCCTCGCGAGGTTTTAGTTTAGGAGAGCGGGGTGATTATTAACGCGGACGGGAAGACGAGGAACAAAAGCGTTGCACGCCCGGTGAGGTTGTTTTTTTTTCTCTCTCTTCGTGTGTTGTTGCTGCCTTTCTCTCCTTCCCCAGGAGCGTGTTCGCGTCTATTCGCGTCGGCGTTTGGGCCACGACTCGTCAGAGGGCGGCGTGAGTCATCGCCCCCCGCCGTTCGATGTCGAAGTTTCCCATTTCCCATCGGCTGCGTTTGCAGGCGGACAGCGGTGGCAGCTCACGGCCGTGGCTGATGATGATTACCATCGTCGGCAAAACTACACCCGTAGAACAAGAAGTCAATGACAGCCAATAGCGACAATAATACGCATCGTTTTTATCAATCCGCTACTGGATGAGGTTCTGCCCCGACAGCCTTGTCGGTCGTAGCGGTGGTTGTGTTGAGCCATACTTGACACAGACCCGCGTGGTACTACATATGTAGTAGTAGTATGTAGTAGTAGCTACTACTACATATGTAGTAGTAGCTACTACTACATATGTAGTAGTAGCTACAACTACATAGCTACTACATATGTAGTAGTAGCTGCTGCTACATATGTAGTAGCTGCTACATATGTAGTAGCTGCTACTACTACATATGTAGTAGCTACTACATATGTAGTAGCTACTACATATGTACTACTACTACTACACATGTAGTAGCTACTACATATGTAGTAGTAGCTGCTACTACCTAGCTACTATGTGGTAGTAGCTACTACATTAGTAGTAGTAGTGGCTACTACTACATATGTAGTAGCTACGGGCCCCACACTTTCAAGGGACCCCGCGCTTAATGCTTTCAAGCTATCAATTCCGGTTCGGTGATTCTGCACTTGCTCTATTACTATAGTACTATACCGCCTTCGACTTTTTACGAACGACTGGGTGTTTAAGGTTAGAGATATGTCGTATTATCTGGCTGTGTAGCAAATGAAAAAAATACAATTACTTTACTATACAAGTTAAAAATGGGTGTGTTTTTAAATTTACGTGAGTTTTTTTGTGTCATTTAGGACCCCTTTATAACATCATGCACCAGGCCCCGCACTCGCTTCGTCCGGCACTGACGTGACCGATAGCCGGGAATCGAACTCAGGTGACCAGGGTTCATGGCGCAACTGCGTTAACCACTTTGCCACCAATCCAATCCAAACAGAATGATCTGTATGCTAACTTTTTGTGTGTTTTTAATTCCTTTTCTTCGAAAATTCTACCATCGGTGTATGCGCTTAATCTCATTAAGGCAACAAAAAAATTATATATTTCTCGTCTGCCCGTCCCCATTGTGTTGGAATGTTTCAGAACTCAATGATTGAATGATCTCGGGTTGGATGTGGTATCGTCACACACACGCACACGCGCTGGCGTGTGTCAAGAGACTGACAACAGTTGGGATGGCGCATAGCGTGCGCGTGTGTGTGCGTGTGTGCGTGTGTGAGTGTGTGTGAGTGTGTGTGTGCGTGTGTGCGTGTGTGTGTGCGTGCGCGTGCGTGTGTGCGTGTGTGTGTGCGCGTGTGTGTGTGCGCGTGTGTGTGTGCGTGTGTGTGTGTGCGTGTGTTTGTGCGTGTGTGTGTGTGTGCGCGTGTGTGTGTGCGTGTGTGTGCGTGTGTGTGTATATGAACCTGGCGACCTGGGTTCGATTCCCGCTCACGGCCAACACCAGTAACGATTATCTGATCCAGTCCTGGGCCTCCTCTAGGTCGACTCAGCCTGAAATGAGTGCCTGGTGCGGTGTGCAAACATCACCAATGGGGAGACAAGGGCGGTCGGGCGTGGTGCCTGCCACCCACCAGCTCGTGTACCGTTTCGGCATCCATCGGTGTTCGCTAACAGCACTTGCCCCAACAGTCTGTTGAGGCTATACGGGGGTTCGTTGTCTTTGTTAGCGAGCGCATATTGGATTAGCACGGTTGGCTGCGTACGGTGAGAAGGAAGTTCAGCATGCCGCCTTTGTCTCTCTCCATATGGTTCTCTGCGGTGTCCTACCCCCAAAGACAAAGATCGCCCGTACAGCCTGCACAGAATGTTGGGGCAAGTGCTGTTAAGCAAGCACCTCCGAACGCCGGCGCGATGCACGAGGAGGGTACGCCCGACCGCCTTTGTCTCTCCCCCCCCCCCCCGCGGCGATGTTCACCACACACCCCGCCACCGGGTGCTCAGTTGAGGCCGAGTCGACCTAGGTAGAGGCCGCGGTCCTGATTCAGATTCATCGGTAGCCCTGAGCCGGAGTCGAACTCGTGTCGCCGGCTTCTTAGCGCAGCGCGCTCGCCGCCGCCACCACCACCACCACGACCGCTTCCAAGCGTACACAAAGACAAAGACCCCCACCCATCTCGGTATAGCCTTCGACAGGCTGTCGGGGCAAGTGCTCTTAGCTCCTCGCACGCGCACGCAAAAAAGCCCCGCGTGTCCCTTGTGCGTTCGAGAGTCCCCTGTACCCCCCCCACCCCGCTGCGCGATGTTCGAAGGGGATTAGCGTGGGGACACGGTTTGTTTAGATAAATGTATGAATGTTTAAAGGCTGCACTGGGGGGGTGGACGATTGAGAGGCGAGAGAGGAAGCGGTGTGATCGAGTCCCCCGTGTTGGGCCGAGATTGATTTGTCAGCTGACTTAAATCGGGTGGCTCCAAAAGGGTTAATCATTGCAGGGCTCCCAACGAAGTGTGGGACCCGTGCGTGTGTGCGTCTCTGTGTGTGTATATGTGTGTCTCTGTTTGTCTCTGTGAGTCTCTCTGTGTCTCTGTGTCTCTGTGTGTCTCTGTGTGTCTCTGTGTATCTGTGTGTCTGTGCGTCTTTGTGTGTCTGTGTGTCTATGCGTCTCTGTGTGTCTGTGAGTCTCTCTGTGTGTCTGTGTGTGTCTCTGTGTGTATGTGTCTCTGTGTGTCTCTGTGTGTCTGTGATTCTGTGTATATGTGCGTCTTTGTGTATCTGTGTGTCTCTGTGTGTCTCTGTATCTGTGTGTATCTGTGCGTCTCTGTGTGTCTGTGTGTGTGTGTTGGGGAGCGGTAGTGTAGCGGTTAGCGCGCTGCGCTACGAACCTGGCGACCGGCAAACACCAGTGACGATGATTTGAACCGGTCCTGGGCCACCCCTAGGTCGACTCAGCCTCAAATGAGTACCTGGTACCACTAGAGAGACAAAGGCGGTCGGGCGTGGGGTGCCACCCACCTTCTTGTGTGCCGTTCTGGCCTTCATAGGACCTACCCGCTACCAGCACTTGCCCCAACAGTCTGTCAATACTATACGGGGGAACTTTGTCTTTTCGATTTAAAGCTTTCGTGACTGCAGGGATTCATCTTCTTGGTTCTTTCGGTAAAGTCACGTAGAAGGGAAATAATAAAATAATAAAAATAAAACATAATAAAATAATTCTCAGTGAGAATTATTTTATTATTTTTTATTTTTATTATTTTATTATTTTATTCTCAGTGAGAATTATTTTATTATGTTTTATTTTTATTATTTTATTATTTCCCTTCTACGTGACTTTACCGAAAGAACCAAGAAGAACTTTGTCTTTCTTCGAATGTTCATTGCGAACGGGGGTGGGGGGGGGGAGGTGTTTGGCGGTGTGATGCCGGTCTTCCCTAGGTCTTCTCAGCCCGAAATGAGTATCCGGTGTGGTGTATAAACATCAGCACTTGGGGAGACAAAGGCGGCCGGGCGTACGTGCGTGTCGGCCTCTCAAGAGGTCGCTGCTCACACACACACACGCGCGTGTGTGTGTGTGTGCCGGTCTTCCCTAGGTCGACTCAGCCCGAAATGAGTTACCCGCCACTGTGCATGGCGCAGATGTGTGGAGTGGCATTTCATGACGAGCTCTCGTGCGGTGCGGGGTGGCGGGCGGAGGTGAGAACGGAGCGGTGACGCCTGCGGTCTGTGCACAGTGCAACGGCGAGCCTGGGTTTGATTTCCAATAATGGATAACATCAGTGGCACGTGCGGCTGTGCGCGTGTGTGAACTTGAAACCCGACTTACGCCCGGTTGGCTCAGGCATAAATGAGCAGTTACTTTTCGATTTAAAGCTTTCGTGACTGCAGGGATTAATCTTATTGGTTCTTTCGGTAAAGTCACGTAGAAGGGAAGTAATGAAATAATAAAAATAAAATATAATAAAATAATTCTCACGACGTTTCGGCCACAACGCAAGCAGCCGTCCTTAGGTGAAGAACAGGTCTGTCGGGGAGACAGCGTCATTCAGACGCTGGTCTTCACCTAAGGACGGCTGCTTGCGTTGTGGCCGAAACGTCGTGAGAATAATTTTATTATGTTTTCTTTTTTTCTTTTATTATTTCCCTTCTATAATATTTTATAATGTTTTATTTCTATTATTTTATTATTTCCCTTCTACGTGACTTTACCGAAAGAGCCAAGAAGATAAGCAGTTACTTTTTTGGGAGTTTTTTTTTTTGGGGGGAGGGGGGGGGGGTAAGAGCAGCTGCGGTGTGCGTTAGCGTCACGGGCGAGGGGAGACAAAGGCGGCTGGGGACACGGTGCTCCACGGATAGTCCGTGGGTGGGTGACCGTCATGCCCATGAAGGTTTGCATCGCGCCTGCAAGGTCGTCGTTCTCACTCTTCTACTGCTACTAAGTACTAATTCTAGATTTGAAGTTTTCGTGACTGCAAGGACCCATACATACTCTTTGGTTCTTTCGGTAAAGTCACGTAGATGAAAATAAAAAATAATAATAAAAATAATAAAAGATAAAATGAAAATAACTATGTTTTTATTTTTCATCTACGTGACTTTACCGAAAGAAGCAAAGATAACTAAGTACATCATACTCCGAGGTCAAGGCTCTGTTCCCGTGGTGATCGGGATTTTGTTTGCCACTGCGCGTCGTGCCTCTGCTCATCAATCAGAGTCGTTAGAGTTGTTGAAGTCTGTCTTGTGGTTGAGTGGGTGAGTGGGTGGGTGGGTGAGTGGGTGGGTGGGTGAGTGGGTGAGCGAGTGGGTGAGTGGGTGGGCGAGTGGGTGAGTGGGTGACGCGTGAGTGAGTGGGTGATTGGGTGGGTGAGTAAGTGGGTGAGTGGGTGAGTGGGTGGGTGGGTGAGTGGGTGAGTGGGTGGGTGAGTGGGTGGGTGAGTGAGTGGGTGAGTGGATGGGTGAGTGGGTGGGTGAGTGGGTGAGTGGGTGGGTGAGTGGATGGGTGAGTGGGTGGGTGGGTGAGTTGGTGAGTGGGTGACGCGTGAGTGAGTGGGTGATTGGGTGGGTGAGTAAGTGGGTGAGTGGATGGGTGAGTGGGTGGATGAGTGGGTGGGTGAGTGATCGGGCTCGGTCTTTTGCCAGTGCACTGCTCCCTGGCTATTGAACAACGCTTTGTGCCTTCGGTAATAAGACGATCAGAGTCGTTAGAGCTGTTTAAGTGTGTCTTGTGGGTGAGTGGGTGGTTGAGTGGGTGAGTGAGTGGGTGAATGGGTGAGTGAATAGGTGAGTGAGTGGGTGGGTGATTGGGTGAGTGAGTGGGTGAGTGGGTGGCTGGGTGAGTGGGTGGGTGATTGGGTGGCTGGGTGAGTGGGTGGGTGATTGGGTGGGTGAATGAGTGGCTGAGCGATCGGGTTGTTGCCACTATGCACAGCTCCCAGGCTATGGAACAACGCTTTGTGCCTTTGCTAAGGAGCCATTCGGAGTTGCTACAGCCATTATTGAAGTCCCGTCTAAAAAACTCGCCTCTCAATACTGCCCTGTAACCCCCACCTAGTCCTGGCCGTGTACCCCTCTAAAAGTTTAGAAAAAGGGGGTGCTGAGCCTTCAGCAAGGGGGGGGGGGTCTTAGCCCCCCCCCACAATCGAAGCTTCCTACAGCCCCGATGTTGTCGCTCTACGCTAGTGGGTTCATAACCTTCACTGCAGCCTTGCACCCCCTTGGTTCGCAATCGTAAACAAAAACATTAGAGTGTTAATTAATACATAGGGGTTTGATGAAACAAATTGTACGTAAAATTTCGATTTAAAGCTTTCGTGACTGCAGGGATTCATCTTCTTGGTTCTTTCGGTAAAGTCACGTAGAAAGGAAGTAATAAAATAATAAAAATAAAAGATAAAAATAAAACATAATATTTTATTATGTTTTATTTGTATTATTTTATTACTTCCTTTCTACGTGACTTTACCGAAAGAACCAAGAAGATAAATTGTACGTAATATAGTTTTTTTCTTTGGGTTAGATCGCGTAAATATATAAATGCGTCGCTAAACCCGCCGCCACCCGACACAGCCAATTAGTAAGGGTTGTCACGTAAACAGAACGTGGCCAATTCGTTACTAGTACAGCAGCACACCGCTGTGTTGGAGAGCAAATCTACAACATTTACATGAATTTGCATCACCCATTCACTCGCGTCACTCATTCACTCGCATCACTCACTCATTTTTTAGACGATCTGCTGAATGGAAGTCAGTCGGTGGCTACGTACGGTGCGAAAGAAATTCCTTGCACACACACACACACACGCGCGCGCGTGCGTGCAAGCTTACGGGTCTGCTTTTTTCCCACTCCACTCCATTACCACCACCACTGCAGCCACCACCACTACCACTACAGCCACCACCACCACCACTGCCACCACCACGACCCAATAACAACCACGGAACCAACCCCACAATTCACAACGCAATGGATGGAGCTTGCGCAGCGTGAGAGGGGGGGGGGGTCAGAAGTCACGCCTGTCCCCTCGCAAAACCGCAGCCGATTAAATATTTTGACGAATTACACCGCGGCCTCGCACCGACTGGTAATGGATGCCGCGCGCTCGCCTCCACGTCGTGACGCTCCCTCGTCCCGCAGCCACAAAACACATCGCAGCCCCCCCCACCACCACCACCCACAACCTCCCCACCCACCACCTCCCCACCCACCACCACCCACAACCTCCCCACCCACCACCAACCTCTCCACCCACCACCACCCTCGCCACCCACAACCACCAACAACTTTGCCACCCACCACCACCACCCTCCCCACTCACCACCAACTTCGCCACCCACCACCACCATCCACCACCCACCACCACCCTCGCCACCCACCACCCCCAACCTCCCCACCCACCACCAACCTCCCCACCCACCACCACCACCCTCCCCACCCACCACCAGCATCACCACCCTCCACCACCACCCTCCCCACCCACCACCACCATCACCACCCTCCCCACCCACCACCACCACCCACCACCACCCACCACCACCCTCCCCACCCACCCCCACCCCCAACCTCCCCACCCACCACCACCAACCTCCCCACCACCACCCTCCCCACCCACCCCCACCCCCAACCTCCCCACCCACCACCACCAACCTCCCCACCCACCACCAACCTCCCCACCACCACCACCACCCTCCCCGCCCACCCCCACCCCCAACCTCCCCACCCACCACAACCCTCCCCACCACCACCACCCATCGCCCGAGCCGGGCACAGTGAATAGAACGCGCGGTGCGTGACGAGTCGAGACCGGGCGACTCGCGGCGTGGACGTAGTCGGAGGTGGAGTTCGTGATGGTGGTGGTGGTGGAGTGGCGGACGGGTAGAGCTGCGGATGGAGGGATCGAGGACATCCTTGGCCAGTGAAAGGGGAGGGAGTTGGGAGCGTCTGGAGGCATCTGTTGATAGCTACCTCCGGTGGAGCGTGGCATTTGGGCGATGCTGATGCTGCGCTGGTTCGTGGCTCAACGAACACGGTTAATTAAAACACTCTCTTTACAACAACAACAACAAAAAAATCCGACACATGCGTCAATAACAACACTGCGCGTGGCCTTAAAAGGAACACAAACATATTTATAGATTTGAAGCTTTCGTGACGGTAAAGTCACGTAGGTAAAAAAACGAAATTAAAATTTATAAAAATTAAATAATAAAAATCACTTGATGCAGCAAATCTGGCTGTGACGATCCCACCTGATGACGGAGACTTGTGTTGCCTCCGAAACGTCGTGATTTTTATTCTTTCATTTTTATTAATTTAAATTAAAAAAATTTTACCTACGTGACTTTTCCGAGCATTTATTAAATGGAAAACACTCCTTGCAGACCGCAACTTGAGTACATCACTGAAACTGCGCACACTGAAATGCTACATCTGGTCAATTTTGCTGTACGGAGTTGAGACGTGGACACTGACAATAACAGCAACAAAAAGGCTCGAAGCTTTCGAGATGTGGCTGTATCGAAGAATGCTGAAAATCCCATGGACAGCCAAAACCACCAATACACAAGTTCTGCAAGATATGGGCACTGACAGGCAACTGCTGAAGACCATCATGAGCAGGAAGTGTTACTGCCTAGGCCACATTGCCCGAAACGATCACAAATACCAGCTATTAAAGCAAATCCTGGAAGGAAAAATCGAAGGGAAAAAACGACCAGGACGGCCAAAAACGACATGGCTCAGTAACATCAAAACATGGCTACAATTAACAACAGCAGCACAAACTCTACACGCCGTGCTAGACCGGGACCAATATCATCGTGAAGTCGCACACGCCGTTAGGCAGCACTAAAGAAGAAGAAGACTTTTCCGAAAAAACTAAGATTATGAACACGAACATATATTGCGGTCGTCTTAGTAGTATTACGGCAAGGTTATCTCTCTCTTGTCAGAAATAAACCTCGCCCGGCACCCAGAGCTTCGTCTCCTCGCTCGATATGTTCCCGTCTTGCCGGCAGAGCCCGTGGAAGAGGCGTGCGAAGCAGCACAAGCCAACAGCCACAGCGAGGATCGCGCGGCACGCGATTTACCGTGCGCCGAAATCGACGTTTTGTGCTTTGCCGAATCGGGCAGACCCCCACTGCCGAGCAGAGGCTGGAACACGCGAAGTTCACCAACCGGGGCGGTGATACTTCTCAACGGCATCCCACATCGCAACGCGAACATGCGGCCTCTCGTGTTTTGAAATGTGGTATTTTAGAAGCCCTCTCCCCATACCGTGTCGTGCACGATAAACGAGCGCCCTCCTGCTTGCAGGAACGAAGCCGGGTGCCTCGATATGAAATCGCGGCACGAAACATACCAGTCCCCGTCCGTAGCGTGGTTTATACTTTGTAGACTTTTTGTTTTTAAATTTTTTTTTCATTTCATTTTTTTCCACTTCCCTCCGTCTCGTGCCAACACCATCGAGTCGTGGCCACATGTTGCTGGCACCAAATCTCGTAATTGGGCGCCGTCACGCCATCCTCTGTTGGGTCTTCCTCTATTTCGGGTTCCTTCAGTTCTTCCGAACAACAACAACAACAACCATAACAACCACAACAATTTTAACTCACCTGTTGTTGTCCATCCTACCCCCGCACCCAGTGCCGGATGAAGCTAGTGCGGAGCCACTAGCATTTGTTATAAAGGGGCCCTGAATATAAACAAAACACATAAATATAAAAAAAACACATTTTTAACTTGCATAGTAAAGTTATTGTATTTTTTTTATTTTCGATGCAGCCAGATAATACGACAAATCGCTAACCTTAAACGCCCAGTCGTTCGTAAAAGTTGAAGGTGGTATAGTGCTATAGTAATAGAGCAAGTGCAGAATCACTGAACTGGAAGCGATAGCTTGAAAGCATTTAGCGCGGGGCCCTTGAAAGCGCTACATATGTATATGTAGTATATTTGTATATGTAGTAGCTACTACATATGTAGTAGTAGTAGCTACTACATATGTAGCTACTTTTGCTACCAGGATAATCCGACGCTACCCGCTCCCACCCACCCAGCCACGCTTACCCAATCGCCTCTGCCCACCAAGCAAAACAATGTTAACGACTTCTCCTGCACAGTCAGTTGCTTGGAGGTTTGCCTGTGGTGGGGTAAAGCGTTGGGTCAGCCAGCCTCTTCCAACACGTCCGCTCAGCGTAGAAGAACAGAAGATGGTCCGTTAACTCCTCGTGACAATTCGGGCGAAAGTCACCAAAATCGCCCCTCCACTCCATCCCGTCCCTCCCCCGTAGCCCTGTCGTGACCCCCACGTGCTCACGGTCACCGTCACTCATTCCTCGGCCTTTGCACTGCCCTTGGCGAGATGTTAACTTCCTCGCCTGGTATACAGGAGGTCCGTGGGTTCGATCCCGACCCTGACGCCTGCTGCTGTATATTTGGAGTTTGCGGTGTCTCTCTCCCCGTGGTCGCGTGGATTTTTCTCGGGATCCTCCGGGTTTTTCTCTCCACATTTCAAATCACCGTGTACGTTTTTAGTATTTGGCTGCTACACATTACCCCGTGATAAGCCACTTCGTTTGGCTATCATTTGTGGCCAGATCGCTTCTGAAAATGAGCTACATAGCTCAGTGGACCTTCCACTGGTAAAATAAAATAAACTGTAAATCTAAGTTATAATAGAGGCTTTTTTTTTGGGGGGGGGGGTTAAATCGCGTAAATATATAAATGTGCCGTTAAAACCCGCCACCACCCGACACAGCCAACTAGTAAGGTTTGTCACGTCAACAGAACGTGGCCAATTCGTCACTAGCACAGCACTAACCGGCGTGTTGGAGAGCCAAGCCACAACATTTACAATCTGAGCACAAATCCAAGTCACTCCATTTTCGTTCCCGCTTTGAAACTCTGTACCACAAAGAGCGTCGCGAGCTGATGCGCTCCGTGCACACACGCACACGAAACACGAGATAAGAGTCGGGGGGGGGCGCGACGCGACAATTCGGCATCGTGTAACCGTAACCCGTACAGCCATTGCCCAGCAAGCAGCCGTCAGCTGGACCAGACAACAGACCTACAAAGACAAAGAACCCCCCGTGTAGCCTCTAACAGAATGTTGGGGCAAGGCGATCGCCAAGCGAGTAGCAGCACCCATTAAAGCGGGCACCGCGCACGTGGTCCAGAACCACCACCACCACCACCAACCACCACCACTCTCCCTGTGGGACCCGCCAGCTTCCGCGGATATCTTCCGTCGCAAGTCGCGATGTTTGGAGGAGGGGGTGGGGGGGGGACCTCCAGAGCCGCCCACAATCCGGGGGGGGGGCAGCGAGTGAGGGAGGGAGGCATCGGAGCGCGGGGATTTTGCTAAACGAGGTGCGCAGTTGATTTGGAGGGGTCCCATCAATCCCCCACCTCTCCTCTCTCTCTCTCTCTCCTCCTCTCCGAGGATCGAGACCAATTTGGTGTGAGGAGCAGTGAAGAGTGGGGGGGAGGGGGGGCATAGGTGCAGGCACCCTTGCTGTGCTCCCCCCCCCACCACCACCACCACCTCTTCACTGCCCCCCCCTCACTTCCGCAGACCGCCCCGACCCCCTCCACTGCCCCCCCCCCCACCCCCCACAATTTTCGACGAGCTCCTGCCGAGATGCTGCTCCACCCAGCACGCGAGCTGATTGTATCGCTCCGTCTCCTCGTTAGAAGTTCCTCCCGGACGGGTTCCATTCCTCGGCTGCCGCTCTCCACCCTTGCACGCGAGCCCATTTCATCGCTCCGTCTCCTCAAGCGGACGTCCTCCCGTCGATGTGACGGGAGTCGAGCACGAACCCTCATCGCTCGCATCAATTGCGTGACGTCGTTAGCTCGTGTCGGTCACAAGCACCAGTGGTGCCTGCCACACCTTGCAGAGGGCAGGGGAGCGACGCTCACAACAACGAGCGGATGAACCGGGCGGATAAAATGAAGGAAGTTGGCAGAGTAGGGGGGGTGAAGCTGGTGGTGGATCTGCCCGGTCGTCTCAGACAGCCAACCCATGGCACCTGCTGGGTGCGTTCCGTGACCGGCCTTCGACACTTCACGTGGCCTCAAAGTGCACCTAGCCTGGCACAGGCGCCGTGGTGACGTCGCCGCCACTTAGTGGCTGACTTGAGGGTGTCCTGTTGCCTTAGCGCGCTTGTTAACTCGGGAGCTGTGGACAAGCCGATGTCTGCCTACGCAGAGGTTTGAGCTATTAAGCCATGTTGTACATCCATAATGGAGTTTATGTTTGGGTTAGATCACGTAAATATATAAATGTGTCGTTAAACCCGCCACCACCCGACACAGCCAACTAGTGAGGGTTGTCACGTCAACAGAACGTGGCCAATTCGTCACTAGTACAGCACTAGTGTGTAGTGTATAGTGTAGTATACTAGTACAGCACTAGTGTGTAGTGTATAGTGTAGTGTATAGTGTAGTATACTAGTACAGCACTAGTGTGTAGTGTATAGTGTAGTGTATAGTGTAGTATACTAGTACAGCACTAGTGTGTAGTGTATAGTGTAGTGTATAGTGTAGTATACTAGTACAGCACTAGTGTGTAGTGTATAGTGTAGTGTATAGTGTAGTATACTAGTACAGCACTAGTGTGTAGTGTATAGTGTAGTGTAAAGTGTAGTATACTAGTACAGCACTAACCGGTTTGTTGGAGAGCCAAGCCACAACATTTACAATCCGAGTACGACGTTTCGCCAGTAATTACAACCAGCTTCATCAGGCGGCAGACAGATTTGTGCTGTACTAGTGACGAATTGCCACGTTCTGTTTACGTGACAACCCTCACTAGTTGGCTGTGTCGGGTGGTGTCGCGCGCACGGCATGCCGTGCACACACGACGTGGACATTGTTAGACTGTCTTGATTTGAAGCTTTCGTGACTGCACGAATCTAAACTCTTTTGGTTCGTTCGGTAAAGTCACGTACGTAGAAAAATAAAATACAACTAAAAATGATATATCACGACGTTTCGACCGCTTGTGTTGCGATCGAAACGTCGTGATTCTTTTTTTTTTCCCTACCGAAAGTCACTTTACCGAAAGAACCAAAGCGTATTGTTAGACTGGTTATGACCAAGCTGGGAAAAAAAATAAACTGCACAATGAAGCGTGGAGAGGTTGAAGGCTTGGACTTTACAGAGAGAGAGAAAGAGGAACGCACGAATAAGAAAGCAAACGCAAATCGTGAGACACCATCACACTGACTATTGCAGAAATGCAAGTAGCCATGACCAGGGCACACCACGACGTCAAACATCTCTCGTACAGCGACCGTCCACCGGTGGTCAACCTTCCCACGCCGCCAAATTGTCGACCATCAACCGAATCAAGACCCGGAGGGGAGCGGCCACGTTTCCGATTCGGTCACCCGATGCCACGAACGGCGCCGTCGAAGATTCAACGGCCTGAGAATCCCGGAACCATCGATCGCGTAGTGAACACTCCACCACCGCCGCTGCTGCTGCCGCTGCCGGCTGTCTTCACTTCTTTAAAGGAGGGAGCGCTATGGGAGAGATCGCAACTCTGCGTCCGAATTGACACATTTGAGTGGATAGCGACGTCGAAAGTCACATTCTGTGAACCTGCCGCTACGAATCCACCCGACGGAAGGAGGCGACCGCGAGGGGCTTTTGACGGCGCAAGTGGAGAGCTGGGACTGAGCACGGAGCGGCAGCTAAAGGAGGGAGAGACGCGCCCGAGAGGACGTCCCAGTACAGAGATGGAGCGACGAGATTCCATCGCGGGTGGGAGCGGAGCGGGTCGTTGCATGGCACGTCCCGAGAGGGCTGGCCACGATGCATTTGGGAGGCCTTCATCCAGCAGCGGATCGACCAGGGTTTGATAGCGGTGATCACCACCTATGCGTGTCCGTGAGTCTCCGTGTAAGTCTCTCGCGTTTTGCTGCAACAATTTACTCCCAATCCTCCGATTTGCACGGTTGGCTACGTACGGTGCGAAAGAAGTTACACGTGCATACGTCCGTGGCTCAGTAGTGGAGTGAGCGGCACGCAACGGTACAGATTGGGAGATAAAAATCCTGGTTTGGAACTTGACTCCGTGCCATCATCATCATCATGATCCCTCCGGGTCGATAAAAATAAGTACCAGTTTGTGGGGAAGTCAGCTTCGCTTGTCCTATAGGCGATACCCGCTCCTGCCATGAGCATGTGGAATTTCCACCACTGGCGGCTCAAGGCTGTAAAGAAGAAATTATCACTGCCTCTTTTGCTCATTTGAGCAGAAAATCACTTTTATATTTTTATTTTGCGTGGACCATCTTCATATCCGGAATGCCTTCGTGTATCGGTGTGCTTGTAAGCCGAGTACACGCTCACTTCCCACCCCATCTGTATTCCTCTGCGCACTCCTGCCCTCCGCTTTCAGCCACTTAATCGCAATCCACTCCACCCTATCTGCATTGGCGGAGTCATGACCACTCTTATTGATCAAGGAGTGAGTGAGTGAGTGGTGGGTGTGTGTGTGTAGGTGAGCGTTGTACTGGATAGCGATGGAGGGAGGTTGGGGAGGCTTGGCAAGCCTGACGCAGGGGACAAGCTTCATCGAGATCATCTTCATCATCAGCCACAATCAATCCACTGCTGGATTTAAGCATATCCACGCCGCAGCCGTCTCTCACGGTGGCTGCGATGCGACACTCCGTCTTGCCCCTACACGCGAATTCATTCCGTCGCTCCATCTCCCTGGTGGTCGTGCCTCTCCAATGCGTTGCACTCTTTGCCTGCCACTCCGTTGTTATCCTTGACGCGTCCCCACCAAGGCCTATTACTTTCTTTAACAGTTCGTGTGATAATTGTTTTTTGACCCTTTTATCTGGCAACAAAACTGACACTTTTTATACAAGGAGTCGTGTTTGCATTGACCACAATACCTGCGGTCGGAATACAAACAAAAAACACAACTCTGATAATATATGCACTGTCCTTGAAATTGATTGGTTCACACCCGAGACAGCTTTTCTTAGAGCCTAGTCTCACATGGTGTTGGACCAGATGATGCCGTTAAACTAAGACTAAACTATGAACTTGTTTAGTTTTTATTTTACCAGGTGAGGACCAATGAGCTGTATAGCTCGTTCTCAGAGGCGATCTTGACACAAATGACAGCTCAACGAAATTCTAGATTTGAAGCTTTCGTGACAGCAAGGATTCATACTCTTAGGGTTTTGATACAGCAAATCTGGCTGTGACGGTCCCACCTGATGACGGAGACTTGTGTTGCCTCCGAAACGTCGTGATTTTTATTTTATTTTTTATTATTACTTTTATTAATTTTAATTGTATTATTTTTTACCTACGTGACTTTACCGAAAGAACCTAAGCGTATAGCTCAACGAAAGTGGGCTCATCGGGTGGAAATTGACAGCAGCCAAATACTCAAAACGCGTGAAGTTGATTCTACATTTGGAGGGGAAAACCGGGGAACACGGAGAAAAATCCATGCGACCACGGAGAGAGAGAGAGACATTCAGAACTCCAAATATACAACAGGCATCGTCAGGGTCGGGATCGAACCCACGAGCCTCCTGTAAACCAGGCGAAGTAGTTAACATCTTTTTTTTTTCGATTTAAAGCTTTTGTGACTGCAGAGATTCATCTTCTTGGTTCTTTCGGTAAAGTCACGTAGAAGGGAAGTAATAAAATAATAAAAATAAAACGCTGTCTCCTCGACAGACCTGGTCTTCACCTGAGGACGGCTGCTTGCGTTTTGGCCGAAACGTCGTGAGAATTATTTTATTATGTTTTATTTTTATTATTTTATTACTTCCCTTCTACGTGACTTTACCGAAAGAACCAAGAAGATGATAGTTAACATCTCACTACCATGGCGCCCATCGCGTGCATGTGCTTCTTACCCCATGCGCGCTGCCAACACATGCCCCTCTGGGTGTAAATTACGAGCGTGCGTCTCTCTGTCCCACGCGCACGACACTTTCCCGAAGCTGAAAAGTGTCAAGTTGTTGTGGGCTGCCGGTTGTTGGGTGAGTTGGTGGGTGGGTTGGTTGGGACAATGTAGGCAGAGTGGGTGGGTAGGTGGGTGGGTGGGTGGGTTGGTTGGTGGGTGGGTTGGTGGGTGGGTTGGTGGGTGGGTGGGTGGGTGAGTGGGTGGGGGGGGTTGGTGGGTGGGTTGGTGGGTGGGTAGGTTGGTGGGTTGGTGGGTGGGTGGGTTGGTGGATGGGTTGGTGGGTGGGTTGGTGGGTAGGTTGGTGGGTTGGTGGGTGGGTGGGTTGGTGGATGGGTTGGTGGGTGGGTTGGTGGGTGGGTTGGTGGGTGGGTAGGTTGGTGGGTTGGTGGGTGGGTGGGTAAGAGAGCGATTGTGTTTTTATTTTAAAACATTTGGGGAGATCAGGGAGGGGGGTGAAGGGGGGGGGGGGCGAAGAGGAAAGGGGGGGGGGGCTATATAGTGCCTCTGCTCGTTAGGCTAAGTGCAGTCGCCTTCTCTCAGGGTCATAGGGCAAACACGGACACAGCCCACAAATCAATACTCGCCTGAGAAAAGAGGCTCCCGTATTAGAGGAGAGTTCTCGGCGAGGGAGGTAGTTGAGGTGGGGGAGAGAAACACCTTTGTTTGTGCTGGGGTGGGTGGCTGGGTGGGTGGCTGGGTGGGTGGGTGGGTGAGTGGGTGGGTGAGTGGGTGGGTTTGGTGGGTGGGTGGATGGGTGGGTGGCTGGGTGAGTGGGTGGGTGGGTGGGTGGGTGAGTGGGTGGGTGAGTGTGTGGGTGGGTGAGTGGGTGAGTGGTGGGTTTGGTGAGTGGGTGAGTGGGTGGGTGGGTGGGTGAGTGGGTGGGTGGCTGGCTGGGTGAGTTGGTGGGTGGCTGGGTGAGTGGGTGGGTGGGTGTGTGGCTGGGTGGGTGAGTGGGTGGGTGGGTGGCTGGGTGAGTGGGTGGGTGAGTGGGTGGGTGAGTAGCTGGGTGAGTGGCTGGGTGAGTGAGTGGGTGGGTGAGTGGGTGGGTGAGTGGGTGAGTGGGTGGGTGAGTGGGGAGCGGTCGTGTAAATCGCGCACATCGCGCTGCGCTACTAACCCGGCGGCCTCGAGTTCGATTCCCGTCCACGCCAGCGCCGATTGCCTGAACCGGTCACGGGCCTCCCCTAGGTCGACTCAGCCTCAAATGAGTACACAGCGCTGTGTGTAAACATCGCCGCTCGGGAGACAGAGGCGGCCGAGGCGTGGTTGCAGACCACCAACCCCCTCGTGTGCCGTGCCGGGCCTTCATAGGTGACACTCGCTAACAGCACTTGCCCCAACAGCCTGTCAAGGCTATACGGGGGATCTTTGTATTTTTATAGTGTTATGAAGAGTGTTGGCCGTGAGCAGCGCGCTAACCACTACACCACCGCTCCCCTCAGGTGCTACTCGCTAACGGCACTTGCCCGAGCGGTCTGTTCCAGGCTACACGGGGGATCTTTGTCTTTGAGTGAGTGGGTAGATGCCAGGCCCCCACCCACCCACCCACCACACAAGTCCGCGCATTTTTCAAGACAAATGCGGCCCGTCTCGTGGTGACTCCCGGAGCGCCGCTCAGGGAAAAAAAGTGGGGGGGGGGGGGTAGTGGGGGGTTAGTGGGGGGGGGGGGGGGTAGTGGGGGGGGGGGTAGTGGGGGGTTAGTGAGGGGTAGTGGGGGGGTAGTGGGGGGGTAGTGGGGGGGGTAATGGGGGGGTAGTGGGGGGTTAGTGGGGGGGGGGGGTAGTGGGGGGTTAGTGGGGGGGGGGGTAGTGGGGGGGGTAGTGGGGGGTTAGTGGGGGGTAGTGGGGGGTTAGTGGGGGGGGTAGTGGGGGGGGTAATGGGGGGGTAGTGGGGGGTAGTGGGGGGTTAGTGGGGGGTAGTGGGGGTAGTGGGGGGGTAGTGGGGGGGGGGTAGTGGGGGGTTAGCGGGGGGGGTAGTGGGGGGGGGGGTAGAGAAAAGCCCGCGAATGTTAGTCGTAGGTGGGGGGGGGTAATTGAGAAGGCCTCACTAGCACTGACGGAGCGAGCGGGAGTGGTGGTGGTGGTCGTGGTGGTGGTGGTGGTCGTGGTGGTGGTGGTGGTCGTGGTGGTGGTGGTGGTCGTGGTGGTGGTGGTCGTGGTGGTGGTGTTGGTAGTGGTGGTGGTGGTCGTGGTGGTGGTGGTGGTCGTGGTGGTGGTGGTGGTGGTGTTGGTAGTGGTGGTGGTCGTGGTGGTGGTGGTGGTCGTGGTGGTGGTGGTGGTGTTGGTAGTGGTGGTCGTGGTGGTGGTGGTGGTCGTGGTGGTGGTCGTGGTGGTGGTGGTGGTCGTGGTGGTGGTCGTGGTCGTGGTGGTGGTCGTGGTGGTGGTGGTCGTGGTGGTGGTGGTGGTGGTGGTCGTGGTAGTGGTGGTCGTGGTGGTGGTGGTGGTGTTGGTAGTGGTGGTGGTGGTCGTGGTGGTGGTGGTCGTGGTGGTGGTGGTGGTGGTGGTCGTGGTGGTGGTCGTGGTGGTGGTGGTGGTGGTGTTGGTAGTGGTGGTGGTGGTGGTGGTCGTGGTGGTGGTCGTGGTGGTGGTGGTCGTGGTGGTGGTGGTCGTGGTGGTGGTGGTGGTCGTGGTGGTGGTCGTGGTGGTAGTGGTGGTGGTGGTCGTGGTGGTGGTGGTGGTGTTGGTAGTGGTGGTGGTGGTCGTGGTGGTGGTGGTGGTCGTGGTGGTGGTGGTGGTGGTGGTGGTGGTCGTGGTGGTGGTGGTCGTGGTGGTGGTGGTCGTGGTGGTGGTGGTGGTGGTCGTGGTGGTGGTGGTCGTGGTGGTGGTGGTAGTAGTGGTGGTGGTGGTGGTCGTGGTGGTGGTGGTGTCCGATCCGTCTCCAGCAGGATGCTCGCGGTCGCCGATTTGTTTTCGAGACGCAGTTCGAGGCGACGCCGTGGGATACATTCGTTCAGGAGGCGCCGTACGAATGGAATGTAAATTATTGACAATGAAAGCGGCGTTGTCGTTGTTGTCGTTGTTGTTGTGGTTGTTGTTGTGGGAGAATGTCATCAATAAAATAAAACAACGCATCGGTCTCGCAGATGTGTCTGTCCGCATTAAATGGTACAATAATTTATTGTTGTTGTTGTTGTTTATACATAACATCAGCCACGCTTGAATATTCATCGACGAACGCTTTACAGAGACTCAACACTGCCCATTGACTCCTTCGATTAGCACGGTTCACTACGTACGGTGCTAAAGAAGTCACTTAGAGGCGAATTGGAATCTATGAGACCATTTTTTGCCGGTAGAATTGGCGTTACACTTTCCGGCAATAACACAGGAGGTATTCATAATCAACGTTTTTGGGTTTAGATCGCGTTGATTATGAATAATATTGGTCGCGAAAGCCTACGTGTTAAACACAGGAGGCGCTAATATCTTCACAGAATCGAATCGATACCTAGACATCAGGTCTGCATGTGTTTGTGAACCCTAATTTTTTTTTCATGTTGACAATGATGATGTTGTTATAATGGATGATGTTGTTGATGATGATGGTGATGTTGACGGTTGTGGTGGTGATGATGATGATGGTGATGATGATGATGTTGACTCATTCCCTCACTCATTCCCTCGCTCACTCACTCGCATCCTCATTCATTCCCTCACTCACTCATTCCCTCACTCACTTGCATCCTCATTCATTCCCTCACTCATTCCCTCACTCACTCGCATCCTCACTCATTCCCTCACTCACTCGCTCACTCATTCCCTCCCTCACTCACTCGCTTCCTCATTCATTCCCTCACTCACTCGCTCACTCATTCCCTCACTAACTCACTCGCATCCTCACTCATTCCCTCACTCACTCATTCCCTCACTCACTCGCATCCTCACTCATTCCCTCACTCACTCACTCGCTCACTCATTCCCTCACTCACTCACTCGCTCACTCATTCCCATGTCACGTGCTCTCGGTGTTTCACCGTGCGGAGAGCGCTGCGTTGCTGCGCTCACGAAGCCCGCGTGAGTGTTGCATTGGCGCGACTGTGTGTGTGAGTGTGTGTGACTGTGTGACTGTGTGAGTGTGTGACTGTGTGTGTGTGAGTGACTGTGTGTGTGTGTGAGTGACTGTGTGTGAGTGACTGTGTGTGACTGTGTGTGAGTGTGTGTGTGTGACTGTGTGTGTGTGACTGTGTGTGTGTGACTGTGTGTGTGTGACTGTGTGTGACTGTGTGTGTGTGTGACTGTGTGTGTGACTGTGTGTGTGACTGTGTGTGTGACTGTGTGTGTGTGAGTGACTGTGTGTGTGAGTGACTGTGTGACTGTGTGTGTGAGTGTGTGTGAGTGACTGTGTGTGAGTATGTGTGTCCTTGTTGTCATTGTTGTCGTTGTTGTTTTTGTTGGTGTTGTCGTTGTTGTTGTCGTCGTTGTTGTTGTCGTCGTTGTTGTTGTTTTTGTTGGTTTTGTCGTTGTTGTTGTCGTTGTTGTCGTTGTTGTTGTCGTCGTTGTTGTTGTCGTTGTTGTCGTTGTTGTCGTCATTGTGAGTGTTGCATTGGCGCGACTGTGTGTGTGAGTGTGTGTGACTGTGTGAGTGTGTGACTGTGTGTGTGTGTGAGTGACTGTGTGTGTGTGAGTGACTGTGTGTGAGTGACTGTGTGTGACTGTGTGTGACTGTGTGTGAGTGTGTGTGTGTGACTGTGTGTGTGTGACTGTGTGTGACTGTGTGTGTGTGTGACTGTGTGTGTGACTGTGTGTGTGACTGTGTGTGACTGTGTGTGTGACTGTGTGTGTGTGAGTGACTGTGTGTGTGAGTGACTGTGTGACTGTGTGTGTGAGTGTGTGTGAGTGACTGTGTGTGAGTATGTGTGTCCTTGTTGTCATTGTTGTCGTTGTTGTTTTTGTTGGTGTTGTCGTTGTTGTTGTCGTCGTTGTTGTTGTCGTCGTTGTTGTTGTTTTTGTTGGTTTTGTCGTTGTTGTTGTCGTTGTTGTCGTTGTTGTTGTCGTCGTTGTTGTTGTCGTTGTTGTCGTTGTTGTCGTCATTGTGAGTGTTGCATTGGCGCGACTGTGTGTGTGAGTGTGTGTGACTGTGTGAGTGTGTGACTGTGTGTGTGTGTGAGTGACTGTGTGTGTGTGTGAGTGACTGTGTGTGAGTGACTGTGTGTGACTGTGTGTGACTGTGTGTGTGAGTGTGTGTGTGACTGTGTGTGTGTGACTGTGTGTGTGACTGTGTGTGTGTGTGACTGTGTGTGTGACTGTGTGTGTGACTGTGTGTGACTGTGTGTGTGACTGTGTGTGTGACTGTGTGTGTGTGAGTGACTGTGTGTGTGAGTGACTGTGTGACTGTGTGTGTGAGTGTGTGTGAGTGACTGTGTGTGAGTATGTGTGTCCTTGTTGTCATTGTTGTCGTTGTTGTTTTTGTTGGTGTTGTCGTTGTTGTTGTCGTCGTTGTTGTTGTCGTCGTTGTTGTTGTTTTTGTTGGTTTTGTCGTTGTTGTTGTCGTTGTTGTCGTTGTTGTTGTCGTCGTTGTTGTTGTCGTTGTTGTCGTTGTTGTCGTCATTGTTGTTGTTGTCGTCGTCGTCGTTGTTGTCGTTGTCGTCGTCGTTGTCGTCGTCGTTGTTGTTGTCGTTGTTGTCGTTGTTGTTGTTGTTGTCGTTATTGACGCACGTGTTTGCTAACGCGCGCCTCCGACGATCACGGTGGGGCTACGTACGGCGCGCAAGAAGTCCCGCGTGCAATCAGCGCGTGCAGATGAGCGGTGGGTCTAGTGGTGTGGTCCGATCAGCCGCTGCACATCGATCCACGCGCAACGCCGCAGGGTTCCATTCCCGACAGCGGCAATACAGCTTCGGCAAGCGATCTGTTGCAATCCCCCCTCTCCTAGGTCGACTCAGCCTGAACATAGACACACGCTGTGATAATACAGTCTATATGGGCTTAGACCTACAGTCTATATGAGCTTAGACCTACAGTCTATATGGGCTTAGACCTACAGTCTATTGGGCTTAGACCTACAGTCTATATGGGCTTAGTCCTACAGTCTCTATGAGCTTAGACCTACAGTCTATATGGGCTTAGACCTACAGTCTATATGAGCTTAGACCTACAGTCTATATGGGCTTAGTCCTACAGTCTATATGGGCTTAGACCTACAGTCTATATGGGCTTAGACCTACAGTCTATATGGGCTTAAACCTACAGTCTATATGAGCTTAGACCTACAGTCTATATGAGCTTAGACCTACAGTCTATATGGGCTTAGAACTACAAGTCTATATGAGCTTAGACCTACAGTCTATATGGGCTTAGACCTACAGTCTATATGGGCTTAGACCTACAAGTCTATATGAGCTTAGTCCTACAGTCTATATGGGCTTAGACCAGCAGTCTATATGGGCTGTATTGTAAACGCGTTTGAACCCGGCAACCTAAGTTCGATCACCGCCCCAGACTTAACAATCAGTGATCGATTGATACCTCTGAAGCGATCTATCTTATATAGGTGCAAATCCTATACCTATCCAGCACTGACCAGCGTGGTGAAGTATGGTCAAAACAACCTAAATTGCACAGCACTGCGTCCGTTATTGAATTTAACGCTGTTTCAAATACCACGGGTGTAAGTCCATTTGAAAATAACGTGAGATAATGCACATCGCAATGCGTTTAATTGTGTACGCGTGATATGTGTTATTACACTAATTAATATGTAGACCTATAAAAAGCTACACGTTTAATGTATCGTAACCATAACCATATATAACACGCAAAGCCGACAGACTTTACACAGTTTGTCACATATCTATATTTAACGTTTGCGCGTGTGATAAAATAGATTATAAACGTAATTCAATAACCTAAACCTCTCGTTTTTAACTGTGCAATATGGTCTATATGATAGATACAGGGCGTCTAAATACCGTCTATAAAAGTCGACAATACCTTCAGTACACGTACACAGCTTCGATACAATGTAGTATATGATGCGTGAAGTAGTTTCACTTTATTTGGTTTGGATAATGTACGAACGCATGAGTGAATGAGTGAGTGGATAGGTGAGTGGATGAGCGAGTGGATAGGTGAGTGGATGAGTGAGTGAACGAGTGGATAGGTGAGTGGATGAGTGAGTGAATGAGTGAGTGGATAGGTGAGTGAATGAGCGAGTGGATAGGTGAGTGGATGGGCGAGTGAATGAGTGAGTGGATAGGTGAGTGAATGAGCGAGTGTATGAGTGAGAGGATAGGTGATGATGAGTTTGGCGAGTGAATGAGTGAGTGGATGAGCGAGTGAATGAGTGAGTGGATTGGTGAGTGGATGGGCGAGTGAATGAGTGGATGAGTGAGTGGATGAGTGAGTGGATGAGCGAGTGGATGAGTGAGTGGATGAGCGAGTGAATGAGTGAGTGGATAGGTGAGTGAATGAGCGAGTGTATGAGTGAGTCGATAGGTGATGTGATGGGCGAGTGAATGAGTGAGTGGATAGTTGAGTGGATGAATGAGTGAATGAGCGAGTGAATGAGTGGGTGGATGGGCGAGTGGATGAGTAAATAGGTGAGTGGATGAGCGAGTGAATGAGCGAGTGGATAGGTGAGTGAATGAGTGAGTTGATAGGTGAGTGAATGAGTGAGTGAATGAGCGAGTGGATAGGTGAGTGGATGAGTGAGTGGATGAGTGAGTGAATGGGTGAGTGGATGAGTGAGTGAATGAATGAGCGAGTGGATAGGTGAGTGGATGAGCGAGTGAATGAGCGAGTGGATAGGTGAGTGGATGAGTGAGTTGATAGGTGAGTGAATGAGTGAGTGAATGAGCGAGTGGATAGGTGAGTGGATGAGTGAGTGGATGAGTGAGTGGATAGGTGAGTGAATGGGTGAGTTGATAGGTGAGTGAATGAGTGAGTGAATGAGTGAGTGGATGAGTGAGTGGATGAGTGAGTGAATGAATGAGCGAGTGGATAGGTGAGTGGATGAGCGAGTGAATGAGTGGATAGGTGAGTGGATGAGCGAGGGAATGAGTGAGTGGATAGGTGAGTGACTGAGTGAATGAGTGAGTGGATGGGCGAGTGAATGAGTGAATGGATGGGCAAGTGGATGAGTGGATAGGTGATTGGATGAACGAGTGAATGAGTGAGTGGATAGGCGAGTGACTGAGGGAGTGAATGAGTGAGTGGATGAGTGAGTGGATAGGTGAGTGACTGAGTGAATGAGTGAGTGGATGGGCGAGTGAATGAGTGGATAGGTGATTGGATGAACGAGTGAATGAGTGAGTGGATAGGCGAGTGAATGAGGGAGTGAATGAGTGAGTGGATGAGTGAGTGAATGAGTGAGTTGATGGGCGAGCGGATGAGCGAGTGAATGAGCGAGTGAATGAGCGAGTGGATGAGCGAGTGAATGAGTGACTGGATGGGCGAGTGGATGAGCGAGTGAATGAGCGAGTGAATGAGTGAGTGGATGAGTGAGTGAATGAGCGAGTGGATGAGTGAGTGGATAGGTGAGTGAATGAGTGAGTAGATAGGTGAGTGAATGAAGTGGGTGAGTGATGGCGGGTGAGTAATTGAGTGAGAAAAGGCTGAGTGAGTGAATTTAAAATCAAATTAAACAAATAGTAATCAGACCAAACACAACTAAATCGGAATAAAAAAAAAATTGCAGATCTTCAATCTACGACATTAATGTAAACTGTATATTGGTACATAACATGCATTCAGTCGATATATTCAATATTTACATTTAATGACATTTATACACAGTCTATAAAATACAGTATTTGACAGAAATATATATGTATGTACAGCTTCATAAATACTGTATGTAATGCACAATTACAATTATACAGTGAAGAAAATATTCAGCCCTTTGTCAATGTACTGCTGGATGAAGGCCTTCGCCTAACTTACAGTCGTGGGTGCGATTTTTAAACCATAATTAACCACTTATAATTAGCGATAGAAGTTCAACATGCAGCACAAACATACACACTGCCCATAGACTAACACTGCCCATAGACTAACACTACCCATAGACTAACACTACCCATAGACGAACACTGCCCATAGACTAAACACTGCCCAGAGACTCAACACTCCCCATAGACTCAACACTGCCCATAGACTCAACACTCCCCATAGACTCAACACTGCCCATAGACTCAACACTGCCCATAGACTCAACACTCCCCATAGACTCAACACTACACATAGACTAACACTACCCATAGATTCAACACTGCCCGTAGACTCAACACTACCCGTAGACTCAACACTGCCCATAGACTCAACACTGCCCATAGACTCAACACTGCCCATAGACTCAACACTACACATAGACTAACACTACCCATAGATTCAACACTGCCCGTAGACTCAACACTACCCGTAGACTCAACACTGCCCATAGACTCAACACTGCCCATAGACTCAACACTACCCATAGACTCAACACTGCCCATAGACTCAACACTACCCGTAGACTCAACACTGCCCATAGACTCAACACTGCCCATAGACTCAACACTACACATAGACTAACACTACCCATAGACTCAACACTGCCCATAGACTCAACACTGCCCATAGACTCAACACTGCTCATAGACTCAACACTGCCCATAGACTCAACACTGCCCATAGACTCAACACTGCCCATAGACTCAACACTGCCCATAGACTCAACACTGCCCGTAGACTCAACACTACCCATAGACTCAACACTACCCGTAGACTCAACACTACCCATAGATTCAACACTGCCCATAGACTCAACACTGCCCATAGACTCAACACTGCCCATAGACTCAACACTGCTCATAGACTCAACACTGCTCATAGATTCAACACTGCCCATAGACTCAACACTGCTCATAGACTCAACACTGCTCATAGACTCAACACTACCCGTAGACTCAACACTGCCCATAGACTCAACACTGCCCATAGACCAGAGGTGGGACAAAGTCATTGTTATGCAAGTCCAAGTCGAGTCGCAAGTCATCAAATTCATGACTCGAGTCTGACTCGAGTCCAAGTCACATGACTCGAGTCCACATCTCATAGGTGGGACAAAGTCATTGTTATGCAAGTCCAAGTCGAGTCGCAAGTCATCAAATTCATGACTCGAGTCTGACTCGAGTCCAAGTCACATGACTCGAGTCCACATCTCATAGGTGGGACAAAGTCATTGTTATGCAAGTCCAAGTCGAGTCGCAAGTCATCAAATTCATGACTCGAGTCTGACTCGAGTCCAAGTCACATGACTCGAGTCCACACCTCTGCCATAGACTCAACACTGCCCATAGACTCAACACTGCTCATAGATTCAACACTGCCCATAGACTCAACACTGCCCATAGACTCAACACTGCTCATAGATTCAACACTGCCCATAGACTCAACACTGCCCATAGACTCAACACTGCCCATAGACTCAACACTACCCATAGACTCAACACTACCCAGAGACTCAACACTGCCCATAGACTCAACACTACCCATAGACTCAACACTGCCCATAGACTCAACACTGCCCATAGACTCAACACTGCCCATAGACTCAACACTACCCATAGACTCAACACTACCCATAGACTCAACACTGCCCATAGACTCAACACTACCCATAGACTCAACACTGCCCATAGACTCAACACTGCCCATAGACTCAACACTGCCCATAGACTCAACACTGCCCATAGACTCAACACTGCCCATAGACTCAACACTGCCCATAGACTCAACACTGCCCATAGACTCAACACTGCCCATAGACTCAACACTGCCCATAGACTCAACACTGCCCATAGACTCAACACTGCCCATAGACTCAACACTGCCCATTGACTAACACTACCCATAGACTAACACTGCCCATAGACTCAACACTACCCATAGACTAACACTGCCCATAGACTAACACTGCCCATAGACTCAACACTGCCCATAGACTCAACACTGCCCATAGACTCAACACTGCCCATAGACTCAACACTACCCATAGACTCAACACTACCCATAGACTCAACACTACCCATAGACTAACACTGCCCATAGACTAACAACTAACCCATACACTAACACTAATATCATCGCCACTGGGGAGACAAAGGCGGCCGGGCGTGGCTGCTGGCCACCCACCACGCCGGTCAATTCGGGGTACCATAGAAATGGAGTACTGTACAATAATTGATGTTGCGACACTGTCCTCTGATAAGACAAAGATCACCCGTATAGCCTTAACACGCTGTTGGGGCAAGTGCTTTTAGCGAGCACCTATGGAGGGTGGCACGGCACACGAGGGGGGTGGGTGGCCAGCACCACGCCCCGCCACCTTTGTCTCCCTAGTGGCGATGGCCAACACCAGTGACGATTATCTGAACCGGTCTTGGGCCTCCCCTAGGTCGACTCGGCCTCAAATTAGTACCACCCGGTGCGGTGTAAAGGCGGCCGGGCGTGGGTGCTGACGATAGTTGCCCCTGCCTGTCTCTGCCGTACACTGCGAGAAATGTAGCAGGAGACCTCTTTGCCAAAATCCATGGACCTCCCCATCGATTGCGCAATTGAATGCCTGCAGTGGGATCGATGCGATGTTAAGTTTAATCATTTATCGGCTCTTTAAAAGCATGATAAATGGCATCGCGAATGCGATATTGTTTACTCAACCTCGCAAAACGCATTAGGAGCTCGCTAATGTGTTTTGCTGCTGCGCTTACAAGAGAGTGTGTGTGTGTGTATATATACTGTACTGCATCCATATACAGTACTATTTATATACTGTATTTATGGAGATTCCGTGCATTCATTACTCGCTCGATATGTCCGAAATGCTGCTAAGCCGCCTTGTAGTCGGGATTTATTGGCGTAAGGCACTACCACTAAGAGCACTTGGTGTGACAGGGCCAGTTTGACACGTGGTCATCCACAATACAGGGTTTTGTGTTTATTTCGCTTAGATCGCGTAAATCTATAAATGTGTCGTTAAACCCGCCACCAGCCGACACGGCCAATTAATAAGGTATCACAAGTGATGTCATCACATCTACCCCTCTATTTAAAGAACGAAACAGGTGGACACAAGGTGAGTCACTCACCAGGCAAGTCGCTCACCAGGTGAGTCACACACCAGGTGAGTCACTCCCCAGGTGAGTCACTCGCCAGGTGAGTCACACGCCAGGCGAGTCACTCACCAGGTGAGTCACTCCCCAGGCGAGTCACTCACCTGGTGAGTCACTCACCAGGTGAGTCACTCACCAGGTGAGTCACACGCCAGGCGAGTCACTCACCAGGTGAGTCACTCACCAGGTGAGTCACTCCCCAGGCGAGTCACTCACCTGGTGAGTCACTCACCAGGTGAGTCACTCACCAGGTGAGTCACACACCAGGTGAGTCACTCACCAGGTGAGTCACTCCCCAGGCGAGTCACTCACCTGGTGAGTCACTCACCAGGTGAGTCACTCACCAGGTGAGTCACACACCAGGTGAGTCACACACCAGGTGAGTCACTCACCAGGCGTGCAGAGCGACCCTCGCCCCGACACTGGCCACGTCTACGTGAGACCGGCATGCTCACTACGCAAATCAAACACAGCATCTCGGGAAAATCAGACGCACCAACAGACCTGTGCCAGTGAAGTTCTACAGATCTGGCGACACACCACACCACCCCACAGACCACACCACCAACACCACACCCACACACCACCAACACCACACACCATACACACTACACACACCACACAAACCACACAGACACACACCACACCCCACACCACACACATCACACAGACACACACCACACGACACACCACACACACTACACCACACACACACCACACACACAACACCACACAACACACCACACACCACACACACGACAAACCACACACACACCACACACCACACCACACACCACACACACCACGCCACACACCACACACACCAGACACCACACACACACCATACCACACACACACCACACCGCACACCACACACACCACACACACACCACACACACACCACACACACAGCACACACACCACACCACACACACCACACACACTACACCACACACACCACACCATACACACCACAACACACACACCACACCACACACACACACCACACACACCACACACACCACACACCACACCACACACACCACACACACCACACACACCACACACACTACACCACACACACCAGACCATGCACACCACACCACACACACCACCACACCACACCACACACCACCACACACCACACACCACACACACCACACCACACACACCACACACACCACACCACACCACATACCACACACCACACACCACACACCACACCACACACCACTCACCACACCACACACACACCACACACACCACACACACTACACCACACACACTACACCACACACACCACACCACACACACCACACCACACACACACCACACACACCACACCACATACCACACACCATACACCACTCACCACACCACACACACCACACACCACACAACACACCACACTACACACCACGCCTACCGGATTATAAGACGAACCTACGACGTGAAATACACGGAGCAGGCGGGCACCGTGCGTCTTATAATCCGGTAACTTATTCACAAGCCGCGTTACTTAGCGATACTCTTCTTAGGTTCCTTGCAGTCACGAAAGCTTCAAATCTAGAATTAGCGATACTCGTAGAGTGATTTGCGCAACACTGTTAATCCATTTGGGGGGGGGGCGTGGTTGGGTTGTTTGACCATACTTCACCACACCGGTCAGTGCGCATCGGTGACGAGGGTGGCCGAGCGAGGGCGAGGTTGGGGTGAGGGTATCACGGGACAGGTTCAGACCGTCGCTTGCCACTCGATGACTGCTGTGGTCAGGGATCAAACTCTGGCACGCTGGGTTCAGAGCACGGCGCGCTAACCACTGCGCCACCGCTCCACTTACGGAACGATTCTCGATTTGGGCGGAACGTTCAGCGGCGTTTTTACTTCTGAGCACTTCGCTTTGTATTGTCGGGGCACCCACGAGGGGGTGGTTGGAGTGGCGAATGCCGCACCAGGCCGCCTTTGTCTCTCCAGTGCGGCTGATCACACACGGCATCGAGTACGCATTTGAAAGCTGAATATTTTCTAGGGGAGGTCCAGGACAAGTTGAGATCACACGTTCCACTGATATTGTGAACTGCGAGCATACACACTTTATACATGCACACACACACACACGCGCGCGCTCTCTGTATGTTGAACTTCTTTCACACCCTACGTAGCCAACTGTGCTAACCGGCGGTGTGTAAATGGGTGTCTAACATAGCGCGAATAGACTGTTGGGGCAATTGCTGCGAGCGAGGACATTTTAAAGTGGTTCGATTATTTTTTTTTGCCAGGGGAAAGCGTGAGCACAAGTTACATTCCCGGCCACGTTTCACGTCAGCGGCGGGCGACTTCTGCAGCAAGCGTTGTAGTTTTATTTGGAGTGTTTTGGCCGCTAGGAATGTCCACGTGGTGATGAGCCACTGCGGTGAGCTATCGTTCGTGATGGGCAGGGCGGTTTTGAAAAATAAGCTCAGTGATGAAGCTGGTTGTGGATTACTAGCGAAACGTCGTAACTCAGATTGTAAATGTTGTGGCTTGGCTCTCCAACACACCGGTTAGTGCTGTACTAGTATACTACACTATACACTACACTACTATACACTAGTGCTGTACTAGTATACTACACTATACACTACTATACACTACACTATACACTACACACTAGTGCTGTACTAGTACACTACACTATACACTACACACTAGTGCTGTACTAGTATACTACACTATACACTACTATACACTACACACTAGTGCTGTACTAGTATACTGCATTATACACTACACCACTATACACTACATTATACACTACACTATACACTACACTACTATACACTATACACTACACTATACACTAGTGCTGTACTAGTATACTACACTATACACTACACTATACACTACACACTAGTGCTGTACTAGTATATGACACTATACACTACACTATACACTACACACTAGTGCTGTACTAGTATACTACACTATACACTACACTATACACTACACACTATTGCTGTACTAGTATACTACACTATACACTACACATTAGTGCTGTACTAGTATACTACACTATACACTACACTATACACTAGTGCTGTACTAGTATACTACACTATACACTACACTATACACTACACACTAGTGCTGTACTAGTGACGAATTGGCTACGTTCTGTTAACGTGACAACCCTCACTAGTTGGCTGTGTCGGGTGGTGGCGGGTTTAACGACACATTTATAGATTTACGCGATCTAACCCAAACAAAACCTCTATTATGGATGGTCGCGAAAGCCGACTACGTCTTGAACCAAACTCAGTGGGCTATACCTGCTAAAATAAAATAGTTTAGTTTCATATCCTTGCTTCTTTCGGCAAAGTCACGTAGAAGGTAAATAATAAAATTATAATAAACATTTTTTTTTTATTATTTCCCTTTTACGTGACTTTTACCGAAAGAACCAAGAATATGAATCCTTGCAGTCACGACAGCTTTAAAATAAAAGAGTTTAGTTTAATTGTTTGTGAGTGGTGTGTTTACCTTTGCTATACGTTGCGCTCCTATCGTGATTTCGTATTGTTTGTTGTTGTTGTTGCAAGGTTCTGAACCGCCCCTACTGGACACTGTAAAAAATAAAATAACTTTATAGCTCATCGGATTCCTCCTCCTTTATAAGATGCGAATTCCGATTTTGAATCAGTCCTCCAGCATCCCCCCCCTCCCCCCGCCGCCATGTTCATCAACCCGCACTGACAAACGAGGTGAAGTATGGTCAAACCTCCCCCCCCACCCTACCAACCCCCCCTTACGACCGCCACAGCATTGGGGAGCTCCGTCATCCAGCAGTGGATTAACAACGCTCTGCACTAAATTTCGATGTAAAGCTTTCGTGACTGCAGGGATTCATCTTCTTGGTTCTTTCGGTAAAGTCACGTAGGATGGAAATAATAAAATAATAAACATAAAACATAATATAATCATTCTCACGACGTTTCGGCCACAACGCAAGCAGCCGTCCTCAGGTGGAGAACAGGACTCTGTCTCCTCGACAGACCTGCTCTCCACCTGAGGACGGCTGCTTGCGTTGTGGCCGAAACGTCGTGAGAATTATTTTATTATGTTTTATTTTTATAATTTTATTATTTCCATTCTACCTGACTTTACCGAAAGAACCAAGAAAACGCTCTGCACATTACGCTTCCTACGTTACATCTATACCACAATCGTGCCATTCACACAAATCGTGGTAGACACGCTCATTGCAACCGCTCCCAACACGTGGTTCGCACAGCGCGGCCATCAACGCACAGCAGAAGGGAACCAACGGTGCCGTGCACAGTGACACTGAACTCGAGAAAGAAGAACACGTGGATGATTAGAGAACTTTAGTCCGCAGGTTTTAATAAGTGCGCAGCAGTCGTCACGAGAGCGAATCGTGGGGGGCAAATTTGGCAGGACGCATGGCGCGGCTCGAAGGGGTCTCTAACCGTGGCAGGGTGGTCGAGGGCAGTGACGGAACGGCAGCCCAAGGTAGTTGGAGCTTATGCGAGGGGCCTGTTCGCCTTCGTCCCAGCAGTGGATTTGCCGTGGCCGACTGTGTAATTATTAAACCGCGTTCCGTACCGCGCACAGCACTCCCACAAGGAGAATTTACTTGTCAGCAAAGTGTGTGGATTTCCCAGCAGTAGCAGCAGCAGCATCAGCAGCAGCAGCCTCTATATAAGAACATCACAATCGTCGATCATCATGATGCATCATCATCATCGTCATGGTCAATACGTTTATATCGTATCTGTTCATCATCATACTCAGCGTGCATCATCATAATCCGTCTCAATATTCCATGGGAGATTAGGCGCTGGTTTGCGAAGGGAGATGTTATATTGTTTTGCTCGGCAGAGGGCAGTAGAACCAACCTGAAGCCATTCCACCTCCCTCTGAACAAAGATCGGGCACGGGATATTTTAAACTCGTCTTTATCTCGCATTATTCGGCTTGTTTGCCCAGGAAAGCCACACTGAGTCTCGTGACTATTTTCAAGAGGGTCCTGCCAAGTGTTCACAGCTTTTGGTGGTTGGGGCTGATGCTTAACTCAACTCCAAATGTCTTCATTTGCGGGGAACAAATTTATTTTTTGTCCGTTCATTTAATTTTTTTAAAAACCGAATTCAGACCACGACGCCGCCACGCAGCGGCAAAGCAAACGAATGCCGCCACGAGATCTTTAACGTCCACCGTGAAACGCACGCCGCGTTTGTGTCGCTATCTTACGGCTAACACGACCCCGCAGCATTAATCAGGGCGGCCGCTTGACTCGAACCGTCAACCTCCGCAAAACAAGCGAAGGCTCAAATTTCGATTTAAAGCTTTCGTGACTGCAGGGATTCATCTTCTTGGTTATTTCGGTAAAGTCACGTGACTTTACCGAAAGAACCAAGAAGAAGCGAAGGCTCTTTAAACCTCGACACCCTTTTGCAAAAGTACGAGCCATGCTGCCTGAGTGTACGGCATTACCATCGTGTCCACACGATGCACGCAAAACAACGTGCAGCTTCCTTGACACGTGTGTACGTACACACGTGTCAGACAATGCTGTTGGAGATACACGTTAGTGAATGAGCCCACTTTCGCTTGCATGTAAGGAACACGCGGAAGTTAGGGAGCGCCTATTACCAGTCACGGGGGGGGGTTATGCAAAGTGGCCGCGCATTCCTCGACCGCCTTTGTCGCTTTCGGCCGAGTCGATCTAGGAGAGAGACAGCCTCAACTACGCCCCGTCGCCTTTGTCTCCACAGTGCTCGGTACGTTATCTGCCACGCCGAGTACTAACTCAAGGCTCAGTCGATCGATATCTGGAGGCCCAGATACGCGTCACCGATGCTACACCACCACTCACCAGACGAACCCAACAAGAGCATGCAGTATATACACACACACACAAAGACAAAGATCCCCTGTATAACCTTGACAGACTGTAGGGGCAAGTGCTGTTAGCGAGCACCTATGAAGGCCGGCATGGCACACGAGGGGGGGTGGGGTGGCCAGCAACCACGCCCGACCGCCTTTGTCTCCCCAGTAGCAATGTTCACACACATCGCACTCAGTACTACTTTGAGGCTGAGTCGACCTAGGGGAGGCCCAGGACCGGTTCAGATAATCGTCAACGGTGTTGGCCGTGAGCGGGAAGCGAACTCGGGTCGCCGGGTTCGTAGCGCAGCGTAGCGCTAACCGCTACACCACCGCTCCCCGCTACACACACACACGCGTACACACACACACACGCGTACACACACACACACGCGCGTACACACACACACACGCGCGTACACAAGACGCACGCGCGTGTGATGTTTCAAATCCCCGTGTCCTCATGATGCACGAGCATTTAGACCGCAAATCACGCGCGTACAGCAAGCAGCCTTGACATGCGAAACACTGAAGCATGAACCACCACCAAAATGCACACACTTGGAAACACACTCATTTAATACGATATATATACATATCCAAGTACATTTTAAAACGTTTTTTTATCTATATATGTACATTTCTTGAACATTTAATAGACATTCTTACCGGCCGGCGATGATGTTTACATTGGTATGAATGCATTAAAAATAAATAAACAGCCACATAACAATACACATCCATTTGCATATCACACATGCATATACACTCTACGAATCACGGTCCATTGCATTGCATTCCTTGAACGCAGCGTGGAACAGCCGTGGCTGGCTGACCGACCAACCTTCCGTCCGACTGATTCGCCGAACGTCCAAACCACTCACCGATTGCACCGCCGTTCGTTTGGCTCGTCGACTGGCCGATTGACGCTCGCGATTGACCGATGAGCCAAAGGTTTAAACGATTCACTCTCCAGCCGCCCGGCTATCTCGGCTTGGCCGCATCGCTCTGCCTCTTGCCTTCAGCCTCCGAACGGACGAAGCCAACCCGCCGAAACTGATGAAGAGCCCAGCAATGAAGTTGAGTCGCGCGAAACTCGGGCACTGATGACTGCCGACTAAGATCGTCGGCTGGAAACCGACTGACCGTGTGGCTTGCGATGTTAGCCCGGTTGTTAGCCGGCTGGCTGGCCCAGGCGTTTGACGAGAGAGGGTAGAGAGTGAGAGAGACGGCGATTCACAGCCACCCTCTCGACGTGACGTCAGCACGGATATAAAAGGGCTTTGCAGGGGAGAGCCTCTCCCCACTGCAAGGCAACTCTCTTGTTGTTGGCTACCCTTCACTATCTCTCTCTCCCTCTCTCTGTGTGTGTCCAACAAGGCACATCACCGCAGCAGCAGCAGCAGCAACAACAACAACATAATAATAACAATATATGCTTTCGTGTTTTTTTTTTTAATCAAGCACGGTCTTACGAGCTTCGCAATTAGCGGCGAAAAAGTGTGCGAGGAAAGTTGGTGCAAATCTCTCAAAGTAAACATAGGGTTTGTTTTTATTTTAAACGAATTTTTTTTTTTACTTTTTTTTTCGAGCCACATTTAAAGGAGGAACATTTGCGGAAGCATGTAAAAGAAGTACGTATACTTTTTCTCACACTATTTTATATCAACGTTGGTAACGGTGGTTGTAATATTGCTAATGATGGGCGCAATTTTAAATGAAACGTGGAATGTACAGTTTGTAAGAGTGTTAATTTAGATCAACCCGTTCGTATTGCTGAGACTCCTTTACAAAAAAAGTTCTAAACAATCTTAAAAAGGACATTCCTGGCGGAGTCATATAATTACATCAGCAGCAGCAGCATTACAACCAGGACTCAATACAATACACTTAGAACCCCTAACTAAACTTCGATTACCCTAATTCCTTTCATTGAGACATCTCAGGATTTGTACATTTAACAACAAAAAGGAAAGCCAATTTTTTTTTAATTTCTCTTTCACCTTGGCCAGGTCATCGATCAAGCGTTGGTCCTCGGCCGCAGAGATCCGCGTGTTGGCATCATCACCCGGGACCCGGTCACTGACCCAACCTTGACCCGGCCACGATGGCGGGCTGAGAGCACCGGGTAGCGATGGCCGTGGAGATGAACCTGAGTTGTTCTAGTTCTCCGAGTGGTCCTCTCGCCATGCAGTACGTGAACGACTTTGACCTCTTGAAATTCGAAGTCAAGAAGGAGCCAATGGCGAACGTCGCCGATCTTTCAGGACCAGACTCCCCGCCCCGGAACGGAGTAGGCTGCGGTGGTGGCGGCGGTGGTGGTGGCGCTGGTGGTGGTGGTGCTGGTGGTGGTGGTGCTGGCGGTGGTGGTGGAAGTGGCTGCATTCGTCTCGGCTCCATCTCCTCGACGCCTTGCAGCTCCGTGCCCTCGTCACCAAGTCTCAGCCCGTCCACAGACCTCAGATCGCATCAGTTGGAAGAGCTCTATTGGATGGGACCTGGTTATGGACAACAGCAGCAGCATCAACATCAGCAGCAGCAGCCACCGCAGCAGCAGCAGCAGCATCAGCATCTCAACGCGGACCCTCTGAGCCTCACGCCGGAGGATGCAGTCGAGGCGCTCATCAACAGTGGCCATCACGGTACACCTCTACAGGGATTCGATTACAGGGGTTTGCCTCCGAACCATCAGCAGCAGCATCAGCAGCAGCAGCAGCAACATCACAGCGACCATCAGCAGGCCCCCTATCTCCACGACCCCGAGCTGGCTGAAGGACATCACCACCAGCAACAACAGCATCACCACCACCATCACCCGCAGCAGCAGCAGCAACAGCAACAACAACAGCCGCAACAACAGCAGCACTTGCAAGGTGCGCTTCCTCTAACCGCCCACCACCACCATCACAGCAACCACCACCACCACAGCAGCAGCAGTAGCAGCAGCCACCACCACCACCACCATCACAACCTTCGTGTCGACGACCGTTTCTCGGACGACCAGCTGGTCTCCATGTCCGTGCGCGAGTTGAACCGTCAACTCAGAGGCTTCAGCAAGGAGGAGGTCCTGCGGCTCAAGCAGAAGCGTCGGACCCTCAAGAACCGCGGCTACGCGCAGTCGTGCCGGCACAAGCGAGTGCAGCAGCGCCACCTGCTGGAGAACGAGAAGACGGACCTCCAACGGCAGGTGGACGCGCTGCGGATGGAGTTGGCTCGTCTCGCTCGAGAGAGGGACGCGTACAAGGCAAGATGCGAGCGTTTGTCAGCTGCGGTGACGTCCGGTGCAGCTCCGGCCGCCGTCGCCGCCGCTGCTGCTCAGTATCAAGGAGACGAGAGGACGGGGAAATCTTCCGACGCTTCCTCCTCCTCCGCTGCTGCTGCTGCTGCTGTACCAGCGCCCTCGCCTTCAGGATACTACTCGTGAGAGACAGAGCCAGAGAGAGAGACACACAGGGAGAGACAAAGGGGGACGAGAGAGACTCACCCACACACCCCGGTAGGGTAGGGTAAGATGTGACTGCCTGCCCACCTGCCTGGTTTCTCATTTCACACCCGATGCTTCCTGGGTGGCCACTCTGTGGCTATTTCACCTGTCCGCACCCCCCCCCCCCCACTTACCTGCTTGCCCGCCTGCATGCTCACGTCTATATCCGCATGTCTGCCTGCTTACCTGTGTTTTTTTTTATCTTGGGCTACCTACCCTGCCGATTTAGATCCGCACCTGTATAGCCACCGGTGTATTCGCCTATCTCTCGACCTAGCTAACTCTTCAGCTGTGTGGGCTACCTGTCTCCCAACCTAAATACTTCCCTAGCTGTATGACTACCTGCACGCTCACCTACTTTGCACATTCACTTACCTCCCTCCATCCCTTCTCACTCATCCCACTCATCCACCCAGCTGCCTGGCGTAACCTAACTCGCCACCTAATTGCTTATCTGCTCACCCATGCACATACCTGTCTGTCCACATAGCTACCACCCTACCTGTCCGCTTGCCTGCCTGTTTGTCGTGCCCACTACTCCCACGTGTTACACCGAAGCCCCGATACCCGGCATTGTGTCCGTGAACCTCGTGTGTCTGGTCTTTTCAGAGCCGCGTGCGCGCATCATTGTGTTATCAATTGCTGTTTTTTTTAACCTTTTTTGCGAACATGTCACGTGCGTTTGTGTTTATTTTATTTTATTGTTTTAAATGCTTAAGAAATGCAATGTTTGTCAAACTGCCAGATTAGTTGTTGACGGATTAACAAAAGAACAAATGTGTACATACGATTCTTCAACCAGCCCCCAACCCTCTCTTCATGTCTTTTGCCATATTAATATATATTTTTTAAATTAAAACCACGATTATCGTAGCGCGGCAGTAATAAGCACAGTACCGTTGTGCAGTGCTGAGCTCTGCCCGATCAGCTCGTGACACTTTCGGCGCGTTCATAAATTCGTGAGCACGGCGTGGGATCGTGCTGCGTGCGAATTGCAGTTGCGTGTCTACGCGAAATGTAGATTTTTTTTGGCACCGTACGTAGCCAACCGTGTTCATCGGAGGTGTTATGATGCACGCACCACCACCTAACATTGTGGCCAAATTATTTTAGGCAACAGTAGCACAATAAGACGGCCATATAATATAGAAACATATTACTCGTTTCACTCCCGTTAGGGATTCATCAGGACTGTACAGCTCAGCCATCAGCGTCTACTGTAATCATTACGATCATCAGAGTCACCACGATCATTGATCCAACGTTTGTCAAACGCTACCACCACTAATTCATGATCATCACCATCAGCCGAGGCTCTCCACTGCTGGATGAAAGTCCTCCCCAAGGCTGCGTGTCAATATAATAATAACAACCACTGTCTGGTACACAACTTAAGTTTCATCATCATCATCAGCAGCAGCAGTGGCCAGCCATGATCAATCCACTGCTGGGTGAAGTTCTGTCCATAGCCGTCGCCATCCCTCGCGATCCTGCCAAGTGAGAGTTTAGCTGGCAGTTGTGGTAGTCGCGACCGTGATAACGGTGCAACTGGAATCGCGTGTGTGGACATGCAGACGAACGTCTTTGTCCGGCGGGTTTATGATCGTGTCACACACAGAGAGAGAGAGAGAGACTGTGTGGTGAGAGAGAGAGAATTGGTGCATCAGCCTGCAGAGTGTGTGCGGTGACTTGGTGCATAAACGACTCTTTTAGCTAAACAGCACGAGCGGGAAAGAAACTTTGACACGCGGCGGTTTACAAAGCACATGTCCACGTGAAAAATACATGATCTTGCAGGAGTAGCACGCGTATCACACACGCACGTTAGCGAAGTGTTAACTACCTCGCCTGGTATGCAGGAGGATCTTGGGTTCGATCCCGACCCTGACGATGCCTGCTGTATTTGGAGTTTGCGTGTCTCTCTCTCTCCCCGTGGTCGCGTGGATTTTTCTCCGGGTCCTCCGCTTTTTCCCTCCCCATTTAGAATCGGCATCACGCGTTCAGAGTAGTTGGCTGCTGCTGTACATTTCCACACGATGATAAGCCACTTTGTTGAGCTATCAATCGTGGCCAGGTCGCTTCTGAATAATAGCTATATAGCTTAGCGGGCCTGACCTGGTAAAATAAAATTAAAAATAGTTTAATTCATAGTTTAAGGCTAGCGCACAGCACAACACACACACGGCTAATTGCAAAGCTTCACACGGTGAATGAGTGCAGTATAATTATGCCATTCACAGCTGATGTTTTATTAGTTTAGATCGCCGCGCGAGTAAAACGTTGTGTCGTAAACCCTCCTCCACCCGACGCAGCCAATTAACCCAGTTGTCACGTGAGCGCACGTGGCCAATTTAGTCCTGCTTCGGAGACCCCAACAGGAGGATTTGTTCACGACTCTGGCTGTCGCCTGATGAAGCTGGTTGTAATTACCGGCGAATCGTGACGGTACCCGAATTGTAAATGTTGTTGTGGGTTCACTCTCCAACACGCCGGTGTGATGAACTTACTAATTGGCCGTGTCGGGTGGCGGCGTCGGGTTAAACGACACGTTTATATCTTCTTGGTTATTTCGGTAAAGTCACGTAGAAGGGAAATAATAAAATAATAAAAATAAAACATGATAAATTATTATGTTTTACTATGTTTAATGTTTATTATTTTATTATTTCCCTTCTACGTGACTTTACCGAAAGAACCAACAAGATGAATCCCTGCAGTCACTTTACGTTGACAGTTACAGCGAGCATCGTCGGACATCAACCGCCTGATGATGCTGGTTTACGACACATTTTATTTTATTCACAAGATCTGACCGCCCGCCCCCCCCGTCTCAAGAAAACCAATTATCTTAATATTAGCCGCGAAAGCGCGACGTTTTAAACCGTGCCACTTGTGTCTAAAAGTTTAAAAGCGGTCGAAATTCAATCTCCAATAACCGGCAAATAATTTTGACAACCGCCGTCGCTTGGATGAATGCCTCCACTCTCGCTGTGCGTCGATCGTGGTGGGGTTGTTTGACCATACTTCACCACGCTGGTCACTGTGGGTTTGCGGGGGGGCGGGGGGTTAGGTGAGCAGGACTGGTTTCAGATACTCGCTCGCCACTGCTGTTAGCCGTGGAGGCGGAGGGGAATTGAACTTAGATCACGGGGTCCGTAGCGTCGTGTGCTAACCACGGCACCACCGCTCCACTCGATTCAACTTGGGGATATAAATATAGAATCTGCCAGTATTTAGTTTTTTTTACTTTATTGCGATAAAACACACATTCCGTGCATTCTACACTCGGTAAAATCGCGCTAAAAGCCACATCGAACAAACACGCCACGCGTACATACATACACGTGATGTAGATTCTACACCTTTGACAAACCTCTGCAGATATATAAAGTAATTGTTCTAATCACTCATAGGCCGCTCATTATAAAGTCCCTGCACCTACATGCTGGTCATGTAAGGTGGGGGCGGTGGTGGAGTTAGTGTTTTTAATCAGCTACTGACGCGCGTGCGTGTCTCTGTGTGTGTCTCTGTGTGTATGCGCGTGTGTGTGTAAACGTTTTTTTAAAATATATATAAATGACCACTTTTCACAAAAAAAAATCGTCTGCGCTTCCACTCGCAGCAAAATAAGAAGTAGTAATTATCGTATCAGTCACCGTATTCTCCGGATCGTAAGACGCTCCGGCGAGTGAGAAGACGTACCCCAAACACGTGCCCGGTGTTAGCAAAGTTACACGAAAATCTGGCCGCACACACGCACAGCTACCGGATTGTAAGACGCACCCTCTCCGCCCCCACTAATACAGAGGAAGTGCGTCTTGCAATCCGGAGAATTCCGTAATGCAAGCGTCGTTATCATTTATTCTAGATTTGAAGCTTTCGTGACTGCAAGGATTCATATTCTTAGGTTCTTTCGGTAAAGTCACGTAGGTAAAAAATTTAAATTAATAAAAGTAAAATAAAAATAAAATAAAAATCACGATGTTTCGGAGGCAACACAAGCTTCCGTCTTTCAGGTGGACGGACGCTTGTGTTGCCTCCGAAACATCGTGATTTTTATTTTATTTTTATTTTACGGAAGCTTGTGTTGCCTCCGAAACATCGTGATTTTTATTTTATTTTTATTTTACTGAAAGACGGAAGCTTGTGTTGCCTCCGAAACGTCGTGATTTTTATTTTATTTTTATTTTACTTTTATTAATTTTATTTTTTTTACCTACGTGACTTTACCGAAAAAAACCTAAGAATACGTCGCTATCATATTGCACGATTGCGATAGTGTAGCATCATCTCTGTGGCATTCGTGCAATTGCTACACCTTGCCGATGACTCTGTACATTTGAAATCCAGTTCGATGTTGTTGTTGTTGTTGTTTTCTCCCCCCTCCATTTTAATCAAAACAAATTCTGCTGCGTGAAATGAGTTGAAGAGACAAGGCCGCGAGCCGCGTGATTTAAAGTTGTTTCGGAAATGATAACCCCACTTTTACCCAGATATTTATTTAATTGCAATTTACAATGATGGGTCCTGAAATCATGAACCACTGGCTTTGGGTGTAATGTTCAGGAATGTATTTTTGGTATAGGTGTGGTTGTTATTTTTGTTAAGCATTGCCGAGGAATTTTTCTTGACGCAGTCCAAATTGAGATTTGGCCCAATCATAGCGAAGTGCAATAATCAAGTGTCTCTCAAATCCTGATGCACTATAACCTTGATTATCATTAACTTTAAGATATGATTATCAGGCTAATGTGTGCACGGCGCTCCGTTGCTTCCTTACCACGGTGACTTTTTACAAGCTGTGAATTCTTCTTGGAGGATTGGGGGCTCAGATTTAGGTGGAAAATTCTGAGCGACGGTCAAAAAAAAGTATTTACAAATCTCAAAATGCCTCCTTTGTTAATGTAAGACGTCAACTATTGCTGGTAGCTTTGAGACCGTGTGGGGTGGAAATTCCACATTTCCAATTCCAGATTGCCAATTCCAGATTCTCACATGTGTGTATGACAACCAACGTTGACTGGCCAACAAAGTGATACTTAATTTTATCAACACAGGAGGAGTGGATGATGGGTTCATTTAGCCTGTGACCAGGATTGGAACCTATAACTTTACTTTTGTGATATAAAATTTGATGCCAACCACATCATCAATATCATCTTGCCAACATGACATTAATCCCAAGTTAAATAATAACGACCATGAAAAAGCAGACTGATGTTAGTTTGTGGAATAATTGTCCCATTAGACGCAAGTTTGACATTCCCCTCCCTCTACATGTATGTAATTACAATGTAATTTATAAGATAGCACCGCACAAATACAAACACAATATAAAAAATATCGAAATCATAACTTAGTAGTAATGCATGGCTTAAGATCTTTTCTTTCCTACATTTCTAAATTCCACTCGTCCCAAGAAGATGAGAGTATCAAAATATGTGTTTGTAAATATTGTACGTTGCACTAAAAAGTCGATAACATTTGGTTTGTTTTACACTGTCGTAGATTTTATATACACGACCGCAAGAGAATTATTCAGAGGCGGGCATCGTTGTAAAACAAGAATGCAAATTGTACGATGTGTCCGCGGGAATCAGAAGTCCCAATACCTGATTCGCGATGGCGAGATGTTAACTACCTCGCCTGGTATACAGGAGGTCGTGGGTTCGATCCAGAACCTGACGATGCCCGCTGTATATTTGTAGTTTGCGTGTCTCTCTCTCCCCGTGGTCGCGTGGATTTATCTCCGGGTCCTCCGGTTTTTCGAATCAACGTGCGCGTTTCTAGAGTATTTGGCTGCTATACATTTCCACTTGACACTGCATGAAGCTATCATTTGTGGCCAGGTCGCTTCTGGAAACGAGCTGTATAGCTCAGCGGGGCCTTAACCTGGTAGAATGAACAAAAATAGTTTGTTTGAAATCTGGCCTTGCGATGGCAGAGTTCAGGAAGTCTTCCGACGTTCATGCGAATTGTAACAAAGCCATCGCGCGCAAACTGGACGCTGCGTGTGTGTTGTCTCGAGTCGATTTATCCAACACCAATCGAAATTTGTACGAAATTGTGTTGTCTTCCCCCCCTCCCCCCCACCGAGCGTGCGCTTTTGTTACGTTGGAATGTTTACGGGCCCGGCGACTATGATGATGATGATGATGTTGATTATTTTTGTTTATTTAATTTTAATATTTTTTTTTTACTGTTTGTGCTGCTTTGGTCATCATTAAAATTGAAAGGGAAAACAAACTAAAAATATAGCGCGAGTGGTTTTTTTTGGGGGGGGAGGGTTATTTGCTTGATGTTTGCGTGTGTTTTTTTATTTGCATTGAGTTTCCGTGCAATTTCAACGATTTCTATCACCTAGATTTTCCCACAATCACACGTGCGTGTGTTCACGCGTTTGCTTGTGTTCACGTGCGCGTGTGTTCACGATCGGGTGTGACTGTGAACCATTCCTGGACCTTCCCCGAGAACTTGACCTGTTCCAAAAAATGTTGTTCTCACGTTCTGACCTCAAAAAAATGATCTTCATAGCTCATCGGATACCTCCGATATGAATACAGCTTCCGATTCTGTGAACGAATATCCTGGTGTACGTCAGTCCGTCCACTCCGTGGTGCCGGCCACAGCACCCCCATCGTGCGCCGTGCCGGCTAACAGCACTTACACGAAAGTCTGTGAGGGCTATGAAGGTGATCTTCGTCTTCTTCTTCACTTTGTGTTTTGTCTGCGTGCGTGTCACGCGCGTGTCGTCTATCCATCGCGTATACTTTCCCCACTTCGTATTTCACGGCCATTTTTTTTTGGGAAGTTTATTTGCAAACAACCCAAACGCGCGATTTGGAGCGGCATGCAAATCTTGTGGGGGCGAGAAAACTGTCCAGTCTTCGGCGTGCGTGGCGCGTTGAGGGCTTATCGGCACCCTCCGCTCTCCTTCTGCCACGGCTGACGTCTCACTCACTCCCGCACGCGCGCACGGTCGTCGCGAAACAAACGCACGAACGCCTTCTGCAAGTTCAACCTAAAGCTGACAACTCCGGCGGATTAGCCGTGGCAGTTAGCGCGCTGCACCCTGAACGTACGCGCGTCTGTGCACGTACGAGCTTCGGACTTTTTTGCGCGCCGTACGTAGCCGCCCGCGCAAATCGGAGGTGCGGGGCAAAATGAACACAGCGGCTCTGATACTGCCGGCGACGGCTACCGCCGCTGCCGAGCGATGTCTCGAGCAGTTTTGACGAACGCCACCACGCACACACACAGACAGCCCTCTCGTCGACTAGCCTACACTGAGCGGTGCGTGGCGAGGTGCGGTCAAACAAACTCCCCGTGACCCCCCCCCCCCCCGCATGGCACGCAGAGGCCTACGTGCAGCGGTGAATTTACAAAGGGGTCATATACACCGGGGGGGGGGGGGGGGGGGGGTAGCGTGCGCGTGTTGGAGGGGCGATGGCGCGGTGGTTCGCTGCGCTACGAACCCGACAGCCCGAGTTCGATTCCCCCCCCTCATGGTCGCCAACACCGGCGACGATTTGTCTGAGCTGGTCTTGGGCCTGTACCCCCCCCCCCCCCATTCTCCTCCACCACGCACGAAGCACCTATGGTGCGTACGTGCGTGTGTACGTGCGTGTGCGTGCGTGTCTGTGCGTGTGTGTGCGTGTCTGTGCGTGTGTGTGTGCTTGTGTGCGTGTGTGCGTGTGTGTGCGTGTGTACATGCGTGTGTGTGTGTGTGCGTGTGTGCGTGCGTGTGTGTGCGTGTGTGTGTTCCCGGTGGGAGCGGTAGTGTAGTGGTTAGCGCGCTGCGCTACGAACCCGGCGACACGGGTTTGAATCCCGCTCACGGCCAACATTCAGTGACGATTATCTGAACCGGTTTCGGGCCTCCCCTAGGTCGACTCAGCCTCAAATGAGTACTTGGTGCGGCGTGTAAACATTGCCACTAGGGAGACAAAGGCGATCGGGGCGTGGTGCTGGCCACCCACCCCCTCGTGTGCCGTGCCGGCCTTCATAGGTGCTACTCGCTAACAGCACTTGCCCCTACAGTCTGTTAAGGCTATATGGGGGATCTTTGTCTTTGTGTTTTCAGGCTGTTTCCCGGCTACAACAAACAAAAGGAGTTCAATTCTAGGAGCCAAAAAAATGAATAGCGGCCGCAAATGCAAACTTGTGGCATGTCGTGCTGTGTGTGCGTCCACCCTGCATCGGCACACTTGCCTCCACAGCGCAAAGCAACTGACATGATGACATTCAGCCGTTTGATAATTGTTTTTTAACCCTTCTATCTGTGCGCCTTTTGGCGTCATCTAGTCCAACCCATGTGAGACTAGGCTCTAAGGAAAGCTGTCTCGGGTGTGGACCAATCAACTTCAAGGACAGTGCATATCATTATCAGAGTTATGTTTTTAGTTTGCATTATGGCTGCAGGTATTGTGGTCTATGCAAACATGACTCCTTGTAAAAAAAAGGTGCCAGTTTTGTTGCCAGATAGAAGGGTAAAAAACCAATTATCATATTTTTTACTGGCAAATGAGGTTCCAATGGTGTAAATATTCAGCCGCTTGCCGATCCACTGCTGAATGAAAGCCTCCTTGCACACGTATCGGTTACGGTGATTTATTAGTTGTTGGGCAATACTTTACCACGCGGGTTAGCGTGGGTTTGGCGAAAAAAGGTTGGGGGGGGGGGTAGGACCTGTTCGGATATCGCTCGCCACTGATGTTAGTCGTGGCCGGGAATTAAGTCGTAGGGTACGTATCGTATCGCCGTACGCTAACCACTGCGCCACCACCCCTTTATGATCACATACGTACCCTGCAAGGGAGACGAATGACCGTCACAATCCACGTGTGAATCATGCCGTGCCTGTGGTGATCTGGGATAGCTCAGATACGATGGTGACATTATAATAATAAGTGGGTTGGGATCGCGCCGTTATCATCAAATCACCGTCGTCGTCATCATCATGAAATCGCCATCATCGCCATCATCATCATCATCACCTTTGGCAAAGCGCTGGGTATGAACATTCACGCCTGCATCAGCACACGGTATTTGGGTTGTCAATGGAAAACGCCCGGTGGTATTTATTTGTTTGCCCACCGCTTTAAATGCCAGTGACACAGCGTGCGCGTGCGTGCGCGCGTGCATGAGTGTGCGCGCGCGTGGGGAGCGGTGGCACGGCGGTTAGCGCGCCGCCGCTACTAGCCCGGCGAGCCGAGTTCGGTTGCCGCTCGCGAACGGCATCGGCGGCGAATATGCGAACTGGTTTTTTATTTCGGGCCCACCTCTAGGTCGACTCGGCCTTAAATGTGTGCACTGCGCCGGGTGCGGTGCGATACAAAGGAAGCCAGGCGTGGTGCTGGCCGGTTTGTGTGTCGCTGGCCACACCACCTCTTCGAGCCCTGCGTCGGCCTTAATGCGTCGTTCTCCGACAGCACTTGCCCCGCGTGTCGTGTTAAGGCTACACGGGGGACCTTTGCCACTGTTAGCTGTTTCCCGGCCCACCGCACAGCCACAGCGGCATGGAAAGAACCGGAGCGAGTACACAAGAGCCATTAAATAATTAAATCACTTAATCCAGAAGTGCTTCGCGTGTGTGTACATGGGAGAGTGTGTGTGTGTGTTTATTATTAAGTAGCTGTAAGCTTAGGATGCTGTCAGATTCCTTGATTGTCATCGTCGTCGTCGTCGTCACGGTCAGCCACGATCCATCGGATGGGTGGAGGGCCTTCCGCGGGGCCCGGTCACGGCGCTGACGGCATCGCCCCACGTCTGCGGTGGAGTTCCCCTCGGGACGCGATTTCCTCTCCTATTGGTTGCCCACGCCGTCGTTAGCCTCGACCGCTTGGCCATCATGCTTCCCCTTCCCAGGCCCAACGTACCGAGCCCTGAGCCAATGCATCGCCTCGATCGCTGGCCCATTCACGACGAAACTGCGCGTCGGCTTGGGTAGTCGGGGTGGCGCGTCACTCCACGCGGCGAGAAGGAGCCGTGATCGATTCCCGACTCGGGTTGCGTGTCTTCAGCACGCTCTCTCACCCTGCCCGGCATGGGGGTTTCCCGTGGGTCATTTTAGATTTGAAGTTTTCGTGACTGCAAGGATCCATACTCTTTGGTTCTGTCGGTAAAGTCACGTGGGTCCTCCGGTTTCCTCCACCGTAGCTGAACGCTCGCACACATCACACCCACAAACTAATATCGGTGGTGTCGGCCTGACATCCACATGTACGGTGGAACTTCCTTCGCACCGTACGTAGACAACCGTGCTAATCGGAGGTGCGTGGGGAAGGACAACAAACGAAACAATGCATACATGTTGAACTTCTTTCGCACCGTACGTAGCCTACAAATATGTAACTCAAAGTGTGGCTATTCTGGGTAAATAATTGACACTATCGTTATTGCAAAAAAAAAAACTTTTTCTTCGTAAATTGAACACGTAGTAGGAGGCTTTCGCGACCAATATTATTGATAATAAAGGTTTTATGAGTTATATCGCGTATGTATAAATGTGTCGTGAACCCTCCACCACCACCACCACCACCCGACACATCCAATTCGTGAGGTTTGTCACGTAAACAGAACGTGCACAATCAGCTAAAATTCAGCACACCCATTCCGACAAATCGGCTGATGAAGCCGGTTGTTGTAGCCACCAGAGGAACGTCGCACAGCACTCACATCGTAAACGTCGTGGGGGTGATTCTCCAAACACGCCGGCCGTGTCCGTGAATCCGTTTCACATTTTCCCGTCCGTTCGTTATATTACTAGCGGACCAAACTCGTTTCCGCAGGCGAAAATGTGACTTTTATATGTGTTACATAGTCAATATTTTTCATCACGTGACATACATAGCAATATATATAACATAATAGTTGATTTAGCAGCATAATTCGAGTATTTTACATGACACAATTGCGTCGCTTTTTTCCACATTTCCTATTTGATCGCATATGCATGTGGCACGCGAACGCAATGTACCCGTCCATGTGACCGCTGCACGCGTAAACGCAACACGCTTTGCAAAGTATGGGAGTGCACACGGTAATTATGTAACGGTGCTTGGTTATTAATAGCACACACGTATAATCAGAGACCTATTTTTGTATGTACGCACCTATAATGTGATTGTAAGAAAGCGTGCCACGCATTCCCATACTTTCATTCAAAGTCCAACCTCAGAGGTTTCCTGCCCGAATGAGCAATGACGCATTGGTGCTCATCTGTGGACATTCCACATTCCTGTGGCAGGGGTGAGTCCATCCATAAACCAGACACTGTCGGCTTCCCCGCAAAGTGGTACATATTTTATCGACCCCGGAGGGAGCGATGATGGGCTGAGTCAACCCCCCTATTCCCCGAACTGGGATGTAAACTCAGAAAGATAATTTCACACGTATAGTTACAGACCGTGTGATCAATGTATTAAAAGTAAATCGTTATTAGACTAATGATAGTTATTATACTTATTTATGAAGAAGATAATTATAATGAATTGTAATAGTTTCTCTCTCCCAGCACTTGCTACTCAATTATATTTTGTGTGTATGAAACTATGTGTGTGTGTGTATCTACGTGTGTGTGTGTAGCAGTTAGCGCACTGCGCTACGAACCCGGCCACCCGAGTTCAATTCCCGCTCACGGCCAACACCATTGGCGATTATGTGAACTGGTCCCGGGCCTCCTCTAGGTTGACTCAGCCTGAAATGAGTAGCTGGTGCGGTTTCTAAACATTTGCCACTGGGAAGACAAAGGCGGTTGGGCATGATGCCGTCTACCCAGCCCGTAGTGTATCGTACCAGCAGCCTTCATAGGGGTGGCTCGGTGGCTAGGAGATGTTAACTACCTCGCCTTGTATACAGGAGGTCGTGGGTTCCATCCCGACCCCTGACGCCTGCTGCTGTATATTTGGAGTTTGCGTGTCTCTCTCATCATTACGATGACTAGGATAAGTTAACTACCTCGCCTGGTATACAGGAGGTCGTGACTTCGATCCCGACTCCTGACGCTTGCTGTATATTTTGAGCGTGCGTGTCTCTCTCCCCGTGGTCGCGTGGATTTTTCTCCAGGCCCTCTCGTTTCCCCCCCCACCCCTCCACATTGAGAATCAACGTCACGCACTTGAGAGTCATTTGTCTGCTATGAATTCCCAGACGACGATAAGCCGCTCCGTTGAGCTGCCATTTGGTCGTAGCAAGATCGCTTCCGAAAAACATCTACATAGCTCAGTGGGCCTTAACCCCGGCAAAATACTAAATAGTTCAGTTCGTTTCAAGTGTATCGCCTCCTCTCGCAGACGTGCCCCGCTCCAGCCCACGTCCTTCCGTTCCAATCAACAGGACATCGTCTCCAGCGCCCCTAAGCTCTCGCTCCCCCCCCCCCGCCCCCCCACCCCCACACAGAATATTTATTCACACTGGAGAAATCCGATAAGCCGTAAAGCTCCCGTCCAGTCGTTTTGCACAGACCTCCAGTAGCAGTCACCTACCCCGCGCCTCTCCGTGCATTCATCAGCTTTCGTTCCGCCTCCTCTGTCAGTGCCCGCCTTTACCCGCTCCGCACGCCCCGTGTGGTCAGCCTAGCGGAGGCCTCTTCCGCCAGCGGTGGCTCGAGCGAAGGCACTTGCGGGGCTGCTCCTTTACCGCTCCCGTGACGGCGGGTGAATAAGGAAATAAATTGCGCACGCGATTGCCTCGTGTAGCGCGCGAACGCACGTGCCTAGCAGTGCGCACACACCACTCTTCTTTATACGTAGGTCCCCGTGTTCGCGACCTTGTGGGAAGACTGCGCATGCTTGCGTTTGCAGCGTTTGTCGCACGCGCGCATCAATGTTCTCGGTTGCCCGTCACGCGGCGCGACAATTCGTGCAACTCTTGCGCCGCTCTCGGCCGTTTAAGCCTCGACCACACGGACAGCCGTCATCGTCGTTGTCGTCGTCGTCCGAGCCACATCCTCAGGCAATCATTTTGAGGCCCGTCCACATTCGGGGGCGACTCGAGGCGCGCCTTAACTCAGCCGATCGCCGGTAGGGAAAGCGCAAATCGTGACCGCCGACTGAACTCAGGTCTCCTGTGGCCGTTGTTCGATTTAAAAAAAAAAAAGGTAACTCGAGTGAAACTTTCCCTAGGCTTGTCATCTAAATAAGTGTACACTAATCAGTGTACACTAATCAGTGTACACTAATCAGTGTACACTAATCAGTGTACACTAATCAGTATACACTAATCAGTGTACACTAATCAGTGTACACTAATCAGTGTACAATCAGGGGAATATCCACTCGAGTTGTTGCGGGAAGCACCGCTCAGGAAAGGTGAACGTCGCGTGACAACCACCAGAAGTCGTCGCCCACGCACGCACACGCCGAGCGAACCCACCGACCCACCAGCCCAACCACGCACACAGCCACGCAAGTCACTCACCAACCCACCCACTTGATCAACGACGCAACCCACCCACCCACTCGCCCAACCCACCCTCCCAACCCACCCTCCCAACCCACCCACTCATCCACCCAACCACGCCACCCACCAGCCCACCCACCCACCCAACCCACCCTCCAAACCCAACCACCCACCCACCCAACCAACCACCCACCCATCCACCCAACCAACCCACGCACCTAACCAACCCACCCTCCCAACCCACCCACCCAACCCACCCTTCCAACCCATCCACCCAACCAGCCAACCCACCCACTCATCCACCCAACCACCTAATCAACCACGCAACCCACCAGCCCACCCAACCAACCGCCCATCCACCCATCCACCCAACCAACCCACGCACCCAACTAGCCAACCCATCCACCCAACCAACCAACCCGCCCAACCCACCCACCCACCCAACCAACCCGCCCAACCCACCCAACCCACCCAACGCTAACCGTGAGCGCGCGACTGCGAGCTCCACGTTCAAAGCCGCCCACCGCCACTCCTGGTTCCGGTGCCCCAAATGCCGGCAGCCGTTCGCCACTTCCTGTTCAAGGTAAGGTCACTCCGTCCGTGGGGAACTCGCCCCCCCCTCGCCTTCTCCCCCGCCACCACTCCCCGCAAAGGGTCACGATTCCTCCTCGCAGGGCTTGGCCGACTCTCTCTCTCTCTCGCTCGCTCAGCTCACCGCACGATGGAAATTCCCACGAACCCGCCTTGACACCCCCCCCCCACCAGCCTCGCACGTACGTGCGTCGAACTTTTCTCGCACCGTACGTGTAGTAGCCAAGCCGCGCTAATCGAAGGTGCCGGGGGCAGGACAGCGGACCGAACGCAAAAAGCGGTGATAAAGAAATGAGTCTTCTTGGTTCTTTCGGTAAAGTCACGTAAAATGGAAGTAATAAAATAATAAAAATAATAAATAATAAAATAATTCTCACGACGTTTCGGCCACAACGCAAGCAGCCGTCCTCGGGTGAAGACCAGGTCTGTCGGGGAGACAGCGTCTGAATGACGCTGTCTGAATGACGCTGTCTCCCCGACAGACCTGGTCTTCACCTGATGACGGCTGCTTGCGTTGTGGCCGAAACGTCGTGAGAATTATTTTATCATGTTTTATTTTTATTATTTTATTGCTTCCCTTCTACGTGACTTTACCGAAAGAACCAAGAAGATGAATCCCTGCAGTCACGAAAGCTTTAAATCGAAATTTCATTTCCGATGTCGCTGATGCCGCTCGCTGCCGTGCGGCATCTGTATCGAGGATTCGGGACTGCTCGGCCAATGCATCCCACCACCAGCCCTAACTGGAGGGGTGGGTGGGTGGGTGAATGGGGCGGGGTGGTGGTGGATAGACTGGGAATGGATGGATGTTGTGAATGGACTGGGGGGGGGGCGGTAGTTGGGAGTGCGTCGTATGACAAATGCGCCCGTGTCCTCTTGAACCCGAAATCTACGCGCGCGTTCGCACACACACACACACACGCACGTATAATGCACACACACGTATACACACACACACACGTACACACACACACGTACACACACACGCACGTATAACGCACACACACGTACACACACGTACACACACACGTACACACGCGCACGTGCACACACACACGCGTAAATACACACACACGTACACACACACACGTACACACACACACACACGTACGTACACACACACGTACATACACACACATACACACACACACGTACACACACACGCACGTACACACACACACGTACACACACACGTACACACACACACGTACACACACACACGTACACACGTACACACACGCACGTATACACACACGTACACACACACACACGTACACACACACACGTACAAACACACGTACACACGTACACCCACACACGTGCACACACACACGTACACACACACACGTACACACACACACGTACACACACACACGCACACACGTACACACACGTACACACGCACGCGGCTCTCAGGAAATTGAGTGGGCATTGGGCTCCCGGGCACAGGCTATGAAACCCGATCACCACCCGCCCTATTAATGCACTCTGCCTTCTTGACAGTTATAAGTAGATAAGCTTTCTGCCCCCCCTCCCCCCGTATGCGTACAGTGCTGTGGGTGTGCGTTCGTTTGCATTGGGGAGACAAAGGTGGCCGACAATCGACACCCACCTTCATATTCGTTAACTGCACTTGCCCTCGACAGGCTGTGAAGGCTACACGGGGGATCTTTGTCTTTGTAGTGGTTTGTGGGGAGCGGTGGTGTCGCAGTTAGCGCTACGCTGCGCTCGATTCCCGCTCACGGCCAACACCGGCGACGATTATCTGAACCGGTCCTGGGCCTCCTCGAGGTCGACTCAGCCTCAAGTGAGTAGCTGGTGGCGGTGTGTAAAAAACATCGCCACTGGGGAGACAAAGGCGGCCGGTGGTCTCCACCCAGGCGCTCGTGTGCCGTGCCGGCATTCGCAGGCGCTACTCGTTAACTGCACTTGCCCCCGCCAGCCCGTGTCAGGCTACACGGGGGATCTTTGTCTTTGGTGTGGTGTGTGTGTGTTGAGTGTGTGTAGTGGTTTTGTGGGGAGCGGTGGTGCAGCGGTTAGCGCTCTGCGCCACGAACCCGGCGACTCGACTTCAATTCCGGCGCACGACCAACAACAAGTGAGGATTATTTGAACCGGTCCCGGGCCACTCCTAGGTCGGCTCAACCTAAAAACGAGTACCCGGTGCAGTAGTGTAAATAGCGCCGCTTGGGGAGACAAAGGCGGTCGGGCGTGGTTACTGGCCACCCACCCCCTCGTGTGCCGTGCCGGCCTTCATAGATGCTGCTACTCGCTAACAGCACTTGCCCCTACAGCCTGTTAAGGCTACACGGGGGATCTTTGTCGTGGTTTGCAGGGTCAAGAGGTGACATTGGGAGTTCGGCCCGCCCCGAGTTCAATTCCCGGCCATGGTGAACATTTTGTGGGCGAACATCTGAACGAGTCTCGGGCCTCCTCTAGGTAAACGTCGACTTAAAAACGACGACCTGCTGTGGGCCAACACCACCGCCACATCCATCGTTGGCGCTCTCGCCACAACGGTCTGCGAGCAGTCTGAAATTAGGGGATCTTCGCGGTTAGTGTTCGTACGGTTTGGTACATTTGTTTGAAAAAAAATTGAGGTTCAGTTCCCGTCGATGACGTCCGGCAGAGGGGAAATGCGATCCGCACAATGCTGGCGCGGGCATCTTCTAGGGTCGGCTCAGCCTTAAATGAGGCATTTTTTTCATCAACGTGACCATCAAGGGAAAAACAGAGGCGGATTTTGTGCGTGTCTGTGCGTGGCACCTGCTGGGTCTGCCCCGTGACCTCCTGCCAGCTGGCGTTCGACACTGCACGTGGCCTCAAGGTGCACGTAGCCTGGTACAAGCGTTGTGGTGACGTCACGGCCACTTAGTAGCGAATGGCGGTTGTTGTTGTGTCTGTGTGTGTGTGTCTGTGTGTGTGTGTCTGTGTGTGGGGAGCGGTAGTGCAGCGGTTAGCGCTACGTTGCGCTATGAACCCGCAGACCTGGGTTCGATTTACGCTCACGGCCAACACCAAGTGACGATTATCTGAACCTGTCCTGGGCCTCCCTCTAGGTCGACTCAGCCTCAAATGAGTACCCGGAGCGGTGTGTAAACATCGCCACTGGGGAGACAAAGGCGGCCGGACGTGGCGCTGGCCACCCACCCCCTCGTGTACTGTTCCAGCCTTCATAGGTGCTCGCTAACAGAACTTGCCCCTACAGTCTATTAAGACTATACGGGGGATCTTTGTCTTGTGTGTTTCTGGTCAGCGGGCGAGTAAGCGAGTAACATGAACAAACGCACAACTCTCATAACCGAGGTCATCGCTAGCGACTGTCACAACCCCTTCATATGCCGTGGCAACTCCAACCATTGGTGCTCGCTCCCTCCAACGCGATCATTGTCTTTTGCAAGCTGGAGAATGGATTGCGAATGTTCCACAGTCAGTGCCATTGCTACGTGTAAGTAAAGCAATGGATTGATAACGAAAACGTCACTTGTTTATGTTCGATGGCCAGCAGCTAAAAGCCGCTGCTGCGAGGATGAGTTCACGCGGTGATGGTTGATGCCCCTTGGCAAGATCAGCGAGGCTAAATTGGGTGCTTCATTTGTGGCAAGCAACTTTGCGTGCCTAACGAGCTCGACCTTAAAACCCATTCGCTCGGCAAACCGGAAGCCAATGCGACTCGGCGAGTAATGCACGGAACACGGTCGGATCTTAAATGAAAAATGTTCTTTCAAAATCCACCCCATCGTTCACCTCTTTGCGCAGAGTGCCACACGCGCGACAACACACGAAGCGACCTCACGGGGCACCGCGGGACGAGATCCCAGCGATCGCTCGCTCAAAACAAAGCCGTCAAGGTGGGCGGACAACGCTGGCCGGGCCGCTTTGGTGGCGGCGGTGGTGGTGGCGGTGGTGTCAGTGGCACGGGAGGTCACACCGAGCGTGCGCGGGGGAGTGGTTCCCGGTGATAACACTGGTCAACAAAAAAAAAACATTTTTTTTCTGGCCTGGACTTTTGCAGCTGTTTTAGACTAATTTCAGGGTGCCGATTCCAAATCTGATCTCAGATTTGCTCTATCACATCTCATTTTTATGCTGTCGGCATACCCCATTTTCATTGATTTTACCCAAAATTTACTCTGTCACTTATGATTGCACGTTGTTGCGAGTCAGTGACTGCTTTAGTGTTAAAATGTGGTGCTGTGTTTTTTAGGATAGTGTGTTTACAATATCATTTTATGTAGATATCCACATTTATTTAATATTTTTCTTCTACAGTTTTTATTGAAAATGCAATATTTGATATCTCAAAAACCTGATGCGATAGACAAAAACTGATGCCAGATTTGGAATCAACACCCCAAAATTACCTTAAAACCGTTGGAATACCTTATGCCACAAAGTGTGTTGACCAGTGTGATTGGTGAGGTCGGTCTGACAATCAACCGCTGGAGGCAAATACTAACGAACCGCTTTGGGGGGTGATTGAATTCACTCTGGCTAACAGATCTCTGCGTGGGTGAATTAATTCACTTTGGCTAACAGATGTCCACGCAGGGGACGCAGTCGCACGGGTGGAAGTAGCTGGCAGAGCTCCTCGCTCGCGAATCGCCTCCCCGACGGATGCCGATGGAATGACGGCACGTGCAGCGCTGAGCCCCACGGTTTTTTTGGCTCATTCCATCGGTGATTCCCGTACGCCGCTGCGGCCGTAATGCGGCACGGTAGCCAGTGACTCACTAACCTCCCCCACCCCTCTCCTCCTCCTCCACCACCACCAACTTTGAACGCGTCTAACCCAACTCCGGCCTGCAAGGCACCACGATCTTAGCGTCCGCGCAAACGTCGCCGTTTGAGTCGCCCCGTGCGGGAAACGGAGAGAGAGAGGGAGGGAGAGCGGCGCGGGGCTCAAAAGTGGCGGCATTGTTGTTGTCAAAACCGTTGCGGTTGCGTGTCTCTTAGCAGCAAATATCTGAACGTGTTGGTGGTGCACGGACGCCCACACACAGTGCCCTGTGACTCTGGGTGGTGGTGCTGCTGGTGGTAGTGGTGCTGGTGGTGGCAGTGGTGCTGGTGGTGGTAGTGCTGGTAGTGCTGATGGTAGTGGTGGTGCTGAGGGTGCTGGTATTGCTTGTAGTGGTGGTGGTGGTAGTGGTGCTGGTGGTGGTAGTGGTGGTGCTGAGGGTGGTAGTTGTGGTGGTAGTAGTGGTGGTGCTGGTAGTGGTGGTAGTTGTGCTGGTGGTGGTGGTAGTGGTGCTGGTGGTGGTAGTGGTGCTGGTGGTAGTGGTAGTGGTGGTAGTGGTAGTGGTGGTAGTGGTGGTAGTAGTGCTGGTGGTGGTAGTGGTGGTGGTGGTAGTGGTGGTGGTGGAGGTAGTGGTGGTCGTGCTGGTATTGCTTGTAGTGGTGGTAGTGCTGGTGGTGGTGATGGTGGTGGTAGTGGTGGTGCTGGTGGTGGTAGTGGTGGTGGCGGTGGTGGTGGTGGTGGAGGTAGTGGTGGTCGTGCTGGTATTGCTTGTAGTGGTGGTAGTGCTGGTGGTAGTGGTGCTGGTGGTGGTAGTGGTGGTGCTGGTGGTGGTAGTGGTGGTGGCGGCGGTGGTGGTGGTGGAGGTAGTGGTGGTCGTGCTGGTATTGCTTGTAGTGGTGGTAGTGGTGGTGGTGGTGATGGTGCTGGTGGTGGTAGTGGTGCTGGTGGTGGTAGTAGTAGTGCTGGTGGTGGTAGTGGTGGTGGTTGAGGTGAGGGAGAGCGTGAGTCGATTATGCAAGCGCTCCTCCGCCATCGTATTGCTGGCCCACACCACAAATCTCCCCCCCACCCCCCATACTTCACCACGCCCGCGTGTGCCACAGCGGCTGCCTGTTGGGCAACGGCGCCTCGGGTTTGCAAATAATCCTCGGGAGGAATTGGCCAATCGGCCGATATCCCAGCACCCTCGCTCACCGCAATGCAACACGATTCACGGGGGGGGGGGGGGGGGGTGGTGGGGGGGGGGGGTGGTGGGGTGGATGCCTCGTTCGACGGCGACTCGGAGAGACACACCATGAGTCCAACGCTCTCGCTCTGAGATCGGAGCTTGTCCGTCCGTACCGTTCGGAGGCAACGGGAATGCACGAACACTCTCGCAGACGAATATGATCCGAAAGCATGAACTGAAATTCTAGATTTGAAGCTTTCGTGACTGCAAGGATTCATATTCTTAGGGTTTTTTTCGGTAAAGTCACGTAGGTAAAAAAATAAAATTAATAAAAGTCACAGACAGTCACAGACTGTTCCACCTGAAGACGAAAGCTTGTGTTGCCTCCGAAACGTCGTGATTTTTTTTTTACCTACGTGACTTCACCGACAAAACCTAAGAATATGAACTGAAATGTTGCGCAAGGTTCTCTTGTTCGTATGGACTCCTCCCCACCCTCCATCCCCCGTTTCAAATTCGGACCAAATTTAATCGAAGCGTTGCCCACGTCTTGGCAAGACACAAACCAAGCGCTTTCAAATAACTCTCCGCTAGTATTTAAGCACGTTTTTACATGCTTTGACCCGACACCTCGGATTAGCACCGTTGGCTACGTACGGCGCGAAAGAAGTTCAACACACACGCGCGCACACGTCACGCTCCGCGGAGCTCGTTCAATCCTTCCGAGTGCAATTGCGTGTTGGAAAGTGTCGCAGAATCAATGCACGCGCATGATTTCCCCCTGCCCGCCCCCCCAAGCCCGCCCGCCCGGTGTGTTATCTCACTTGCGCGTTTGTGTTTCTGTTGAAGGTTTGGAGCGAGTTGAGAGCTCATTAAGCCTGGGAATGATTTATAACGAGAGGCTTTCGATGCGAAACCGAAAGTACGTAATTGCGATTTAGTCATTGTTGATGTTTACTTCTGGGTTAACATGTTTACGCTTGTTTACCTTTTTCATTATCGCGATGATTTTTTTCGTATTACTCACCGGGAGAAATAAAATATATACCACTTCCTCAACTTTTAACACGCGAACGATTGCGTTGTCACCTTACAAGCGCGATAAACTTTGACCTCGACATTTGGGGGGGGGGTGGGTGGGAGGGGCGGGGAGGGTGGAACGGGGTTGTGACATTTAGCCGGAGCCGACAAGAAGGACTTCGCGAATCCGATTGCTTTCACGATTTGTTTTGAAGAACCCCTCGCAGCGTTATCGCTCAGCCCCGCAGCACGTTAGCACCTCCCAGTTTTGAGTTGTTGTTGTTTTTTTCCGCACAACGTTCACAACGCACGCACGCACGCACGCTGAACTTCTTTCGCACCGTACGTAGCCAACCGCGCTCAAAGCTTCTAGAAGCTAGCCGCTCGCCTCGGTCTTCGTTCAGCCTGTTGCTGTTTGCCAAATGTAATTAGTCTCTCGCTTGGCGTGCGACTTTGGTGATTTTAATGACAACCCCTTCTCATTCGCATTGGGATCGACGTCTGTTATTGCAACGGCGATTTCTTCGGCAACGCAAACCGCTACTACTGGAACGTCCATCCAGTCCCACCCCCCTCCCTACCACCACTGCTGAGTAAGTTCGACTTCCAAGTGTTGATTTGGAGTTGTTGAACCAGGTGAGAACTCACAGAGACCCGGACGAGAATCTCATCTGCAAGAGTCACCGGGGGGGTGAGGAGGGGGGCGAGAAGTCTGACGATTGGTGCCGTGCGTGTATGTGTGTTGAACTTCTTGCACGCCGTATTCAACATGCATTTTTTTTTTTACTGGAGAAATCCGATGAGCTATGAAGCTCTTTTTCACAGATGCCCAGTAGGGGCGGGTAAGAACGTCACAACAACAAACAAACAGTGCAAAGTACAAGAGAGTCAAACAAATCACCCAAACGCGTACAAATTCAACTCTCAACCAGCCCCATTTTTTCCAGAAGCGACCTGGCAACCACAGACGTAGGCTCGACAAAGCGGCCCATCATTTGCACATGCATGACACCACCATAATCCAGGTAATCTCAACGCATGTGCTCATCGCAGATGCGCTCATCACAACTCATGGACTTGCGATCCAGAGGTCACCGGTTCCATCTCCCGGCGCAGCGGTTGAAACGACACATTTCTGACGTTTCTGCCGCAGCAGCACGGCGAGAGCAAGCGCTTGCAGGGCTGCGCTTTTACCTTTTAGCTTGTGTGTACAAAGACAAAGGATCCCCCCCCCCGTGTCGCCTTAACAGACTGTTGGGGCAAGTGCTGTTAGCGAGCAGCACCGATGAAGGCCGACACGGTGCACAAAGCGGGTGGGTGGCCAGCACCACGTCTCCCCAGCGCTGATGTTTTACGCACCGCACCGGGTAGTCAATTGAGGCTGAGTCGACCTAGGGGAGGCCCAGGACCGGTTTACGGTAACCGTCAACGGCGTTGGTGGCCGTGAGCGGGAATCGAACCCGGGTCGCTTGTGTGTACACACAACGCACGCATACATTATACATGCGCGCGCGCGCGTGTGTGTGTTTGTGTGTTCTCCACTCTCCTATTCATCCCCCTTCTTCCTGCTCCTCTCCGCTTCCCGGCCCACGGCTCTTTACGAGCGAAAAGCTTTCGCGTTACCGACATTCGCACAACGCCTCCCTCCAAATCGCCCCGGTAGGTTGTTCTTACCCCGGCAGCACTCGGGCAGCTTCAATAATACATCACCAGCGGCCCGGGAGAGAGACGAACCAACACAAGAAGGAGGTGGGGGACGCGTGGGTGGGTGGGGGGGGGGTTGCGGGGGTGGGGGGTAGCAGGGGGGGGTGGAGGAGGGGGGGGCAGCTCACACTGCGCTTAGCGGGGAAGGTTTCCGCGAGAGAGGACGGCCCTTGACGTGACGCGCGATGCGGACCCCGCGACATATTTGCGCGACCCTTTCAGCGGCATTGCCCCCAACCACCCACCCACCAGCCCCCCCCTACCCACCCACCAGCCCCCCCCCCTACCCACCCACCAGCCCCCCACCCACCCACCAGCCCCCCCCTACCCACCCACCAGCCCCCCCCCTACCCACCCACCAGCCCCCCACCCACCCACCAGCCCCCCCCCCACCTACCCACCCACCAGCCCCCGACCCCAGGAAGAGAACGCGGATTGTCGGGTGGGGGAGGAGTGGAGGGGTCGTTCGTCGTCACGGTCCGATTGGCGCGATGCGCTCATTCGGCCGGTCGGTTGATGGCAAATACTGAGATCGCTGATTTTGATCTTTGTGCTGCAGCTCTAGAAGGGGGGAATTGTCAAGCGGCGTGCCGAGTTTACGCTCCGCTAGTTCGAGCGTCGAGACTCGGGTCGAAAAATTCCGTTCACGATTTAGTTTCTGAAGATATTCATTCACCCCGTGGTGCCCTTATGAAACTCAACGTTTAACCTACTCACGCCGGCTTGTGCCCGCCCTCACAGTCGGGCATATTTGCGGAATACACCACGTCGCCGTTGACCCTGGCCATTGACCGAGCAACCCAACGTTCCTACCAGCTCCCTCCGCAGGAATGTGTTTTTGTCCTGTTTCGCTCGTGCGTCATAGTCCACGTGTTACCACGCTCGCATGTATGTTGAACTTCTTTCGCACCGTACGTTTGCCAACCGTGCTGCTTTGTGCGTTAAATACGCATATCCCACATATATCCCATACACCCCATGTACTGTGCATTACCTATTCTTTATTTGCACTCTTCGCGAACATATGCCGAAATGAATAGTGTGTATTTTACATGGACACGCGGTGCATGAACGCGCATAGTGTAGAAATTACAAATAAATGATCATTTACAGCTCCCTGGAAATCCACTGTTGGTTGACGGGGTTAGTTTGACCATACTTCACCGCGCCGGTCGGTGCGAACTGGTGAGCACCCTGGACTGATTCACGCGACGCTCACCGCTGGGCTCTGTGTTCACTCTCCGCTGGTGCCGATTCCACATTCCCATGGCGGTTGCCGATCTCCCTGGTAGGGATGTGTGTGGGGGGGGGGGGGGAGCGGGGGGAATGGCGTTGCGTTAGGACACGAATTGATCGCAATCGCAATCGGGCTGCGAGAAACGGCGACCCCTTCATCCAGCAGCGGATAGATCTCGGCTCAACATTTGCACGCGCGCACGCGGGCCGATTGCGTGGCGCGTTGCGGGAGGGGAGAAAAAAAAACCCACCGCGCTTGAACGACGCGCTACTCGTAGCGGCGACGGCAAATGGCTTCGGCGTTTGTGTGTTCCGCGCCGAGTCGCACCGGACGAGGGGAGGCAGCGGGGGGGAGTTTGCGAGGTCGGGCGCGCGCGTGGCTACTTTCATCACCCGTGCGCCACTTGCAAAATCGCGTTCAAATCTCTCGGAGGATCTCGCTTCGGCCGTCGAGCGCTCAACGGTTTCTCGGCGGAGCGGGTGGGTGGGGTGGTGGTGGTGGAATGGGTCGTGGCGGCCTTGAGTCGACGTTTCGCAAACCGCGCCGTGGGACCGGTGACTAGGACCGTCGTCGTCGTCATGGTGACCCGTCGTCATCATCACCGTAACCATCATCGTAGTCGTTGCCATCGTCGCCGTCAACGTCGTCGCCGTGGTCACCATCATCACCGTCAGCATCATCGCCATCATCATCGTCATCGTCATCATCATCATCATCGTCATCATCATCGTCATCATCATCATCATCATCATCGTCATCGTCATCATCATCGTCACCATCATCGTCATCATCATCCTCATCATCATCGTCGTCGTTATGAATGATGCACAATTCACCGCAGGGGTCTCCATGCGCAACGCGGCAGGTTAACGAGCGTCAACGTCCGTGTTGGTTCTACAAACCGGCCGATGCGCTTTGCGGCGTTCAAACGTTTCGACTGCGGTGCAGGGATGGTCGCCATCTCCGTCTCAGTCACCCGACGGGTTTAAACCTGAGGGGGGGAGGGGGGGAGCTGAAGGGATCGGCTTGCAGGCCGCCCAGAAGACAGTCCAGCGGAGGAAGCAACTTATAGCCGCATCGCATCCAGCTCAGAATCGGAATCAGAATATTGATTTATACTGGAGGAGTAATTCGATGAGCTTTTTAAGCTCTTAATTCTATAACGCTCTTTTTCACAGGTGTCCAGCAGGGGCGTGGTGAGAAAGTTACAGCAACAAACAAACAAAAGAGTGAAAATAAACTTTGGTTCTCCCTTCCACGTGAAGCCCGCTGAGCATGTATACTTCTTTTTTTATTTAAAGCTTTCGTGACTGCAGGGATTCATCTGCTTGGTTCTTTCGGTAAAGTCACGTAGAAGGCAAATAATAAAATAATAAAAATTAAACATAATGAAATATTTTATTAAGTTTCATGTTTATTATTTTATTATTTCCCTTGTACGTGACTTTACCGAAAGAACCAAGAAGATGTATACTTCTTTTTTCAGAAGCGACCTGGCCGCAAATGATCGCTCAGCGAAGTGGCTTATCGCGTGGGAATTGATAACAGTGGCCAACTGCATTTGGCAACCCACAGTTGTCCTCCTGACGTCGCGCGCGAAAGCAACACGATTACGCAAAACCAGACGTTGCAGACAAAGGCGCGGCCCTGCAACTCCCTTGCTGTGCTCCACGCCTCTGCTACGAGCAGGGGGTGGAGAAATATGAATGACGGTCTTGGTGACAGTACCCACGCCTTACCCCACCACGCTCGACCTAACGGTCGACCGGCTGCGGTGGACCGATTCATGCTGCTGCTGAGTGGACAGGGGGCAGCGGAGAGGGTCTGAAACAAACTAAAGAAGCATATTATTGGTTCTTTATTATGTTCTATTTGTATTATTTTATTATTTCCCTTCTACGTGACTTTACCGAAAGAACCAAGAAGATGAATCCCTGCAGTCACGAAAGCTTTAAATCGAAATTTAAGCGTACTAAGCTCGTGGTGTCACACGGGGGGTGGAGGGGTGGGATTCAAGAAACTTCGCCACCGCTGTGTGAACCGCCGCCGCACCTGGAGATGGAATCGAACCGGCGACCTGTGATTGTTGTCACCACTTCATTAAGCGGCTAAATTGCTCAGCAGGAGAACTGACGAGACCAGATGAAGTCTCATTTGCGCAAGAGCGATTTGGGGGTATTAATCTGCTGCCACCATGGGGAGGAGATGTTGACTACCTCGCCTGGTATACAGGAGGTCGTGGGTTCGATCCCGACCCTGATGCATCTATATTTGGAGTTTGCGTGTTCACCCCGTGGTCGTGTGAATTTTTCTCCGGGTCCTCCCGGTTTTCCCTCTCCACATTGAGAACCAACGTTCACAGTATTTGGTTGCGACGCATTTCTACGCGATGATAAGCCACTTCGTTGCGTTATCGTTTGTGAACTTCGTTGAGCTGTCATTTGCGATAACCAGGTGGCTATAGCCAGGTGGCTATCGCAAATATAAAAGATGCGATTATTGCTGGGTATGATCCCCAAACTCGAGTAGTAAATATATCATCGGTGGTCAGTTGGTGTAATTTTTTTTCTACGAATTTGGAAAGCGTGGACCCTGAACACACAATGGCCTCCTCTTGCACAATGACATCTGGATTGCAAGTCCATCTGTGTGCTAACCCGTTACGCCATCCCAGCACCATCATCATCATCTCCCACGTTTCTGAGGTTTCAATTAACTTCATTCATTCGAACGTGTATGTACGTATGTTGAACTTGATCATTTGTTTTTTTACCCTTTAATCTGGCAACATAACTGACACCTTTTTTTACGAGGAGTCATGTTTGCATAGACCACAATACCTGCAGTCATAATGCAAACAAAAAACACAACTCTGATAATGTATGCACTGTCCTTGAAGTTGAATGGTCCACACCCGAGACAGCTTTCCTTAGAGCGTAGTCTCACATGGGTTGGACCAGATGACGCCAAAAGGCGCACAACTCAAAGACAATGCACCATCAGAGTATGAGAGCTCGGGGTAAGCATTTACCCCGAGAAAGTAAAAAAAGGTGTCAGTTTTGTTGCCAGATTAAAGGGTTTAAAACCAATTATCATATTTTTTACTGACAAATGAGGGACGACAAACCAAACACGACAAGCAGTTCTCAAGAAATGACTTTTCAATCTAGATGATTGGAAGCGTTCTATAGCCGAAAGTGGCCTTCCTTAAAATCAGCAGAAAGGAGCGTTCCAGACGGCCGCTAGAAGCGCGTCTGAAAGCGTCGTGCGATACGGTGGTGCGGTTGTGCGGTGGTGCGGTGGTGTGTGGTGTGGTGGTGCGGTTGTGCGGCTGTGCGGTGGTGCGGTTGTTGCGGTGGTGCGGTGGTGCGGTGGTGCGGTGGTGTGGTTGTGCGGTGGTGCGGTGGTGCGGTGGTGCGGTGATGCGGTTGTGCGGTGGTGCGGTTGTGCAGTGGTGCGGTTGTGTGGTGGTGCGGTGGTGCGGTTGTGCGGTGGTGCGGTGGTGCGGTTGTGCGGTGGTGCGGTGGTGCGGTTGTGCGGTGGTGCGGTGGTGCGGTTGTGCGGTGGTGCGGTAGTGCGGTTGTGCGGTGGTGCGGTGATGCGGTTGTGCGGTGGTGCGGTTGTGCGGTGGTGCGGTGGTGCGGTTGTGCGGTTGTGCGGTGGTGCGGTGGTGCGGTTGTGCGGTTGTGCGGTGGTGCGGTGGTGCAGTTGTGCGGTGGTGCGGTGGTGCGATGGTGCGGTTGTGCGGTTGTGCGGTGGTGCGGTGGTGCGGTTGTGTGGTGGTGCGGTGGTGCGGTGGTGCGGTGGTGCGGTTGTGCGGTTGTGCGGTGGTGCGGTTGTGTGGTGGTGCGGTTGTGCGGTGGTGCGGTGGTGCGTTGGTGCGGTTGTGCGGTTGTGCGGTGGTGCGGTTGTGCGGTGGTGCGGTTGTGCGGTTGTGCGGTGGTGCGGTTGTGCGGTTGTGCGGTGGTGCGGTGGTGCGGTTGTGCGGTGGTGCGGTTGTGCGGTGGTGCGGTTGTGCGGTTGTGCGGTGGTGCGGTGACCGCCGCCTTTGTTCGACTGGCAGCCGACAGCAGCGTCGCGTCTCGGCGCTTGGGTCGAGGGCCGCGAGTGGAACTCCGCTGGCTTCATTTCGACAAACGAATTCGACGGAGTGACGACGCAGAATTGCAGCTTTGTCCCAGCCTCGCGTTTCGGGGGGGTGGGGAGGGAGGGGTGGGTGGTTAGGGTGGGTGGGGGCAGAGGCGTAGCTAGGGGGGGGGGGCAGGGGGTACACGTGTCCCCGGGTGCCAAGGTAAAGGGGCGCCAAAATGAGGCTTACAATGTCACATTCTAACTTATTGCGGTGGGCGCGGCAGCCTGAAACTACTGCACAAATCTACACCTCAACCTAAAAGTTTATATATCCCGCCACACACAGCCTACATGTCATGTAATTACATTTTGGTATGTGATTCAACGGGGGGGGGGGGGGGGCAATTTTATAGTTCGTCCCCGGGCGCAAAATATCCTAGCTACGCCACTGGATGGGGGGGGAAATTATTTGGCTCAGCACAGAAAAACTAAATAATAATTATAATGATGATAACCAGTCACGCGCGATTTGAAAAGGTTGGAATTTGACGTCGGGCGAACTTTGACGAGTGGGAAAGCAGTGGCGGCGGGGTGGGGGGGGGGGGCGGTTGGTGGAACGTACTAAGGTGAGACTGAGCAACGCTTAGCCACAAAATGAAGGTTAAAGCAAGTGCAAGTTGATTTGCAAGCGGAGCGTTGTGAGTGGCGGCGTAAAAATGTTTTAGTATTAATGCTGGGCGACCGATTGAGGGGTGGTGAGCACGTGTAGGTGAGCGACGATAACGGGAACGCAGTTCGGCTCCGCGCGCGCGGGGTCAGTGAGTCACCAGAATTTCGACTGACTCAGGCGAGCGTAGTAACACATCGTGTAGCAGTAGGGCTTTCGCGACCAATATTATTCACGATAAAAGTTTTTTTTTTGTTGGGGGGGTGGGGTGGGGTGGTGAGATCGCGTGAGTATAAATGTGCCTTCTTGGTTCTTTCGGTGAAGTCACGTAGAAGGGAAGTAATCAAATAATAAAAATAAAACATAATAAAATAATTCTCACGACGTTTCGGCCACAACGCAAGCAGCCGTCCTCAGTTGAAGAACAGGTCTGTCGGAAAGACAGCGTCATTCTTCACCTGAGGACGGCTTCTTGCGTTGTGGCCGAAACGTCGTGAGAATTTTATCTTATTATGTTTTATTTTTATTATTTTATTATTTCCTTTCTACGTGACTTTACCGAAAGAACCAAGAAGATGAATCCCTGCAGTCACGAAAGCTTTAAATTAAAAATATAAATGTGTCGTTGCGGCTACCACCACCACCACCACCCGACACAGCCAATTAGTAAGGTTTGTCACGAGCCGGTGTGATGGGGCCGTCCATAAATGACGTCACGCACCTAGGGGGGGGGGGGGTCAGACATTTGTGACGATGTGTGACGAGGGGGGGAGGGGTTTGAGAAATGTGACGTCACATCAAAATGCGCAACTTTAAATAAATCAAGACAACACATTCTACTTAATTAAATAGACTTTTTAATAAATGTTGTCTCCTACAACATCAGAGTGCAGCGCCACATTAAATACGCACTACAATGACAATAGTTTAAAGCGATTTGAAGCATGTTTTATTTTGGGGGGGGGGGGGGCAGAGCTTTGTGACGTCATATTTGAGGGGGGGTCTGACTTTTTGTGACGCCGTGTGACGAGGGGGGTAGGGGGGAGGGGGGTCAAAAATCGCCCAACATCGCGTGACGTCATTTATGAACGGCCCCTAACCCCAACGACATTTGCCATTTGAGTGCTGCGACGTTTTCACCGGCGATTACAACCAACACGCTTCGTCCGTGAAAAAAACCGCTTAACGAACCTGCCTGTGCCGGGTGGCGGTGGGTCTCACGACACATTCACGTTCACGTGACGGACCCAACAAACAGCGACAGAGAACGTTGCCTTGACCGACTCGAGCGAGTGTAACGCTGGAAAGACGCGAGCCCTTTTGCCGCAGACGAGCGCGTACTTTTTCTCTTGCCCGAAATACATCGGGAAGAACAACAACAACAACAAAAAAGAAATGAAACAAAAAATAAAAATTATTTTCAACGTCCCGAATTGCATCGTTTTGCGGCCGTGATACCGCGTCGGGCAGTGGCGCGTGAGCGCAGATAACAAAAATGTTTTATTAAATAATTAATGAAACACATTCGTCAATAATGCTGCCCCAAATCGGAAAAAAATCTATATACTATAGATGATATTTGGGGGCAAAGGTAGGCAGGGTACGCGCGGACCGTTACGTTGTCGGAACTTCTTTTGCACCGCACGTGGCCAACGGCGCCGATCGGAGTTTGCGGGTGACTCAGTGTGCGTGACCCAGCGGTGAGCTCGGGGCTTTATCCGCGCCCCGGCGTTTTGGAGGTCACAGCGCGACCTCGCACCGCTCTCTCTCTCTCTGCCGGCTCCCACGCTCGGTGCTTTTTGTTGTTTGTTGCTGACACGCACACCCGAGCGTGTCGCGCCAAAGGTGCTCGCGTGTTTAACCGTGCTGTAGTAGTACCGACCACTGCTGGATGAAGGCCTGTTCCCCCACGTGTGTGTGTGTTGTGTGTGTCTCGTGGGGTAACCACCTTTTCCACTGCTGGATGAATGCCTCTTCCTCCACGTGTGTGTGTGTTGTGTGTGTCTCGTGGGGTAACCACCTTTTCCACTGCTGGATGAAGGCATCTTCCTCCACGTGTGTGTGTTGTGTGTGTCTCGTGGGGTAACCACCTTTTCCACTGCTGGATGAATGCCTCTTCCTCCACGTGTGTGTGTGTGTTGTGTGTGTCTCGTGGGGTAACCACCTTTTCCACTGCTGGATGAAGGCATCTTCCTCCACGTGTGTGTGTGTGTGTCTCGCGGGGCAACCACCTTTTCCACTGCTGGATGAATGCCTCTTCCCCCACGTGTGTGTGTGTGTGTGTCTCGCGGGGGGCGGGCGAAGATGGGGGAGGGTTGTTCGGGGTAACCACCTTTTCCACTGCTGACCCAACCCGGACGTATATCTCAGTCAGCCCAGATCTATTATTAGAACCGCGCAGTGTCCTGCAAGCGAGGTTCAACACAACAACGCCGGCACCAGACCTCAGCGCAAATCAATTCCCGCTGCCCACCAGAACTCAAGATGCCAGATTTCCGGACCGTCCAGGGTTCGAACGCGCACAGGATGGGAACCTTGGGGTCATTCGACCATCCGTGGGGTTAGGAGTTCATTTCAGATGGAGGTGTCTGAGGCTGCCCTTCGGAAAATATTTACACCCCCACCCCCCTCCCACCAAAGGTAAAGAGACCCCCCCCCGGATAGCCTTAACAGACTGTAGGGGCAAGTGCTGATAGCAAGCAGCACCTATGAAGGCCGGCACAGCACACGAAGGGGGTGGGTGGCCAGCACCACGCCCGGCCACCTTTGTCTCCCCAGTAGCGATGTTTACTCCACACCGCAGCAGGTACTCTCATTTGAGGCTGAGTCGACCTACTCCCCCCCCCACCACCACCACCACCACATGTCGAGGAAGAGGGGGAGGGTGACAGCGGTTTAGAGTATGGGGGGGGGGGGGCAGAAATGGAACCCTGTTTGTTGTGGGCTGGAACCAACCCCAGCCCGGGAACACAGCCACACAAAGACAAAGATCCCCCGTATAGCCTTAACAGACTGTAGGGGCAAGTGCTGTTAGCGAGCACCTATAAAGGACGGCACGGCACACGAGGAGGTGGGTGGCCAACACCACGCCCGGCCGCCTTTGTCTCCCTAGTGGTGATGTTTACACATCGCACCAGGTACTCATTTGAGGTTGAACCGACCTAGAGGAGGTCCAGGACCGGTTCAGATAATCGTCACCGGTGATGGGAATCGAACCCGGGTCGCCAGGTTCGTCGCGCAGCGTAGCGCTAACCGCTCCCCACACACACACAGACACACACGCACAGACACACGCACAGACACACACACGCACGTATGCACACGTATGCACAGGCCCACCATGGTACTCTGCGTGTGGTGGAGTTTTGTTTGTGACTACGGCGATTTTGGCCACGACCCGTGTGCTTGGTAAAGAACGAGAGGATTGGTTCCTGGGGGGTCGCGGCGTTTATGTGCGAGGCGTGGGACGGAGTCGCCAAAAATAAATAAATTACGATTTTAACTTCCGTTTATTCGGGAACCCCGGGGTCCCCGCCACAAAGGTTACATTGACCGGCTAGGTCAAGTCAAATTCTTAGGTTTTTTCGGTAAAGTCACGTAGGTAAACAATTAAAATTAATAAAAGTAAAATAAAAATAAAATAAAATCACGACGTTTCGGAGGCAACACAAGCTTCCGTCTTCAGGTGGAACCGTCACAGCACGATAGCTGTATCAAGTAAGAGAAACTGTTTTCTTGGAATGTCTCTTTACTTGATACCGCTATCGTGCTGTGACGGTTCCACCTGAAGACGGAAGCTTGTGTTGCCTCCGAAACGTCGTGATTTTTATTTTATTTTATTTTTATTTAACTTTTATTAATTTAAATTTTTTACCTACGTGACTTTACCGAAAAAAAAACCTAAGAATATGAATCCTTGCAGTCACGAAAGCTTCAAATCTAGAATTACGCCAAGTCAAGTTCAAGCCGAGTTGACACTCGCGCGCCTGTGGTTTCATGTTTTTTTCCCGAAGGCCGTCCGATGAGCCGCAATTTGAACGAAGCGGCGGCGGCATCCGCTGAGCGCTACGATCGCGGACAGCGCGATGATGACTCAAGCAAGAGGCACCGCAACGCCAGCTGCGAGCTACGTACGAGCAAACGTTGACAACGACGGTGGCGATGATAGCGGCGACGATGATGACGACGATGATGATTACGATGGCGATTACGTGGCATTAAGCGATTAAGACAAAAACTTTTTAATTTTTTGCTGAAGCTGAAGATAAACAGTGCTGATGTGTCGCGAAAACCAACTGCAACTTTTTTTAATTTTACGTGGAGGCCAAAAGGATTCATCGTTTTTATTTAGCGGGTCAATTTTCCCCGTGACGAACGGTCCCTGCGAAGTCATCGCGATCGCCGGCGATTATTCACTTGGCACCGTGAACTTTTGCGTGCGATTTCATATATAATATATATTTATTTTAAATATCCGAGCGCGTGTCCGACGTTCCAGATTCGCGCAGAGAGCCTCCGGCATGAGCTGGAGGAGGCATCGTGCGGAGCGTCGCGCGGTAACAAAGCCGAACGAGCGTAACTCGGGATAGCAAAAAATAAATAAATAACTATATATATGTGTGTGTGTGTACAAGAGAGTGCTTTTAGCCAAGTTATCATGTAATAGCGCCCGGGCTTGTGTAAAGGGATCACTGTCTTGAGAACATGAATCAATAAACGCGAGCGAGTATTTTTAGCCGATAAAAGGCAGCGATGAGAATCGGCCGCCGATCTATCCCAGCGACGTTTTTTTTTGTTAAGGATATCCCCCCCCCCTCTCTCTCCACTCCCCCCCCACCATCCACCGGCCACTCCTGTATAAAACATTATCGTATATTTTCTCTTTAATCAGTTTTATATGATCTGCCGTGACACGCGGATCAGAGACGCGCACGACGACGACAAAAGAATCTCGGAACAAAAGCTCCGAGGGAGGGAGAGAGAAGTGCGCAAAGACGCGGGGGGGGGTGGGGGGAGAGGGGGGAGGGGGGGCGGTGGGGGGGAGGGGGGGGAGGGGGGAGAGGGGGGGAGAGATGTGCGCAAAGACGCGGGGGGGGGGAGAGGGGGGCGGTGGGGGGGGGGGCGGTTGGGGGGGAGGGGCAGGGGGGAGCACGGAGAGAGAATCGCGTAGGGACAAGACGGGATCACGACGCGATGTAGGAAGCGTCGTCCGCCCCGTCAAGAAACATTCAGGTGGGGGGGGGAGGGGTGGGGTGGAGGGGGGGGGGTGTGGGGGAGGGGGGGGAGGGGTGGGAGGGGTGGGGGGAGGGGTGGGGGGGGGAGGGGTGGGGGGGGTGAGGGGGGGCCCTTGGGTGGAACGGGCGAACGATGCCGACCGCGAGAGAGACGGGATGGGGGCGGGATGGGAACGCTCCAGAGGGGAACGTCCACGGGGGGGAATGACCGGGGGGGGGGGGGACGTCCGGAGGGAGGGAACGTCCGGGGGGGAACGACCGGGGGAGGATCAACTTGGGGGGGGGGACAAACGGGGGGAACGTTCGGAGGGGGAACCCCTGGGGGGGAACGTCCGAGGTGACCTCCAGGAGGGACGACTGGGGGAATACTCCGGGTGGATGTGTGGGGGGGGGGGGGGCTGACCGGGGGAAGGTCCGTGGAGAATGTTCGCCCGTCGCTGTGTTATGCCTCCTCAGAGGTCCCAGCGGGGATTGTCCGCGTATTCTTGTCACTTCGGAATGAAAATAACCATTCCCCCGATCTCCTTCTCATTTTTAACCATGTAAACACTTGCGACTCTGTCGTAAAAACTAGGTTCGAAGCTTTCGTGACGGAAGGGATTATTCTTTGGTTCTTTCGGTAAAGTCACGTAGAAAGAAATTAAATTAAATTAATTACTAGAATACGACGTTTCGATTGCAACACAAGCAACCATAATCAGGTCCAAATGCATGAGAAAACAAACGTCGTTAACTTGGAAGTATAATGCAATACAACACAGAGAGTCGGCCAACACAGCGGTCAACACCCTGCCTGGTTGATTAACGCTCCTCCAAATATTGCTACATTTGAGAGAGAGAGACAAGACACAGACACACAGACAGGGACCCCTCGTGATGCGAGGCACTAAACTCCGTCTGAATGACGCTGTCTTTCCGACAGACCTGTTCTTCACCTGAGGACGGCTGCTTGCGTTGTGGCCGAAACGTCGTGAGAATTGTATTTTATTATGTTTTATTTTTTATATAAGACAGCGTCTGTCTTTCCGACAGACCTGTTCTTCACCTGAGGACGGCTGCTTGCGTTGTGGCCGAAACGTCGTGATAATTATTTTATTATGTTTCATTTTTATTATTTTATTATTTCCCTTCTACGTGACTTCACCGAATGAACCAAGAAGATGAATCCCTGCAGTCACGAAAGCTTTTAATAGAAAAATCCGTAGCTTCCATCGCTTGACGCCTCAATCGGGGCACCTACGACGACGAGTCCACCGCGGATGAGTAGAGAGACGACATCACATCGAGTACAGGCGGGGAGGGGGGTGAGTGAGTGAGTGATCGAGACATGCAAACGGCGGTTGTTTGAAATCAACCTCACAAACCTCCACCCCCCCCGGCAGGGCGCACCAGGACTGGCTGACAGATGTTCCGTCGCTGTTGATGCCGGAGTGCGTCACGGCTTCGCCGACGCCGACGTTCATTTATAGACACTGGCGTGCCGCGTGGCTTGGAAAGTGGCCGGATCGGCCGCGGGTCACGGTGACGCATCCTCGCCGATGAGTCGGGAGCCGGGCGGTGGCGGTGGTGGCGGTGATGATGATGCTGCACCAGGGGAAACTTCAGTTTTTTGTTGTTGCTGACAACCACATTGGCAACCACGGTTCCATTCCCGATCCCCCCACGGGCCGTGGTTAGCGTGCCGCCAACACCACCGCCGTGGCGAGTTCCGAGTTCAACTCCCAGCCAAGGCTGCCATCAGCAGAGGCGAATGACCACTCCGTAGGTTCTGGGTCTCCCGTAGGTCGACTCGGCCTCGAATTAGCAGTGCCTGGTGCGGTGTCTAAACTTCGGCACCGGTGAGACAAAGGTGACCGGGTGTTTGTTGCCAACTCGTGTGCCGCCCTTGCTCGCAGCGCTTGCCGCAACAGTCTAAGCGAGCCACAGTGTAGGGGACACATTTTTATGTGTGCGTGTATGTGTGTGCGTGTGTGTGTGCGTGTGTGTGTGTGCGTGTGTGTGTGTGTGCGTGTGTATGTGTGTGCGTATGTGTGTGTGTGCGCGTGTGTGTGTGCGTATGTGTGTGCGTGTGCGTGTGAGTATGTGTGTGCGTATGTGTCTGCGTGTGTGTTTGAGCGTGCATGAGTGGTGCTGGCCACCCACCCCCTCGTGTGCCGTTGCGGCATTCATAGGTGCTCGCTAACAGCACTTGCCCCAACAACCTGTTAAGGCTACAGGGGGGATCTTTGTCTTTGTTGTGTGCATGAGTGCGCAGCGGTGGTGCAGGTTAGCGTACTGCGCTTCTAACCCGGTTCCAATTATCTGAACCGTTCCTGGCCCTCCCCGAGGTCGACTCAGCCTCAAACGAGTTACCTGGTGCTGTGTGTAAATAGCATCGCCACTGGGAGAGACAAAGGCGGCCGGGCGTGGTTGCTGGCCACCCGCCATCCTCGCCTGTCGTGTCCGCCTTAATAGACGCTCGCGAAGGACGCGATCCACTGACAGTCCATTCAAGCTGAGTGTGGATCTTTGCTGCTGTTCAAGGGGCGCGCGCGTGTCTACGCGTTGTGTGCGCTCTGACGTTTTGACAGCTGCCGCCGTGTCCGCTGGGATCGTATCGCTGATGGGAAGTCGCGGTTACACCCAGAGCTGGCGAGACAGCGCGCTTCGCAGGGAATGCGGCTGCTGCTGCTGCTACGGGGGGGCGGGGGGGGGTAGTTAAGTGGGTGGGTTTGGGTGGGCGGATGACTTGGTGTGTGTGGGTAAGTGGATATGTGGGTGAGTAGGTGGGCAGATGGGTGGGTGTGTTGGGCGTGGTGCTGTACACCCACCACCTCGTGTGCCTCGCCGGCCTTCATAGGTGCTCGCTAACAGCACTTGCCCCAATGGCCTGTTAAGGCTATACGGGGGGTCTTTGTCTTTGGGTGAGTGTGTGGGCGAGTAGGTGGGTTGGCTGGGTGGGGTGGGCAAGTGGTTGCATGGGCGAGCGGGTAGGTGGGTGGGTGGGTGGATGAGTGGTTTGGTGGTTGGTTGGAAAAGGTGTGTTGGGTGGGTGGGTGAGTGGTGTGTGCCTCCCCGTGGATGTTAAGATAGCAGCCAAGCCGGACCTTCCAGTGGCTCAATCTGTAAAGGGAAGGGGCGGGGGAGTGTGGGTCGGTGGGTGGGGACGGAATCCCCGTTGTGAATCTACATCGCGGTGTTTCAACTGCTTCAGACACAATAAAAAATATTTCCTGGATAAACGAAGGGTAGGGGTGGGGAAGGACTCGACATTGGCTTGTGTCAGGTTTTTTTTTGGACATTTGCATTCTCTGTGGAATCTTAAAAGTCCCGGTTAGATTTGTGAGTTTTGCATTCATGCGAATCTCACGATGGCCGATGGGTTTTGCAGAAGAAAACAACACAGATATTCGATGTACGTTCCACAATAATGATACAAATATAACAAATCTTGTTCTTCATTAGTACGGCTCAAAGAACAAGATTGTCATTCAGACGTAACAATAACGATGACAATCAATTCACTGCTGGAATTGCACTCGGGTCGCCGGGTTTCGTAGCGCGGCGCTGCTAACCGCTGTACCACCGCTCCCCACTCTACGCTTTACACACACAAACGCGCTCGCAAGAAAGATGTGTATATTTGTGCAAAGGCGCAGAAATTCTTTGGGCGTGCGTGTGCGTGAATATGGATAAGCCCTCCGTAACAAAAATGCGTTCGCTATTTTAGTTGTGGATGATGATGATGGCGGTGCTGTGCATGAGAAACACAGAAACCGATTGTTATATTTATTGTAAATTTACAAATGGAGTTGTTTTAATATCGGTGCAGTATATATTATACAAAATAAATACGTATATAGACTTGTCCGAGATCCCTTTAACTCAGATTACAAATATATTCCGTGTAAAAGGGGGTCTTTTAAAACACAATGACAAAGGGCCGCTGTATAGCCTTCATAGGCTGGTTGGGGCAAGTACATTTAGCGAAGACCCATCGAGGCCGTGACGGTACATGAGGTGGAGCGATATCGTTTACACACGCGCACAAAGACAAAGCTCCACCGTATAGCCTATAACAGACTGCAGGGGCAAGTGCTGTTAGCGAGCACCTATGAAGGCCGGCACGGCACACGAGGGGGTGGGTGGCCAGCACCACGCCTGGCCGCCTTTGTCTCCCTAGTGGCGATGTTTATACACCAGGCCAGGTACTCATTTGAGGCTGAGTCGACCTAGGGGAGACCCAGGACCGGTTCAGATAATCGTCACCGGTGTTGGCCGTGAGCGGGAATCGCCAGGTTCGTAGCGCAGCGTAGCTAACTGCTACACCACCGCTCCCCACAAGTGCTATTAGCACGCACACAACAACAACAACCGCCATTCGCCACTAAGTGGCGGTGACGTCACCACGACGCTTGTGCCAGGCCATGTGCACCTTGAGGCCACGTGAAGTGTCGAACGCCCGCTGGCAGGAGGTCACGGGGCAGACCCAGCAGGTGCCACGGGTCGACTGACCGAGATGACCGAGATGACTGGCTGATGCACCACCTGTGCCCCCTACTGTACCAACTTGCTGTGCTTTAGCCACCCGGCGCTCCGCTCACTGTTATAGAGAGTTTGAAATGCAGCCGGTCGGACTGAGGGGGGGGGGGGGGGGGCGGGGAGACAGGACACGGGAATAGAAGGGGGGTAAGGACCCCTCAGTGGTCAAGCGGAGCTCGAAATGGTGGAGGGTCGCCATAAACACCGCCCCCCCCCCCCATCTCGACCCTACGTTTCCCTTATGAGGTCGACTATGTAGTTCCCCACCCCGGTAATCCCCCTCTCCCAATTCAACTTGCATCTCTCCCCCTGGCGTAGCATCTCCCCACGGTTGGCTTCGTACGGCGCGAGAAAGAAGTTGAACGCAACACACTCGGCACGAACTCGGTTGGGCCTGCAGCCAGCCCCCTGTCCCCCACTCATCCACGGAACCTCCGCCCCTCCCCCGCAGTCCTTCGCATGGTTCGGTTGCGTCGAGGGGGTGGGACCTTCCTCCATGATGCCACCGGTCACGCGAGCCGCGCGGGCAAAAGTGCAAATAATCTAAACAGCCACCCACCGCAGTATTAACCGGGGCGGCCGCTGGATTGGAACCTCTGCAAAGAAGAGCGGCGCTACGGCGCTTATCGCTGAGCCGCGTCACCGCCCCCAAAATAATTTGCCTTGCAAATAATAAAAAAAATGAAATGTTCTCTGTGCTCTGTGGGCGTGTGGGGGAGCGGTTAGCGCTACGCTGCGCTCAGGACCCGGCGAACCCGAGTTCGATTCCCGCTAGCGGTCACCAACGCCGGTGGCGATTATCTGAACCGGTCTTGGGCCTCCCCTAGGTCGACTCAGCCTCAAATGAGTACCTGGTGCGGTGTGTAAACATCGCCATTGGGGAGAAGTCGCGCCGGCCACACCACCCACTCGTGCGCCGCGTCAAGCTTGATCGCTGCTCGCTAACAGCATTTGCCCCAACAGTCTAATAGCCTATACATACAGGGGGGAGGGGGGGGGGGGAGCCTGGTATTGTGTGTGTGTGTGCGTACGCGTGTGCGCGCTTGAATAACAGATCGTTTCAACGCAGCCCGGACTGCACTCGTTAAAATAAATTACTAGTGCCTGTCCATTACAGAACGTAAAGGACGCGTGCTTTGTCATAACCGTCTCTACAATTGAAAATCAACATCCGGAATTGTTCCGTTACTCTCATTCACGGTCGCCTATTTCATCTCGTTCCATGCCCGACATCGCGTTCCGGCCTTTCAACGGGAGGCACGGGGAACAGAGCACAGAGACAATGGGAGATCACTAAATCGCGTGTACACGATCCTCCCGCCCCCCCGCCCGCCACCCCCAGCACTGCGTATTTTCCCTGCCGCGATCTCACAAAGTAGAAAAGCTGAACGAGGGATGAAGGGGATAGGAGGAGAAGTTCAAGTTCAAGTTCATTTATTAGGTATAGCCATGTGAGCCATTCGGCTCTTGAATCGGGTGCAACCGCAACAAACAAAAAACAAGAAAATGAACAAAAAACATCTTAAAGTGACTATGTGACTGAGTGCAAACAGAAATCCAAGAAAAGACAGCAAAATATTGCAGAAAAAAAAATCACCGTACACCACAGCTGTGTGCATAAATCCCAGTGGGATGCAAGTCAAACAACCAACAACAACCACAAGACAACTTAGATTAAGGCCATCAGTCTAACTCTGTACTACAACAAACAAACATGGCCAAAGAAGGAGGGGGGGGATCCACCACAAGCGATCTCTGCAACAGAGCTCCCCTTTGCAGCCAGAGTCGATCTCGGCTCTCTAGCTCATGAACTCACAGATCCGAGTGCAATAAGAACACCGACGACGGTTGTCTGGAACCGGTTCTGGGCCTCCCCGAGGTCGACTCGGCCTCAAAAGAGCACCTGGTGGCCGGGCGTGGTGCTGGCCACCTAACCCCTCGTGTGCCGTGCCGGCCTTCATAGGTGCTACTCGCTAACAGCACCTGCCTCCGGGGTGTCTTTGCCTTTGATTTGTCCTACCTGTGTGCAATATAAGACGGCCTCTGTACAGCAGTGAATTATGATCATTATTAGTAAGTAGTAGCAGTAATACTGGATCATAGTAAACGTTTCTGTTTTTTTTACTATTTCTTTTTCTTTAAAGATTTCCATTCATTGCTGGCGAATACTGCTCGGTCTTTAGACCGCGCGCGTTAGACCAGTCAACGGCACATGGAGCGCGAGCATTACGTTCCGCCCTCATTGCAGCTCATCAGCAAACCGTGCCTACAGGATTCTCACCAGAGGCTGACTTCCTTGCACAAGCATTGGCCAAGCACACACTCAAATATCACTCAAGTCGATCGGCAGGTCACATACGGTGGGATAAGAATCGGAATTGAAATAGAGTGTGCTTCAAAAAAAGGTTAACACTTCGGAGAATTTGCAACAATAACACAAGTGGTGAGTTCAATGATGACGTCACCCTGCTGCTGCTCGATTTAAGACCTGGAGCGAGAGGGGAGCCTCGCCTTCATGGCGAATTGCCCGATGATGCTGAATGTAATTACCAGCGAAACGTCGTGCTACTCAAAAATTGTAAATGTTGTGGTTTCACGCTTCAACACACCGGTAGGCTAAAGTAGTGAACTATTTGTCTTTTGTCAACGTGACACTTTTTTGCTGATTGGCCGTGTCGGGTGGTGGAGGTTTACGACACATTTATAAATAACGCGATCTAACCCAAAGAAGATTCCAGGCACGTGTTGACAACGATGGCGAACAAGTGGGAGACCCTTTGACTTTTTAGAAGCTATTAACATGACATTTGTTTCGATTTAAAGTATATTGATGATTTCGATTTTAAGCTTTCGTGACTGCAGGGATTAATATTCTTGGTTCTTTCGGTAAAGTCACGTAGAAGGGAAGTAATAAAATAATAAAAATAAAACATAATAAAATAATTCTCACTATTATTTTATTATGTTTTATTTTTATTATTGTATTACTTCCCTTCTACGTGACTTTACCGAAAGAACCAGGAAGATATATTGATGATATTGATGATATTGATGTAGTTTATATTTGAGCTTTTTACGTGGTGGTTTGGCTGCTGCAGCTCCTTACTATTAAAATGTCCCTCCCTTTATTACTGCTAATCCTACTTCCTCCCTTTATGACTGCTAATCCTACATAATGCACGGGCATAATATGACTTTGAGACCCCACCCCCCACCACCTACACATTCCACAAGTGGTGACTAATCCCATATCTGCATTTTACGTAAATATGCTAAATTCCTCTGTTGATATGCAAATTCCTTTGTCAAGGCGCCCTTCCCCCTCTAACCCAGCTTAAATATACGCTGCCAAGCTTGGTGGCGTTCATTCGGACGCTGTCTTTCCGACAGACCTGGTCTTCACCTGAGGACGGCTGCTTGCGTTGTGGCCGAAACGTCGTGAAAATTGTATTTTATTATGTTAAATTTTTATTATTCCATTATTTCCCTTCTACGTGACTTTACCGAAAGAACCAAGAAAAATGTAAACAAATCACTTATAAATGAACACAATAAAACTAAACTATTCCTTATGTTACCAGGTAAACACCACTGAGGTATTCATTTATTTTTCAGAAGCGACCTGGCCACAAATGATCGCAAAATAATCTCAATAATCTCAATGCATGTTGCTAAATGTGGATAAAAGCGTGGGGACTCCCGTCTCTTTAAACGTGTCTGTACAAATATATCTAGAAAAAGTCACTTTGCCGGCACCCGCTGCGACGTTTCAAACTCAGCGCCCTGAATCCATCAGGATTTATGAAACGTCTGCAATTTTAAATGCACTTCCAATAAAACATGCACACACACACACACATAAACAGACGAGCAACAACAACTGTTCTTCGAACGATGCTCTTTAACGTCTGCCGTGAACCAGGCGGCGCGTAGCAGTCGTAGTAGTATTCATCCCCCTCCAACCCAGCTTAAATATACGCTCCAAGCCTGGTGGTGTTTCATTCAGACGCTGTCTTCCCGACAGACCTGTTCTTCACCTGAGGACGGCTGCTTGCGTTGTGGCCGAAACGTCGTGAGAATTATTTTATTTTGTTTATTTTTTTTCCCTTCTACGTGACTTTACCGAAAGAACCAAGAAGATGAATCCCTGCAGTCACGAAAGCTTTAAATCGAAATTTAATCAATTTATTACGTTCAATTTATTTTATTCTATTATTTCCCTTCTACGTGACTTTACCGAAAGAACCAAGAAGATAAATCCCTGCAGTCACGAAAGCTTTAAATCGAAACGTAGTAGTAGTATTATTATGACGGCTGATGCCACACCGCGGCATTAACCGTCCCAGCGCAAAAATCAATGTCGCGCACAAACTCAAGCGTCGCTGGTGCGGTCCCGCTGTTGCTGTTGGGCATCATGGGTAAACGTTGTTGTTGGGCATCATGGGTAAACGAAGCGTACACACGCAGAACTCCGGTACCGTGTCTCGGCACGCCAGTGCGGCGTGAACGTCGGGAGAGGAATAATATTTATTTTCCAAAGTGCGGCCAAAACACCGCCGTGGCAAGTGAGTAGCAGGACCCTCTTGAAAAAGGAGTCTTCAAATTCGGCGAGGCCTTGCCGAGTAAATAAATGACATTATTACCGGGCTGCCACGATGATTTATTTATTGTGGGAGCCAGGACTTATGATGAATGATTGTTCTAAGCTAAACTGCCAAAGTACATATAGAGAAAAAATAAAAGCAATATTTCACATGACAGCCGCTTATTTTGTATCAGTTTTCAATTCACGTCCAGTTTACGGAGTGCGTCTTGCCGATTTTTTTTTTCTTCTTCGCCCGTGGCGGCTCGGTTTACGCCCCGCGTCAGTCACGCCGCGGCTCCGCGCCACGCACTCTGTCGCCCGGCGCAAATAAAGCGCCGTTAATTGACGTCCAATTAAACGTCGTCACATTGTTCCATTCGGGCGTGTTTGGGGCCTAGGAGATGTTGACTACCTCGCCTGGTGTGCAGGAGGTCGTGGGTTCGATCCCGACCCTGACGTCTGCTGCTGCATATTTGGAGTTTGCGTGTCTCTCTCATCATCATCAGCGTGGCTATGAGATGTTGACTACCTCGCCTGGTATGCGGGAGGACGTGGGTTCGATCCCGACCCTGACGCCTGCTGCTGCATATTTGGAGTTGGCGTGTCTCTCTCTCTCATCATCATCATCACGGTGGCTAGGAGATGTTGACGACCTCGCCGGGTGTGCAGGAGGTCGTGGGTTCGATCCCGACCCCTGACGCCTGCTGCTGCATATTTGGAGTTGGCGTGTCTCTCTCTCTCATCATCATCATCACAGTGGCTAGGAGATGTTGACGACCTCGCCGGGTGTGCAGGAGGTCGTGGGTTCGATCCCGACCCTGGCGCCTGCTGCTGTATATTTGGAGTTGGCGTGTCTCTCTCTCTCATCATCATCATCATCATCACGGTGGCTAGGAGATGTTGACGACCTCGCCTGGTATATAGGAGGTCGTAAGTTCGATCCCGACCCTGACGCCTGCTGCTGTATATTTGGAGTTTGCGTGTCTCTCATCATCATCACGGTTGCTAGGAGATGTTGACGACCTCGCCGGGTGTGCAGGAGGTCGTGGATTCGATCCCGACCCTGACGCCTGCTGCTGCATATTTGGAGTTGGCGTGTCTCTCTCTCTGACGTGGATTTGTCTCTGGGTCGTCCGGTTTTCCCTACACATTTAGAATCAACGTATTTGGCTGCGATGAATTCCCTCACGATGATAAGCCACTTCGTTGAGATATTATTTGTGGCCAGGTCGCTTCCGGAAAAGAGCTATTATAGCTCAGTGGGCCTTTCCTGGTAAAAAATAAAAATAAATTGTTTATTTTATTTATTTTCCATTCTGATATTTATTTACTCTGAAAGCATCGCCGGAATTTCAAGCGTTTTACTTTTGAATGTCTCTCTCTCTCTCTCGAGATTGTTTCTTTCTCTCTCTGTCACTATTCTCTCCCCGGTTACACCGATTAGCACGGTTGGCTACGTACGGTGCAAAAGAAGTTCAACATACGTACACACTCAATCCTCTCCCTACCTTCACACACGGCAGTCTGGGATATACGATGCAATGGGCGCCTTGTGAAAAATACAAATTATGATTGTTATTACGTCCACAGCGCCTTTGTTATCGATCCGCCGCAGGATGAGAGGGTCTCTCCCTCGCCGTGCGGTTGGTTGTGGTGGTTTGTTTGACCATACTTCACCACGCTGGTCAGAAGAAGGCAGTGAGCCTAAACGTGTGAGCGTTTATACCGCCGGTCACGCATGGCGTGCGTATTTCTTGTGTAATAAGAAGACGACAGTTACTGTACCAGCCGATTACATTGTCTTATTAATTTCATTATTGTATCTTTTTAAACGTCATTTCCACAATTTTTGTCCAGATTGTGATTTGTTTTCATCAGCGTCGTCACGAGACGCATAATCCGTCCGGATCTCTTGCGGTTGCGACCCCCGATGCTAGAGATAGGCCCGTGGAAGCGAATATCAGAGAACTACCTCTGAGAGAAGCCTTCACCGTGGTGACCTCTGGTGCACATACCAAAATGGGACCGCGTTTTTGGCCACTGACTGCGCCTGAGATTAAATGTCCATATCATGACCAGCCAAAGCAATATTTTTTTTTATCTCAGATCTGGAATTGTGCTAATTTAAGTGCAGGAACAAACTTAATGGGATGGGTTTTTTTTGTTGTTGCCAAGTCCACCGGTGACCTGGACTTGTGCCCAGGGTCTCAGCGGTGCCAGCCCACCCCGCTACGGCCTCCGTGCCTCCCCAGCCACCTCGCTTGCTTATTTTTTTCATGAATAATTTAAGTTTTTTCCAGATTACGAAAAGACAAAAGGTGGCGAACGGTGGCATCATCGGCAGCTCTCGGTCGACGTGAGAGACGGCAGTTTAAAGCGTCGTAGTGGTAGTCGTACAATCAATATTGTCCAGAATAAAGTGTGTTTTGTTGGGTTAGATCGCGTTGATATAAATGCGTCGTTAAACCCGTCACCACCCAACGCAGTCAATTAGTGAGGTTTGTAACGTAGACGAAACGCGCCAATTCGTTACTACTTCAACGCACCGGAGTGTTGGGGAGCAAATGGAAGTTTCAGGCTACAGGAGCAACAGAGGAGAAGGAGAGACCTTGGTTCTGGGGCAGAGAGTGTATGGAGGGGAGTAGAGCGAGATGAGAGGGGAGAGGTGGGAGAGTGCATGGAGGGGAGTAGAGAGAGGTAGAGGAGTGTGTAGAGGGTAGTGAAGTGAGATGAGAGGGGAGAGGTGGGAGAGTGCATGGAGGGGAGGGAGATGAGAGGTAGGAGAGTGCGTAGAGGGGAGTAGAGTGAGATGGGAGGGGAGAGGTAGGTGAGTGCGTGGAGGGGAGTAGAGTGAGATGAGAGGCAGGAGAGTGCGTGGAGGGGAGTAGAATGAGATGAGTGGGGAGAGGAAGGAGAGTGCGTGGAGGGGAGTAGAGTGAGATGGGAGGGGAGAAGTAGGAGAGTGCGTGGATGGGAGTAGAGTGAGATGGGAGGGGAGAGGTAGGTGAGTGCGTGGAGGGGAGTAGAGTGAGATGAGAGGCAGGAGAGTGCGTGGAGGGGAGTAGAATGAGATGAGTGGGGAGAGGAAGGAGAGTGCGTGGAGGGGAGTAGAGTGAGATGGGAGGGGAGAAGTAGGAGAGTGCGTGGAGGGGAGTAGAGTGAGATGGGAGGGGAGAAGTAGGAGAGTGCGTGGAGGGGAGTAGAGTGAGATGGGAGGGGAGAGGTAGGAGAGTGCGTGGAGGAGTGTGGACTGACATGAGAGAGGAGAGGGAGGAAGGGGTGAGTCCACGGAGGGTTGTTAAGACGGCGTGGGTTGACTGTGAAGTTGACCAGCGAGTGGATGGTGGTTAGCAGGGGAGCGAGAACATTTCTGCGAAGGGAAGTGGTTGTCGGACCGTTCCTACACGCCACCCTCTTGGCAACTCGCAAACGGTTTCGGGCATCCGGGAACCGTGCCAGGCCCGGCGACCCAAACCCCAACCGCGAACACAACGCGAACACCCCCCCCCCCGCCGCCCCCACCACCACCCTGACCCCCCACCACCACCACCACACTGACCCACACAAAAAACAAAACCACAGCCGGAATAAACAGGTCCTTCGCAGAAGTAGAAAAAAGAGGAACCAGAAAATGCAATTTTGTGTTCACGTCCTAATCTTTGTTGAGTTGTTGATTTTTTTTATCGTTCCCTTCTTTGATACGTCGCTCGCTTCATTTACTTGGGATTTTTTTTAAATATAAAATGAACCCTTGCAGCACCGCTGACCGCGAGCGCTTTATCTGGGCGTCCAGCCCCCCCCCCCCTTCAGCCCGGCATGGAGGGCCCCCCCTCCAGCATCGCCCATCCGGTCGCACTCTTCAGCGCTCTCTCTCCCTTCTCCCGTCTCTTCCCGGTCTCAGCGGCACGCGCACCAGCCTCGGAGCACACTCGCTCGCTCGTCTGACTCGCGTGTGTGGTCAACGCGGGGTTGACGCCGTGCGATGTGTTTCCCGTTGAACGCGTAGCGGTCGTAGTCGCAGGCTTTCGCGACAAAAATCACCCAAAATAGAGGGGTTTTTTTGGGGGGGGGGGGTCAGGGTCGCGTAAGTATAAATGTGACGTGAAACCCGCCACGAAGCCTGCACGGCCGATGAGTAAGGTTTGTCACGCGAACTAAAGCGTGGCCAATTAGTTACTAGTACAGCACTAACCAGTGTGTTGGGAGAGTAAACCCAGAATATTGTTGATTGTAATCACCAGCGAAACGTTACAGGACCCGAATCGCAAAAGTTGTGGGTTCACTGCAGTAGTTCAAGTTTATTTATTAGGCTCTTGAATCGGGTGCAACCGCAACAAACAAAAAATAAAAACATGAACAAAAATACATCTTAAAGTGAATATGTGACTGAGTGCAAACAGAACATCCAAGAAAAGACAGCAAAATATTGCAGAAAAAAACACCGTACACCAACGCTGTGTGCAAAAATCCCAGTGGGATGCAAGTCAAACAACAACAACCACAATGCAACTTAGATTAAGGCCATCAGTCTAACTCTGTACTACAACAAACAAACATGGCTAAACCAATACACTTTTCGAAATCACCAAAACAAAGCCATGAAACCAATGAAACAGTGACCATAGGAACTGTGACAGAATTTTCACAATAAATGGCATAAACAACATGTACTACCAAAACCCTGCAGCCATAGCTGGGTTTAACGACGCATTTATATTTACGAAATCTCACCCAAAAAAACCCTTTATTATGGATAATAGGTGTCCGTGTGGTGTTTTAACATCCTAAATCCCCTCTTCGAGCCTGCGTGATCTCGTCCAGGAGTACAAACCACCGCGCAAACTCCGTTGATCTTCGAGCGGAAACTTTTGGCTGAGCCATCGAACAAAAACGGCGGTCACCGCATTCAGATGCGCTTCCGTGGCCGTCTGGAACGCTCCTTCCTGCCCATAGAAGCCTTTTTTTTTTGCATGATCATGATACTGGTGGCAGAACGGCTTCCATAAATATTGCCCCTTACCCCCAACCACCCCCCACCTCCCTCCCCCATTGCCCCCCCCCCCCCCCACGAGACGACGTCATCCCCTTCGTGTCAGACGACAGCCCGTGGAAGCAGATATCGCAGATCTACCTCCGAGTTCCATTAAGACGACCCCGAGGCTCCACACATTTTTTTAAAAAAAGTTTTTGCCGGCAACGCTTTTTTCTCGCCAAAAGCCCTGCCTGCCCTTGACAGCAACGTTCCGAATCAGCGGTCCCAATGGCATGACAGCCGTTCGAACCGTTTATGGGAGATTTGGGCCAAATGAAGTCTGGAGGGGGGGGGGGGGTGTTGGCACGGTCATTGATGACCCACGGTCTCTCTGCTCAAACAGGGAAAGGTGCAGCCCTGCAATTGCTTGCCTGCCCGCCTGCCTGCTTGCCTGGAAGGGCCTCCGCTAGAGAGGGAGCTCAAGGGGGTGGTACACGGACCCCCCGGGGGTACGTGGCAATGTCCCAGGGGGTACGTGGCAATGTCCCAGGGGGTACGTGGGGTAAATTATAAAAGCGTGAATTTATATCATAGTCATCGGTGAATAATCGCGCGTGGATCTGCCAAGATGAAATAATTACGATAAAAAATGTTGATCAATATGGTATCCTAGAACGATGTAAAAGACGGTTCTAAATACATCACGCGTGCAGGAGCGTCCGTTGCATTTATTTTTATTCGCTTGCAGTTACGAAGTTAGGATAACCTCACAAAGTGGGCAATTGGTTCAATAATATATCCATGTTCGTTATTCATTTCATTTACTTCTCAGAACCATGTTGGGTCAGGAAAGGGGGTGGGGGCGGTCACTCTGTTGAAACATAGTTCAACAAGGTTGGGTAAAGTCACGTAGATAAAAAATAAATAATACATATTTAATAATTAAAATAAATGACAGTAGCCAACAAAATGTTGAGAACCACTGCTCGAGATCAGTGGACTCTTCACCTTTACTGCAGCCTTGCACCACTTTGCTTCTAAATCGTAAACAAAAATTACGTTTATAAATACATAGAGGTTTACTCTTTGGTTCTTTCGGTAAAGTCACGTATAAAGATAAACTAATAAATTAAATACTAGTTTTATCAAGCTTTTGCACCGTGCCTCTCACCGTGCCACTCATTGACATGCTAATTTCTCTAACCCCTCCCCCTCTCTCCGCCTCCTCTCTCTATTTAAGGCCTCGACACAGAGGCGTGGTTTCTCTGTGTGCCTATGTACGTGTCTCTCTCTATGTATCTCTGTGATATCTGTCTGCTTATATGTCTGTCTATATGTCTCTGGTTCTGTGTTTTATCTCTCTCTCTCAAATTTAGCATTCTCAGGAAGAACGTAATCAACCAGGTAGGGTGTTGACTGTTATGTTATCCGACTCTCTGTTGTATTACATTTCTAAGTATACTAGATTTGTGTTTCTATTTCATTTATACCTGATGATGATTGCTTGTGTTGCAATCGAAACGTCGTATGCTAGTATTTAATTTATTATTTTCTCTTTATACGTCACTTTACCGAAAGAACCAAAGAGTCATTCCTGCAGTCACGAAAGCTCCAAATTAACATAGAGGTTTGATGAAACAAGGTTAGTTGTACCTTACGTGTCCGTGCTTAATACGTGCTTTCGACGATTTACCTTCGAAAAACATCTGCCCATGTCTCAGCTACCCCCAGAAAGGGCATTTGGCACACGCAGGGAAGGGCGAGCAGCCCGGGTTAAGAACCGCTGCCTGAGAGGGTATTTGGCCGACCCTTGAACGCTGGCCAAGATGTCACGGAACAGGTGGGAAACACCCACAACTGTACGCAGCACGCAATCTGCCGGTCAATGAGGACTAACTTTGTGGACAGGGCTTTACCTAATACATGAAACTGAAAACCGAAAAAAAACTGTCTACCCATTGAAGACCAGTTTAACACGTAGCAGGCTTTCGCGACCAATATTATTCATAATCAACGTTTTTGGGTTTAGATCGCGTTATTTATAAATGTGTCGTAACCCTCCACCACCCGACACGGCCAATCAGTAAAAAAAAAGTGTCACGTTGACAAAAGACAAATAGTTCACTGATTTAGCCCACCGGTGTGTTGAAGCGTGAAACCACAACATTTACAATTTGAGTACGACGTTTCGCTGGTAATTGCATCCAGCATCATCGGGCAATTCGCCAGAATGGTGAGGCTCTGCTCTGGCTCCCAGTCTTAAATAGAGCAGCAGCAGGGTGACGTCATCATTAACTCATCAACTCATCAGGTGCAACGATTTGAGGGGCGGGGGGTTATTGTCATTTTATACTAGATTAATAATCAGGAAGTTGTTACATTGAAGACCGCTGGCTGGCTGACTGACAGCGGTGGTGTGGAGGGGATTTCAGAAACCTGTCCGTTTCAGACTGCCCCCAAACACGGCACAGGGAATCGCAAACCCGTGGACTTCTGGAGCCGCAGCTCCCAAGTGGCTTGAAAGATCTGGACACATTCCCATCAGAGAGCTCTTCCGGCAAGCAATGCTGCGTTGGCTGGGTCATATAGCCCGCATGCCAAGCCACCGCATGCCCAATCAGCTTCTGATTGGCCGCACAGAGGGGGCTAAATAGGCACGATATTGGCTGGAGAAGAGATGGACTGATGTGGTTACGGGAGGATATGGAGCTGAGTGGACTTGCCGATGACTGGTACCAGCGGTGCCAAGATCGGCTTCTATGGAGCAGGCTCGTGAAGGAAGCCGCTGCTACTGAGCAGTTTGAGGCAGTCGCCCTCAAGCAGCAACGACGGAGGGCAGAGGAGCGACGCTCACAACAATGATCAGAGCGCCGGGATGAGCGTGGACAATAAGACCCAAGCTGAAATATAAAATATACAAAAGATTGCTTTAAAATATATGACGTAAGTATAGCAAGTTTGCAGTCGATACAACATTGGGAAGTGGGTGAAAATTGAGTTGCAATATTTGAGGATACGACAACAGACAGAGTTGAGGATTCAACAGACAGAGTGGGTTAAATAAAAAGCGTGTAAAAAACCTTTAATGTGAATACAATTGTTCGCGAAAGCCCCCTGCGTGTTTGACGGCACTTTTATTTGAGCTATTTATTATGTAGAGAGAGCGAGAGAGTCAGAGACAAATCTGACGCTGTATCGTTTCGCGTCGTGAATATCCGTACGCTCATTTGTGTGTTTTTTTTTTACTGAAACAGCATTTGAATCTTATATTCGTGGGTCTTTCGGTAAAGTCACGTAGATGGGTTCAAAGAAAAAAGCAAAAAATAACAACCTTTTTTTTTACCTATCTACGTGACTTTACCGAAAGACCCAATAATATGAATTCCTGCAATCACGAAAGCTTTAAGTCAAGATTTAGCATTTGAATCTGACTTTTCGAACGCAAACACATTCCTGTGGAGGGAGCTGGTAGGCACGTTGGGTTGCTCGGTCAATGGCCAGGGTCAACGGCGGCGTGGTATATTTCGTCAAATATGCCCGACTGTGAGGGCGGGCACAAGCCGGCGTGAGTAGGTTAAACGTTGAGTTTTATAAGGGCACCACGGGGTGACCAGCCACTCCCCACCCAGCCCTACCCCTCCCACCCCCAACCCAACCCCACCCTCCCCACCCAGCCCCTCCCCACCCCTGTGGGCTGGTGTAACCAGGAGGTTCCTACCAGTAAAAAAAGGATGTTATAAGAGGGCGTGGTGTTTCTACTCAGTAAGGTCAACCATGAAAGGTCATTGGTTTTAGTTTGTAGTTTTGGTTCATGTTAATGATATTGTCCTTCACTTCATTAGTATGGACGTGTCTCCCGAGTGGCGATGTCTACACACGGCACTCGATAGTCATTTAGGGCTGAGTCGACCTAGGGGACGCCCAGGACCAGTTCTGATCATCGTCACCGGTGTTGATGGGCGCGAGCGGGAATCGAACTCGAGTCGCCAGGTTTCATAGTGCGCTCTCTGCAGACCCCTACACAAAGCTCCCCCGTATAGCCTGCTAACAGACTATTGGGGCAAGTGCTGTTAGCGAGTCGCACCTATGAAGGCCGGCACGGCACACAAGAGGGTGGGTGGGTGGGTGGTCAACCACTACGCAAAGACAAAGCTCCCCCGTATAGCCTGCAGACTGTCGGGGCAAGTGCTGATCGCGAAGCACTGCACACCGCCACCGCACCTACGCACAGACGCCTCGACACACACATCGCGGCCGCGTTGATTGTCGCTCTGACACGATGGACCCGCCGCGGTTTATTTCCAGAGATGTCCGTCAATTAGAAGGCGGCGGCTGTAAACGCCGTCATTAGCGCGAGCCCCGTTGCGTGCGCTGCGAGGCGAGATAATCGTGGCTAATCACCGCCATCGTCGCCGCAGCGGCATCATCAGCATCATCACAACAACTCGCTTAATGAGTGCGGTGCAGAGAGAGAGAGGGGGGGATGGGGTGCGGAGGAGTGCGGGGTGAATGATGGACAGGCGTTGGGAGAGTGCACACTGTGTGCATGTGCGTTTGGGGAGCGGTGGTGCCGTGGTTAGCGCACTGCGCTGCGCACGCAAATCCGGAGACCCGAGTTCGATTTTCGCCCCCGCTGGCTAGCGGGCAAATCGTTTTGTTGACGAATATCTGAACCGCTTCTGGGCCTCCCCTAGGTCGACTCGGATGTAAATGAATTTCTGGTGCGGTATGCGTGGAGGTGGTGGTGGGAGGGGGAGGCCGGGCGTGGCACTGACCAACACCACCCCCTCGTGTGCCGTGTCGGCCTTAATAGGTGCTCGCTAACAGCACTTTCCGTACATTCTTTAAAAGGCTACATGGGGTGTCTTTGTCCTTGGAGCGGTGGAATAGTGTATTGCACAATGCACTGCGAACCCGGTCACTCCGAGTTCGACTCCCGCTCACGTCTAACATCAGTGGCGAGCGGAGGATGTCTAAACCGGTTCATGGCCTCCCCTTCCGTGGGAAGCCAGGGGGTCATGACCCACGGGTGACAATTCCACATTCTCACGGCCAGGACCAGTTCATCCACGTGACAGCCACGAATGCTTTCAGTCAACGTGGTACTCGATTTATCGATCCCACGAGGATGATTGTCACACGGGTGTATGCGAGTTACAATGTGTGTACGTGGACATGTGCAATGCGTTATCTATTTGCCTACATCAATGCATAGGCGTGTATCTCGCATACGGTGCATATGTTGTGGTGTGCGCTCTGCATGTCAGCCGACGAGCCGGCTAAACGGGAGGAGATGTTTGTATTTTGATTGTGACTTTTTGTAATTGTTTTGTGTATAAAACTAATTCGCTTTGCACAAACAGCCCCGGGCATTTTTTTGCTGTGAGCGCTATATTCAGCAGAGTGTGATAATGCGTGAGTGTTAATGGGCGCGCGTGTGTGTTATTGTCTGTGTCTGTGGTATTGTGTGTGTGTTATTGTGCGTGTGTGTGTTAGTGGGGAGCGGTAGTGTAGTGGTTAGCGCTACGCTGCGCTACGAACCTGGCGACCCGGCTTCGATTCCCGCTCACGGCCAACACTGGTGACGATTATCTGAACCGGTCCTGGGCCTCCCCTAGGTCGACTCAGCCTAAAATGCGTACCTGGTGCGATGTGTGAGCATCGCCACTAGGGAGACAAAGGCGGCCGGGCGTGGTGTTGGCCACCCACCCCATCGTGTGCCGTGCCGGCCGTCATAGGTACTCGCTAGCAGCACTTGCCCCTACAATCTGTTACAGCCTATATGGGGGATCTTTGTCTTTGTGTGTGTGTTATTGCGTCTGTGTGTTAATGCATGTCGTGTGCTTATTTGCCAAGATGCTTCACGTGTATTAAAGTCGCCGTGTGTGTTGCCGTGTGTTCTTTGTATGTGCTGAGGTATGTGTGTGACAGTGTGACCGAGTTAGTCTGTGTGTGTGTGTGTTGTGTATGTGACTGAGTTAGTCTGTGTGTGTGTGACTGTGTGAATGAGTTAGTCTGTGTATGTGTGTGTTGTGTGTGTGACTGAGTGAGTCTGTGTGTGTGTGACTGTGTGAATGAGTTAGTCTGTGTGTGTGGTGTGTGTGTGACTGAGTGAGTCTGTGTGTGTGTGTGTGACTGTGTGAATGAGTTAGTCTGTGTGTGTGTGTGACTGTGTGACTGAGTTAGTCTGTGTGTGTGTGACTGAGTTAGTCTGTATGTGTGTTGTGTGTGACTGTGTGACTGAGTTAGTCTATGTGTGTGTGTGTGACTGTGTGACTGAGTCAGTCTGTGTGTGTGTGTGACTGTGTGACAGTGTGACCGAGTTAGTCTGTGTGTGTGTGTGTTGTGTATGTGACTGAGTTAGTCTGTGTGTGTGTGACTGTGTGACTGAGTTAGTCTGTGTATGTGTGTGTTGTGTGTGTGACTGAGTGAGTCTGTGTGTGTGTGACTGTGTGAATGAGTTAGTCTGTGTGTGTGGTGTGTGTGTGACTGAGTGAGTATGTGTGTGTGTGTGACTGTGTGAATGAGTTAGTCTGTGTGTGTGTGACTGTGTGACTGAGTTAGTCTGTGTGTGTGTGACTGAGTTAGTCTGTATGTGTGTTGTGTGTGACTGTGTGACTGAGTTAGTGTGTGTGACTGTGTGTGACTGTGTGACTGAGTTAGTCTATGTGTGTGTGTGTGACTGTGTGACTGAGTCAGTCTGTGTGTGTGTGACTGTGTGACTGTGTGACTGAGTTAGTCTGTGTGTGTGTGACTGAGTTAGTCTGTGTGTGTGTGACTGAGTGAGTCTGTGTGTGACTGTGTGACTGAGTGAGTCTGTGTGTGTGTGTGTGACTAAGTTAGTCTGTGTGTGTGTGTGACTGTGTGACTGAGCTAGTCAGTGTGTGTGTGTTGTGTGACTGAGTTAGTCTGTGTGTGTGTTGTGTGTGACTAGTCAGTATGTGTGTGTTGTGTGTGTGACTGTGTGACTGAGTCAGTCTGTGTGTGTGTGTGACTGTGTGTGTGACTGTGTGACTGAGTGAGTCTGTGTGTGTGTGTGTGACTGGGTGAATGAGTGAGTGTGTGTGTGTGTGTGACTGAGTCAGTCTGTGTGTGTGTTGTGTGTTGTGTGACTGTGTGTGTGTTGTATGTGTGGGGAGCGGTGGTACCGTGGTCAGCGCGCTGCACTATCTACCCGCAGTTCCATTCACGTGATCTGAACCAGTCTTCGTGCGCGGTGTGTAAACATCGTCACTGGGGGAGACAAAGGCGGCCGGGCGTGGCGTTCACCACCACACCCCTTCGTGTGCCGTGCCGGCCTTCATAGGTGCTGCTCGTCAACAGCTATGTAGGGGGGGGTCTTCGTATTTTACTTGTTCTATGTCCCAAATGGTGACATGTGCATGTCCACTGTAAGCGCACACACAGAATGATGGGGGTCACTACTGGCACGGTACTCGTGGGCCTGGGGTGGCCAGAACCACGCCCGGCCGCACCCAGAAATGTATTTAAAGCCGAGTCTACCTAGGAGCGGGACTGCTCGTGAGATATCATCCCTGCTAGGCGTGGCACCGGAATGGAACTGTGTCGGCTGGGTTTTGTGGCGCAGTGCGCTCCCCACCGCCACCGCTCCCCATACACAAAGACAAAGATCCCCCGTATAGCTTCGACAGACTGTTGGGGCAAGTGCTGTTAGCGAGTATTCACCGATGAAGGCCGGAACGGCACACGAGGGGGTGGGTGGCCAGCACCACACCCGGCCGCCTTTGAATCCCCCAGTGGAGATGTTTTTACACATCGCACTAGGTACTCATTTTGAGGCCGAGTCGACCTAGGGGAGTCCCAGAACCGGTTCAGATAATCGTCACCGGTGTTGGCCGTGAGCAGGAATCGAACTCGGGTCGCCGGGTTCGTAGCGTAGCGTAGCGCTAACCGCTCCGCCACCGCTCCCCACGTACACACACACACGCGCGTGTGTCTGTGCGTGTGAGGAGCGATAGTGCAGCGGTTCGCGCGCTGCGCTATGAACCCGGCGACACGGGTTCGTTTCCCGCTCACGGCCAACACCGGTGACGATTATCTGAACCGGTCCCGAGCCTCCCCTAGGTCGACTCAGCCTCAAATGAGTACCTGGTGCGGTGTGTAAACATCGCCACTAGGGAGACAACGGCGGTCGGGCGTGGTTGCTGGCCACCCACCCCCCTCGTGTACCGTTCCGGCTTTCATAGGTGCTCGCTAACAGCACTTGCCTCTACAGTCTGTTAAGGCTATACGGGGGATCTTTGTGTGCATGTGCGCGTGGAGGAGGAATCTTCCCGTGCCTCTCACCTTCCCTCATTAACGACTGGGCCCTTCAATCTCCCGCTACCTCTCCCCAGCGCCACTTCCACTGGCAGAGCACTTAGTATTTCTTATTGAACGCAAAGCATTCATCACTGTGCTGGCCGAGGCGGGGATAGAATCCCTTAGCAGCTTGGGTGGTTAGTGGCTGGAGAGGGGAGAGTGGAGTGGTGGGGGGGGCTCAGAGGGAAGGTACATTGACCCCCCCCCTCCTTAGCCCCCCATTCGTCTTGGAGGTAACACCAAAGCCACATTTTTAACAGCAAAGTGTTTTAGACGCGAGTGAGTTTTTGTTGTTGTTTTGTTTCGTACCCAAACAAACGCGTGGCGATCCCGGGAGTTTGGCGTCGAAACAGTCCGGAATTCGCGTCTTCCGATAAATCTTCTGTCCGCCCGACAAGACTTTGGTGTGGAAAGCCAACACGCCTACGGATTAAGACACGGCCCGTGTAAACTTGTATACGTAAATGATAACGGTGTGTGTGTGTATATATATGCACAGCACACACGCAATAGAAAAGTGATTCGGACTCATAACACATTCCTGCGGAGGGAGCTGGTAGGAACGTTGGGTTGCTCGGTCAATGGCCAGGGTCAACAGCGGCGTGGTGTATTCCGCAAATATGCCCGGCTGTGAGGGCGGGCACAAGCCGGCGTGAGTAGGTTAAACGTTGAGTTTTATAAGGGCACCACGGGGTGACCAGCCCCTCACCACCCAGCCCCACCCCTCCCACCCCCCCACCCAGCCCCACCCTCCCCACCCAGCCCCTTCCCACCCTCCCCACCCAGCCCCTCCCCACCCAGCCCCTCCCCACCCAGCCCCTCCCCACCCTCCCCACCCAGCTCCTCCCCACCCTCTCCTCCCCATCCAGCCCCACCCAGCCCCTCCCCATCCTCCCCACCCAGCCCCTCCCCACCTTCCCCTCCCCACCCAGCCCCTCCCTGCACGACGGACGGACGGACACAATACATCCCTGTGGGCTGGTGGAACCAGTGGGTTCCTACCAGTATAATTACATTTAGTGACTTACTTACACCAATGTTCTCTACGTTGTGTAATAAACGACTGGACCACGATGTCTGTCCCAGTGTCCTTTATTATTCGGTTCGTGCTGTACACCCACACGGCTGTCTCTACTCGGTAGCTTCTCCACGGTGCTGACTCCAATGTCGGCCCGATCCACAACAGCAGCTCCGCTGCTGTTTCTCTCACACAGCCCCCCAACGGCTGTACTCGCTGCTGCTCTTCTCCCTCCGCAGCTCTCGCAGCTTCTTGCTCTCTCTCTCTCTCTCCGCAGCTCCTCCTGGCAGCCACACCGCTGCCTCTAACACGCAGCCCTCCTGGCTGTCTCCTCCCCAGCTGCACACCACTCCGCAGCTTCCTCTTATCTTCGGGGTTGGCTCCCGATGGCCGTCGGCGCCCCCCCCCTCCACACTTGCCCGCGTGGCCTCACTCTTTTCCGCTCACACCCCGACTGACTTCCCCTTCCGGTTTACCCGCTTAAAGCCCCGAACCTTCCCCCCACGTCACATGACTCCACCCCCCGTGACGTCACCTCCGGAAGGTCGCTTACGCCCGCATTACAGTTGCACTCCCGTCGTGTTTGTTGAAGTGTTTGCCGCCCTAAGTCGCTGAGCCGCCCGTATGTGGAACATCTGCGCCCAACAAAAAATAGCTTCAATGGCCCCCATCGGATTCCTCCGGCAGTCTCAAGAACAATTGTGACGACTGCGTGTCTCTCTCTCTCGTCGTTTGGTTTGATTGGTGGTGACAGTGGCTGCCGATTGCTGCGACCTGGGACTCAAGCGCTGTGATCTGTAGAGTCAGCTCGAGATTACCCCCCAACCACTCAGTCGGGCGGATTAACCGCGTTCAAGATCGAGTCCCAAGTTGCACAGGACGGTCGTCTTGCGTGCAAGGCAACGTTGACCGTGGGTCAAGAACGATGACTGCCAAAATTGAAACGAGTAAAAATGACACCGCAAACTGAACGCGCGTTGTTCCCCAATCGGCACGGGCAGAGAGGGCGCCACGGTGGCTAGGAGATGATAACTACCTCGCCTGATCGGATCATTGGGTAATAAATCGGCATTTGCGACCTCTATGAGATGATAGGACAATAGTCTGAGTCCATAATTGGCAATAAGTAACGGCAAAGCGGTTATAAGTGACTCACAGAATTGTGCGCAGTTGCGTAAACCAGAGGTGGGACAAAGTCATTGTTATGCAAGTCCAAGTCGAGTCGCAAGTCATCAAATTCTTGACTCGAGTCTGACTCGAGTCCAAGTCACATGACTCGAGTCCACATCTCATAGGTGGGACAAAGTCATTGTTATGCAAGTCCAAGTCGAGTCGCAAGTCATCAAATTCATGACTCGAGTCTGACTCGAGTCCAAGTCACATGACTCGAGTCCACATCTCATAGGTGGGACCAAGTCATTGTTATGCAAGTCCAAGTCGAGTCGCAAGTCATCAAATTCATGACTCGAGTCTGACTCGAGTCCAAGTCACATGACTCGAGTCCACACCTCTGGCGTAAACAGTACACGACTTCCCTGAAGGCAAACACCTTCAGCGAGCGCGATGCCGATCATACGACGCGGTTCGAATTCGACCCTCAATCGATGGCTGCGCCATCGCCGCACACGCGTCGAATACAAAGCAAGGGACAAGTCCTTACTTACTAACAACTCCTTACTCACTAACAACTCCTTACTTGCTAACAACTCCTTACTTACTAACAACTCCTTACTCACTAACAACTCCTCTATAATTTTTCATTGTTGGAGGGGTTGCCCCCACTACTTAAAAATCCTGGCTCCATCGTTGGTTATACACCCATAGGGTGGAAAAGCCTTCATCCAGCAGTGGATTGCCAAAAGGCCTCTCAGTTAATATGTTCGTCCTCTTAATAATTTACCACTACTGCCATTGCCAGCCTCGATACACTCACTCATGCTTAACATGAACGGATTTTAATCATATTTTGTTTTGCTGTTGCATTGGATGTAGCGACTGTTGTGAAATGATATCTGTAGCGTCAATATATGTATTCATATACATGCACATTTATATGACTGTGTACTCAGTAACAGTATAACAATCACATGAACACCAAAGCGTACTATCTCCGATTCGTAAATATGTGGGCAAACATATGTGCATAGATATATCTGAACCTATGTATGTGTGTGTATATATATGAATAAGAAATAATATCACTCTCGTGCACAATTCGACGCATGTATCCCGAGTGCAAGAATCAAGTTCGAGTCGAAGAATCGATGATAAATCGATGACAAATCGATAACAAATCGACGTGAACAATTCAAGTATAGAACTCCTCGACTCGTCATTCCCTGCCTTTCCTTTGCAATTTCCCTGCAGCTTCTTGTTTTTTTATTTATAAAATTTTTTTATTTTTACGGGAACAGTTCAATTTCCCTTAAAAGTAACTCTGAGCTCGCTTTGTGCTGTAAAGGAGAGCTCGTTTTTGATCAACTTTCAGAGTGATTGCCTGCACGCCCGCACTCGCGCGCGCTCGCGAGCGAAAGCAGCACGGGCAGATTGCAGGGCCGCTCCAAATCGCTCTGAAAGGAGGAGAGCGAGATGAGACGATTGAGACACGACACGGGGAGGGAGAGAGAGAAAGAGACAGCGAGAGAGAGAGAGACAGCGAGAGAGAGAGACAGCGAGAGAGAGAGACACGTGTAGCGAGGAAATCAAATGAATGGCAATCGGAGACACCGCGCGTTGACTGAGTGAACGAGGATAAGGACAAAGACCCCCCGTATAGCCTGTAACAGACTGTAGGGGCAAGTGCTGCTAGCGAGTAGCACCTAATGAAGGCCGGCACGGCACACGAGGGGGTGGGTGGCCAACACCACGCCCGGTCGCCTTTGCCTCCCTAGTGGCGATGTTAACACACCGCACCAGCTACTCATTTGAGGCCGAGTCGACCTAGGGGAGGCCCCAGGACCGATTCAGGTAGTCGTCACTGGGTGTTGGCCGTGAGCGGGGATCGAACTTGGGTCGCCAAGTTCGTAGCGCGGCGCGCTAACCGCTGCACCGCCGCTCCCCGCTGACCGAGTGTCCGCACGGCACGGCGAGACGGGGTCACGGTGGCCCCGATCGATGGGGTCTCGGTGGGGGAAACGGGCAGCCGCGTTGGCGCGATTGGCCACGTACGGTGCGAAAGAAACTTCAGCATACATACAAGCAAGGGAGGGGTAAACTCCCCCACCCCCCCGACCGCACCATCAGTGTTGGTGTACGGTGCTTTTTATGCAATATTTTGCTGTCTTTTCTTGGATTTTCTGTTTGCACATAGTCACATAGTCACTTGAAGATGTTTTCTTGTTCATGTTTTTTGTTTTTTTTGTTTGTTGCGGTTGCACCCGATTCAAGAGCCGAATGGCTCACAGGGCTATACCAAATAAGTGAAACTTGAAACTTGAACTTGAAACCAGTGACATGGAGGGGATGAGATCGCATCGGGGTTCCGTGCCGGAGTGGAAGATGAGTTTGGCGAGTGGCAGGACCGTGAGGGCGGCGGCGGCGGCGGCGGCGTTCGTGGGGAGGCGTTGATCCAGCAATGAATAGACCGTGGCTGATGTTTGACGACTGTGTGCAGTAGATATATAGATAGTGGTTTTTAATGTCACGTGGTCTTGTTTAACTCTTGACGTCTGCACAAAAATGAAGTTATCCTCGCTAATAATTATCCATAATAGAGGTTGTTTTGGGTTAGATCGCATAAATATCAATTTTGTGTCGTTAGACCCGCCACCACCCGACACAGTCAATTAGTAAGGGTTGTCACGTGGACAGAACGTGGCCAATTTGTTACGAGCACAGCACTAACCGGTGTGTTGGAGAGCAAATCTACAACGTTTTCGCTCAAATGCCAGCTCCATCATTTAATCTGCGTGCGTTTGTCTCTCTCCGTCAACCCTCCTCCACCCCCCCCCTCCACCCCTTCTCCCCCTGCTCCCCCATCTCCCCGTGTCCCTCCAACCCTGTGCGCGCGCGTCTGCGTGGTGTCTCTCCTCGACTCCAGATGGATCGGATGAAAACCCCTTCACGCGTCTTACTTTTTTAGTTGGCGTCCCTTTCTGCGCAAGAGCACAAGCGAAAGAGAGAGACACACACAGGAGTGTACCGCCACCCTCTTTAGATTTCTGTTTTCAACGAATCGTGTTCATCTCCTACTCCTCGTCGCAACCGTCACCGCCGTTGCTGCTGCTGTTGTTGTTGCTGCTGTTGTTGCTGTTGACGCTGGTGGCCGTCGCGGCAACAACGCCGATGTCAGCGGACTGCGAGCTGCCGCGAGAACTCCGGCAAGCGACTTGCGGCGACGAGAGAGGCGAGGGATCAGCACCGCACGAAAACCACGAATCCCGCTTGACCGCGGACGGTGTCGATGACCTTCGCCGGATCACAACAACAACAACAACAGCAGCCGACAACAACAACTCGTGGATTTTTTGCTGATAAACCAGCGTTTTTAAAACTGGCATGAAAAATAAAAAATATTTAATAAACGCTTAAACGACAGAAATAAGCGTTGGAACAAACTGACAACTTTTTAATCATCAGAACACTTTTTTTCTTTTGTAAGCGCCTCGTGTATATATTTTTTTAGTTCTCTTTAATTTTTTTTGTACACTGAAAATGCAATCGAACAGTTTCAGCTATCAAATGGAACTGCGATGGACGTCAAATCATCGCTTGGTCAACCTCAACGAAGAACATTTCACGATATTGGCAGGAGGAGTACTTTGATTCGTCGTCGCGCTGTGCATCGAAAAATTGGCCCAAGACCCGAAACGTTGGTGGTTGGTTGGTGGGGGAGGATTGACCCCGCGGATGAAAATGGCAAACAAAAACACGTGGAAGAAAAACCATGCATACGCACGACACTCTCATCTGCATCGCCCTCCAACATGCGTTTGACCTCTCTAAGTCCAGAGCAGTACTGAATCGCCGGCATTGACGTCACCTTGTGAGTCGCAAATAAACAAAAAAAAAGAGAACGACATGACGTCACTCGGTGCACGCGGTGACGCGCCGCGAGATGACGTCGCACGGGCGAGGCGCGTGCATGGCGCGTGATGACGTCGTCGAAGAGGATCTTGGTCGTTTTAATTCTAGATTTGAAGCTTTCGTGACTGCAAGGATTCATATTCCTGGGTTTTTTCGGTAAAGTCACGTAGGTAAAATTTTAAAACTAAAATTGATAAAAGTAAAATTATTTCACTTTATTAAAACTAAAATTGATCGAAGTAAAATTATTTTACTTTTATCAATTTTAGTAAAAAAAAATTACCTACGTGACTTTACCGAAAAAACCCAAGAAGATGAATACTTCGTCGTTTTGTGCACGTGTCGATGGGTTTGTGAGTGGCGTAGCGACAGAGACAACATTCAAGTTGATAATCGATCATCGTTACAAGAGTTATTGTGACCTCTCCCCGCCATCAGCCCCATGTTCCAGACGGACCGACAGACATGACCGATGCATTTGTTGCAAAGCATTAAGCGAGACACAAATATGCTCCCATCACTGATAAGGTACCGTGGTACATTATAGAATCATGACAAGCAGTGGGGGGAAATTGGGGAGGCGTTCATCCAGCGGTGGATTGACCACGGCTGACGATGATGAACGACTATGAGAAATGGAATAATCAGAGTCAGAATGTTTATTTATACCGGAGGAGGAATCCGATGAGCTGTGAAGCTCTTTTTCACAGATGTCCTGTAGGAGGCTGGTCAGAACGTTACAGCAAACAGTTACACAAACGCGATAGGAGTGCAAAGAATAAGAAAGGTAAACAGACCACATAGATCTTCTTGGTTCTTTCGGTAAAGTCACGTAGAATGGAAATAATAAAATAATGAAAATAAAACATAATAAAATAATTCTCACGACGTTTCGGCCACAACGCAAGAAGCCGTCCTCAGGTGAAGAACAGGTCTGTCGAGAAGACAGAATCTGAATTACACACCCTAGGCTTGGAGCGACTATTTAAGCTGGGATGGAAGGGGAAGAGCGCCTTGACAAAATAATTTGCATATCAAGAGGAATTTAGCATATTTATGGGAAATATTTATGGGAAATCCACATAGACATATACAACTAAACTAATTTTATTTTACCAGGTAAAACCCCGCCGAGGTATTAACTTATTTTTCAGAAGAGACCTGGCCACAAACGATAGCAAAAACACATTCCTGCGGAGGGAGCTGGTAGGAACGTTGGGTTGCTCGGTCAATGGCCAGGGTCAACGGCGGCGTGGTGTATTCCGCAAATATGCCCGACTGTGAGGGCGGGCACAAGCCGGCGTGAGTAGGTTAAACGTTGAGTTTTATAAGGGCACCACGGGGTGACCAGCCCCTCCCCACCCAGCCCCTCCCTACCCTTTCCTCCCCTCCCCACCCAGCCCCACCCTCCCCACCCAGCCCGACCCCTTCCATTTTTTGATGCACGACGGACGGACACAATAATCCCCTGTGGGCTGGTGGAACCAGGTGGTTCCTACCAGTATAATCTCAATGCATGTTGCTAAATGTGGATGAAAGTGTGATTACTCCCACCTCTCTATGCGCGTCTGGCTCCAGCGTTGGACGAATCGTGGCTCATCACGTGGAGATGTTTAGCAGCCGAATAATCTCATCGAAGAGCAAACACCGGAGGGTTAACACAGCGCCATCTGTGTCATATTTAAAATATAGAAATATATCTCTTCCCGCGGCAAACACGTCTATTATTGATTTACCTCCTCAAGAGCCGAATGGCTCACAGGGTTATACCTAATAAATGAACTAAACTGAACTGATCCAGCCCCTCTTTGCTACAGCAGCAGCAGCAGCAGTAACGACAGAACGCACGTGGCCTATGGCGGCTCGCTCACAACGACATCGATGTTTGGGGGCTTTTAAGCGTTTGCCCCCCCCCCCCCACTGGTGGATGATTGAGAAGAGCCCCCACCCCTTAGCAGTGGCTGTGATGAAAGCATCTCACGACGTGATCCAGTAGTGGATGGATCAAGCCTTTGATCCAGCAGTGGATGGATCAAGGCTTTGATCCAGCAGTGGATGGATGAAGGCTTTGATCCAGCAGTGGATGGATCGTGGTTTTGATCCAGCAGTGGATGGATCAACGCTTTGATCCAGCAGTGGATGTATCATGGCTTTGATCCAGCAGTGGATGGGTCATGGCTTTGATCCAGTAGTGGATGGATCATGGCTTTGATCCAGCAGTGGATGGGTCATGGCTTTGATCCAGCAGTGGATGGATCGTGGTTTTGATCCAGCAGTGGATGGATCAACGCTTTGATCCAGCAGTGGATGGATCAAGGCTTTGATCCAGCAGTGGATGTATCATGGCTTTGAACCAGCAGTGGATGGGTCATGGCTTTGATCCAGCAGTGGATGGGTCATGGCTTTGATCCAGCAGTGGATGGATCAAGGCTTTGATCCAGCAATGGATGGATCATGGCTTTGATCCAGCAGTGGATGGATCAAGGCTTTGATCCAGCAGTGGATGGATCGTGGTTTTGATCCAGCAGTGGATGGATCAACGCTTTGATCCAGCAGTGGATGGATCAAAGCTTTGATCCAGCAGTGGATGGATCAAGGCTTTGATCCAGCAGTGGATGGATCGTGGTTTTGATCCAGCAGTGGATGGCTCAACGCTTTGATCCAGCAGTGGATGGATCAAGGCTTTGATCCAGCATTGGATGGATCAAAGCTTTGATCCAGCAGTGGATGGATCATGGCTTTGATCCAGCAGTGGATGGATCATGGCTTTGATCCAGCAGTGGATGGATCACGGCTTTGATCCTGCAGTGGATAGATCATGGCTTTGATCCAGCATTGGATGGATCAAGGCTTTGATCCAGCAGTGGATGGGTCATGGCTTTGATCCAGCAGTGGATAGATCATGGCTTTGATCCAGCAGTGGATGGGTCATGGCTTTGATCCAGCAGTGGATGGGTCATGGCTTTGATCCAGCAGTGATCCAGCAGTGGATGGGTCATGGCTTTGCTCCAGCAGTGGATGTATCATGGCTTTGATCCAGCAGTGGATGTATCATGGCTTTGATCCAGCAGTGATCCAGCAGTGGATGGGTCATGGCTTTGATCCAGCAGTGGATGTATCATGGCTTTGATCCAGCAGTGGATGGGTCATGGCTTTGATCCAGCAGTGATCCAGCAGTGGATGGGTCATGGCTTTGATCCAGCAGTGGGTGTATCATGGCTTTGATCCAGCAGTGGATGTATCATGGCTTTGATCCAGCAGTGGATGGATCATGACTGACGATGATGATGATCGCTCGTCTGATAAATTGAAAACAAAGTCGCATGGGATGACAGTTGCCTCTCTTGGGCCGTCTAATCTGCTTATAGTTCAGAGTGTAACGTCTTAGCTTCTGCTCGATATAAAAACCCTTGATGGATGTATTTGATCTCCTCCACGCCGACGGTTGTTGTTGTTTGTTATCGCACAACGCCTCCTCCGTGTGTTTTTGTTAGTTTCATTTCAACGAAACCATCTCCGCTTACACCGATTATATATTTTTTTCTAATTGCAGTACTTAAATGACAACATCGTTGCAATGCTGTTTGGTTTCACAGCGATGCCGCAATGGCTCCTCCCAAACTACTTGCAAGGATCACAGCGAACGAGATATTCACGTGCGCGAGTTCGATTACCGCTCACGGCCAACACCGGTGACGATTATCTGAACCGGTAACGGGGCCTCCCCTGGGTCGACTCGGCCTCAAATGAGTACCCGGTGCGGTGTGTAGTAAACATCGCCGCTGGGGAGACAAAGACGGCCGGACGCGGTGTTGGCCACCTATCCCCTCGCGTGCCGTGCCGGCCTTCATAGGTGCTCGCCAACAGCACTTGCCCCTACAGTGTATCGAGGCTACACGGGGAATCTTCATCTTTTTTTGTGTACATTGGTGCCAGAATTGTCCGGATTATACGATGCACTTTACACTGCCCCCATGCCCTCTTCCGCCGCTGTATTACAAAGACGACGTGGTGAGTTGCGTTGAATAACAGCTGGGGCAGGTGTGTGTTGCGTGTGCCTGCTCTCTGACCCGTCTTGTGCCCGACATTTTATTGGCATCTTCCGCAATCACAGGGCGGGCGCTGTGGCAAGGCGCAAAAGGGCACGCGCACAGACAACGGGGTGGACATTTACTCTGGCGTGACAACCCATGAACGATTGCGTTCGTATCATGCGCCGTTCGTGGCACGCGATCGTACGTGTCGGATAATCGAGGGGGGGGGGGGAAGCAGCGTTAATTGTCGCTTCTTCGCACGAGTACGGAAGCGGAGAGTTACTGGGCGAAACTATGTCCTGAGTTTTTAGTAAAAGATTGAGGTACTGGATTATTTGTAAATAGTTGCCCGTGTAAATTTACAACGTCGCGAAATCTATGCATGATGGTACGATATTTACACAAAGTTGGTATACCTTGTAAAATATACCCATCTATATTTATTGATTTTTAAGGGCAGTAATCAGGGGGGGTTTGCTTGTTAAGAAAAAAAAACGAAAAAAAAAGTTTAAATAGACGGTATGTTGAAAAAAATACACAAGTTGTATATAAGCAATATTTAAATCAAGAACAGTACTGTTGTGTGTTGTATATAGCCGTGGCAGATCCTGGTATTTAGAGATGAGCATGCCATGCTAACCAACACAATATTGCCTGCACAAATCTAATAAAAGTACATTTTATCTGCATTGACTAAACCTTTTCGCGGATTTAAAAAAGAAAAAACCATGAGCATTGCGGAATGTATAAAAAAAACACGTGAAGGTATTAATTTCAAAATAAAGTTACATTTAAAGGGTTGCATGTATGTGTATGGTAATTGCTCACTGTGTGATGTTTGGAAAGTTGCACCGCTATTGCTACATGACTGCACCAAGTTCGCGTGTCTTTGTTTGGTAACACCTCGTGCAGTTAATGTCAAGTTTAGTTGACGAGTCATTTAGTTCACACGGACAACCCCAATTGTGAGTGTTGATCGACAGGTTCTAGCCTGGGATTCCACGGTGGCTAGGAGATGTTAACTACCTCGCCTGGTATGCAGGAGGTCGTGGGTTCGATTCCGACCCTGACACCTGCTGTACATTTGGAGTTTGCGGTGTCTCTCTCTCTCTCATCATCATCATCACGGTGGCTAGGAGATGTTAATTACCTCGCCTCGTATACAGGAGGTAGTGGGTTCGATTCCGACCCTGACGCCTGCTGCTGTATATTTGGAGTTTGCGTGTCTCTCTCATCATCATCATCACGGTGGCTAGGAGATGTTAACTACCTCGCCTGGTGTACAGGAGGTCGTGGGTTCGATTCCGACCATGACATCTGCTGTATATTTTGAGTTTTCGTGTCTTTCTCATCATCACGGTGGCTAGGAGATGTTAACTACCTCGCCTGGTGTACAGGAGGTCGTGGGTTCGATTCCGACCATGACATCTGCTGTATATTTTGAGTTTTCGTGTCTTTCTCATCATCACGGTGGCTAGGAGATGTTAACTACCTCGCCTGGTATACAGGAGGTCGTGGGTTCGATTCCGACCATGACATCTGCTGTATATTTTGAGTTTTCGTGTCTTTCTCATCATCACGGTGGCTAGGAGATGTTAACTACCTCGCCTGGTATACAGGAGGTCGTGGGTTCGATTCCGACCATGACATCTGCTGTATATTTTGAGTTTTCGTGTCTTTCTCATCATCACGGTGGCTAGGAGATGTTAACTACCTCGCCTGGTATGAAGGAGGTTGTGGGTTCGATTCCGACCATGATACCTGCTGTACATTTGGAGTTTGCTATGTTTCTCTCTCTCGCATCATCATCATCACGGTGGCTAGGAGAAACATCTTAAAGCGACGACGCGCAACAGAAACATCCTGGATAAACCAGCAAATCTTCCAAAAAAAAACGTATTACAACACTGTGTGCAATAATCCCAGTGTGATGCAAGCCAAACAATAACAGCTATAAGACAATTTAGATTTTAAAAATATGGCTTAACCATATGTTTTTAAAATCATCAAAATAAAGCTTAAAGAAACAATGTAACAACAGTTGGTTGTCCTTAGCTCGTCCCCGTTCCCCGACCCTCCAATTGGCACGGTCGACTACGTACGGTGCGAAAGAAGTTCAACATACATACGCACAGATAACCCTCCGCCTGGCTTATTCCGATTTTCCCTTCTTCGCCACACAGACGCTGCAGATGCCCCAATCCCTCCACACACACAGCACACAAAGACAAAGATCCCCCCCGTATAGCCTTCACAGACTGTTGGAGCAAGTGCTGTTAGCGAATAGCACCAGTGAAGGGAGGGGGGTGGGTGGCCAGCACCACGCCCGGCCGCCTTTGTCTCTCCAGTGACGATGTTCACACGCCGCACCAGGTGCTCGTTTTAGGGCTGAGTCGACCTCGGGGAGGCACAGGAGCGGTTCAGATATCGCTCGCCGCTGATGTTATCCGTGGCCGCGATGTTGAACGCTGAAAAAACTAGGAACTGTTCCAATTCGGCACTCGGTTTGACTCTTTGCTCATTCGTCTCGAAATTGTGAACACTTTCGGATGAAAGTAAATATCTGTCGGGCAATGTTGGTTCGTGTCCTCAACACAATGGGGCCCGCTATGTGTGCACCGCGTTTGAAAGCATTTAGCTCACTCACTGCGCGTTTAATTTGCTAAATGTGTCCTGGTAAGTGGTGCAAGACTGGCAAGAGCCACATTGATCTCTTTCTTAATATATTCCAATTGTGTTTTTATTAAAAAAAAATAAAACTATTGCCCTAATCTCCGTACGATAAGACTCATGGCTGATGCCGGTAACGTTAGACAAAAGACAAAGATCCCCCGTATAGCCGTACCAGACTGTTGGGGCAAGTGCTGTTAGCGAGTAGCACCTCATGTATGAAGGCCGGCAATGCGCCACACGAGGGGGTGGGGGCTGGCCAGCGTCACGCCCGGCCGCCTTTGTCTCCCTCGTGACGATGTTTACACACCGCGCCAGTTAGCAATTTGAGGCCGAGTCGACCTAGGGGAGGCCCAGGACCAGTTCGGATAACCGTCGCTGGTGTTGGCCGTGAGCGCAGCAGCTTCCGTGCCACGACTCTCGGTTCGACACGCCGGGTAAGAAGACAACGTGCATCTCATCGACGGAATACGATAACAATTATCGTTTATACTTTAGTTCTCTACGTGGTTGTTTAGTAACTGCAGCTACATATCATTAACATTCCTTTCCTTTGTTAATGCTACTCCCTGCACCCCCCCTTGGTGCTGCTGATCCTGCATAATGCATGGGCATAATATGACTTTGAAACCCCCCCGCCCACCTCCTACGCATTTGCCATGAATATGCTAAATTCCTCTTCATATGCACATTCTTTTTGTTAAGGCGCTCTTCCACCTCCAACCCAGTTTATATATAAGCTCCTAGCTTGGTAGTGTCTCATTCTTCACCTGAAGACGGTTGCTTGCGTTGTAGCCGAAACGTCGTGAGAATTATTTCATTTTATTATGTTTTATTTTAATGATTTTATTACTTCCCTTTTACGTGACTTTACCGAAAGAACCAAGAAGAATTATCGTCCTGTTGTTACACTTTGTCTTGCGATACTCTGGCTCCGAGATGTTGGGGCTTGTTTTTTTCCTCCCCCTCCCCCATTTCCTGTGGCACCTTGGAACAACAAAGCGAATGCGGTCTCCGTTGCGGGCGCACATCAAGAATCTGGCTGAGCAATCACCCTTCTCGACTAGCCGGTAAGGCAGCTCTTGGTCACTCGCCACTTTAACTCCACCACATGGTGATGACGGTGGTGGTGGTGGTGGTCGTGTTCCTGCCCCCCCCCCACCCCCCTCTGTCGCCCGCGGGACAATTCCAGAATCGTCGCCATAAGAAGGTTCACTCAGGCCGGAGGAATCCGATGAGCTGAAAAGCTTTTTTCTTTTTCTTCTTTCACAGATGCGTCCAGAAAAAAAAACGGGCGGGTCAGCGAGTTGCAAGGGAAAACAATGGGACAGCGAAAAAAACGATGAGAGTGGACGAATTTATATGTAGCTAAATATATAGCTACATATAGCTAAATTTAAATACGTAATAAATGTACTAATTACGTAAGTCCGATTCATCAGGCTTGGGCAAGGCAGAAAAAAAACGACAAAATGATTCCCAGACCACACCAAGATAACATCACACAGCAGTAGCAGTCCCTCAATAAAGTAACTGGATTTCCCATCTCTCATGTATACGTACGTAAATGTTTCCTATTTGAGAAAGCTGCACTGCGATGGTTCAATGGGGCGTCACGGTGGCTAGTAAATGTCAACCACCTCGCCTGGTGTACAGGAGATCGCTGCTTCGATCCCGACCCTGACGATGCCCGCTGTATATTTGGGGTTTGCGCATTTTCCCTGGTGGTCGCGTGGATTTTTCTCCGGGTCCTCCGATGTTTCCCACGACATCGAGAAACACGCGTTTGGAGTGTCTGGCTGCTACACATTTCCACGCGATGAGAAGCCACTTTCGTTGAGCCATCATTTGTGGGCAGGTCGATTCTGAAAAAAAGAGCCATACATCTCAGCATGGCCTTACCTGCTAAAATAAAAACAAATATATTATAAAGAGCATGCATGTCTATTTAGAGGGTTCAGTTCTGCAGAATATCCCTAATCGTCTGGTCAGTATCAGCCATCCTCATCCTTATCGGCAACGCAATTTCTCCAGCAAGCCGCATCCACCCGCAGTGTAAACAACCACATGGGGGGGGTGGGAGGAGGGGGAGTGACGCAGACTCGTTTACTCCTCGCTAAAGCCCCCCGGGTTTAAGATGCGATGGGAAGGATTTGGGCCAAGGGGTAAGTTGAGGGAGAGAGGCGGGGGAGGTGGTGAGACACGGAGGGAGGGAGTGGGAGGACAGAAGCGGGATAGGCCAGACACGTAGTGGGGGGGGGGGTCTGGGGAGTAGCGCTGCAGGGGGGTGAGGGGGGTCAGTGCGATGTTTATCTGGGGTGGTGTTGGTCGCTCTCCCAGCGCTCAAATACCTTCCACTGGTCACCTGCAGGAGCACCAGGCCACACGGTGGCTGCGACTTTGTGTTTGCACGTGGAAGTGTGTTCCCTCGCTCGCTGCGGGCGAGAGGGCAGACAGCCCACTTCCACGGCCGCCCAATCGAGCCCTCTTCAGCTCTGCGGCACGAGCGTGCGCGCGCGTACGTGCGGATTGTACCGGGAGCGGTGGTGCAACGGTTAGCGCTGCGCTGCGAACCCGGCGGCACCGGTGACGATTATTTGGACCGGTTCTGGGCCTCACCTAGGTTGACTCGGCCTTAAATGAGTACCGAGTGTGGTGCGTTAAAACATCGCCACTGGGGAGACAAAGGCGGCCGGGCGTGGTGCTGGCAACCCTCCCCCTCGTGTGCAGTACCGGCCTTCATAAGTGCTGCTCGCTAACGGCACTTGCCCCAACAGTCTGTTGCAGGCTACACGGGGGACCTTTGTCTTTGCTGCGTACCGACGCGGTGAGTTTGGTTCCTGAAGAAGTTCCCGGCACGTGGAGCAAGAACGTCGGTCATCGCGCCAAACGACACGCACGGGATTCGGATCGTTTGCTCCGGGACGGGAATCAAACTCAGGGCCGCCAAGATCCGTGCAGCGCCTTGCTTACCGCTCTGCTGCGTCATCGCCTGCGTGTATTTATATTAAATAAAAACGTAGAAATCGCTCGCGAGGAAACGGGGGAGGGGGAGGGTTATTTATTTATTTATTAACCACAGAACCCCAGCGAGGGAGGCGCGTATCGATTTGTCAGTTTTGGTTTTTATGAGCCAGTGGATTGGACCGCGGGACGGGTTTCGGTGGTGACGTTCAGTAGCGTGCGCACGCGGGGCGAGCAGTCCGAGCGAACGCGAAGGGACCCAAGTGGATCAAGGGGCACCGGGATTCATGAAAACATTCGAAGATGCACCAAACATCAGCTCAAGTTCATGATCCTAATGGGCACAACGAGATGGGAAACAGGGAAGAGTGAATGAATCTCATCTCGTCCTTCACCTCCTTGTTTCACTACAACTCTATGTCCACGTATATCCCAATCCTACTCATAATCTCTGAATCCGCACCTCCGATTAGCATGGTTGGGTACGTATGGTTCAACAAACATACATACATACAACCTCATCACGTGTCTCTCAATCCCATCACGTGTCTTTCAATCTCATCACGTGTCTCTCAATCTCATCACGTGTCTCTCAATCTCACCACGTGGGTCTCAATCTCACCACGTGTCTCTCAATCTCATCACGTGTCTCACACACTAAACACAAAAAGCAGTTTTAAAAATAAATGAGTTTTCAATCTCAATTATTCTAACGGTGTATCGCTCCCAGTGGCATCGTAGTGTCGGAAGGAAGAAGAACGTTCCAGACGGCCGCAGATGCCTCGTCAGCAGAGCGGCTCACAGCAACCTGGCCTGGCGGAACAGCGTCTTGCTTCCCCCTTCACCAATTCGCAATGACCAGGCGTGGTGAAGTATGGTCAATCACCCCGTGATTAAACACGAGGGGAGAGCGCTGGTTTCACCGAAAGTCCACGCGTTTTTTTATTTTATTTTCGTTACGATTTCTTTCTGCCATTCTTGGCAAAGCGACGCGATCTTGCGCAAAGGATTTAAAATAATTAAGTTGTTTGCAAGGCTACGCACAACGCGTTGACTCGCGTTAAATGATCATTTAATGTTTAACGTAATTCGATTGTGTGGTGGTTGTTGTTGTTGTTGTTGCTGCTGCATTGTTTTAAGAGACGCGTGATGTTTCTTAACCCCCAAAACAAAAAGGTCAGCGAGTTTGATTGGCTCGTCACAATCGGTGAAATGAAAGCCGGATCGTCCAGTTTGGTCAAAACAAGAACCACCACAGCAACAAACCACACCCACTGACTCTGGTTGTCCATCATTTTTTGTCACTGATAAGCTCCGGGTAAGGAACAGATGAACACCAGAGGTATGGCGGTGACCGCCTGCCCGTGAACACGAGATGTAACGAACGTTCTCAAATCTGGAATCTCCGCACTGAAATCACGGCTGCTCCCACGGCAGGCACACTCACCTCTCTCGCTCTCGTCTCTGGAACTCTCATCTCTTGAATTCTCGTCTCTCTCGCTCTCTCATTCTCCCACTCTCAGCTGATCTCTACCTAACTCTGCACTCGTTTCTCCCACTCTCAAACACATTCCTGCGGAGGGAGCTGGTTGGAACGTTGGGTTGCTCGGTCAATGGCCAGGGTCAACGGCGGCGTGGTGTATTCCGCAAATATGCCCCTTCCCACCCAGCCCCACCCTCCCCACCCTCCCCTCCCCACCCAGCCCCTCCCTGCACGACGGACGGACACAATAATCCCCTGTGGGCTGGTGTAACCAGGAGGTTCCTACCAGTATTAATCTCTCCCACTACTTACTCGTGTTTCAAACTCTCGTCTTTCTCAATTATCTCTGCCGCTCTCCACTCATCTCTCTCCAATCTCATCTCTCCCCTTCTCCACTCATCTCTCCCACTCTGACCTCACCCCCTCCCCACACCCTCATTAGTCCCACTGTCTGCTCCTCTCTCCACCTCATTCCAGGGCTTCACCACTCACAGGACATTTTCCACTTCTATTGGTAGACTGGAGTTTGTGGCGCGTGTTTAGTAGCCACAGTCAACGCGCCAAGTATACTGGATGTGGCATGCCGGGTGCGCAAATATTTCCGCGGCTCGCCGACAAGGATAGACCCGAGGAATGAAATTCTAGATTTGAAGTTTTCGTGGCTGCAAGGATCCATAAACTCTTTGGTTTTTTCGGTAAAGTCACGTCGGTTAAAAAATAAAACAAATTAAAATTACTGTATCACTTGATACAGTAGTTTTGCTGTGACGGTTCCACCTGAAGACGGAGGCTTGTGTTGCCTCCGAAACGTCGTCATTCAATTTATTTGTTTTCTTTTTTTAACCTACTTGACTTTACCGAGGAATGAAATTCATCCCCGGCTCTACTCATCACCCATCTATCCAATAACTTTACCACCACCGCCTAGCGAGAGAGAGAGAGAGAGACACTCTCGACCCAAACTTTTTGAAATCTGTTTAAATCTCCGCTAATTCAATCGGCGCTCTAAGATGCGTGCGCGCGTGTGCGTCTATTAGCGACAGCGCGCGAATTAAGGTTACGCGCGCCGCACTTTTTGAATTTCATTTAAGAGCTGAGAACAAAAAAAATCCAACGGGGTTTTTTTTTTTCCTTCTTTCTTGTGGTTGGTCTAATTCGTTTATTTCATCGTTCATCATAAATCAAAGTTCGCTTGCGAAGGTTTCATGTTTTGCTTCGGCGCGAGAAGTTTGCCAACAATCGGCGGTTGGCGCAGAAGACATCGGCAAAGCTAAAGGTTAAGAGGTCCCAAACGGCTCAAGGGGGCCCTCCGGATTCTCCGGAAGTGGCTGCGGTTTCTTCCCATGTGTAAAAAAAACAACCCCTCACTTCATTCATTAGTCGATAGCACCGTTACATATCCGAGAACCGCAGAGCTTGGGAAATCGCTGGGGCCCGCTCGCCACGTGGCTGCCTTCCCCTGCAGCTCGTCCGTGACGGCCCCTCGCGCCCCGCCGCAAACAACGCGCGTTACGGAATTCCGAGTTACGGAATTCCGAGTTACGGAATTTCGAGTTACGGAATTTCGAGTTACGGAATTTCGAGTTACGGAATTTCGAGTTACGGAATTCCGCGCGCTTGCAATGATTTTTTTTGTGATCAAGTAGTGTCCACAAGGTGCTTATACCTCCCCCCACCCCCTCCCCTGAGCCACGGTGAATGTCAGCGGTGGGCAAAAAAAAAGTGCTGCGGGAAATTTTCCTGGACCTCCCCTAGGTCGACTCAGCCTCAAAACGACCCAGGCATTTCGTGGCAACCAGCGCAGCGGCATTCCACGCATCTCTGGGTTGACTCGAGAGCGCCCTTGATTGATTGAAGGGCTCCATGTCAATTTTATTCAAACCCCGAAGCGTTAGATTTCTTGTTATCTCTCTCTGTCTATCTTTCTCTCTCTCTCGAGATTGCCATTCTGTTATTTTATTTGTATTTTAAACCTAGAACCGGTGGACCAAACGTTTTCCAAATGCAAAACTGCATGCGTGTGCTTGTGCTTACGCGGTTAGCGCTACGCTGCGCTACGAACCCGGCGACCCGAGTTCGATTCCTGCTCACGGCCAACGCCGGTGACGATTATCTGAACTGGTTCTGGGCCTCCCCTAGGTCGACTCGGCCTCAAATAGAGTACCTGGTGCGGGGTGTAAACATCGCCACTGGGGGAGACAAAGGCGGCCGGGCGTGGTGTTGGCCACCCACCCCCTCGTGTGAGGTTCAGGCCTTCATCGGTGCTACTCGCTAACAGCACTTGCCCTAACAGTCTGCCGAGGTTATACGGGGGATATCTACCTTTGTTTTACGCATTTGGGGAGGGGGGGAGCGGTGGTGCAGTGATTAGGACACTGCAAACCCGGCGTCGCGAGTTCGATTCCTGGCGACAGCTCACGTCAGGCACGATTATCCCAACCGGACCTGGGCGTCCTCTAGGTTGGATCAGTCGTAAAAATGAGTGTCCAGGGGTGAACATCAGCACTGGGTGATACAAAGGCAGCTGGGCGTGGTGCCGGTGACACGGCCCTCTGACAGGCCGCGCTGGTCTTCATGGGAGGTCACGTGTCACCAGAGGTCGCAAACGGGTTTTGATTCCTTACCCGTACCCGGCCGCACCAGGGTCGCAAACGGGTACCCGTACCCGGCACCAGAGGTCGCAAACGGGTTTTGATTCCTTACCCGTACCCGTACCCGGCCGCACCAGGGTCGCAAACGGGTACCCGTACCCGTACCCGGCCGGGTACGGGTAGCCGGGTATCGGGTACCTGATTGCGACCTCTGGGATGAAGCCATGTCGCAGGCGCGGGTGGGTTGATTCTAGGAACTTGAATTGTGAGAAGAGACAAGACGTTGGGAAATGAGTGACAAACAGTGACTCACCAGTGACTCACGGCCTACCCGTACCCGTATCCGGCCGCACCAGGGTCGCAAACGGGTACCCTTACCCGTACCCGGCCGGGTACGGGTAGCCGGGTATCGGGTAGGGTACGGGTATCGGGTACCCGGTTGCGACCTCTGCTGGAAGCTGGAATCAGAAAGGGGGAAATAAAAGCAGAGATATTTATTCACGCCAGAGGAATCCGATGCCCAGTATTTATCACAGATGTCCAGCACTTGCCCCGTCAGCCTGCGTGGGCTACCCCAGGGGTCCTGCGGCTTTGTCTATGCTGTCGTGTAGTGGTTCCGCACTGTGAGTTCAAATATCTGGCTGTGGTTAACATCAGTGGGTGGGGGGAAGTGCTGTCAGGATTTATCCTAGGCCTCCTCTAGGTTTACTCAGCCGTAAATGAATGCCTGGTATAGTGTGGAGAAAAGAAGAAAAACATGCATTGATGTGTTCAACGCATTTCGGTACATAGAGATACAGTACACACCCAAATACCATCAGAAAATAAAATTGTTACGGACAATTTGTGATATTTTAGGGGGGGGGGGGGTTTGAGACCACGTGATTGGTTGTTCGAGGCGATGCAAATGACGCCACACGGACGCCACATACTGACCGGCCAAAAAAACTAAATCGTAACGTGGATTGATAACAACACAAACAACTAAATCGGGAACACACGAACGTCGATCCCGGATTCCGAAAGTCAAAAATATTCTTTCTGCTTAGACCCGCAGTGGGCCCACATGTGGGATCGGCTTGTGGCTATGTCCAACCACACACACACCCACACACCTACCCACACACCCATCCACCCACACACCCACACACCCACACACGCACACACCTACCCACACACGCACACACACACACACCCACACACGCACACACCTACCCACACACCCATCCACCTACACACACACCTACTCACACACCCACACACACCTACCCACACACACACCCACACACCCACACACCCATCCACCTACCCACACACCCACACACCCACACACCTACCCACACACCCACACACCTACCCACACACCCATCCACAGACTCACACACCCACCCACCTACCCACAAACACATCCACCGACCCACACACCCACACACCCACCCACCTACCCACCTACCCACACACCCACACACCCACCCACCTACCCACACACCCACACACCCACCCACACACCCACACACCCACCCACCTACCCACACACCCACCCACACACCCACCCACTTACCCACACACCCACCCACCTACCCACACACCCATCAACCTACCCACACACCCACCCACACATCCACACACCTACCCACACACCCACCCACCTACCCACACACCCATCCACTTACCCACACACCCACCCACCTACCCACACACCCACACACCTACCCACACACCCACCTACACACCTACCCACACACCCACCCACCTACCCACCCCACGTGTGTTTTTTTCCCGTGCCAATTTTTTTGGGACGGCGCGGTTAAAATTTAATGTCGTTCGTGTAAGAAAGACGCAGGGGGCCAGCGGAGGCATCAATAATTCAGACGCGCGTGTTGTGCGCAACGCTTGTGCATGGATGGGATCCCATCCGCTCGCCTCTCACAACCACGCTGAGAGAGGAGGAAGAGGGGTGGGGGAGATTTGAGAGAGATGAGAGAGAGATGGGAGATGGCAGGGTGAAGGGATGGGGAGACAGTGAGTGAGATAATGGCAGAGGGAGGGGATACGAGAGGAATATGGCAAAGATCTGGGAGACGGGGCAGAGAGATGGCACAGAGATGGGAGAGAGAAGTGAGAAGTGGGGGAGAGATTAGAGATTAAAATCTAGATGCGAAATTGGATGGGGAGATGGGAGAGAGTTGGTAGAGAGAGAGAGAGGCGCAAGAGATGGGGCAGATGAATGTACGGGAGATGTAGCAGATTTGAGAGCGATTTGAATTGTTATGGAAGATGGGCGAGAGAGATTGGAGAGAGTGATGGGAGAGAGTGACATGGGGTTAGACAGGGGAGTGTACGGAGAGGCAGAGAGGGTATAGATGTTGTGGAGAGAGGAGATATTCCAGAGAGGAGAGGGACAGGAAATAGAGAAATACAGAGGCAGGAAATAGAGATATGAAAAGGAAATGAAGAGGATGGCGATGTCATCTTCTTGGTTCTTTCGGTAAAGTCACGTAGAAGGGAAGTAATAAAATAATAAAAATAAAACGTAATAAAATAATATAATAAAATAATTCTCACAGGATGGCGATGGGTGAGAGAGTGTGGAGAGGTGAGCCGGGCGAGCTCACAGAGACGAGATGGAAGAGAGGAGAGAGGGAGGAGGAGGAGGGAGAGGGTGGATAGGGAGAGACAGGAAAAGAGATCTGCGTTATCGCTCTGTCTGCGACCCGAGGCAGTAAATAAATCAAAGCTCGTGTGTGGGATGGATGAGTGGTGAGTGAGTGGTGAGTGAGTGATGGGTGAGTGGTGAGCGAGTGGTGGGTGAGTGGTGAGTGAGTGGTGGGTGAGTTGTGAGTGAGTGGTGGGTGAGTGCTGAGTGAGTGATGAGTGAGTTGTGAGTGAGTGGTGGGTGAGTTGTGAGTGAGTGATGGGTGAGTGATGCGTGAGTGATGGGTGAGTGGTGAGTGAGTGGTGAGTGAGTGAGTGATGGGTGAGTTGTGAGTGAGTGGTGGGTGAGTGGTGAGTGAGTGGTGGGTGAGTGGTGAGTGAGTGATGGGTGAGTGATGAGTGAGTGATGGGTGAGTGGTGAGTGAGTGGTGAGTGAGTGATGGGTGAGTGGTGAGTGAGTGGTGGGTGAGTGGTGAGTGAGTGGTGGGTGAGTGGTGAATGAGTGACTGGTGAGTGATGAGTGATGAGTGAGTGATGGGTGAGTGGTGGGTGAGTGAGTGGTGATTGAGTGGTGAGTGAGTGGTGAGTGAGTGATGGGTGAGTGGTGGGTGAGTGGTGAGTGAGTGATGAGTGAGTAATGAGTGAGTGATGGGTGAGTGGTGAGTGAGTGGTGAGTGATGAGTGAGTGGTGAGTGAGTGATGGCTTAGTGGTGAGTGAGTGATGGGTGAGTGGTGAGTGAGTGGTGAGTGAGTGGTGAGTGAGTGATGGATATTCATTAATTTTGTTGCTTAATAGCAGCCTGCACGCCCTTCGAATGCGACCGTTCGTGCCGTCCCTCCAGCCAGCCAAACTTGTAGTTGTCTCACGTCCGTAGCGTGATAGCGAATCCCGCCGACCTATTGCGGCTCAACACTCTGGGGATGCGGGTGACGTCGTCACGGCAGACGTGCGCGGTGACGTCACCACAGCGCACGGTCACTTGGCCACGTGCCGGGCCAGGAATCCGTCCAGGCAGGAATCCAGTCCGCAAAACTTTAGTTTTCTCACGTAGGTATGATTGTGTGCACGACGACACCCACGACTATTTTTTGAGTTTGGCAGCGACTGCGCGGCACGAGCCTGGGCTGAGCCTAGCGAGAGGCCAGGTATGAGCCGAGCCAGAGCCGAGCCAGAGCCGAGCTAGAGCCGAACTCGAGCCGAGCCAGACCCCGAATCTGAGCCGAACCCGAGCCGAACTCGAGCCGAACCCGAGCCAGAGCCGAGCCAGAGCCGTGCCAGAACCGTGCCAGAGCCGAGTGAGTGTCGCGGATTAGAAATATTTTGGCCGCGTGGAGGAGGCGGGCGGGCGGATGGAGGGCGAGCGGCGCGGGCGACGTTGAGACGAGGCGGGTGACGCTTCTGTTTCCCCCCCCCGCCGCCCCTCCCCCCTTTGTTGTGTTCATGAAGCCCCAAATCTGGGAAAGGCGACATCGCGATAAGGCGGCGGGTGGGGGGTGGTGGGGGGTGGTGGGGGGTGGTGAGGGGTGGTGAGAGGTGGTGGGGGGTGGTGGTGGGTGGTGGGGGGTGGTGAGAGGTGGTGGGGGGTGGTGGTGGGTGGTGGGGGGTGGTGGGGGTGGTGAGGGGTGGTGAGGGGTGGTGAGGGTGGTGAGGGTGGTGGGGGGTGGTGAGAGGTGGTGGGGGGTGGTGGGTGGTGGGGGGTGGTGGGGGTGGTGAGGGGTGGTGAGGGGTGGTGAGGGTGGTGAGGGTGGTGGGGGGTGGTGAGGGGTGGTGAGGGTGGTGAGGGTGGTGGGGGGTGGTGGGGGGTGGTGAGGGGTGGTGAGGGGTGGTGAGGGTGGTGAGGGTGGTGGGGGGTAGTGAGGGGTGGTGAGGGTGGTGAGGGTGGTGGGGGGTGGTGGGGGGTGGTGAGGGGTGGTGAGGACTTCCAGACCGGGGCACCGTTCTCGCAGGAAGACTCGGAATCACGCGCGCGCGTGTGTGTGTGACTGTGTGCGTGTGTGTGCGTGTGTGTGTGTGACTGTGTGTGTGTGACTATGTGTGTGTGCGCGCGTGTGTGTGTGTGACTGTGTGCGTGTGTGTGTGACTATGTGTGTGTGTGCGTGTGCGTGTGTGTGACTATGTGTGTGTGCGCGTGTGTGCGAGAGTGTGAGAGTGTGTGTGTGAGAGTGTGTCTGTGTGTGTGTGTGACTGTGTGTGTGTGACTATGTGTGTGTGTGCGTGTGTGTGAGAGTGTGAGAGTGTGTGTGTGAGAGTGTGTCTGTGTGTGTGTGTGACTGTGTGTGTGTGTGTGCGCGCGTGTGTGTGACTGTGTGTGTGTGACTATGTGTGTGTGCGCGCGTGTGTGTGTGTGACTGTTTGTGTGTGACTATGTGTGTGTGTGCGTGTGTGTGTGTGTGACTATGTGTGTGTGCGCGTGTGTGTGAGAGTGTGAGAGTGTGTGTGTGAGAGTGTGTCTGTGTGTGTGTGTGACTGTGTGTGTGTGACTATGTGTGTGTGTGCGTGTGTGTGAGAGTGTGAGAGTGTGTGTGTGAGAGTGTGTCTGTGTGTGTGTGTGACTGTGTGTGTGTGTGTGTGCGCGCGTGTGTGTGTGTGACTGTGTGTGTGTGACTATGTGTGTGTGCGCGCGTGTGTGTGAGAGTGTGAGAGTGTGTGTGTGAGAGTGTGTCTGTGTGTGTGTGACTGTGTGCGTGTGTGTGACTATGTGTGTGTGCGCGTGTGTGTGAGAGTGTGAGAGTGTGTGTGTGAGAGTGTGTCTGTGTGTGTGTGTGACTGTGTGTGTGTGACTATGTGTGTGTGTGCGTGTGTGTGAGAGTGTGAGAGTGTGTGTGTGAGAGTGTGTCTGTGTGTGTGTGTGACTGTGTGTGTGTGTGTGCGCGCGTGTGTGTGTGTGACTGTGTGTGTGTGACTATGTGTGTGTGCGCGCGTGTGTGTGAGAGTGTGAGAGTGTGTGTGTGAGAGTGTGTCTGTGTGTGTGTGTGTGTGCGCGCGTGTGTGTGTGTGACTGTGTGTGTGTGACTGTGTGTGTGTGACTGTGTGTGTGACTATGTGTGTGTGTGCGCGTGTGTGTGAGAGTGTGAGAGTGTGTGTGTGAGAGTGTGTCTGTGTGTGTGTGTGACTGTGTGTGTGTGTGTGTGCGCGTGTGTGTGTGTGTGACTATGTGTGTGTGCGCGTGTGTGTGAGAGTGTGTGTGTGAGATTGTGTCTGTGTGTGTGTGTGTGCGAGCGTGTGTGTGTGTGACTGTGTGTGTGTGACTATGTGTGTGTGTGTGCGTGTGTGTGAGAGTGTTAGAGTGTGTGTGTGAGAGTGTGTCTGTGTGTGTGTGTGCGCGCGCGTGTGTGTGTATGACCGTGTGTGTGTATGTGAGCGGTAGTGTAGCGGTTAGCGCGCTGCGCTATGAACCTGGCGACCCGGGTTCCATTCCTGCTCACGGTCAACACCAGTGACGATTATCTGAACCGGTCCTGGGCCTCCCCTAGGTCGACTCAGCCTCAAATGAGTACCTGGCGCGGTGTGTGAGAACATCGTCACTGGGGGAGACAAAGGCGGTCGGGCGTGGTGCTGGCCACCCACCCCCTCGTGTACCGTTCCGGCCTTCATAGGTGCTACTCGCTAACAGCACATGCCCCTACAGTCTGTTAAGGCTCTATGGGGGATCTTTGTCTTTGTGTATGTGTGTGTGTGATTTTAAAAGCTTTTTATTCTTTGGTGGAACAAAAAAAAACACCCACCCCTCTCCCACCACCACCACCAACACACACACGCGCGCAAACATTGAGATTTATCAGCGAGACGGCCACTTAATTACCCCTTTGATTGAGTGCTCTGCGATGTGGAAACAAGGCGAAGTGGGTGGGGGGTCGTTGTAGCGGACCGCGTGGCTCCCAGTGCCTCGCTCGCCACCGGGAAGTTCAAGAAGAGCTACACGATCACATTCGGGGATCGACTGAACTTTCCAGCGGTCAGTTTCAGAAACAGCAACAACAAAAAGCAACTTAAGTCTAAAAATGTTCACCTAACTCCGATTTCAATCAGTGCCGGTTAACGGAGTCGATTCGGTCGTTGTTGTGGTTGTTGTGTTGTTGTTGTTGTTGTGGTTGTTGTGGTTGTTGTTGCTGTTGTTGTGGTTGTTGTTGTGGTTGTTGTTGCTGTTGTGGTTGTTGTTGTGGTTGTTGTTGCTGTTGTGGTTGTTGTTGTTGTTGCTGTTGTTGCTGTTGTTGTGGTTGCTGTTGCTGTTGTTGTTGTTGCTGTTGTTGTGGTTGTTGTTGTTGTTGTGGTTGTTGTTGTGGTTGCTGTTGCTGTTGTTGTGGTTGTTGTTGCTGTTGTGGTTGTTGCTGTTGTTGTTGCTGTTGCTGCTTTTGTTGTGGTTGTTGTTACTGTTGTTGTGGTTGTTGTTATTGCTGTTGTTTAATCGCGCATCGGATTCCTCCAGTCTAAATAAATGTTCCGACTTGTTTTTTCATCTTCATGATTCTGCTGCCGTCGCGCACCTACGAACACCGGCACGGCGCATGAGTGGGTCACGTGACCTGCACCACGCGCGCAGCCGCCTTTGTATCCCCAGTGTTGTTGTAGGTGGCGCGTGACGATAAGTGACGAGAAGTCACGCGCGTGTGCCACATCGAGAGCTATTCTGGATGTGGTTGTGCCGGGCCAGACTGCAGCTGAGAACCCCAAGCAGAGGTCGCAACCGGGTACCCGATACCCGTACCCTACCCGATACCCGGCTACCCGTACCAGGCCAGGTACGGGTACGGGTACCCGTTTGCGACCCTGGTGCGGCCGGGTACGGGTAGGCCGTGAGTCACTGGTGAGTAACCGTTTGTCACTCATTTCGGGTAGGGTATGGGTAGGGAACGGGTACCCGTACCCGGCCGGGTACTGGTACGGGTACCCATTTGCGACCCTGGTGCGGCCGGGTACGGGTACGGGTAAGGAATCAAAACCCGTTTGCGACCTCTGACCCCAGTGAACACGGGTCCGAAAATGTAAATCACTTTTTTCGCACCCGGCTTGGGATTTCCCGCGGGTCAACTCCGCCGAAAATGAGCAGCCGTCGAACAAAGCAGTGGACCGTCGTCGTGATGACGCACCTCCGATCGGCACGGTTGGCTACGTGCGGTGCGAAAGAAGCGTTCGCACTGGAGAAAACAAAGGCGGTCCGGCGTGCCTTGCAAGTGCCCACGGCTTGGCATCTTCGCTCTCTGTAAAGGCTTTGATAGGGTGCCCGCTAAGAACACAGTGTTGGTGTACGGTGCTTTTTCTGCCAATATTTTGCTGTCTTTTCTTGGATTGCGGTTGCGGTTGCACCCGATTCAAGAGCCGAATGGCTCACAGGGCTATACCAAATAAATTAAGCTGAAAAAAACGTGTGTGCGTGTCTCTCTCTCTCCCCGTGGCTGCGTAGATTTTTCTCCGAGTCCTCCGGTTTTTCCCCTCCACATTCAGAAATGTGCGTTTAAGAATATACCAAATAAATGAACTTGAACTTGAAGAAAGGGCGCTGACAACAACACAACGTGGCCAAACATCCCAATGCAGAGAGAGGAGCCTCTTGGCAATGATCCTTGAGACTCGCGCGACACGGTCCTGGGAACCGTAGTGTGGGTCCCCCCTGTCACTGAGTTGGAAGCTGAGTAAATGGAACGCGAAATAGAAAGGGGGGGGAGGAGGGGGGACGTTCAACGCGGAGACGGAGCGACAATCATCGTCTCGCGTGCCGGAGCTAGCGAGAGATGGTGGTGGTGATGATTGCTATGTGTGTGTGTGCGTTATGTAACACAATAAGTGCTTCTCAACACAAACGCATTGTGAGACGTGGGCAAACAGGAAAATAAAAACGCCCAGCCATCGCTTTTGATGCCCCCCCCCCCAAATCCCTCCTTCCTCGTCCCCCCCTCCCCCACAACTCAAGACGTCGTTTTGATGCTCGTTTGGCGATGGCGTTTGGAAGCTGCGTGGGGTCGTGGAGTCGTAGTTGTGTGCTCACCGCTTTGAGGATTCATCATAAAAAAAAACATTCCGAAAACCTGGGACTATGTACGTGTCTGTTGAACTTCTTTCGCACCGTACGTAGTCAACCACGCTAATCGGAGGTGCTCGGGGGAGGGGGGAGGGGGGTGTGAACAGCAAACTAAACGACAAACAGCAGTTCTAAAGAAATGAGTTTTCGATCGAGATTTAAAAGATTTGAAATTCATTGCTTTAGATCGAGACGATCCGATTGAAGAAAAAAAATTGTTTCGGATTGATTCGAAAATGTGACATCGCAGGAGATCACGCGCGTCATTTATTTCTCAAAACATAAAAAAAACACACTCGACGCATGCGTCGAATAACACTGCGTGTGCCATACCAGCCTTCACAGGTGCTCGCGAACAGCACTTGCCCCAACATTCCGTTACAGGCTATACGGGGGGGGTCTTTGTCTTTGGGGTGGTGGGAGTGGAGTGGACGGGTTAGCGCATCCGCCAGCAGCGATGCGATGCGAGCGATTGCAGGGGCTGCGCTTTTAACTTTATTTTTTTGCTTCGCGTTTTAATAACGAAGCTAAGGCTCGTCCGCCACGCGAAGACTTTCCCGACCGTTAATTTTTGCTGAGCTCGTCACTGGAGTTGGCTGATATAATTTGAGCTCCCCGTGATTTCACTGCCGCGTTGAGGAGTGGCCCGCGACTTGGGGTCATTTAACCCCTCCTCCTCCTCCAACTCCTCCTCCTCGTCGTTGTCACCGACAAGCACGAGATGAGACGCAAAGTGTCCCTGAGAGAAGCCCTCGGACTCGCAAGCAGACCGAATGCAGGTTCAATCCCCGGTGCTGTGGGTCGATTTACCCCATCGCGTCGCTTTACGTTACGTTCATCATCAGCATCGTCGTCGTCAACGTCAAAGCATCATCATCATCGTAATCAATAGCATCAGCGGTTGGTTATGTTACGGTGTGAAAGAAGTTCAACGTACATACAGCAAAGTAACACATTCCTCCTGCGGAGGGAGCTAGTAGGAACGTTGGGTTGCTCGGTCAATGGCCAGGGTCAACGGTGGCGTGGTGTATTTCGCAAATATGGCCGACTGTGAGGGCGGGCACAAGCCGGCGTGAGTAGGTTAAACGTTGAGTTTTATAAGGGCACCACGGGGTGACCAGCCCCTCCCCACCCAGCCCCACCCCTCCCACCCCCCACCCAGCCCCACCCTCCCCACCCAGCCTCTCCCCACCCTCTCCACCCAGCCTCTCCCCACCCTCCCCACCCAGCCCCTCCCCACCCTCCCCACCCAGCCTCTCCCCACCCTCCCCACCCAGCCCATCCCCACCCAGCCCCTCCCCACCCTCCCCACCCAGCCCCTCCCTGCACGACGGACGGACAGACACAATAATTCCATGTGGGCTGGTGTAACCAAGAGGTTCCTACCAGTATAATAATCATCAAGTCATCATCAGCCACGGTTGATCCACTGCTGGATGAACCACGGCTGATTGTGCGTTCTGAGATGTAACAATGAATTCCCCCACAATCTCCGATTGGCACGGATGGCTACGGTACGGTGCGAAAGAAGTCCAGCGTACGACCGATACGATGCATCGAGCACGTGAGAAGAAGCGTGCCGCTCGATTGTAATTCTACTGTGGTTTCAAGTCCTGTCGCTACGAAAACATCATCACCATCAGGAAACAGAGACACGCTGACTGCCATACAGAGAGACTCGCTGGCTGGGGTACAGAGCGACTCGCTGTCCTATGGAGGGTGCAAGACGAGTTTATATATTCTTCACCGACGTTGGCCATGAGCGCTCAATCGATTGCCGGAGTTCGTAGCGCAGTGCCCTAACCGCTGCGCCACCGCTCCCGCCTTTCTCTCTCTCTCACACACAGACACAGACGAGACACCGACGTCTCTTTAACTTTTTGCAAATCCATCGCGCGAACATTTCCATAAGATGCACACACACACACACGCGCATGTCACCCCCCCCCCCCCGCGTGATGAAGTTAAGGGGACAAAAATACGAGTAACGCGATCAAGGGCGGCATGGGCTAAATTGAGTGAGGGCGGACGGAATTAAGGAGACACAAACAAAAGACGAGGCCGAGTGGAAGAGCTTGACGGATGCACTCCCCCACGCCTTCATTTTTCATAGTAAGTAGATTAGCATTACTGCCAAATCCCATTGGCCAGGCGTGCCCCCTCGCAGACAGAGGCAGTGCAAGCACGGGGCGCGTACGGGGGCGCTGGGAGGTTGAGTGGGTGGGTTGGTGGATGGGTGGGTGGGTGGTTGAGTGAATGGGTGGGTGCGTGGGTGGGTGGGTGGTTGAGTGGGTGGGTGAATGGCAGGGTAGTTGAGTGGATGGGTGAATGGCAGGGTAGTTGAGTGGGTGGGTGGCTGAGTGGGTGGCTGGGTGGTTGAGTGGGTGGGTGGGTTGGTGGGTGAGTGGGTGGTTGAGTGAATGGGTGGGTGGGTGCGTGGGTGGGTGGTTGAGTGGGTGGGTGGGTGGTTGAGTGGGTGGGTGAATGGCTGGGTGGCTGAGTGGGTGGGTTGGTGGGTGGGTTGGTGGGTGGGTGGTTGAGTGAATGGGTGGGTGGGTGCGTGGGTGGGTGGTTGAGTGGGTGAGTGGGTGGCTGGGTGGTTGAGTGGATGTCTGGCTGGGTGGTTGAGTGAGTGGATGCGTGGCTGGGAAATTGAGTATGTGAATGGCTGGGTGGTTGAGTGGGTGGGTGATTTATTGGGTGGCTAGGTGGTTGAGTGAGTGTGTGGTAGAGTGAGTGGGTGGTTTTGTGGCTGGTTAGGTGTTTGTATAAATGGTTAGGTGACTGCGTGTTTGAAGGAGTAGGTGGATTGTTGAGTCAGTGAGTGGTTGAGTGGCTAACTAGATGGTTGATTGGTTGGGTGGCTGGGTAGGTGAGTGAGTACCTGTGTCGTTAAGTGAGTGGGAAGTTGAGTGATTGGTTGGGGTGGCTGGGTGGTTTAGTGGGCGGTTGAATTAGTGGGTGGTTCGGTGGTTGAGTGGATGGCTGAGCGAATTGTTGGGTGGGTGGATATATGGCTGAACAGCGTGTCGATTCGGACTGAGTAGAATTTCAGGTTCACATTGCAGCTCAGCTAGTTGGGAGAGTGGATCAGGCAGAGTGGGGGTTAGGATGAAGGAGTGAAACTAAACTCAACTTTTTTTTATTTTACCAAATGAGGCCCACTGAGCAATGAAGCTCTTTTTCAGAAGCGACCTGGCCACAAATGATAGCTCAACCAAGTGGCTTCTGTGGAATTTTATAGCAGACAAATACTCCAAACGATATGGTGCTGTGGTTTGTGTCGCTTGCAGTACCGGGTGATACTAGTAGCAAAAGTAGCTACATATGTGTGTTGTTATGCTGGATACATGTGCACAAATTCGTGTACGTGTGTGTATATACTTTAGACCGTGTGTGCGTGTGTTAGCATGTGTGTGTGTGTGTGGATATATCACTGCTGGAGTCATGTAAGACTGGGTACGTGTCTGTGTACGCATCGCCACGAGGGAGACAAAGGCGGTCGGGCACGTGCGTTGCTGGCCACCAATCTCGTCAGTGCACTTGCCCCAACAGCTCTGTTGAGGCTACCCGGGGGACCTTTGTCATTCCCCTTTCGTCGTCCACCCGGAATGGGCTCTACAGACAAATATCCCCCGTGCATAGCGCGCATAGAGACCGTCGGAGCGAGTAGCACTTACTCTTAGATTTTTTTCGGTAAAGTCACGTAGGTAAAAAAATGAAATTAAAATTAATAAAAAATAAAAGAACAATTATTAATTTTAATTTAATTCTTTTTTACCTCCGTGACTTTACCGAAAAAAAACTAAGAGTATGAATCCTTGCAGTCACGAAAGCTTCAAATCGAGTAGCACTTGCCCCTGCCCCTCAACAGCAAGTCTGTTGAGGCTACCCGGGGGATCTTTGTCTTTGTGCACGCACGGGTCTCAACTCCGCGCGTCTCGCCGACTGCGACCGCGGTCAGAGCGCCTCGTGAACACACAAAATGCCATCAGCGGCCCTAATTGATTTCGTTGGGCAAGGAGCGGAGATTCAATTTGCTCTCGCGTTAAAATATTAACCCCTCCGGGTCGTCGTCCACTCACTCTCTTCGTTCCAATTTGTATCAATTTGCGTGCGCGCTTACGTCTCGCGCGAGTTTTCTGCCGCGCGTCTGCGTGCGTGGAAGGGGCGGCGGGGAGCGGTGGCGCAGTGGTTAGCGCGCTGCGCCACGAACCCTTGGCGAGCCGAGTTCCATTTCCGCCACGGCACACGAGGTGGGTGGGTGGGTGGCCAGCGCCACGCCCGAGCGCCTTTGTCTCCCCCAGTGGCGATGATTTCGTTTGAGGCTGAGTCGACCTAGGGGAGGAGGCCCGGGACCGGTGCAGATAATTGCCACTGATGTTGGCCGTGAGCGGGAATCGAACCCGGGTCGCCGGGTCCGTAGCGCATGTATTTTTTATTCGTACCAAAAAAAAATTACAACGTCAAAGACAAACGGCGGAGATTAAAACGACGAAGTGAGGTGGTGGTGCAGGTGAGATTGGAAAGCCCAGGGTGCTTACGTGATTATCACACCCCAAGAAGAGGACGATGCATATACAAAACAGATTGTTCATTCAAGTAAACAACGCATGCTAATTACAATTAAGCACGTTAAAACTCCGCGTTCAAACAAATGCACGATTGATGTGTTGTGTGCGCATGTGTGAGCGCGTGTGAGTTAGGCGACATGAATGAGACTACATGAGGAGGACACGAACAACACACGCCACACACACACACAGACACCACACACCATACACACACAGACACCACACCACACAGACACACACCATACACACCACACACCATACATACACACACCACACACACACCACACACACACCACACACACCACACACACACACCACACACACCACACACACACCACACACACAGACACACACACACTACACACACCACACACACCACACACACACCACACACACACCACACACACCACACACACACCACACACACAGACACACACACCATACACACACCACACACACACCACACACACCACATGCACCACACACACTCCACACACACCACACATACACACTACACACACCACACATACACACTACTGATGTGTGTGGTGTGTGCATCTGTGTGTGGTGTGTGTGGTGTGTGTGTGGTGTGTGGTGTGTGTGTGGAGTGTGTGGTGTGTGTGTGGTGTGTGTATCTGTGTGTGGTGTGTGTGTCTGTGTGGTGTGTGTGGTGTGTGTCTGTGTGGTGTGTATGCTGTGTGTGGTGTGTGTCTGTGGTGTGTGTGTCTGTATGGTGTGTGTGGTGTGTGTGGTGTGTGGTGTGTGTGGTCTGTGTGGTGTGTGTCTGTGTGTGGAGTGTGTGGTGTGCGTACGCGGGCGATTAATTTGGGGCCAGCGGACGGATCGGTGGCTGGCAACGTCAGATGGACGGGCGGGTTAGTGTGATGCGGTGAGCCAGTCGATACATGGGGGCAGGTGGGTGTGCAGGTGGGTGGGCAGGTGAGTGGCTGACTGGTTGCTGGGTAGGCAGGTGGGTTGACGGCTGAGTGGGTGAATGGATGATGACAGGGTGTTGAGTGACGTGGTGGACGCCTGTGTAAGTGGGCAAGCAGATAACCAGGTGGATGGCTGCGAGGGTGGATATGTGGTTGGATGAGTGCATGGCTGTATGTATGTGCCGGTGGGTGGACGAGCGATATGAATTACGGGGTGAATAGGCGGTTGTATGGTCGAGTGGTCATCTGATCGGGTGGGTGAGCGGCCTGACTGGGTGGACTAGTGGCTCATTGCGTGCGAGAGTAACCACACGGGTGAGTGGTTGGCTGTCTGAGCGGGTGAGGTATGAGGCAAGCCGTGAGTTGGTGCGGTTGGGTTGTGTGTGGGGGGGGGGGGTAGGCCCCCTGTTACACAAGGGGCGCCTATCGACCGTTGCCTTGCCTCTGCCCCCCTAATTACGCTGTTTATCAAATCGGCCACGCTCGCGCGCTCCCCGCGACTTCATTAAAGTCACGGAGGCACGCGGAGCGTCGGCCTCGGACGCATTAATCAACGGGGAAGTTCTCGGCCGCTCGTTAATAGACTCATCATAAACGGTGCCCCCCCCCCCTCTCACCACAGCTCCCCTACTCCCCAAGCCTGGGCCCAGGTCTCCACACGTGGCCCCACGCCAACCGTGACCCACAGCCACTTGCCTAGCCACGCAGCCACCCGCCCCCGCCAGCCACCAACCCAGCCACTCACCCACCCAGCAACCCACACAGCCACACAATCACTCACCCACCCAGCCACCCACCCACACAGCCGCTCACTCACCCACTCAGCCACACAACCAGTCAGCCACCCAACCACTCAGCCACACAACCACTCACCCACTCAGCCACCCACCCACCCAGCCGTTTACTCACCCACTCAGCCACACAACCACTCACCCACCCAGCAACCCAACTACTCAGCCACACAACCACTCACCCACTCAGCCACTCACCCACACAGCCACACAACCACTCAACCACTCAGCCACACAACCACTCAGCCACACAACCACTCGCCCACCCAGAAACCCACCCACACAACCACACAACCACTCAGCCACACAACCACTCACCCACCCACACAACCATTCAGCCACCCAACCACCCAACCACTCAACCACACAACAACCCAACTACTCACCCACACAGCCACCCAATAACTCACCCACTCAGCCACCCAACTACTCAGCCATACAACCAATCACCCACTCAGCCACTCACCCACACAGCCACCCAACAACCCAACCACTCAGCTACACAACCACTCACTCACCCAGCCACACAACCACTCACTCACCCACACAACCACTCACCCACTCAGCAATCCACCCACCCACTCACACAACCACTCACCCACCCACCCACACATCCACTCACCCACTCAGCCACCCAGCCAAACAACCACTCACCCAGCCACACAACCACTCACCCACCCACACAACCACTCACCCACTCAGCAACCCACCCACCCACACAACCACTCACTCACCCACCCACACAACCACTCACCTACCCACCCACACATCCACTCACCCACCCAGCCAAACAACCACTCACCCAGCCACACAACCACTCACCCACCCACACAACCACTCACCCACTCAGCAACCCACCCACCCACACAACCACTCACTCACCCACCCACACAACCACTCACCCACCCACCCACACAGCCCAACACGGCCACGCGTCCCCGAGCCCCCAGCCCCGCCGTTATTAGTTCACTCGGAAGGGGACAAAAGTGCGTGGTCAGCATCGAGAATGTCGCAGTCATCACTTCCATCATTCCACTCATTTGCCATGTGTGGGATTTTGATGGCCGTGATTTGTGAGCGCGCGTGAGTGTTGTGTGTGTAAGTGAGTGTGCAAGTGAGTGGTTGTATGAGTGTGTTTAGTGAGTGTGTGAGTTATGTGTGAGTGTGTGTATGTGAGTGTGCGTGAGTGTGTGAGTGTGTGTACGTATGAGTGTGTGTGAGTGTGTGAGTGTGTGTACGTGTGAGTGTGTGTGAGTGTGTGTGAGTGTGTGGGAGTGTGTGAGTGTGTGTACGTGTGAGTGTGTGTGAGTGTGTGGAGTATATGAGTGTGTGTGAATGTGTGTACGTGTGAGTGTGTGTGGGAGTGTGTGTGTGTGTGTGTACGTGTGTGTACGTGTGTGTGTACGTGTGAGTGCGTGAGTTATGTATGTGTGTGTATGTGAGTGTGTGGGAGTGTGTGAGTGTGTGTACGTGTGAGTGTGTGTGGGAGTGTGTGAGTGTGTGTACGTGTGTGTACGTGTGAGTGTGTGTACGTGTGAGTGCGTGAGTTATGTATGTGTGTGTATGTGAGTGTGTGGGAGTGTGTGAGTGTGTGTACGTGTGTGTACGTGTGTGTACGTGTGAGTGTGTGTACGTGTGAGTGTGTGTGTGGGAGTCTGTGTGTGTGGGAGTGTGTGAGTGTGTACGTGTGAGTGTGTGTACGTGTGAGTGTGTGTACGTGTGAGTGCGTGAGTTATGTATGTGTGTGTATGTGAGTGTGTGGGAGTGTGTGAGTTTGTGTACGTGTGAGTGTGTGTCTGAATGTGTGTACGTGTGAGTGTGTGTGGGAGTGTGTGAATGTGTGTACGTGTGAGTGTGTGTGTGGGAGTGCATTTATATTTCAAAATCATCTTCAATCGTCGGATTTACATCGTTTGTCAAAATCATCGCGTTGGCGCTATTCGCCATCAGTATAATCAGTCGTGAACGAGTGTTTTCATCATCGTCGTCATCGTCGTCATCATCGTCATACACATCACGGTGGCGAGGAGATGTTAACTACCTCGTCCAGTATGCAGGAGGTCGTGGGTTCGATCCCTACCCTGACGCCCGCTGTATATTTTGGAATCGTTGGTTCTTTATTCATTATTATTTTTATTTTATTTTTATTCACTTTCTTTTTATCATTATAATTCTTCTATCTACGTGACTTTACCGAAAGATATTCTTTTTCATGTTATTTTATCAATAAAATTATAAATAAAAGAATATGAATTCCTGCAGTCACGAAAGCTTTCAGTCACAAAATGTACATCTGGAGTTTGCGTGTGTCTCTCCCTCTCTCTCCACGTGGTCGCGTGGATTTATTTTTTCTCCGGGTCCTCCAGTTTTCACCCTCCACGTTTAGAATCCACATCGCGCGTCTCGAGTAATTCGGCTGCTCTCAATGTCCACAAGACGACGACGACGATGATGATGATGACGATGATGATGATGACGATTATGATGATGACGACGATGATGATGATGACGATGATGATGATGATGACGATGACGATGATGATGATGACGATGATGACGACGATGATGACGATGATGATGACGATGATGATGATGATGATGAGTCCACTTCGTTGAGCTGTCATTTGTGATGAGGCCAGGTCGCTTCTGTAAAAAAAAAAAGCGCTGCATAGAGGTCAGTGGGGCCTTACCTGCTAAAATAAAATAAAACAGAGTTTAGTTAAACTTTCTTTTTTAGTTCAATACAGCGGAGAATACACCTTCACCACGCGTTAAGCTTGCCGGAAATCTACAGGACACACGCACGCGCACGCACGCGTACCCACGTGGATTATCACTCACGACGAGCGTGTAAAGTATGGGGGGATCACTTTCTTACACCCAACGACCTTTGCAATTTCACCGCCCCCCCCCCCCCCTCCTTCACCAAGCTCCACCGCCACCCTCCGACAAGAGGAGCAACGCGGCTCCCTCCGAACGCCGACGAGCCCCTCCCTCGGAGACACATTCTCGGCACGCGCGGTGCTAAACTCGTGAACGAGTTCGCAAATCGAATTAGCGATGGGATATAAATAAAGAAATATCGCGGCGCAATAATTTGGTCGCAACAAGAGGAGGAGGGAGGAGGAGGGAGGGAATGATCCGTCCGCCGTTTGTCGTTCATCATCGGCACGCCGTAAATCATCATTAGGGTGGCAGCAGTCTCGGGGGGAGGATTTTTTTTTGTTAAAAAAAAACGAATTTTTTTGACGATTTTTTGTTACGATTTTTTTTATTAACAAAAAAAATATTTTTTTTTACGATTTTTTTTGTTAACCAAAAAAAAAGTTTCTTTTTGACGATTTTTTTTTTGTTAACAAAAGAAAAAAAATCGTCAAATACGACCGCCAGTCATTAGGAGGTCCAGGCCGCGCTTTGTCTGGCCGGCCACGCTGGGTCGCCTCCTCGTCCTCGTCCTCCTCCTCTCTTGCTTCATGCTACTCGCTCCTCACGAGTCGAACGATCCTTTCACGAAGCGCACCGCACCCCCCCCCTCTCCCCCAAGGGAAATAAAACGCCATCGCTCCCATGGCGACACTGCGTCTGTAGTCCAGCACAAAAAAGCGTGGGCTGATGTGACGCGTTTCAACCTCTGTCACGGGGATAGAGCGTTGTCCCCTCGCGTGCGTGGGTTTTTCATACGAGTGGTCCGGTTGTTTTCTTCCCACGTGTATTATAATAAACGCTCGCTGGTCGGCTGAAAACATCTTTATATGGAGAGAATTGCAGAGCATTGTTTGCGCCGGCAGACCGTCCGGTCAAGCAACCTTCTGCGTGGCCTGTGGTTCTTACTCAGCGATTGACAGATGCAATCAGCATGGACGACGGTGGTGTAGTGACTACATTATCAGTGGCGTAGTAACTACATTAACAGTGGCGTAGTAACTACATTATCAGTGGTGTAGTAACTACATTATCAGTGGTGTAGTGACTACATTATCAGTGGTGTAGTAACTACATTATCAGTGGTGTAGTGACTACATTATCAGTGGCGTAGTAACTACATTATCAGTGGTGTAGTAACTACATTATCAGTGGTGTAGTAACTACATTATCAGTGGTGTAGTAACTACATTATCAGTGGTGTAGTGACTACATTATCAGTGGTGTAGTAACTACATTATCAGTGGTGTAGTAACTACATTATCAGTGGTGTTGTGACTACATTATCAGTGGCGTAGTAACTACATTATCAGTGGTGTAGTAACTACATTATCAGTGGTGTAGTAAATACATTATCAGTGACGTAGTAACTACATTATCAGTGGTGTAGTAACTACATTATCAGTGGTGTAGTGACTACATTATCAGTGGTGTAGTAACTACATTATCAGTGGCGTAGTGACTACATTATCAGTGGTGTAGTAACTACATTATCAGTGGTGTAGTAACTACATTATCAGTGGCGTAGTAACTACATTATCAGTGGTGTAGTAACTACATTATCAGTGGTGTAGTAAATACATTATCAGTGACGTAGTAACTACATTATCAGTGGTGTAGTAACTACATTATCAGTGGTGTAGTGACTACATTATCAGTGGTGTAGTAACTACATTATCAGTGGCGTAGTGACTACATTATCAGTGGTGTAGTAACTACATTATCAGTGGTGTAGTGACTACATTATCAGTGGTGTAGTAACTACATTATCAGTGGCGTAGTGACTACATTATCAGTGGTGTAGTAACTACATTATCAGTGGTGTAGTAAATACATTATCAGTGGCGTAGTGACTACATTATCAGTGGTGTAGTGACTACATTATCAGTGGTGTAGTAACTACATTATCAGTGGCGTAGTAACTACATTATCAGTCGTGTAGTGACTACATTATCAGTGGTGTAGTAACTACATTATCAGTGGTGTAGTAACTACATTATCAGTGGTGTAGTGACTACATTATCAGTGGTGTAGTGACTACATTATCAGTGGCGTAGTAGCTACATTATCAGTGGTGTAGTGACTACATTATCAGTGGCGTAGTAACTACATTATCAGTGGTGTAGTGACTACATTATCAGTGGCGTAGTGACTACATTATCAGTGGTTTAGTGACTACATTATCAGGGGTGTAGTGACTACATTATCAGTGGTGTAGTGACTACATTATCAGTGGTGTAGTGACTACATTATCAGTGGCGTAGTAACTACATTATCAGTGGCGCAGTAACTACATTATCAGTGGCGTAGTAACTACATTATCAGGGGTGTAGTGACTACAGTATCAGTGGTGTAGTGACTACATTATCAGTGGTGTAGTAACTACATTATCAGTGGTGTAGTAACTACATTATCAGTGGCCTAGTAACTACATTATCAGTGGCGTAGTAACTACATTATCAGTGGCGTAGTAACTACATTATCAGTGACGTAGTAACTACATTATCAGTGGTGTAGTAACTACATTATCAGTGGTGTAGTAACTACATTATCAGTGGTGTAGTAACTACATTATCAGTGGCCTAGTAACTACATTATCAGTGGCGTAGTAACTACATTATCAGTGACGTAGTAACTACATTATCAGTGGTGTAGTAACTACATTATCAGTGGTGTAGTGACTACATTATCAGTGGCCTAGTAACTACATTATCAGTGGTGTAGTAAATACATTATCAGTGACGTAGTAACTACATTATCAGTGGCGTAGTAACTACATTATCAGTGACGTAGTAACTACATTATCAGTGGTGTAGTAACTACATTATCAGTGGTGTAGTGACTACATTATCAGTGGCGCAGTAACTACATTATCAGTGACGTAGTAACTACATTATCAGTGGTGTAGTAACTACATTATCAGTGGTGTAGTAACTACATTATCAGTGGTGTAGTAACTACATTATCAGTGGTGTAGTAACTACATTATCAGTGGTGTAGTAACTACATTATCAGTGGTGTAGTAACTACATTATCAGTGGTGTAGTGACTACATTATCAGTGATGTAGTGACTACATTAACAGTGGCGTAGTAACTACATTATCAGTGGTGTAGTAACTACATTATCAGTGGTGTAGTAACTACATTATCAGTGGTGTAGTGACTACATTATCAGTGGTGTAGTGACTACATTATCAGTGGTGTAGTAACTACATTATCAGTGGTGTAGTAACTACATTATCAGTGGTGTGACTACATTATCAGTGGCGTAGTAACTACATTATCAGTGGTGTAGTAACTACATTATCAGTGGTGTAGTAACTACATTATCAGTGGTGTAGTAACTACATTATCAGTGACGTAGTAACTACATTATCAGTGGTGTAGTAACTACATTATCAGTGGTGTAGTAACTACATTATCAGTGGTGTAGTAACTACATTATCAGTGGCGTAGTGACTACATTTTCAGTGGCGTAGTAACTACATTATCAGGTGGGAAAAAGAGGAGAGACACAGAAGAGAAGAAAAGACGGACTGGAGAAAGATGAAAAGAAGAGGTCAGCATATAAACAGCAGCAGCAGCAGCAGTAGCGGCAGGTAGAGGAGTGTGGGGGAGATGAGAGGAATTGGAGGGCTGGAAGAGGAGGAGGAGTTCACGTTGGAAGAGGAGGTGGAGGAGGTGGAGGAGGAATTGGGGGAGGGGTTAAAGGAGTTAAAGGAGGAGTTGGAAGAAGAGGAGATGGAGGAGGAGTTGGAAGAGGAGGAGGAGGAGGTGGGGAGGAGGGGAGGAGGGGGTGGGGAGGAGGTGGGGAGGAGGAGGTGGGGAGGAGGAGGTGGGGAGGAGGATGTGGGGAGGAGATGGGGAGGAGGTAGGGAGGAGGTGGGGAGGAGGGGAGGAGGAGGTGGGGAGGAGGAGGTGGGGAGGAGGTGGGGAGGAGGTGGAGGAGGTGGAGGAGGTGGGGAGGAGGTAAGGAGGAGGGAGGAGGGGGTGGGGAGGGGGTGGGGAGGATGGCTGCCCTCGCCAGTGATCCCACGAGCAAGGGCACGGCTCCTGAAATCGATTCGCAATTGCGACTGCCAATACGGCAATCAACCCCTCGGCCCGCCGCGTTAAACTGGCGAGAGGGCGGGAGGGTGGGTGGCTGGACATGGATCGGAGATGGGAGAGAGAGAGTGGTGGTGGGGTGGTGGGGGGAGCACGGGGCGTGGGGTTAGATGGATAGGGGGGGTACACGCGGGAGACGTGAAGAAGAGGGGAGCGGTTGGGGGTGGGCGGGGGGGGGTGGGAGGGGAGCGATCTTGAAGCTCAGTTTACCCAAGCAATGTTCTTATTGATGGCTTTCTGTGTTATACACAGCGCAATACACACAGGAGCAGGAGAGAGTGTGTGCGCGCCTTCTTGTGCCGTGTGTGTGCGCGCACTGTGTAAAGACTATACGGGGGGGATCTTCATTTTTTTGTGTACCACGTAAGGCCTTGTAGACTGTTTGGAAGAGTTCTGTCGGCAAGCACCTACTAAGGCCGGACGCAACGCACGCGGAGTTGGTGGGGCTAGCACCACGCTGATGGTGATCACACACTGCCCCTTTATAAATTTAAGGCTGAGTCGGCCTAGGGGAAGCCCAGGCACGGTTCAGATATCACTCGCCGTGGGCGGAATTTTAACCCAGGCCGTCAGGTTCAGTAGCAAAGCGAGCCGAACCCAGGCCATCTGGTTCAGTAGCAAAGCGAGCCGATCCCAGGCCATCTGGTCAAGTAGCAAAGCGAGCCAATCCCAGGCCATCTGGTTCAGTAGCAAAGCGAGCCAATCCCAGGCCATCTAGTTCAGTAGCAATCGAGCCGAACCCAGGCCATCTGGTTCAGTAGCAAAGCGAGCCGATCCCAGGCCGTCAGGTTCAGTAGCAAAGCGAGCCGAACCCAGGCCATCTGGTTCAGTAGCAAAGCGAGCCGATCCCAGGCCATCTGGTTCAGTAGCAAAGCGAGCCAATCCCAGGCCATCTGGTTCAGTAGCAAAGCGAGCCAATCCCAGGCCATCTAGTTCAGTAGCAATCGAGCCGAACCCAGGCCATCTGGTTCAGTAGCAAAGCGAGCCGAACCCAGGCCATCTGGTTCAGTATCAAAGCGAGCCGATCCCAGGCCATCTGGTTCAGTAGCAAAGCGAGCCGATCCCAGGCCATCTGGTTCAGTAGCAAAGCGAGCCAAACCCAGGCCATCTGGTTCAATAGCAAAGCGAGCCGATCCCAGGCCATCTGGTTCAGTAGCAAAGCGAGCCGATCCCAGGCCATCTGGTTCAGTATCAAATCGAGCTGATCCCAGGTCATCTGGTTCAGTAGCAAAGCGAGCCGAACCCAGGCCATCTGGTTCAGTAGCAAAGCGAGCCGAACCCAGGCCATCTGGTTCAGTATCAAAGCGAGCCGATCCCAGGCCATCTGGTTCAGTAGCAAAGCGAGCCGATCCCAGGCCATCTGGTTCAGTAGCAAAGCGAGCCGATCCCAGGCCATCTGGTTCAGTATCAAATCGAGCTGATCCCAGGTCATCTGGTTCAGTAGCAAAGCGAGCCGATCCCAGGCCATCTGGTTCAGTAGCAAAGCGAGCCGATCCCAGGCCATCTGGTTCAGTAGCAAAGCGAGCTGATCCCAGGTCATCTGGTTCAGTAGCAAAGCGAGCCGATCCCAGGCCATCTGGTTCAGTAGCAAAGCGAGCCGATCCCAGGCCATCTGGTTCAGTATCAAATCGAGCTGATCCCAGGTCATCTGGTTCAGTAGCAAAGCGAGCCGATCCCAGGCCATCTGGTTCAGTAGCAAATCAAGCCGATCCCAGGCCATCTGGTTCAGTAGCAAAGCGAGCCGATCCCAGGCCATCTGGTTCACATCTCCGCCAGACCCGCGCTGTCCGGGGTGCTGAACTTTGGCCTCACTACTCCCGTGGCAAAGGAGCTGGCAACGGAAATAACAAGCAGAGACGCCTTTTTTTTGCTCGAATTCGGTCATTCAACAACAACGAAGACCCTTCGATGTTTGAAGAGCCGCAGTGCCGCGTGGTGAATACGAGACCGGCAGTGGTTCCTTCATAAAAAAAAAATAGAGTAAGTTTAACACGTGGTAGGGCTTTCGCGATTAATATCATACATAATAGAGTTTTTTTGGGAGGGTTAAATCGCGTAACTGCATAAATGTGTCGTTAAACCCACCACCACCCGACACAGCCAATTAGTAAGGTTTGTCACTTAAACAGAATGTGTCCAATTCGTCACTAGTACAGCACTAGTGTATAGTGTAATCGTGTATAGTGTAGTGTATAGTGTAGTGTATACTGTAGTGTATGGTAGTGTATAGTGTAGTGTATAGTAGTGTATAGTGTAGTGTATAGTGTAGTATATAGTATAGTACACTAGTACAGCACTAGTGTGTAGTGTATAGTGTAGTGTATAGTAATGTAGTGTATAGTGTAGTATACTAGTACAGCACTAGTGTATAGTGTAGTGTATAGTGTAGTATACTAGTACAGCACACCGGTGTGTGGGAGAGCCAAGCCACGACATTTACAATCTGAGTACTGTGGATCTGCTCTCCAACACACCGGTGTGCTGTACGAGTAACGAATTGGCCACGTTCTGTTCACGTGACAAACCTTACTAATTGGCTGTGTCGGGTGGTGGTGGCGAGCTAAACGACGCAACATTTATATATTTACGCGATCTAACCCCCCCCCCCCCCGAACCCCCCCACCCCCTGTATTATGGAGAGAGAAAAAAAGCGTCACAAAGCTCGTTCCTTACAGAGCCACACGTGCCAACCCCCCCCCCCCCACGTGCCCATGGCCAACACCGACGCAGAGAGGGCTTCGGCCAGTAAATGGATTGGCGAAGGGGCTGTAAATCCCATCATGAATCAATGTGAAGTGGGACCGTATAGGGCTTGGCTCAAGCGTCGTCGCCGCACGCACTCACACGGTGCCTCGCTTGACGAGCCCTCTCTGTCTGTTCACGTCGACGCTTCTAGTTGCGCGCGAGTGGGCCTTAGCTAGGGAAATTAATAAATAACAACATTTTAAATATACTAGTAGGGTGTTTCCCCTATTTTCTGGCAACAAAACTGACACCTTTTGCAAGGAATCATGCTTACATTAACCACAATACTTGCAGTCAAATGCAAACAAAAAACAATACTCTGATCATTTATGCATTGTACTTGAAACTGATTGGTCCACACCAGAGACAGCTTTCTTTAGAGCCTAGTCTAATATGGTGTTCGACCAGATGACGCCAAAAGGCGCACGCTACTATTAGTATATTTTGGTACTGGCAAAGGAGGTCCCATGATGAAACGTTTTAAATAGTTCAGATTCAAACATTTGATTAAATAGTGCCCTCAAAGGAGCCAAAATGGCCATCAAAACGGTGAAAGGGCACTGGCGATGTTGTTTGGTTGACCTTCGACCTTTGTGGCATGAACATATTTGAGACTCACGCCACTTGAAATAGCACAACGAAGCCTCTGTGTGAGCGCGCGTGTGTGCGTGGGGCGCGGTAGTGTAGCGGCTAGCGCGCTGCGCTATGAACCCTGGCCACCCGAGTTCGATTCCCGCTCACGGCCAAGCACCAGTGATGATTGTCTGTATCGATCCTCGACCTCAAATAAGCCAATGAATATATTGAATCCCTATCTAACAAGCCAATGAAAATATTGCATTTCTATCTAATAAAGCCAATTAATATATTTAATCGCTATCTTGTCTGCATCACTCTTCACTAATTTTCTCTACATTTACGCTGCCTCACTCCATCTCTACTGTCCATCACTCTTCTGTCACCTCGCGAGGAGGTTATCAATTGAAATCGAGGGGCCCTTAAAGCAGTTCCTGCTTCGGGCCCTCCAACGTTGGTGGTGATGGTGATGGTGGTGATGGTGGTGTGATGGTAGTGACGGTGGTGACGGTGGTGACGGTGGTGACGATGGTAGTGATGGTGACGGTGGCCATGGTGGTAATGGTGGTGATGGTGATGGTAGTGGTGGTGGCAATAATGGTGGTGATGGTGGTGATTGTGGTGGTGGTGGTGGTGGTGATGGTGGTGGTGGTGATGGTGGTGGTGGTGATGGTGGTGGTGGTGATGGTGGTGGTGGTGATGGTGATAATGGTGGTGGTGATGGTGGTGGTGGTGATGTTGAGACCTCACGGAGCGTCACTCGGTGGCAGCTGCTGGATCCTCTCAGTGGGGAGGACGCGATGGAGGCGCGAGGTCGCATCAACGGCATTGGCCGTGACGACCTCTTGACCTTCTGTATGAGCCACGTGCTCTGCATCAGACGCCCCCCCCCCCCACCTCCTCCACCACCTCCTTCTCCCGACCTGATTTTCTTTCTCTCGCCTATTCCCACACTAGGTGAGCACAGATGTCTCCGTGCGTGCAAGATTTCCGTTTGATGTTTCTTTGGCCAAGGGGGCAAGTCCGTGACTCCACCTTGCCACGTCCTCCTCATCCTCCTCCTCATCCTCCTCCTCCTCTTTCGGCCTGGCGTTTACTTATTTATCCCTGGCCCACCAAACCCGCTCGCGTGCGGATATTTCCATGCGTACATATTTCCATCCCCCCCCCCCCCCCCCCCCCCGTCGTGCTTTATAGCGGCGACGCCTGCGATGCATATGCATGGCGGGGCTGCGTTAAAGTGCCATTCACGTGGCGAGAAGAGACTCACATTCATCACTCGGCTCCCCCAGTTTACCAACGCAGGATCGGCTCAATCACCACTCCCAGGGCTTCCTGTGACCCCCCCCCTCACTCCCTACCAACCCCATCTCCCCGCACCCCCTCCCCTCACCCAACACCCGCTCCTTCATCTCATCCCATTCCATCCTAGGATCTCCCTCTCTCCTCCCTTCCTCCTCCTACTCCCCCACCACCACCACCAGCACCCCTCTGCCTCCTAATTGATGGATGCGATGGCTCCTCTTTGGCTCTTGATCAACAGCCCGGCGGTTGGGCTTTGACTGGAAGATGGAGAGAGGCAGCGCCCGTTGAAATTTAAAAATCAATTACAATGCTGCAGACGGCGTGTGTAGGGTGTGTGTAGATTGTGTGTGTAAGGTGTGTGTGTGTAGGGTGTGTGTGTAGGGTGTGTGTGTGTAGGGTGTGTGTGTAGGGTGTGTGTGTAGGGTGTGTGTGTAGGGGGTGTGTGTAAGGTGTGTGTAGGGTGGGTAGTGTGTGTGTGTAAGGTGTGTGTGTGTGTAAGGTGTGTGTGTGTGCAGGGTGTGTGTGTAGGGTGTGTGTGTAGGGTGTGTGTGTAGGGGGTGTGTGTAGGGTGTGTAGGGTGTGTGTGTAAGGTGTGTGTGTGTAGGGTGTGTAGGGTGTGTGTGTAGTGTGTGTGAAGTGTGTGTGAAGTGTGTGTGTAGGGTGTGTGTAGTGTGTGTGTAGGGTGTGTGTAGTGTGTGTGTAGGGTGTGTGTGTGTAGGGTGTGTGTGTAGTGTGTGTGTGTAGTGTGTGTGTGGGGTGTGTGTAGGGTGTGTGTGTGTGTGTAGGGTGTGTGTAGGGTGTAGGGTGTGTGTAGGGTGTGTGTGTGTGTGTAGGGTGTGTGTGTGTAGTGTGTGTGTAGGCTGTGTGTGTGTAGTGTGTGTGTATAGGGTGTGTGTGTGTAGGCTGTGTGTGTGTAGGGTGTGTGTGTGTAGGGTGTGTGTGTAGTGTGTGTGTGGCGGTGGTAGTGCACAGCGCCACGAACCTGGCGAACCGAGTTCGATTCCCACTCACGGCCAACACCAGTGACTATTATATGAACCAGTCTTGGGCCTCCCCTAGGTCGACTCAACCTCAAATTAGTACCTGGTGCGGTGTGTAAAACATTGACAGTGGGGAGACAAAGGCGGCCGGGCGTGGTGTTGGCAACCTACCCCCTCGTGTGCCGCACCGACCTTCATAGGTGCTCGCTAACAGCACTTGCCCCAACAGTCTGCTCAGGCTATACGGGGGATCTTTGTCTTTGGTGGTGGTGGTGGTCATGGTGGTGATGGAGAGGCACGTTCTTTGCACGGCGTTATATATTTTTTTTCATGTTTAACCATGAGATTATAAGATTATGATTTTTTTTATATATGCATTTTTGTTTGTTTAAACTAATCCGACGGTGGTGGAGACCCAGGCTAAAGTAAACACTCTGCTCGATCAGAGCAGGTCAATGGACAAAGTCGGGTTATGGTCGTGGTTGGGCACCTTGGCCTGGTGTCAAACCCAGGTCGCGCAGGCTGCTGTCCTATTGAAATTCCCTACACGCTCGTATCCCGTATAGCTTGAAAACACTGTAGGGGCAAGTGCTGTTAGCGAGCACCTATGAAGGTCGGCACGACACACGAGGGGGTGGGTGGCCAACACCACGCCCGGCTGCATTTATCTCCCCAGTACACACCGCACCAGGTACTAATTTCAGGCTGAGTCGACCTAGAGGACGCCCAGGACCGGTTCTGATCATCGTCACCGGTGTTGTCCGTTAGCGGGAATCGAACTCCGGTCGCCGGGTTCGTAGCGCATTGCGCTAACCGCTACACTACCGCTCCCCACTACACACATTCAACACACACACACAACACACATACAATACACACATACAACACACACACATATACAACATACACACACACACCACACACACATACAACACACACACATATACAACACACACACACCACACACACATACAACACACACACCTACAACACACACAACACAGACAACACACACACCCAGAGCGTCAGTGGAGGGCTGCTGCTGCTGCTCCTGCTGCTGCTGCTGCTCCTGCTGCTGCTGCTACTACTGCTGCTCCTGCTACTATTGCTACTGCTGCTACTGCTGCTGCTCCTTCTGCTGCTGCTGCTGCTGCTACTACTGCTGCTGCTGCTACTGCTTCTGCTGCTGCTGCTCCTGCTGCTGCTGCTCCTGCTGCTGCTGCTACTACTGCTGCTCCTGCTGCTGCTACTGCTGCTTCTGCTGCTGCTGCTACTACTGCTGCTCCTGCTACTATTGCTACTGCTGCTACTGCTGCTGCTCCTTCTGCTGCTGCTCCTGCTGCTGCTGCTGTTGCTACTACTGCTGCTACTCCTGCTACTCCTGCTGCTGCTACTCCCGCTGCTGCTGCTACTGCTGCTGCTACTGCTGCAGACGTGGAGCGTGGCCAGCGCGACTCAGCCCCGCTGCGTGACCCCGTGGGTGTTGGACGCATTGTGAGTGAAGCGCTCGCTGCAGATCGCGACGCGCGCGACCCTGCGACGGAGATGCGGCGATCAGCGCCACCCGGGGCCCTGCCCACCGACCATCAAGCCACGCCGACCAACTTGGTGAAGTATGGTCTAGACAACCACGTGAGCCGGACGGGGTGTTGGGGGGGGGGTGGTGGAGGCCTTCCTCTGGTGGTGGATTGACAAAGGGCCGCTGCGCTTGACGTGTCGGGTTCAGCGTGGACGCGGGCTGTGGTATTGGATTGTGGTGGTGGTGGTCGTGGCTTGTGGTGGTGGCTGGTGGTGGTAGTGGATGGTGGTGGTGGTAGTGGCTTAGAGTGGTGGTGGTGGTAGTGGATTGTGGTGGTGGCTGGTGGTGGTCGTGGATGGTGGTGGTGGTAGTGGCTTAGAGTGGTGGTGGTGGTTGGCAGTGGTGGTGGCACCCGTGGTGGTGGTGGTGGTGGATTGTGGTGGTGGTGGCTGATGGCTGATGGTGGTGGTGGTGGTTGCACCCGTGGTGGTGGTGGTGGCTGGTAACTGATGGTGATGGTTGTACCCGTGAAGCTGGTGGTGGTGCTAGTTCGGGTTATATCCGCGATGGGATACGCTCTCCGTGACATTGAACAACCAGCTAAAAGCTTCTGGAAATCAAATCCGCGGACCCACACCGCGCCCCGTATCTCGTTCCGACCTCTTCAATCGCGATAGACCCGGAGCAGTCTCAGTCTTACCCCGACCTAGGGACACGCAGAGTTCGACTCCCATCACTGGTGCCTCTCCGCGGAAGACATTCGACGGAGGAGGCATGGCTCGACAACTTCTCGCTCGAGATATTCCTGGCCGCGTATCGACAGGAGCAGGTGGAGCGTGGCGAGCAGTAGCCGCGGCAATTGACGCGCGAGCCATACTGGATGTGGTGTGCCGGGCGTGGGAATTAATTTCCTGGGTCGCTCGCCGGTCAAAACTGAACTCGTTCGGCACTTGAATTGCGTGGCTCTGTGGCTACGTGGGTCTGACGACCGCTCACGCAAAAAACATCGACACGCGCGTGTGTTCATTTATTTCATTCATCACGTAGGTTTTTGTGTTTTTGTTTTCTCACGCATCTGGCGCTCGAAAGAACTGCGCGAAAGTCACCGCGTAAAACAAAAAAACGCCGCGCGCGATCTGCCGGGTGTGGAATGATCTCCCAGGTCACCTGGGAAAGACGAAGCGCCCTGCTGTGGACGTCACCCGAGCTTCAGGGGTCTCGGTTTGACGCGGCTCGATCGCCTCGGCGAAGGAGCTAGAGAGACCACCATCGTCACCATCAGCATCACGATCATCATCATCATAATCATCATCATCACCATCATCACCATCATCACGATCATCGTCACCATCATCACCACCATCATCATCATCATCATCACCATCATCACCATCATCACGATCATCACGATCATCATCACCATCATCATCACCATCATCACCATCATCATCATCACCATCATCATCACCATCATCATCATCACGATCATCACGATCATCATCACCATCATCATCATCACCATTATCATCATCACCATCATCACCATCATCACGATCATCACGATCATCATCATCATCACGATCATCATCACCATCATCATCATCACCATCGTCACGATCACCATCATCACCATCATCATCACCATCATCATCACGATCATCATCACGATCATCATCATCACCATCATTATCATCATCACCATCATCACCATCATCACCATCATCATCACCATCATCACCATCATCATCACGATCATCACGATCATCATCATCATCACCATCATCACCATCATCACGATCATCGTCATCATCATCATCACGATCATCACCATCATCATCATCATCACGATCATCATCATCACCATCATCATCATCACGATCATCATCACCATCATCATCATCACGATCATCATCACCATCATCATCACCATCATCATCATCATGATCATCATCACGCGAACTCCGAGTCGTCATCCTCGCAATGGCAGCAGCAGCAGCAGCAGCCGCGGCTTTTTGTTCTCCCCTCCAACAAAGACGGCGGTGGCCACTCGCATCGCGCCGGGCTTTGAAGGTGCGCCTCTGCGGCCGTCTGGAACGCTCCTTCCGTTCCGATATTGGGAAGCCACTGGAGACTTGTGTATGTGTTGTATGTGTGTGCGTGTTATATATGTGTGTGTGTGTGTGTGCTGTGTGTGTGCTGTGTGTGTGTGTGCTGTATGTGTGTGTGCTGTGTGTGTGTGTGTGTGCTGTGTGTGTTGTATATGTGTGTGTGTGCTGTATGTGTGTGTGCTGTATGTGTGTGCGTGTTATATGTGTGTGTGTGCTGTGTGTGTGTGTGTGCTGTATGTGTGTGTGTGCTGTGTGTGCTGTATGTGTGTGTGTGCTGTGTGTGCTATATGTGTATGTGTTGTGTGTGTGCTGTATGTGTGTGTGTGCTGTGTTTGTGTGCTGTGTGTGTGTGATATATGTGTGTATGCTGTGTGTGTGTGCGCTGTATGTGTGTGTGTTGTGTGTGTGTGCTGTATGTGTGTGTGCTGTATGTGTGTGTGCTGTATGTGTGTGTGCTGTATGTGTGTGTGCTGTGTGTGTGCTGTGTGTGTGTGCTGTATGTGTGTGTGCTGTATGTGTGTGCTGTATGTGTGTGAGCTGTGTGTGTGCTGTATGTGTGTGGTGTGTGTGCTGTGTATGTGTGTGTGTGCTGTATGTGTTTGTGTGTGTGTTGTGTGTGCTGTGTGTGTGTGCTGTATATGTGTGTGCTGTGTGTGTGCTGTGTATGTGTGTGTGTGCTGTATGTGTGTGTGTTGTGTGTGCTGTGTGTGTGTGCTGTATATGTGTGTGCTGTGTGTGTGTGCTGTGTGTGTGCTGTGTGTGTGTGTGCTACTGGTGTTCCCCTCCTCTCAGCGCCTCTCCCAAGGAATTCCGCTCAGACTATCTCTGCTTCACATGGATCGGTCCTCCTCGTCCACCGCTGACACTAAGCCACCGGTGGAAACTCCCCATTCCCATGCCAGGTGCTTGTAATTCCAGTAAATCCCACTTTCTACAAAGTGGCACTCATTTTATCGATCCTAAAATGTATTATGATGATAATGATGCGATCCCTGACCAGGATTTGAACCTGTGATGATGATGTTCAATTCATAATCATCACCATGACTTCTTTCAGCGTGAATAAATATTCTGATTCTGAGAAGTTCCACTGCTTGTGTTGCGATCGAAACGTCGTGATTTTTTTTTAGTTTTTCTACCTTCCTGACTTTACCGAAAGAACCAAAGAGTACAATTACTCTTGGTGAGATTATATTCAAATACATCTTTACATGCATGCACACGTGTCATTTTTAATGTACGCTGCTGGGTTATTTCCCAGTGCATTACACATCAAACCGAGCAATGGGCATTGATGTCTATAAAGGTGCCAACCAGTTTTAAGCCGGATCCAGACATCGAATGTGTGCGCGTGTACGTGTGTGTGATGAACTTCTTTCGCACCGTACGTAACCAACCGCGCTAATCGGAGGAGCGGGCGGAGGTGGTGGGGGGGGGTGTTGAAGGCCAACAAACTAAACACGAAAAGCAGTTCTAACGAAATGTAAAGAGAGAAACTAAACTTGTGTCCGGGCGCTCTGTGTGGGATGTGTGCACACGCGAGACACATTACACGCGCTGCTGTACAAGGCGGCCGTTTAGCTCCCCATCAGAAGCGAAACGAGTCTGAACGACCGATTCGCGAAATAAAAAAGGGGGTGAACGTCGACATCGTTGCTTTTGATACGTTTAGGAAGTTGGGCTGTGGGGTAGAACACGCTCGTGTTGTGTGTGTGTGTCTGTGTGTGTCTGTGTGTGTCTGTGTGTGTGTCTGTGTGTGTCTGTATGTGTGTGTGTCTGTGTGTGTGTCTGTGTGTCTGTCTGTGTGTCTGTGTGTTTGTGTGTGTCTGTGTGTGTCTGTGTGTGTCTGTGTGTGTCTGTCTGTGTGTTTGTGTGTGTCTGTCTGTGTGTGTGTTTGTGTGTGTCTGTGTGTGTGTCTGTGTGTGTGTGCCTGTATGTCTGTGTGATGTTTGTTTGTGTGTGTGTGTCTGTGTGTGTTTCTGTGTGTGGTGTGCCCGCGACCTTCATAGGTTGTGGGGAGCGGTGGCGCAGTGGTTAGCGCTGCGCTGCGCTATGAACCCGGCGACCCGAGTTCGATTCCCCCCACGGCCAACACCAGTGACGATTATCTGAACCGGTCCTGGGCCTCCCCTAGGTCGACTCAGCCTCAAATGAGTACTTGGTGCGGTGTGTAAACATCGTCGCTGGGGAGACAAAGGCAGCCGGGCGTGGTGCTGGCCACCCACTCCCTCGAAGTGCCCGCTGACAGCACTTGCCCCAACGGTCTGTGTTGTCTATTTTGGGTGTATCTTTGCCTTTGTTGTGTCTTTGTGGCCACGTCGTGGGTGAGAACGTTGAAGTTTCGATGGGGGGGGGGGGGGGGTGAGAATTCAAACTCCTCTCGTCCCGCAATGCACCGCGCGGGGAAATCAAAGGCGGCAAACGGGGGCAGCCGTACGACTGCTCGTTGCAGTCGCAAGGGGCCTCCTCCAGGCAGCAACCTTGGCCTCCTCTTCCACGCTCGCGGGGGACCGGGGGGGGGGGGGGTGTACTCATACTTTACCCCACCATACGCGACCCGCTGTTCGTCCTCGGAAGAATCTCGTGAAACTCTGTGGCAGGCAGCGCAGGTCGGATTCGTACGGGACAAGCGTCACGTGTTCACGTGACGTTTGTAATTTATCCTTTTAGCGCTGATTTGATCTCTATTTTTGCGTGGTTGAATTTCAAAGTTTTTAGGAAAAACGTTCATACAACGTGCCCGATTTCTCTCTCTCTCTCTGTCTTCAAGGTGTGATGTAAAGTCGCCAACAGCGACGCGACTCTAAACTTAAAAGTTTCCATTTCATAGCGCGCGAGTTGTCGCACGCCCCGGTACGGACGGTGGACGGACAGAGGCTGATGCATAACCAACGCTTTGAACTCGACTTTAAAAACCGTAATAAATATTAAATATATTTAGAAACTTGCTAGGCCGTTTCTCCTCGCCCCCCACCCACCTGCCAATCGTCACTCCCAAGGAAAGAGTTCACAACTGCCAGCACATGAATACGAGAATAGAGGATCCACATTTTTTATATATTTATATATAACAAAATTTATATAATTTTTTTAAACATCAACACCTTTGTGGGGGAAGAGTTTGGGGGGGGATAGAGGCTGACGATTTGCCAACATCTATGCGGTTACATGTGGTCAGGCTTTTATGAATATTTTATTTTTTTGTATTTTAAAGGCTGCCTCGCCTTTAAAATACAATATATTATTATTATTTTTTTGCATTTTGGTCAAATATCAGGATTACAAGGGACTTTCATGTGCCGAGATGGGGTTGTGGCTATTTATTTAATGCGCGTGCGTGTGTGCACGTGTGTGCACGTGTGTGCACGTGTGTGTGCACGTGTGTGTGCGTGCATGTGTGGGGAGCGGTGGTGTAGTGGTTAGCGCTACACTGCGCTACGAACCCAGCGACCCGGGTTCGATTCCCACTCACGGCCAACTCCAGTGACGATTATCTGAACCGATTCCGGGCCTCCCCTAGGTCGACTCAGCCTCAAATGAGTACCTGGTGCGATGTTTAGACATCGCCGCTAGGGAGACAAAGGCGGCCGAGCGTGGTGTTGGCCACCCACCCCCTCGTGTGCCGTGCCGGCCTTTATAGGTGCTCGCTAACAGCACTTGCCCCTACAGTCTGTTAAGGCGTAGGTAAAAAATAAATAAATAGTAAAAAATATAAATAATAGAAGAAATATAAATAAAAAATAAAATAAAAAATCACGACGTTTCGGAGGCAACACAAGCTTCCGTCTTCAGGTGGAACCATCACAGCACGATAGCTGTATCAAGTATTATTTTACATTTTTTTACTATTTATTTATTTTTTACCTACGTGACTTTACCGGAAAAAAAATCTAAGAGTATGAATCCTTGCAGTCACGAAAGCTTCAAATCGAGATGATGACTATGATGATGATGATGATGGAGATGGCGGCCATGGATGATTATGGTGATTACGATGATGATGGAATATGTGGCGGCGATGGATGATGATGATTGCGATGATGGTGGAGGTGGTGGTGCCAGTTATTACGATGGTGACGACGCAGCCATATCGCTTCTGCAGATCTCCCTCTCTCCCTCTCTCTCGCGCGCTCTCCGCTTACCGCAGCGCAATTCGCCCCGAGTCGTTGCGCTCAATTAACCCAATCGCTCGCTTGGTTAGGGTCATTAGCGTGCGGCCTTTGTGCTTGAAGAATCGCGTAATTAAAACGACACGAGGGGGAGGAGGGCCGGGGGAGGGGGGGACAGGGGGGAGGGGATTAGGGGGGGGGGGGTGGATTCTGGGTGGCTGCTGCTGCTGCTGCTGGGAATATTTCCCCGTGTCGTCACAGACTTGCCCCGCTTACCTTGCAAAATAACAACACACGCAACGCGTCCATCAATAACGCTGTGGCACTCAACGGGAATGTATGGTTCATATATATAAATAATAGACGACGTTTCGGGCAATGGCCCTCATTCATGGCACATGTACCGCACTATAGCGTGCACGTGCCTACCAGTCAATTTGGCGATGTTGCTGATGATCGTTCTGCTGATGCTGTTCTTGCTGCTGTTGATGACGATGATGATGATGATGATAGCTGTGGAGGCGAAATTGGCCCTGTGATGATATAATGATGCTGATAATGGCGGTGGCAGTGGTGGTGGTGGTGGGTGTGCTTGAGAATCTGTGGGGAGCGGTGGCGCAGTGGTTAGCGCGCTGCGCTACGAACCCGGCGATCCCAGTTCGATTGCCGCTCACGGCCACCAACGCCAGCGACGATTATTTGAATCGGACCGGTTACCTCCCTTAAGTCGACTCAGCCTCAAATGAGTAGCCGATGCGATGTGTAAACATCACCACTGGGGAGACAAAGGCGGCCGGGCGTGGCGTTCGCCACCAAACCCCTCGTGTGCCGTGCCGGCCTTCGTAGGTGCTACTCGCTAAGAACACTTGCCCCAACAGTCCTTCACAGGCTATACGGGGCTCTTTATATTTGGTGGTGTGTCTGATCGTGGTGGTGGTGTCTGTGTGTGTGTGTGGGCTCGCTTGCTGCCTTGGCCGGGCAGGACGAGATGAACGCCTTTCATTAGGAGCCCCTTAGCCCTGTCCCCGCGTAGCCACTCCGTCAATAATGCATGGGGACCCCTCTCGCAAATTAGCGCCCCCTCGGTGCGACCTCGGCCTCGGCTCGCCAGGCGCAGCCCCGCAACGGCTTCTCGCGCGACACTGCTGGCAGAAGGGGAGTGGGGGGTGGGGGTCGAGAGGGGGAGTCTTCAACGCACAGGGAATTCGAGAGGGATAGGGAGCGCGCCCGTCTGGAGTTCAGAGAGTGCCATCTCTCTCTCTCAAGAGCTCCCTGTAAAATAGCCTCAGAGTCTAGACCCTGCAGAAGGTATTTGGCCTACTCTTCCCGTACTTTGTCCTCACCCACTCACTCATCCGCTCTCAGTCTCACCCACTCACCACCCACTCACTCGCTCACTCACCCACTCACTCGCTTACTCACTCGCTCTCAGTCTCACCCACCCACTCACTCACCCACTCACCTACTCACTCACCTACTCACTCACTCACCCACTCACTCACCCACTCACTCACTCACCCACTCACTCACCTACTCACCCACTCACTCACTCACCCACTCACTCACCCGCTCTCAGTCTCACCCATTCTTTCACTCACCCACTTCCTCAACCCACTTCCTCACCCCACTCACTCACCCAGTCTGTGTACGAGATGCGTGTTATGTCTGTGTCGATGTTTATGGTTCGGCGAGCGGTGGCGCAGTGGTTAGCGCGCTGCGCTACGAACCACCACAGCCAACACCGGTGACGATTATCTGAACCGGTGCTGGGCCTCGCCTAGGTCGACTCAGCCGCAAATAAGTACTCGGTGCGGTGTGTAAACATCGCCACAAGGGGAGACAAAGGCGGTCGGGCGTGGTTGCTGGCCACCCACCCCCTCGTGTGCCGTGGCGGCCTGGATAGGTGCTGCTACTCGATCGCAGCACTTGCCCCAGCAGCATGCGAGGTCTACACGGCGGAGACCTTTGTCTTTGTGGATGTTGATGTATGACATCAGGGCCGCGTGAAGTTGTTTGCACAGCGCTCCGGCCGTGTCTCGAACACGTGTCTAATATTTTTGGTGTCTCTTTCAAATCCCCTCCTGGCGCTCGTGGCGCCTATAAATAACTGCCGGGGCTTTCACTCTGTTAAGCCCGCTTTTAATTAAAGATTCATGCTACACGCGGCAATGAGGCACGCGCGCGCGCACCTTGAGTGTGTGCCAATGCCGTCGAACGCTGCGCCACGAACCCCGGCCGCCCGAGTTCGACTCCCTGTTCACGGTCACAACACCCAGCGATAATTGCCTGTGCCAGGGCTTGTCTAGGTCGACTTAGCCTTAACATTAGTAGCTGGTGCGTTGCTTAAACGTCGCCACTACGGAGACACCGCTTGCTTCCGATGGCCTCGTGTGCTAACAGCACTCGCCCCAACCGTCTGCCTTGTCATTCTGTGTGTGTGTGTCAGTGTGTATCCTACCCTCTGAGATGACCGAGATGACATCTCAGCCAGTCGTCTCAGTCATCTCGGTCGTCTCAGTCAGTCGACCCGTGGCACCTGCTGGGTCTGCCCCGTGACCTCCTGCCAGCGGGCGTTCGACACTTTTTCACGTGGCCTCAAGGTGCACATGGCCTGGCACAAGCGTCGTGGTGACGTCACCGCCACTTAGTGGCGAATGGCGGTTGTTGTTGTTGTTGTTGTATCTTCCCCTCTGCTAAGCCGGGAGTTTTGCCCTCCACGTTCATGAAGTCTTCCGCGCTGGCCAAAAGTTTTGGGATAAGTTGGAGGAGTAGCCAGCAGTCGTGTGTGGGGCACCGTAGTGGCTAGGAGATGTTAACTACCTCGCCTGGTATACAGGAGGTCGTGAGTTTCATCCCGACTCTGACCTTCAATCCTGTATATTTGGAGCTTGCGTGTCTTCTCTCTCTCTCTCGTGGTCGCGTGGATTTTTCAATGAGTCCTCCGTTTTTTTCCCTCCGCATTTAGAATCGACATGCGTTTAGAATATTTGGCTGCTATACGTGATAAGCCACTTCATTTGCGATGAGATCGCTTCTGATAAAAGAGCTCTAGAGCTCACCGGTAAAATAAAATAAAAACTTGGTTTAGTTTATTTATTTTCCCCTCTGCTATTTATTTACTCTGAAAAGCATCGCCCTGATTTCACGTGTTGACATTTGTTTTACTTTTGAATGTCTCGGCTGAAGCGCCATTTGTTTGTTTAAATAAATTATATCCGTCTAGTTTGTTTTTATATCTCTCTCCGTGCTCGCCATTCTCTCCCAGCAAGTTTAGTTTTAGAGTCTAAACTCCGGAGCGCTCTGACTCGCCTCTCTCTCTGAACGCGGCCAATCTCGCCGCCCAGCGGTGCCTCCTCGTCCTCCCTCCATCACTAAAACCAGAGAGCCACCATCGTCATCATCGCCACCATCGTCATCATCGTCATCATCGCCACCATCGTCATCATCGTCATCATCGCCACCATCGTCACCGTCGTCATCATCGTCACCATCGTCATCGTCATCATCGCCACCATCGTCACCATCGCCAACATCGTCACCATCATCATCGTCATCATCGCCACCATCGTCACGATCGTCATATATCGCCACCATCGCCATCATCGTCACCATCGTCATCATCGTCACCATCGTCATCATCGCCACCATCGTCACCATCGTCATCATCGTCACCATCGTCATCATCGCCACCATCGCCACCATCGTCATCATCGTCATCATCGCCACCATCGTCACCATCGTCACCATCGTCATCATCGTCACCATCGTCATCATCGCCACCATCGCCACCATCGTCATCATCGTCACCATCGTCATCATCGCCACCATCGTCATCATCGCCACCATCGTCATCATCATCATCATTGCCACCATCGTCACCGTCGTCATCTTCGTCACCATCGTCATCGTCATCATCGCCACCATCGTCACCATCGCCAACATCGTCACCATCATCATCGTCATCATCGCCACCATCGTCACGATCGTCATATATCGCCACCATCGCCATCATCGTCACCATCGTCATCATCGTCACCATCGTCATCATCGCCACCATCGTCACCATCGTCATCATCGTCACCATCGTCATCATCGCCACCATCGCCACCATCGTCATCATCGTCATCATCGCCACCATCGTCACCATCGTCACCATCGTCATCATCGTCACCATCGTCATCATCGCCACCATCGCCACCATCGTCATCATCGTCACCATCGTCATCATCGCCACCATCGTCACGATCGTCATATATCGCCACCATCGCCATCATCGCCACCATCGTCATCATCGTCACCATCGTCATCATCGTCACTATCGCCACCATCGTCATCATCATCATCATCGTCACCATCGCCAACATCGCCACCATCGTCATCATCGTCACCATCGCCAACATCGCCATCATCGTAATCATCGCCATCATCGTCACCATCGCCATCATCGCCACCATCGTCATCATCATCATCGTCACCATCGTCATCATCCAGACGGCCGCAGAAGCGCGTCTGAAAGCGCCGCGCGTGATGGTGCGGTGACCGCCGCCTTTGTTCGATGTCCGGCCAAAAGCCGCCGCTGTGAGGATGAGATCGGAGTTAGCGTGATGATTCTTGCTCCTTGGCGAGATGCAGAGATGCCGTTATGGGGTTGGTGGATCACGATTTGAATAGCGGTGGTGGTCGTGGTGGTGGTCGTGGTTGGTGATATTGGCGTGGTGATGTTGGTGCTGCGAGTGGTGGTGCACTCGTGTTGATGGTGGTGGTGATGGTGGTAGAGGTGATGGTGGTGGAGGTGATGGTGATAGAGGTGATGGTGGTGGAGGTGATGGTGGTATAGGTGATGGTGGTAGAGGTGATGGTGGTGGAGGTGATGGTGGTGGAGGTGATGGTGGTGGAGGTGATGGTGGTGGAGGTGATGGTGATAGAGGTGATGGTGGTGGAGGTGATGGTGGCATAGGTGATGGTGGTAGAGGTGATGGTGGTGGAGGTGATGGTGGTGGAGGTGATAGTGGTGGAGGTGGTGGTGGTATAGGTGGTGGTGGTGGTGGTGATGGTGGGGATTTGACGATGATGCCACTTTCCCCAACAGTCGCTTAAAGGTCATGATGGTAGGGGTGGTGATGGCGGTCGTGATGTTGGCAGTGGTAATAATGATGATGAAGATGACGAGGATGATGATGACGACGACGATGATGACAACACCGACGACTACGACGACGATGATGACATCTACGATGACAAAGGGAAGCAATTCAATTCTCCCAAAAACTGGCAGCTCTTCATTTCGGTCCGGATCGCATAAGCCCTCTCGCGCCACAAGGGAGCCCACCCCGCGCGAGCGAGAGAGAGCGAGAGAGAGAAGAGAGAAGAGAGGAGAACTCTGGGCCACGTTGCCGGGATTCTCGGTATTATTATTATTATTGCCCAAAAGCGTGCGTTTCATCTCTCAGCGGAAATCAATGATTTGTCAATGCGCCGTGCCTCGCCCTGAATGACGCGTGGACGGACAGACCTGCTGCTGCTGCTGCTGGTGGTCTACAGCCCTCGCCCCTGCCCTCTCTGTCTCTCTGTGTGTCTGTCTCGCTCGCTCTCTGTGTGTCTGTCTCGCTCGCTCTCTTGTTGTGTGTCTCTCTGTCTGCCTTGCGGGCTCCCCCCCCCCCCCCCCCCCCCGCTTCTGTCTCTCTGTGTATCTCGCTTTCTCTCTCTATGTGTCTGTCTCGCTCGCTTGTTGTGTGTCTCTCTCTACGTCTCGAAAGCTCTTTTCCCCCTCTCTCTCTCTCTGTGTATCTTGTTTTATTCTCTGTCTCTCTGTGTTATCTTCTTATCCATATTTTGCTTTCTCTCTCTGACTCTGCCTTGTCTCTCTCCCACGGCATCTCTCTGTCTCTCTCTCTCTCGTGTCTGTCTCCTCTCTCTCTCTATCTTGCGTTCTCTACCCGAGCCTGCCTTTATTTCCCGATGCTCAAATTCCACCTTAAATACAATTCATCCGCTCTGATAAAAAGGAAGGGGGTGGAGGGGACCGGTGGAGGGAGTAGAAGAGGTAGAGAGACCGGCATTGAAGTGTAAAATCCATTGCGTCTTAGAGAGAGAGAGGCATAGGCACTATTTGTGTAGCTTGATTTGGCCGAGAACGTTGGTGATGATTTTACTTGTGCGTATGTACCGCATGTTGAACTTCTTTCGCACCGTACGTAGCCAACAATGCTACTCGGAGGTGCGGGGGGTAAGGTATAACAAACGAAATGCAAAAAGCAGTTCTCAAGAAATGAATTTTCGATCTAGATTATATAAAAGTGCATCAGAGCTCCCATTGGCTTCCCGATATCGGAACGGAAGAGCGTTCCAGACGGCCGCAGAAGCGCACGACGAGCGGTGGTGGTGCAGTGGTGCACTGATCCGCGCTCTGAACTCGGTCAACCCGAGTTCAATTCCCGGCCACGGCGAGCATCAGCGGCGAGCGACATCCGTGTCGCTCTTGACCTGCGTGGTGAAGTATGGTCAAACTAACAGCGTGCTTCAGCCGCACCAAACCTCACAAGGCCTACCTTGGCTCCTCCCACCCTCAACCAGTATATATACAAATACTGTTTTCTTGGAATTTTTCTCACTTGATACAGCTATCGTGCTGTGACGGTTCCACCTGAAGACGGAAGCTTGTGTTGCCTCCGAAACGTCGTGATTTTTATGTTATTTTTATTTTACTTTTAGTCATTTTAAATTTTTACCTACGTGACTTTACCGAAAAAACCTAAGAATATGAATCCTTGCAGTCACGAAAGCTTCAAATCTCGAATTAATGGTCAAACTGCTCTGACAATTGACTAAAAAATTATTTTAACAAAAAATCCCGTATGTGATTGTGTATATCATTACTGCAGAGAGCTGTGAGATGCAGTTAGCATGAACGACGCTCCATGAAACCGACGTTTTTATATTATTATCATTTATGGGTACATTTTTAACACGTCACAATGAGATGTCCGTCAGTTTAGCGTTTGCTTTGAAGAGGAAACCCGTCACGTGACACGGATTTTCTCGGGGGGTCCTTCAGATGTCGTCCGAACGCGGGGACCAGACTCGTTGCAGAATTGGCCAAACATCTCAAAGCAGGACCCTCTTGGAAATGATTCTGGAGACCTGGTGAGGCTTTCCCAAGTTAACGCGGTCCCTGAGTTGGTGGTGGAAATTCTACGTTCATATGGCAGGGACCAGTGCATCCAGGGTGATGATGATTATGACAATGGTGGCATTATGATCGGAGATCAGATGCCGATGGTGATCATGATCATTAAGTTTTGATGATTTTTGTAGTGTTGATGATGATGATAATAATAGCAGAATATTGATTAATTTATTAAAGATGTTGATTAATTCATGATGATCTATTGACTGATTATAGTGATGATGGTGATGAATCTGATGATCATCTCATTAAAAATGATGATCTCACCATTAAATGATGATAGTGATGATGATTGTGTTACTGCGGGTGATGAGGCCAATGATGATGATGTCGAGTTTGCTCATGATGATGATGTTCGTGTATAGATAGCATCATGACAAATGATGATCTCACCATGAGATGATGATGATGCTACTGCTGCTGATGATGATGCCAATGATGATGATGTTGAGTTTGATGATGGTGATGATGATGATGTGCTTCTTGTCTAGATTGAAGGAGGATGCTGCCCTCACTTAGTGACTGGACGTCGCACGCCGAGGTGTGCGGCACTGCATGAAGGCGAGCTCTCAGCCTTATCCACACCACCACTTCGAAGGAATTGTCGCCTCGAACCCCGCCAACTCGAACGGTTGAGAGAATGCGACCGTGCCAACGGGCAGGCAGCGGTGAGACGAAGGTACGACTCTAAGCTGGTTTCACCGTGATCAGGACTCATCAGTGCGATACTGATAGCATCACCTGATATGTTTATTTATTTAGGGGGCACCACGGTGGTGAGATGTTAACTACCTCGCCTGGTATGCAGGAGGTCGGGGGTTCGATCCCGACCCTGACGCCTGCTGCTGTATATTTGGAGTTTGTATGTCTCTGTCTCTCATCATCATCACGGTGGCTAGGAGATGTTAACTACCTCTCCGGATATGCAGGAGGTCGTGGGTTCGACCCCGATCCCGACGCCCGCTGTATATTTGGAGGTTGCGTGTCTCTCTCATCATCATCACGGTGGCTAGGAGATGTTAACCACCTCGCCTGGTATACAGGAGGTCGTGGGTTCGATCCCGACCCTGACGCCTGCTGCTGTATATTTGGAGTTTGCGTGTCTATCTATCTCTCTCTCTCCCCGTGGTCGCGTAGATTTATTTCTCCGTGTCCCCTGGGTTTTCCCACCACGTTGCGAATCAACATGAGTTTAGATTATTTAGCTACTAAACATTTCCACACGATAAGCCACTTTATTGAGATATTATGTGTGTGGCCAGGTCGCGTCTGAAAAATAAATGAAATAGTTCAGTGGACTTCAACTGGTAAGATTAAAAAAAATATATGTACAGTTTAGTTGTATTTGTGTATATTTTTAAGTGATGTGTTTACCTTTACTATACTTTGCACCACTATCGTGGTGTTTGTACTGTTTGTCGTTGTAACGTTCTGATCCGCCGCTACTGGACATCTGTGAAAAAGAGCTTCATAGCTCATCGGATTCCTCCCGCGGTATCAGTAGATTGTGATTCTGAAAACGTAACGCGGCTGCCAAATTCCCCCAAAGGGTCCCCACAGTTTTCGTGAGGGACCCGACCCAATGATATTGGCAGTACAGCACAACAATCGGCACCGCGGCGACCCATTCATACCCGCACGTAGCGCGTGCGCACGCACGCGGTACCAACTGGTGCAGACTGCGACGCGCGCAACGCAATTGATGAATGCGGCGGGAGGCCTCCTGGGGAATTGATGGGGAGCGCGGGCGAGGCGAGGAGGGGATGGACGGACTGCGCGAATGTTCGGAGGAGAGGCATTGAGAAGAGGCAGGAGAGCGAGAGAGAGAGTGAAGAGTGAGAGTGAGAAAACGACTTAAATTTCGATTTAAAGCTTTCGTGACTGCAGGGATTCATCTTCTTGGTTCTTTCGGTAAAGTCACGTAGAAGGGAAATAATAAAATAATGAAAATAAAACATTTAATATTTCGATTTAAAGCTTTCGTGACTGCAGGGATTCATCTTCTTGGTTCTTTCGGTAAAGTCACGTAGAATGGAAATAATAAAATAATAAAAATAAAACATTATAAAATAATTCTCACGACGTTTCGGCCACAACGCAAGCTGCCGTCCTCAGGTGGAGAACAGGTCTGTCGAGGAGACAGAGTCTGAAACGTCGTGAGAATTATTTTATTATGTTTTATTCTTATTCTTTTATTATTTCCATTCTACGTGACTTTACCGAAAGAACCAAGAAGAAGAAGACGACTTGTGAACGACGACGCAATGCCTGGCGATGCTCGAGCACAATTTACGTTGCGTTTTTATTTCCTAAAACTGCCCCTTTAGGCCGCCGCCCGCAAGCGATCGATCTCCGAGCGCTTCGCCAACGGCCTGGTGCGTCTGATACCGCATCGCTGGGGACATTGGTAGGGAGCAGGTTGGGGGGGGGGGGGCGATCGTGAGATGGTCCTTCAGACTTCTGTTTCCATTGTGTGGGGTAGCGGGGGAAGGTAAGCGTTTATTTTCGTACATACACATCGGCCCTCTGATATATATAAGGGCTATAAGCCGCAGACGAATGAGCCAACGGCTACGTTTATTAAACAGCCACTCAAGTAGCCCCCCCCCCTCCACCTACTTACCTACATCCCTATCCGTGCGGTAGTGTAACATGTGTAGGTCGCAGCTGGTCGCCACGTGCGGTGGGGTCCAGCGTGGGTCACTCCCCACCATCCTCTCACGACGAGATGTCTGGCCGACGTGGAAAGGTCGGCCAAATGTACCCTCCAGACAGAATGGGAATGTTTACTTATACCGGAGGAGGAATCCGATGAGCTATAAAGTTCTTTTTTGTTTTAGAGATCCCCAGTAGGGGCACGGGGTCAGAACACGATTGTAGTGCAAAGTATAGGAAAGGTAAACAAATCAATTAACAACAATTATAATAATACAACTTGTTGTGGATTTCACACCTGAGGATGATTGCTTGTGTTGCAGTCGAAACGTCGTGAGAATTTTTATTGTTTTATATTTATATTATTTTATTATTTCCCTTCTACGTGACTTTACCGAAAGAACCGAGAATACGAATCCCTGCAGTCACGAAAGCTTTAAATCAAAATGTATCTATGTTTTTAACTTACCAGGTAAGCCCACTGAACTATATTAGTTTCTTTTTCATAAATGACCTGGCTGTCACAAATTATCGCTCAACGATAGTGGCTTATCGTCATCACGTGTGCCGCGTCATCATCGTCACGTGTGCCGCGTCATCGTCACCTGTGCCGCGTCATCGTCGTCACGTGTGCTGCTTCTTCATCGTCACGTGTGCCGCGTCGAGTGCAGGGAGGACCGTCCGCCAGCTTTGTCTCGAGCCAAGTAATTGCAGGGGCCGCGCTTTCGCCCAATATGCGGCAATCGCTCTCGTTTTATCAGCGCGCCGCCCGGAGTTTGGCGAGGTGATGCGAGGTGTTATAATAACAACTGGGAAAAAATTGAAGGGATTTGTTGTTGTTGTTGTTGTTAACTTGAGTTTAATGTAAAGCCACGGGTGCACGAAGCGTTGCCCTGCTTTGTGACTCGTGACCTCGACGCCCGGGGGCTTTGAAATGCTCGCTGAAGCGCCAAGGCAAAGTGTAGGCTCTTAAGACGTTGACACCTTTCGAAAGCAGCTATTGTTTAAGTAACAAAAATACGAATTGTTTAGTCGTCGTAGTGGTGGTGGTCTTTTGCGTGACCTGAACAGCGCAGAGGTCACTGAAGGTCCTGGGCTGGGGTCCGCGTGCAGGATGCCACGTGTTGGACGCCATTATTCACGGGCGAAAAAATGAAACCCGCACGCAGGAGCGTTGTGAGGCGCTCTTTCGTGTGAGGCCCGAGGCGAATTGACCCTTTAGCTCCCCCCCCCCCCCCCCACACACACACTCTGGCTGGTCCATTATCATACACATTCATCTTCATGTTATGAATTATTAACTTGGATGTTGAACTTCTTGATGATGATGGCTACTGTTGCTGCGGCCGATGACGATGCTGCTGCTGCTGCTGGATATACTCGTGAAGGCTACTGTTGCTTATACTGCTGTTGCTCATGATGATGCTGACGACGATGATGATGACGAAGTGCCAATGATGAACATCTGGGGTCATCTCGCTAAAGTGACAACAATGGTTCTGCTATGAACGATAGACTTTGCGATTGTGGTGGTGGTGATGATAATGATGGTGATTATTGAATGCTTCCGCTGTTGCTAATTACGCTACTATACTATTCCTGATGACAACCGCAATGACAAACTACTAGTGGCCATCTCCTACACCGAACAAGAACAACAACAACAACGATAATAATGATGATGATGATGTTGATGTTGGCGTGATCGCCGGGTTAGATTTATGGTGGAAGTCGCCTCTTGGAAGGAAGTGACGGGAAGTCGATGTGAGGCTGTAGGCTGCGAGATGAACGGAGGCGATGGCGAGGAGACAGAGAGGGCACTAAGCCACTTTGTGATGAATTCATCTCTGCCGTAACCTTGTAGACCGGTAGAGTGGCTTCCTCTTGCCAAAGCATGACCTAACAGCCTGTATTAAAATACCATTACATTCGTACAGTCACACAGCCACACACACAGCCACACACACAGACAGACACGCAGGCACAATGATTTCCTGCTCAAATGAGCCTTTGAGCAGTTGCTCACATCCTGTTTACACAAATCCAGTGGTGGGAATTCCACATTGCTATGGCAGGGGCGACTCAACCCAAGGGACAACCCCTGTGAACGTCCCGCACCAAAGTGGTACTCATTATATTTAAATGACACTCATTTGAATTGAAAGTTAAATTATATTTTGTTTTTGCTTGGGAGCCACCGCTGTCTCTAATGTCTACGCAACTACCCGTCCACACACACGCGAAGACAAAGCTCCCCCGTATAGCCTCAACGTACTCTTTTGGGACAAGTGCTATTAGCGAGTGGCACCTATGAAGGCCGGCACGGCACACGAGGAGGTGAGTGCGCCAGGACCACGTCCGGCCGCCTTTGTCTCCCTAGTGGCGATGATTACACACCGCACCAGGCTGAGTCGACCTAGGGGAGGCCCAGGACCGGTTCAGATAATCCTCACTGGTGTTGGTGGCCGTGAACGGGAATCGAACTTTTTTTTCTTCCTGATGACAAACGCTTGTGTTGCGATCGAAACGTCGTGGTTTTTTGTTATTTTTTTTATTATTTTCTTTGAACCTATCTACGTGACTTTACCGAAAGACCCAAAGAATATTAATTCCTGCTAGTCACGAAAGCTTTAAGTCAAGAATCGACCATGCGTCGCCGGGTTCGTAGCGCAATGCGCTAACCACTACACCCACCGCTCCCCACAGCCACAAAGTAATTCATCAAAGTCAAACCCGCGGGGCTATCGAGCTCAGATGATTCTTCTGGGCGGTGCTCATCTCTTTCGGTGACAGATAGAGTTGGAAATTCCACATTCCCATGACAGGCACCGTTCTTTCATTAATGCGCAATTCCATATTTAAGGTGCTGCTCATTTCAGTATTTTGTGAATGAGATTGGCACCAGCGGCCTGGCTACCGAGGAGTTAATGTTGAACTTGTTTTTTTACGTTGAACGTCTTTCGCACCGTACGTAGCCAACAGCGCTAATCGGAGTAAGCAGGCGGTGCAACTGCACCGGAGCCCACGGGCCCGAGGGGGGGGGGCGAGTGTGGGGGAGGGGCGAGAGGCGCTGGGCTACGAAGAAGATTGGGTGATGTGTGGTCGCCAAAAACGCAAAAGTCCGATATGTATGTATGTTGAACTTCTTTTGCACCGTACAGCTGCCCCGTCGCCTTCGGCACCGCGAGTGACGTCCTGCCAAGGAGGATGAACCGCGTGGCTTTTTGAGTCTTGATTATTTTGAATTTCCAACAATTAAAATTATTACCCCATCCCCGCCCCCCCCCCCCCCGCTCAACCGTGAGTTACAACTCTCAGTTGAAGGGGGAGAGGTCGAATGGTCATTACCATTCTCATTTCTTAGGTTTTTTCGGTAAAGTCACGTAGGTAAAAATTAAAATTAATAAAAGTAAAATAAAAATAAAATAAAAATCACGACGTTTCGGAGGCAACACAAGCTTCCGTCTTGAGGTGGAAGCTTAAAATCTAGAATTACCATACTCATTTCTTATGGCGTGTATTTATCGAGTAACACTTTGTCGAAAGTCGTGAGTCCTCGTCGCATGTGGTCCAACCCAGCGGCATTGCGTGGTCGGCACGGTTGACCCCGTTTCATATATCGGGGGTGCAATCGGAGACCCCTTCCCCCTCGAGACTCGACAGAACAGATGCCTAACAAACACTTGCACGCGTTCATAATCAACGTTTTTGGGTTTAGATCGCGTTATTTATAAATGTGTCGTAACCCTCCACCACCCGACACGGCCAATCAGTAAAAAAAAGTGTCACGTTGACAAAAGACAAATAGTTCACTGCTTTAGCCCACAGGTGTGTTGAAGCGTGAAACCACAACATTCTGGCGATTTGCCCGATGATGCTGGATGCAATTATCAGCGAAACGTCGTACTACTCAAATTGTAAATGTTGTGGTTTCACGCTTCAACACACCGGTGGGCTAAAGCAGTGAACTATTTGTCTTTTGTCAACGTGACACATTTTTTTACTGATTGGCCGTGTCGGGTGGTGGAGGGTTACGACACATTTATAAATAACGCGATCTAAACCCCAAGACGTTGATTATGAATAATATTGGTCGCGAAAGCCTGCTACGTGTTAAACTGACTTGCACGCGTGATTGCAGGCCGTTATGAACAGAGACGCTTCTGCGTTGGGTCTCTAGTTTCTCCTCTGGTTCATCTACCCCCGCCCTGTCCCTACGCCGTGTATTTGCTGGGATGTTGTTTGCCGGCTTGAGGAGGAGGAGGGGGGGGGAGGTGTTACCTTCAGAGACAAAGCTTTTGAGTTCCCACTGACAGAAACCAATTTTTCTCAAGCTTCAATTGAAGCCAAACAGATTATACCTGCACTTCATTCGCTCACCTCCTCCCACCCTCTCCACCACCTCCACTCTCTCTCTCTCTGTCTCTCCCCCTCCTGCACCCCCCCCCCTCTCTCCCAGCCACTCTCTCACTCGCGCGCTCTCTCTCTCTTTTTTTACTTTTAGGGCAAATTTCCTGATATTACATTGCTCCGTGAACTCTGCCCAAAGCCAAGTCTGGTGGGGATGGGCAATGACCAATTTAAAGTGCCTTCATAAAATAAAAGCCCGAAGCCGCTGTGTGTGGGGGGGGGGGGTGTGGGGGGGGGTAAGGTGGAGGGGGCTAGGGGGGAGGACGGAGAGACGAGATCATTTCCTGACGGTGCTTTTGGCTGGCCTCATAAATTCACTCCACTTTTCTGATTTCCGCTTTCGCCAGATATTTCCACCCCCCCCCACCTCCCCCCGTAACTTTTTTTGTATTCATTCTTTTTTCTCTCTCTCTCTCTCTCTGCCTCTCCCTTCTCTCTCCCTTCTCTCTCCCTTGTCTCTCCCTTCTCTCTCTCTCTCCACTCGGCTCCGTGTTCCCCGGAGCTTCAACACCGGGCCCCATCATTTCTGCAGTTTTTTTTCCCTCCCTCTCTCTCTCTCCGCCTTTCTTTGAGGATTTTGGAGCATCAGCTGTCGGTTTCTGAACAAAATAAAAAAAAAGATATTAATAGCAATAATACAAATAAGAAATACAATTCCGTTTTCCAGCGATTGTCAGTTTAGCGGCCAAACTGATGTCGACGTGGTGCTGAATCGGAGGCGTGCGGGTTGGTGGATCACGCCGGGATGGGCACCGTCAACTAGGTTCTTGCGATCGACAGCGTGTAGGTTGCAGATCCATCTATTTTTTTTTATACATTTTCCCCCTCGTATTTACGCGATCTAACCCCCCAAAAACCGATATTATGGATAACATTTGTCACGAACGCCCGACCACGTGTTCAACTGACTTTTTATTATTATTAAGGAGCCACCGCCGGTGTCGCAATCACCACGCGGCACTTTGCGATGTTTTCTCGCCAAAACGGGCACACGCCACCACCGTCGTTGACTTGCCGACCGCCGGCCGAGACTGGAGACATCTGTGAAGAAAGAGCTTCACAGCTCTTCAGATTCCTCCTGCGATCCAAACTAAAGATTATCATTCACCAATACACCCCCCCCCCCGCGCCCCCCCCCCCCCCCCCTAGTGACGAAACCCTCCTTTAAAACGAGTCTTGAGACTCCGTGAGACTTGCCCGAGTGAAATGCCAAAGGAGCGTTGTTGCTGCCAGGCGGAGTGGTGACGCTAACCGGTTCGATTCCCGGCCACGGCTTAACGTCAGTGGCGGGCGATATCTTAACCAGTCCCGGGCCTTCTCGAGGTCGAATCAGTCGTGACGTGAGTGTCAGGTGTCAACGTCAGCATTGGGGATTCAAAGGCACCGACCAACACGATGAAGTATGGTCAACCAACCCCGTGACTAAGACGGCATGGGGATGTCTTCATCCAGCAGTGAATTGCCAGTAAGTTGCGCAGCGCATGTACTGCCAGTGCCATGCTTGTCCATGCCAGGGAATAGATCTTCATGATCTGGGTCATGGTGCCACCCAAACAGCACTGTCGGGGAAGCTCAAGATCACCATTTTTTATGTCGACTGTAAGAATCCGATGAGCTATGAAGCTTTTTTTCACATATGCCCAGGGGACCCCCCCCCATCCCCACCTCAATCTTGGTCTTGGCTCAAGAACCTGAGTATAGGAGGAGGAGGTGGGGGAGGAGGGAGAGAGGGGAGAGGGAGCAGATGGCGTGGAGGAACACGGATCCACAGACTTGCCCTTGGCGAGACAAATTAAGGAGTAGAAGACGACTAAGAATTCGCCGCAGTGTTAGGAGACATCAGACGTTGTCGACAACTTTAGGTGTCGCTCCTTGTGGGGGACACGGCAAGGACAGAGCCCAAATCTCAGAGGCTCCGCGTGCAAATCAGCATTGGTGCTGCGCTGCATCGTTATCGGTCTACGTTTGCACGCACGTTCAACCTCTTTCGCCGCCGTGGGCAACCAACTGCGCTAATCGGAGATGCGGAGGGAAGGACATCAAACGAACACGCAAAAATCTAGATGATTTAAAAGTGCATAGCCTCCAGTGGCTTCCGAATATCGGAGGGAAGAGCGTTCCAGACGGCCGCAGAAGCGCATCTGAAAGCACCGCGCCATGCGCTGACCGTCTTTGTACGATGCTAGCCAAAAGCCGCCGCTGCTGCTGCTGCGAGGATAATGCGAAGATGACCGCAGTTCGCGTGATGGTTTATACTCTTCGCTGATCCTGAGCCGCTGGTGGAAATTCCACACGCATGTGGCACAGGACAGACTAAGACATCATCCATTCTTAAAGAATAATAATGAGACGGCAAATCGCACGAGCAGAGAGGAGTGAAATACGTTAGACCGGCCTCTCCGTTAGCCTCCACGTGGTGACTGATGGAAGGGAAAATAATGACAATGCCGACAACAACAACACTCAGCGAAGCCGACTTCACCACGGCACCTGTGCCAGGCCAGGTGCACTTTGAGGCCACGTGAAATGCCAAAGGCTCGCTGGCAGGAGGTCACGGGACAGACCCAGGTGCCATGGGTTGACTGACCGAGATGACGGGCAAATGCACCGCCAGTGCTCCCCACTGTGCCAACTTTCCGCGTTTTATCCGCCCGGCGCTCCGCTCATTGTTGTGAGCGTCGCTCCTCCGCCCTCCGCTGTCGTTGGAGGGCAACTCCTCAGCAGGGTCCTTCACGAGCCTCCTCCACAGAGGCCGATCATGACACAGCTAGTACTTGTCATCGGCAAGTCCACTCAGCTCCACATCCTCCTGTCCCACATCAGTCCAAAGACGTGCCCGTTTAGCTTACTCTGCAATAGCACTACACACACGCACATACACACACACACGCACGCTTGTGTGAAGAGTTTATGAGTCTCAATCCAGTGGTTCTTGACATGGGGTGCACACACCCCCTGGGAGTGAGAGATACCCTTTCTGGGGGTGCGAGACACGGGCAGGGTTTTGTTTTAGAAGGTGAATCATCGAAAACACAAATTAAGCAAGGGCACGTAAGGTACACCTTTGTTTCATGCTGTACGCCATTGGCGTCCTCTGGTCTAACACCGTTTTGAGACGAGGCTCAAAAGAAAGCTGTCTCTGGTGTGGACCAATCAGATTCAAAGACAATGCATATATTTTATTGTTTAGATTTTTATTATTGTATTATTTACATTCTACGTGACTTTACCGAAAGAACCAATAATATGAATCCCTGCAGTCACGAAAGCTTTAAATCAAAATGTAATGCATATATTATCAGAGTATGTTTATTGTTTGCATTCTGACCACAAGCATTGTGGTTAATGCAGTGACGTGATTCCTTGTAAAAGGTTTCAGTTTGGTGTTTTAACATCTTAACACAGCTGTTTTTTTGCCAGAAAAAAGGGGGGAAACCTATTCTCTCACTTTGTTTCATCAAACCTGGGCATTTATTAACAGCATCAGTTTTTTTAACGATCGATAACCAAGGTTGGTGCAGGCTGCAGTAAAGTTGAGGAACCACTGCTCTCGGTCATTGCATCTCACACTGTTGGTGTTGGCAGCCCCCCAATTAACTTCACTGGTCCCTGAGCCCCCCCAGCCCCCCCCCCCCCAGGTTGCTAACGTCACATGTAGACCTCGGCAAGGTAAGGTAAAAGTGTAAAAACAACGAGCCTACCTTTACCCTACCTTTTACCTTACCACAATACAATCACTCTACCCTACCTTTGACCCTTTAGCAGGTAAGGTAAAAGGTAAAAAGCAACGAGCCTACCTTTTACCCTACCTTTTACCTTGCCACAATACAATCACTCTACCCTACCTTTGACCCTTTAGCAGGTAAGGTAAAAGGTAAAAAGCAACGATCCTACCTTTTACCCTACCCTTTACCCTTACCCCTTGGCATGTCGACCACTTTACCTTTACCCTTTTACCCGGTAAAAAGGGTACAATTACCTTACCTTGCCGAGGCCTTGTCACGTCTCCACGCCCCTGCTGAACGCGGCGTTGTGTATCCGTGCGGTTTTGTTTGACGTCTTTCCGTGGCCCCGTGTCCCTGCGGGGCTCTGAGAGCCGCTGCGTTTGGTGCGATCGCTGCTCTGCATCTCCGCAAAAGGCCCCCCGCTTTTTTGCGGGGGGTTGGCAAACCAATCGGTGGAGATTTTTTGACGGAATCCCCCAGGATTTTGCCAACATCTCAGCTGTGCGTGTTTAGAGTGCTTCGGGGGATTTTTTTAATGCTCAGTTGAAGAGATCACGCGAGGTTTTTTGGGGGGTTTAAAAAAAACTGAAGTATTTGAGGTGGCTGGATTGGCTCAAGAAGCCAGAGTGACTAGCCAGAACCACTGAGGTCATGGGTTCGGATCCAGGCAGCCGCCAGTAATTGGACCTCAAGTGCAGTGAGCTGATCGTCTCAGTCAGCCCAGTCACCAGTGACTTACACAGAGACACATAGAGTCGCATAGAGCCCCTTATAATCACACAGAGACCCATAGACTCACCCAGAGACCCATAGACTCACGTACTGGACCATAGACTCACACAAAGACACATAGACTCACCCAGAGACCCATAGACTCACGTACTGGACCATAGACTCACACAGAGACCCATAGACTCGCATCAAGACTCATAGACTCACATGGAGACCCATAGACTCACCAAGAGACCCATAGACTCACGTACTGGACCATAGACTCACACAGAAGACCCATAGACTCGCATCAAGACTCATAGACTCACATGGAGACCCATATACTTACACAGAGACCAACAGGCTCGCATAGAGACCCATAGACTCACACTGGCATCGACTGAGTTGTGATTAAACCGGTTTCTCGAGTCGAGTGAGTCAACGGTCTGAGCTCGGCCATCGATGACTGCACAACCATCACGCTCTTAATGCGGATACATTGAAGCTCTGATGATGTTTCTTTTTACTGGTAGGAACCTCCTGGTTACACCAGCCCACAGGGGATTATTGTGTCCGTCGTGCAGGGAGGGGCTGGGTGGGGAGGGGAGGGTGGGGCTGGGTGGGGAGGGTGGGGCTAGGTGAGGAGGAGAGGGTTGGCAGGGGCTGGGTGGGGAGGGTGGGGAGGGGCTGGGAGGGAAGGGTGGGGAGGGGCTGAGTGGGGTGGGTGGGGCTGGGTGGGGCTGGGTGGGGAGGGTGGGGCTGGGTGGGGGTGGGAGGGGTGGGGCTGGGTGGGGTGGGGCTGGTCACCCCGTTGTCCCCTTATAAAACTCAACGTTTAACCTACTCACGCCGGTTTGAGCCCGCCCTCACAGTCGGGCATATTTGCGGAATACACCACGCCGCCGTTGACCCTGGCCATTGACCGAGCAACCCAACGTTCCTACCAGCTCCCTCCGCAGGAATGTTTTTAAGTTGGTGTTCGTACGGTCATGCAAGAGGCATTCCTCTCGTTACTCTCTCGGGGCTGGACGGGTGGGAAAGTGCTGCCCCCTTCTGTTAAGGTCGCAAATAAAAACGAAAAACATTTTTTTTTTACCAGGTGAGCTTCACTGAGCTATGTAGCTCTTTTATTAGAAGCGCCCTGGCTATCACAAGTGGCTTATGGTGTAGCAATGTACAGCGACCAAATACTCTGAAAATCCACGTGACCACGGGGATAGAGAGACACGCAAACTCCGAATATACCCACGTGACTTTCCCGAAAGAACCAAAGAGTATGGATTCCTGCAGTCACGAAAGCTTAAAATCAAGAATCGCGACACGCGCCTTGAGATGAATCGTGACACGCGCCTTCAGATTCATCGCGACACGCGCCTTAAGACGCCCGCCGTGGTGCATTGAAACCGCCGCTGCTGCTCGACTTTTTTTTCCTCCTTCCGACACACACGTGACACACACGTGGCAGACACGCGTGGCACACGTGACACCTTGCTGCCGTAGGCGCGCGGCGGAGCGGTGGCCGACCGATGAGCGCACCGCACGAGGAACCCACCCCCCCGACCGCTGCCTCGCCTCGACTTGCAGACCCGTGGCTTATTACCGCGTCCTGGACTCTCAACCCCAAACCCACCGCCGATGCGGCACTGACCAGCGCGGCGACGAATGTCCAAGCGACTCACACCACCTTCCACCCACAAACCGAGAGGCATTCCATCCATCCAGCAGTGGATTGGCAACTTACGTGTGTGTGTGTGTGGAGGAAGCGAGTGACTGTGTATGTCTTTGCGTTGTTGTTTTTTATGATCTCCACTTTTGAATGAAGCCGGGCTTCGCAGGGAACTCGTGGTAATGCTCGTCTACATTTTTAATGGGCTGCCCTGAGCCGTAATTGCGTTAACGAGCCGAGAGGTTTTCATGAAAAATTTAGCCCGCTAAGGCTTGACGGAAGTCAAATTTTTATACGTAACGCCGCACGACAAACGATCAAAGCGTGCTATTGCATGTTTAAAATGAAATAAAGTTAAATAGGGGAGGGGAGGAGGAGGGGTGAAAAAAATCACATCATTATTTTTGAATCAAAAGGCGCGGTAAAGCAGTATGTGTGTGTGTGTTTGAGGGTGGCTGGTGAGATGTGCTAAAAAAAAGTGTATCTCTTGTCTTTTATTTTTTTTAAAAATGTAGGACAAGAATAATCCAGCAAAACTGGATAATGGCATATTTATAATGTACACGGGCGTGTGTGAGTGCCTGTGCGTGTAAGTGTGTGCGTAACAGTGTGTGTGTGTAACAGAGTGTGTGTGTGTAACTGTGTATTTGCCACTCGATGTGTGTGTGTGTGAACATGGGGAGCGGTAGTGTAGAGGTTAGCGCGCTATAGCTACGAACCCGGCGACACGAATTCGATTCCCGCTCACGGCCAACACCAGTGACGATTATTTGAAACGGTCCTGGGCCTGCCCTAGGTCGACTCAGCCTCAAATGAGTACCTAGTGCGGTGTGTAAACATCGCCACTGGGGAGATAAAGGCGGTCGGGCGTGGTGCTGGCCACCTACCCCTGTTCCGACCTTCATAGGTGACCGCTAACAGCACTTGCCCCGACGGTGTTAAGTATGTACGGGGGATCTTTGTCTTTGTAACTGAGAGTGTGTGTGTGTGTAAAACATTATACAGGCTGGCCTGTCTACGATCCATCCTGGTGTATGCAGATTGGAATGTGTGATGAGCATCACAGACCCGTGAAGGATCTGGACACTGCCCCCATCAGTGAGCTCCTCCGGCAGGCGAGGCTGCATTGGCTGGACCACCCAGCAGACATCCCCAGCCATCGCATGCCCACGCAGCTTCTGATGAGTTGGATCTCTCTCTCTCTGACATTCGACTCATTACTGAGTATCTTTGAACTTGATCATGACAATTCGACACTTTCCCAGAGAAGAGTTGGGCTGATGTGGCGCAGGAGGATTTTGGATCTGAGTGGACTTCGTATCCAGCAGGTGCCAAGGTCGGCCTCTGTGGAGGAGGCTACTGGGCAGTTGGAGGGAGCCTCCATTCGGGAAGCAGTGGGAGGTGGTAGAGCAACTATCACAACAACGAGCAGAGTACCGGGCGGCTAAAACACAGCAAATAGGCACAGCAGGGAGCATGGGTTGTAAATCTGCCAGCAACATCCCATGGCACGTGCGTCTCTTCCGTGACTGTCTGACAGCGATACTTTAACGCCTTGTGTGGCCTTCAGAAGTGCACCTAGCCTGGCACAAGAGCTGTAGTGTTGTCACCATAACTTAGTGGCAGATGGCAACTGTTGTTGTTGTGATACATGTGTGAATGAATGTATGTGTGGAGTTTGTGTGCGTGCGTGCGTGTGAATGTTGGTAGGAAGAGCAGTATATTAGTAGCTAACGCACTGCGTTACGAATCCGGCCACCAAAGTTCGATTCCCGCTATTGGCTAATGTCAGTGGCGAATATATGAACTAGTCCTCGGCCTCTCCTAGGTAGACTCAGCCTTTAAAGTAGTACCTAGTGGAGAGACAAAGGCGGCCGGGCGTGGTGCTCATCACAATGCCCCATCGTGTGGCGTTCCGGCTTTCATAGGTGCTCGCTGACCACACAAGCCCCAGTAGTCTGTGAAGGCTATGGAGGGGATCTTCGTCTCCGTGTGTTAAGGCGTGGTTATGTAAATAGTCTACATATTTTAGGAATGTGTCTGGACAAAGTTCTGTCCGACACAAGTGACATAAATAACTCAGTGTGCAGTGGCAATCGCCTTTACAAGTTGTAGAGGTGATGATGATGATGATGTTCATGAAGGTGATTATTCTGCTGTTCCTGTTTCCGCTGATGATGATAATTAATATATTTTTAGCTGTTGATGATTATTACTATTCTGTTTTTACTGCTGCTGATTATGATTGCTATTATTCTTCATCTGCTATTGTTACTGATGATGACGATTTCTACCACTGCTGCTGATGATGATGCTACTGCTGTTGATCATGCTGCTGCTGATGATGCGGCTGCTCATGATGATCATGCTGCTGCTGATGATGATGATGCTGATGATGATGATGCTGTTGCTGCTGTTGCTGTTGATAATCATGATGCTGCTGATGATGATGCTGCTGATGATGATGACGATGCTGCTGATGATAATCATGATGCTGCTGATGATGATGATGATGCTGTTGCTGCTGCTGTTTCTGTTGATAATCATGAGGCTGCTGATGATGATGATGCTGCTGATGATGACGATGCTGATGCTGATAATCATGATGCTTATGATGATGATGCTGATGATGCCGATGCTACTGCTGATGCTGATTCTCCTGCTGCTGCCGCTGGTTGGCCACGAGTACGATGGATGATTTTTTTCTCCTCCCAAAAAACAAAACCAGATATATATAATTTATATACTTTTTCAAATATTATTCTCGCAACATGTTTTTTTCGTGTTTCATCGCCGACGCTTCACGAGCGATTGAAGTGCAAATGAACGTGCCGAGATGTGCTTCAGTGGAAGTAATTAGGAGCTAGGCAGAGAATTAAGTGGAGCAGGGAAGTGAAGGAGAGACCTGGGGGGGGAGGGGGGGAGTGAGAGGTAGCGGGTCTGGGATGCGGCGACGGTGGCGGCGCTTGAAAGGCAAAACGCGCGAGAGGAAAAAAAATCCATGGAGTAAGTTGAGCGGCAATTTTTGCGGTAATTGGAGGAAATATCGTCGCGTAAAAGGTTGTTTTCGAGTAAATGTTTTATTTATTTCGTAACAAGCGTACAGAGATGTCACAAATACCAGTTGCGATGATCAGCGAGCCGAGTGGCACCACCACCACGTGACCAGTCAGCGCCACCACTTTCCCACCCATCACTATCACCGCTATCCCACCCATCACCACCACTATACCATCATTCATTACCACCACTATCCCACCCACCACCACCACTATCCCACCCATCACCACCACTACTATCCCACCCATCACCACCACCACTATCCCACCCATCACCACCACTATACCATCATTCATTACCACCACTATCCCACCCACCACCACCACCACTATCCCACCTATCACCACCACTATCCCACCCATCACCACCACCACTATCCCACCCATCACCACCACTATACCATCATTCATTACCACCACTATCCCACCCACCACCACTACCCCCCCATCACCACCGCTATCCCCCCCATCACCACCACTATCCCACCCATCACCACCACCACTATCCCACCCATCACCACCACCACTATCCCACCCATCACCACCACTATACCATCATTCATTACCACCACTAACCCACCACCACTATCCTCCCCATCACCACCACTATCCCCCCCATCACCACCACCACCACTATCCCACTCACCACCACCACCACCGCTATCCCACTCACCACCACCACTATCCCACTCACCACCACCACTATCCCACTCACCACCACTATCCCACCCATCACCACCACTATCCCACCCATCACCACCACTATCCCACTCACCACCACTATCCCACCCATCACCACCACTATCCCACCCATCACCACCACTATCCCACTCACCACCACTATCCCACTCACCACCATCACCACCACTATCCCACCCATCACCACCACTATCCCACCCATCACCACCACTATCCCACTCACCACCATCACCACCACTATCCCACCCATCACCACCACTATCCCACCCATCACCACCACTATCCCACTCACCACCACCACTATCCCCCCCATCACCACCACTATCCCCCCCATCACCACCACCACCACTATCCCCCCCATCACCACCACCACCACCACCACCCCACTCACCACCACCGCTATCCCACCCATCATCACCACCACCACCACGTGACCACACACGGCTGGTGTTTATGTTCGCAGTGGCTGAGGTCTTCTCATTGATTGGCTACGGAGAATGAGGCCGTGCACAGCGCTGCCTCGCGCACCGCCACTCCGCCTAAGAGGCACTCTGTCGGGTAGGTAACGAGATGATGTATTACATATTCCTGGTGGTTATAAAACCTGGCGTGGAACAACAAAGGCGGACGAGCTCCTTCGATTGTTCTTGGGCATTGCCGGCCGGTCTCTCCGCGTGGCGAGCACTCATTACAGAGACATCTCAGCACCTCCCCCCCCCTTTCCACCCCCCTCCCCTCTCCACCCCCCTCCCAACTGAAGGACGCAGCGATCTCTATGAATGAAGCTCACTCCGGGTGGGTGAACACGACCCGCTCGTTGACACCGATGGCCCACCGGTAGTTACGGTAACTCCACTGCTGGATGAAAGGCCTCGCCGTCACTCACCGCTGGTGATAGCGACGAGACAATCACACAGATCGACTGCGGTGTTTGCTGACATTGTCATCATACCAAACGCGACCGGACACGATGTTTGATGATGCTGCTGCTGCTGTTGTCACAATTGGCAGAAAAAGTCAACGCGTTCCGTGTCAATTACACTGTGGCCTGAACAAGGAAGAATACATGCGCGACCTTTCGGGCAATGGTGCTTCTTCACAGCACGCAGAGGTAGAATAACTCTACCTCTCTGGCCAACGGATGTGCTTAGTTTGTCAGTGTTAAGTTTTTCGATTGTAATCAGCGGAGAAAGGCAATTGAAACTTCACCGAGTAATATGTATTGTTATCCTCCCTAGGGCAGGAGTGTTGACCAATGTGTTGGGGATTTTTGTTTTGTTATTTGCGCTCGTGCACCACTGCCAACGCAGTATCACATGTATTGCCATAATTTATGTGTAGCGGACACTCTCCTCGCCAACTCGGGGGACAGGTAAGGGTTTCAGCCACTTTATCACACCTTCTCCGTCATGCATTGCTCCCTCCTTCATCCACAACTCTCTCTCCTTCATCTACAGTTCTCTCCATCGGCAGCTTTATCCTTCTTCCACAGCTCTCTCTCTCTCTCCTTCATCCACAGCTTTTATCCTTTTATCCACAGCTCGCTCTCCATCCACAGCTCTCTCCTTCATCCACAGCTCTCTCCTTCATCCACAGCTCTCTCCTTCATCCACAGCTCTCTCCATCCACAGCGTTTTCCTTCATCCACAGCTCTCTCTCCATCCACAGCTTTATCCTTTTATCCACAGCTCTCTCTCTCTCTCTCTCCTTCATCCACATCTCTCTCTCCATCCACAACTCTCTCCTTCATCCACAGCTCTTTCCTTTCTATTCAGTTCTCTCTCCATCCACAGCGTTCTTCATCCACAGCTTTCTCCTTAATCCACAGCTCTCTCCTTCATCCAGAGCTCTCTCCTTCATACACAGCTCTCTCCTCTCTATTCAGCTCTCTCCATCCACAGCTCTCTCTATCCACAGCTCTCTCCTCTCTATTCAGCTGTCTCTCCATCCACAACTCCCTCCTGCATCCACAGCTCTCTTCATCCACAGCGCTCTCCTCTCGTCACTCTTCCGGCGTCCCCTCATATCCCCATGGCCCCCTCTCTCCCCCTCCCCTTCTCATTCCCATCCATCAATCACCTATCTTCACTTGGCCTGCAGGTGGACATTAGTCTGCCAGTAGGGACCGATGTATTGCTATGTGTAGTCACAGTTGCATCATTCGCAGGGGTAATTTTCCGAATTTGAACCCTGACCCCGGGCACATAATGGACATTACGGGGACCTTTAACGTCCAAAGCGAAGCGGGATTAAGCAGGGCGGCCTTGCGGTTCAAACCCGCGGCACCTCCTGCGGCTGGGCCGCGTCACCGTGCTTCCTGGGCTATACAAGAAGCTCCGGAATTTAAGACGAATCCCAAACTCGTGTCCGGCATCGATAGCGTTATCCAAATCGGGTTTCACACACGCACACGCACACACACACATGGGCAGCTACTGGATTATAACCCCTAAGGTTTTTCTTTACATACAGTGGGGGAGGGTGGTGCGGGAGGGGGCCATATTACAATCCGGGAAATATGGTGAAGCATTCTAGATTTGAAGCTTTCGTGACTGCAAGGATTCATATTCTTGGGATTTTTCGGTAAAGTCACGTAGGTGAAAAAATAAAAAAAATGTAATCACAACGTTTCGGGTAAAAAAAAAATTTAATTAATAAAAAAGGTATAAATAAAAAAATTAAAATCACGACGTTTCGGAGGCAACACAAGACTCCGTCTTCAGGTGGAACCGTCACAGCACGCTTGCTGTATCATTTACTTGATACAGTGAGCGTGCTATGACGGTTCCACCTGAAAACGAAGGCGTGTGTTGCCTCCGAAACGTCGTGATTTTTACTTTATTTTTTTTACCTACGTGACTTTACCGAAAAAACCCAAGAATATGGTGAAGCATCAATAGCGAGCAGCTTAGAAGACTGACAACTGACTAACAATATCAATGCGCGTTGGTAAGACGACGTTGCTTAGCTTTGGCCAAGACGACACCTCGTTGTTGAATTGTCTTGTGAAGTCAGAGCAATGGTCCAGGGTGCGTGCACGTGCGTCTGTGTGTGTGTGCACGTGGAGGGGGGAGAAGGCAGAGAGATTGAGTCAATACCATCGATTACTTCCCGAGACGACAGAGAGAGTGAGTTCCTTGGAATGGGTCATAAATATTAATTTATTTTAAAATACCAACTCGAAGTAATTTCTTGCTCAAGTGAGCATCGAGGCGATGCTTATCTCCTGCTCACACGACGCAGTGGTGGAAATTCCACATTCCTATGGCTGGGGCGAATACCGAGGACAACCACTGTTGAATTAAATTTCGATTTAAAGCTTTCGTGACTGCAGGGATTCATCTTATTGGTTCTTTCGGTAAAGTCACGTAGAAGGGAAATAATTAAATAATGAAAATAAAACATTATAAAATAATTCCCACGACGTTTCGGCCACAACGCAAGCAGCCGTCCTCAGGTGAAAAACAGGTCTGTCGGGAAGACTGTTGAATTCTCCACGAAAGCCACTGAAGCTATGCACTTTTAAATCATCTCGATTGAAAACTCATCTCTTTAGAAGCACTGTGTGTGTTTAGTTTGTTGTCCTCCCCCCACACATTTGATTAGCGCGGTTGACTACGTACGGTGGAAAAGAAGTTCAACGTACACACATATACATTGTACTGACCCCGGATGGATGATGGGATGAGTCCATCCCCCAACCACAGGATTTGGACTTGCGGCCTTCCCTTTGAGAGGCGCTCGTTCTACTGCTGAGCGTTCTCGTTGGATTTAAAACATTGCTGTTAGAACATTGCCTTTAGAAACTAAAACTTAAAATTAAACTTTAGTTTTTATTTTTACAAGGTAAGGCCCACTGAGCTATACGGCTCTTTTTCAGAAGCGACCTGGCCGCAAATGATAGCTCAACGAAGTGGCTTATCACGTGGAAATGTATAGCAGCCACATACTCTAAACGCGTGATGTTGATTCTAAATGTGGAGGGGAAAACCGGAGGACCCGGACAAAACAAATCCACGCGACCACGGGGAGAGGGAGAGATAGAGAGAGACACGCACACTCCAAATCACAATCTATTTATACCGCGGGAGAAATCCGATGAGCTATGAAGCTCTTGTTCACAGATGTCCAGTAGCGGCGGATCAGAACGTTACAACGACAAACAGTACAAAAACCACGATAGTGGTGCAAAATATAGGAAAGGTAAACACATCACTTAAAAATATACACAAATAAAACTAAACTGTATATATATATTTGTTTAATCTTACCAGGTAAAGCCCACTGAACTGTTAATTTATTTTTCAGAATCGACCTGGCCACAGAAATGATAGCTCAACAAAGTGGCTTATCGTGTGGAAATGTATCGTAGCTAAATAATCAAAATTCATGTTGATTCTAAATGTGGAGGGAAAAACTAGAGGACACGGAGGAAAAAAATCCACGCGACCACGGGGAGAGAGAGAGATAGAGAGACATAGAAACTTCAAATATCAGAGTCGAGATGGAACCCACGACCTCCTGTACACCAGGCGAGGTAGTTAACATCTGTGGAGCCCACATCAATATTTAAATATAGCGGTTAGAAGATGACTGTTCGAATGTATCTCAGCGGTGTGCTTTCGTTAAGTTGTCCACACCTGAAGAAGGACGCTTGTGTTGCGCCCGAAACGTCGTGATTTAATATATTTTAATAATAAAAAATTACCTACGTGACTTTACCGAAAAAAACAAAGAGTATGAACCCTTGCAGTCACGAAAACTTCAAATCTAGAACGCGTTGTATTCTTTTGTTGTCGTGCCATTTCATTCAGCGAGTGCGTAATCGCCGTGCAATTGCTTGATCCGTGACACTGCTGGCAGCAGAGGGAGCTCTAGAGGGCCTCATAACCCGATCCCGTTCCAAGACGTCTGCAAGTTGCATGACGGGTGGATGTCCCCTTCACCTCTGAATCTCGGAACGCGCGAGTGGTTCGCCGTTCATTTTATTTAGAGAGGCGTGGTAACGCCGTTGTTGTTAAATACAGCACTCACCGCAGAGAACTGTAGCGACACGACCGCACTCTACGATTCCTGGCGCCAAACTGTGCCACATGCCCACCCACGTGGCCTTGTGGGAGCCTCGATACCAATAAAGTTCTCTTATTTTAGTCAACGTCATCGGAACGCAATCGGAAGAAAAACTGATGACCAGCGACCACTTTAGTGGGCGCAATCACCAAACGTACCTCTATTTAAATATTAAAAAATTATCGTAAATTATGATTTCACAACTTAAACGAACCCGTCTGCGTTGTTCATTTTCTATATTTTACGATTGCACGTGAGATCATTCGTTTGCAATTTAAATAAAAGCGCCGTTACGCTTCTGCCTCGTATTAAAGTCGTGGCTCTCTCTCCCTCTCTCACCAAACGCACGTGGACAGTGTCAGGGCCGGACGCGCGCGCGAGGCAGGGAAATTGGAGGCGCCCTAAATATTTCAAACGCCGCATTTAACCTCCTTGCTTAACGATCTGAGAGAAAGAGAGATTTGTTTTTCAAAAACCTAATTTGTTTACCTTGTCATGTTGCTGTCGTCTAAAATCAATTATTAAAGCATCGCCTCCTACTTACCTTGATGACTGCTCAAATAACCAACATCACAGGACTTAGCACGAGTCCACAACCCACGCAAGACGGTGCGGGCTTCATCCGCGTGTACACGCTGAAGGCGCAGCCTCTGCAATTAAAATCAAAACTAAAATATATTATTTTTATGTTACCAGGTAAGGTCCACTTAGCTACGTATCTCTTTTTCATAAGTGAAGTGGCTCTCAAAAATTAGAGCATTAACGAAGTGGGCTTATCGCGTGGAAATGTATTGCTGCCAAATTCTCTAAACGCGTGTTCATTATAAATGTGGAGGGAGAAATCGGAGGACCCGGAGAAAAATCCACGCAAGCCACAGGGAGAGAGAGAAACACGCGAACTCCAACTATACAGGCGGCAGGGTCTGGATCGAACCCACGACCTCCTGTACACCAGGCGAGGTAGTTAACATCTCCTAGCCACCGTGATGATGAGAGAGACCGCAAACTCTAAATATTCAGCAGGTGTCAGGGTAGTGATCGAACCCACGACCTCCTGTACACCAGGCGAGGTAGTTAACATTTCCTAGCCACCGTGATGATGAGAGAGACCGCAAACTCCAAATATGCAGCAGGTGTCAGGGTCGGGATCGAACCCACGACCTCCTGTACACCAGGCGAGGTAGTTAACATCTCCTAGCCACCGTGATGATGAGAGAGACCGCAAACTCTAAATATTCAGCAGGTGTCAGGGTAGTGATCGAACCCACGACCTCCTGTACACCAGGCGAGGTAGTTAACATTTCCTAGCCACCGTGATGATGAGAGAGACCGCAAACTCCAAATATGCAGCAGGTGTCAGGGTCGGGATCGAACCCACGACCTCCTGTACACCAGGCGAGGTAGTTAACATCTCATAGCCACCGTGATGATGAGAGAGACCGCAAACTCCAAATATGCAGCAGGTGTCAGGGTCGGGATCGAACCCACGACCTCCTGTACACCAGGCGAGGTAGTTAACATCTCCTAGCCACCGTGATGATGAGAGAGACCGCAAACTCCAAATATGCAGCAGGTGTCAGGGTAGTGATCGAACCCACGACCTCCTGTACACCAGGCGAGGTAGTTAACATCTAGCCACTGCTGGCGAAAGGGGCCTCTGCTAGAGGCGTGAGGTCCGCGCCCTTCCACAGTGGCGAGAGGCGTTGGCGAGTAGCCACACTTTACCATACGACACGGCCACCTGCCGATAGGCTAACTGTGGTGTCGCCATGTATACTGCGTCTGAGTGGGTGTGTGTATGTGGGTGTGTGTATGTGTGTATGTGTGTGTATGTGGGTGTGTGTGTGTATGTGGGTGATATGCCTAAACAGCTTTTGTTCGGCCGGATCGAGGGGGCTAAACGGGCGCGGCACGGGCTAGAGAAGATGGAGTGATGTGGTACAGGAGGACGTGGAGCTGAGTGGACTTGCCGATGACTGGTACCAGCGGTATCAGTGGAGGAGGCTCGTGAAGGACGCTACTGGGCAGTTGGAGGCAGTCGCCCTCCAACAACAACGGAGGGCGGAGGAGCGACGCTCACAACAACGAGCGGAGCGCCAGGTGATAAAGCACAGCAAGTTGGCACAGTAGGGGGCACAGGTGGTGCATCAGCCAGTCGTCTCGGTCATCTCGGTCAGTCGACCCGTGGCACCTGGGTCTGCCCCGTGACCTCCTGCCAGCGGGCGTTCGACACTTCACGTGGCCTCAGGGTGCACATGGCCTGGCACAAGCGTCGTGGTGACGTCACCGCCACTTAGTGGCGAATGGCGGTTGTTGTTGTTGTTGTATGTGGGTGTGGGTGTATTAGTGTGTATGTGTGTATGTGGGTGTGTGTATGTGGATGTATGTTCCCGCTAACAGCAGTTGCCCCAAACCGTCTGCTAAGGTTATAACGGGGGAATACTTTAGTTTTGTGTTGTCCGTGTGCATGCGTGAGTGTTCAACTTTCGCATCGCACATCGCCAACCGGTGCTCATCCGAGTTGTGAATGAAGAAACGCACCCCGGTGTTTCCACCGCCGATACCGAGAGAACGAGTTCAACCGCGGTGCCAACCATCGCACAGCGGCAACGTCCGTGCGTCGTCTTTCATTCATTCACGACACTTCTTCACTTTCTAGTTCTTTGTTTCGAGACATAAAAGTGCAGGTTAGCAAACCCCGAAGCCGCGAACACAGCAAGCATCTTGCAAAGCAAACCCTGGGGCGCAGAGCAAAACGTGTCTGATCAGAATCCAAATCTGGCGCGGGTCTCCCCTCGATCGATTCCGCCTAAAGGTGAGCCCCTGGCGATCCGTGTAAATACAAGCGCCAGGAATAAAAAGGCGACCGGGTAAGTGGTTCAATCTTAATTTTTGGAGCTTTCGTGACTGCAGGAATTATTCTTTGGTTCTTTCGGTTAAGTCACGTCTAAATATAAAATAATGAATTAACATAATAGCGACGTTTCGATTGCAACACAAGCAATCATCATCAGGCATAAAAGAAATAGCAATACAAATCTAACTAGAAAACTATAGACAGACATAAGCAGACAGACATCACAAGGACACAGAGAGAGGACACATATCGGCACAGAGAGAGGGGTCGTTTCTGTGACGGTCCCTTAAATATAGGGAGGGGGAGCGGGGACGGAGAGAGGGAGGGGGCAGAGAAAATTAGCATATCAATGAGTGGACGGCAACGTGTTGCTGCTGCGCAAGTAAGATGACGACGTGGCACGGCACGCAAGCTTGAAAATTAGGAGAAAGACACACTAAAATTAAATAACCTCGCAAAATATCGAAATGTGATGTAATGCAACACAGAGAGTCGGTGACCGACTCTCTGTGTTGCACCGTCACAGAAACGACCCATCTCTCTGTGCCGATATGTGTCCTCGCTCTGTGTGTCCTTGTGATGTCTGTCTGCTTGTATGTCTGTCTATAGTTTTCTAGTTAGATTGTTGTTGCTATTTCTCTTATGCCTGATGATGATTGCTTGTGTTGCAATCGAAACGTCGCTATTATTTTAATTCATTATTTTATCTTTAGACGTGACTTAACCGAAAGAACCAAAGAATAACGGGTAAGTGGTGTTCACCCCACCACGCGTTGTGACAGCCTCTAATAGGTGTTGAGACGGCCATTCCGGGCTGTGTGTGCGTCGTTGTTGGACAACCTCGTGGGCCACGCTCAACCTTGAGAGGTGCGGCTCGCTAGAAGCACAGTCCTCAACAGTCTGATGAGGTTAAATTTCGATTGAAAGCTTTCGTGACTGCAGGGATTCATCTTCTTGGCTGCTTGTGTTGTGGCCGAAACGTCGTGAGAATTATTTTATTGTGTTTTATTTTTATTCTTTAATTATTTCCATTCTACGTGACTTTACCGAAAGAAACAAGAAGATGAGTCTGATGAGGCTCTGCTGGGAATCTTGGTCTTTGTGTGTGTAAGGTGGGTGGGGTGGTGGTGGATGTGAGGATGTGTGTGTACACGTGTGTGTTGATGTCATCTCGGTCATCTCAGTCAGTCGACCCGTGGCACCTGCTGGGTCTACCCCGTGACCTCCTGCCAGCGGGCGTTCGACACTTCACGTGGCCTCAAGGTGCACATGGCCTGGCACAAGCGTCGTGGTGACGTCACCGCCACTTAGTGGCGAATGGCGGTTGTTGTTGTTGTTGTGTTGTTGGTGGGGAGCGGTGGTGTAGCGGTTAGCACGCTGCGAAACGAACGCCGCCCATCCGGGTTCGATTCCCGCTCACGGCCAACACCGGTGAGGATCATCTGAACCGGTCCTGGGCATCCGCCTAGGTCGACTCAGCCTCAAATGAGTACCTCGTGCCGTGTATAAACATCGCCACTGGGGAGACAAAGGCACCCCCTCGTGTGCCGTGTTGGCCTTCATAGGTGCTGCTCGCTAACAGCACTTGCCCCAACAGTCTGTTCAGGCTATACGGGGAATATTTGTCTTTGTTGGGGGGGGAGGGGTGAGAATGTGTGTGCGTGTGTGGAGATTGATGATTTGTCTGTGTGCGTGTGTGTGTGTTGGGGTGTGTAGGTTTGAGGGTGTGTGTGTGTGCGCGTGTGTGTGAATGTCCGTGCCCCTAATTCCGGCGTGAAATATTAATGGAGCGTCGCACGTGACACACCCCCACCCCCCCTCTCCTAATAAGACGCGAAGCTCGCTGTAGAAGCCGCCCATTCATAATTCATGGCGCTCAACGTCCACGCAAGAGCACTGCAGCGGGGCGCACGCGATGGATCAAGAACATCGGGGGTGGAGTGGGTGGGTGGGTGTGGTCTCGACCGGCCCACAAGACCCATAATGACCACGTCGGGAGCGCTGTCACCAAGCTGAGCGTCTGGGTTCGACTCCGGTCATGGGTCATTGTCGGTTGCTTTGTAATTGTTGAGTCGTGGTCGTAATTTAGACCGCGGGAGGAGGAGGAATCCGATGAGCGATGAAGCTCTGTTTTTCTCACAGATGTCTCCAGTGAGGCCGGAGGGGGGGGGGGGGTGGTCAGCAAGTTACAACAGTAGTCGACAAAAAAAAAACGATAGGAGTGTAAAATTGAGAAAAATTACGTAAAGCAAGCTACTAATTATAAATAAATTATATATTATATATTATTTAATAATGTATTAATTAGCCGGTGTCTCGATGTGTAGTGAGTTGATGGTCTAAGCCCAGTCGCCCATGACCCCTGCACACGACAACTTTATGATGCATTTAACGTCGCCAAATTCCATCTCGGATAAATGAAAATGTTTTGATTCACAACTGAGTTTTTTTCTTCTTGGTTCTTTCGGTAAAGTCACGTAGAAGGGAAATAATAAAATAATAAAAATAAAACATAATAAAATACAATTCTCACGACGTTTCGGCCACAACGCAAGCAGCCGTCCTCAGGTGAAGAACAGGTATGTCGGAAAGACAGTGTCTGAAATTTGCGTTGTGGCCGAAACGTCGTGAGAATTATTTTATTATGTTTTATTTTTATTATTGTATTATTTCCCTTCTACGTGACTTTACCGAAAGAACCAAGACGATGAATCCCTGCAGTCACGAAAGCTTTGAAACGAAATTTAACTGAGTTTTTGTTCTCTTTTCTTTTTGGCGGGGAGGGGGGGGAGTGTAATAAAAATGCCATCGTGTGTCGTACACCCTCCTCCACCCAACGCGTGCAAAGTGAACTCAGCTGAGACGTGGTAGAGAGCGGTCCACAGCATTGAAGGCGAGACACTTAACACATTTGACTGCTGCCCATTCAAACACAAATTTATTCTTTCCACGCTGCACGCGCCTGATGATTGTTGAACTCGTCCCACGTGGCGTGCTTCGCAATGAACGCTCTTTGCGTCACGTGGTACACGTGTGCAAAGATCCCCCATATAGCCTTAACAGACTGTAGGGGCAAGTGCTGTTAGCGAGCACCTATGAAGGCCGGAACGGTACACGAGGGGTGGGTGGCCAGCACCACGCCCGACCGCCTTTGTCTCCCTAGTGGCAATGTTTACACACCGCGCCAGGTACTCATTTGAGGCTGTGTCGACCTAGGGGAGGCCCGGGACCGGTTCAGATAATCGTCACTGGTGTTGGCCATGAGCGGGAATCGAACTCGTGTCGCCGGGTTCATAGCGCAGCGCGCTAACCGCTGCACCACCGCTCCCGCAATGAACGCTCTCTGCGTCACGTGGTACACGTGTACACACACACACTGCACACACACACACGTGGAACACGTGTACACATACACGTGGAGCGCGTGTACACACACACGTGGAACACGTGTACACAGGTACACACGTACACACGTGTACACACACACACGTGGAAACACGTGTACACACATACACACAGTGCACACACACACGTGGAACACGTGTATATACACGTGGAGCGCGTGTACACACACACACGTGGAACACGTGTACACACACACGTGGAGCGCGTGTACACACACACATACGTGGTACACGTGTACACACACATACACACACTGCACACACACACGTGGAACACGTGTACACACACGTGGAACACGTGTACACGTTGAACGCGTGTACACACACACGTGGAGCACGTGTACACACACGTGGAACACGTGTACACGCACACTGATATCTATTAACGCAGACAGCGCACTGACCAGCGTGGTGAAGAATGGTCAAGCAACCCTGATGCCCGTCATGGCGTGGGTTGCCTTTTAATCCAGCAGTGGATCGGCGAGGCGGCTGTAATAAACGGCAGCTCAAGCTAGCAGGCACGCGAAATAGATCAAAACACAAGTGGCAGACGCTTGGTACAATAAATAAAGAAGATGACATCGAGACAAGAAGCTAACAGCAACGACAGCGATAAGGGAACGGACCTCAAATAATTTTTGTTGTTGCTAATTCAGGACGCGTGGGTTGGGCGAATCCAATCTGTAAGTTACATAAGAGATGTAAACATATACTTGGAGGTGGACATAAGCGCAGAACAAATTAATGTTGGGAGCGTTTATCCATCGATTCTGTCAATCCGTACGTAACTGGGAGGAGGTGGGAGGGGTGGCGGAGTGATAACTCTCGTACAGAGGACTCGACGTGAGCCCACTCATTAGTATCAAGTCGTGGTGCTATTGGGGACTTGGTCATATTTGATCAAAGCATTGCCCAACAACGTGGAGATGTTACACCGGAGCGAATATTAACGACGGTATTTCCGAATATGCAAATGGAGTTATTTTTTTTAATATCTCTCGTCTCGTCTTGACAGCTCCACTCTCTGAACCGCTAATGAAAGACTTCTAAAGACAGACGCGTGTTGGAAGGCGTCGCAACAATCCATGGATTTCCGAACTCGTTTGTTTCATCCGGTGGAAATTTATAGCGGCAGCCCAAATGCTCTTAAACGCGGGACGTTAATTCTGGGCGGACGGAGACCGAACTGATTTTATTTTTATATTTTCTCTGCGATTATTTCTTTTCCTGTTACGTGTATTTTAGTTTTCTTGTTCTTTACGTATTCATTGTTTTATTTGCTAAGTAATGGGGGGTCTTTGTTTTTGTCTTATCTGTGTACCGAACTAGATTATTGATGTACAGCGTTGTGATATACAATTGCATGAATGACGCAATATAAATGAAATTATTATAAATGTGGAGGGAAAAAACAGAGGACCCGGAGAAAAATCCACACAACCACGGGGAGCGAGAGAGACGCGCAAACTCCAAATATACAGCAGCAGGCGTCAGGGTGGCCTGCACGTGGCGGTACAGCAAATAGGTAGCTGGCACAGCTGCACTGATTTTTCATCAAGTGTTGTTCCATCGTATACACGGTGGGGTTTATTCTCCCCCCCCCCCCCCCCCCGTGCAGTCTGGTTTATTTGCACTTACAGAAACACTTTGTTGGAAACACCGGCCAAATATCCTAATGCAGGACTCCCCTGAAACAAGTCTTGAGACTCGTTAAGATTTTACCTGGATGAAGAACGATACGACTGCCGTGTAATTAAAGCCCGCGGTTCAAGATCCTCAATTTTCCGTGTTAATTAAAACAGCTTTACGGGTCATGCCCGAGGCTTATAGGGCCAAACTGAAGCACATTTAAGAGTTAATTGTTAATGCCCGAGACTCATCCATCCAGACTAAGACGAATTATTTATTCTTAGATTCCACGATCAGTGGCCATGGCTCAGAACATTACACTTAAGGCACCTTTACCAATCAAATTATTGTGTCAATGAAGACTTAAATATCCACACTAAGATACGTCTAGTGTGCTTACGGTTCTGTTTTAATGGTTGATACTCGCAGATCCAGACTAACGACGAGTTTATCATTCTTAGCACTCGGTGTTAATGCCCGAGACTCATAAAGCCAGGCTAAGACACCTTTACCATTCTTAATGACTCCACATTAAGAGCGACACTGTCCGTTGGTAATCGTATTGTGGGTTGGTGCGCGTGTTTCTGTTCGTGTGTGTGTGTAGTGCGTAGCGCTACGCTGCGCTACGAACTCCGGCCACCCGAGTTCGATTCCCGCTCACGGCCAACACCAATGACGATTATGGGCCTCCCCTAGGTCGACAAAGCCTCAACTTAGTACCTGGTGCGATTGAGACTAAGGCGGTCGGGCGCGGTGGTGCTGGCCCACCCACCACCCCCATCGCGTGCCGTTCCGGCCTTAATAGGCGCTCGCTAACAGCACTTGCCCCAACATTCTGCACCACACTCTCCACGTCTCTCACACCTCCCCTCTCCCTCCGCCGTACCCCCCCCCCCCTCCCCCAGCTCTTCTCTTTACACCACCGCCCTCTCTACAAGAGGAACATCACGGATCACTTCAGCGCAAATTAGCGCAAACTTAACAGGCGCCCGCATTTACATAGGCACCGTCTCATCTCGCGCCATGAATGTTTGATGCGGTAAATGCCGGCTTTAATTACGGGGAGGGTGGGTGGGGGGGTTGTTTCGAGGACGATATTCGTGTGCAGGGGTATCCCCCTGGACGACAAGAACTCAACAAACGAGATGGCAGCAAAAAAAAAATATAAAACACAGGTCTACGTAGCTGTCCCATCCACTGTGAGCGGCTTTTTATCTCAACGATGACACCTTCAAAGTGCGCACTCTTTTTCCTTTAACTCCTCCTGTGTTTTTGTGTGTGTGTCTGTGTTGTAATTTCATCCATGTGTGCCTCTGTGTGTGTGTGGGGGGGGGAGCGGTGGGGTAGCGGTTAGCGCGCCGCGCTACGAACCCGGCGGCCCGAGTTCGATTGCCAACTCACGGCCAACACCGGTGACGGTTATCTGAACCGGTACCGGGCCTCCCCTAGGTCGACTCAGCCTTAATGAGTACCCAGTGCGGTGTGTAAATATCGCCACTGAGGAGACAAAGGCGGCCGGGCGTGGTGCTGGCCACCTTCCCTTCTCGTGTGCCTTCACTCGCTATGCGCACTTGTCCCAACAGTCTGTCACAGGCTATACGGGGGATCTTTGGCTTTGTTTGTTAGAAATGTAAAGACAACGACCCCCGCCCACCGATAAAGTGTCACCCTGTTCACTTCTGCTGGTGGTCCTCACTCAGCCAGTGGTGGGAATTCCACGTTCTCATAGCGGTGGCCGGGCCATCCATTGGACAGCCACCACTGATAACTTCCCACAAAGTGGTGCAGATTTTGTACACACTCTGCGCGGATAATGTTCGGCTGGGTCGATCACCCAAACCGCTGCGCGATTCGGCCAAACAGGCTATTCGTTAGCGGTAATAGATGTTATAAAACAATTAACATGCTTGTGTGTGAGTGTTTATGAGACATCGGCACTCACTTGTGCAATTTACAGTCATTTTAATTTGCGAAATTACTTCATTGATGGGGTGAGTTAGTAGCTGGACGGTTGGGTGGGTGCGCGAGTGGGTGGATGGATGGGTGAGTGAGTGGGTAGGTGAGTCAGTGAAGTGAGAGGATAGGTGAGTGAGTCGTTGAGTGATTGGGTGGGTGGGTGAGTGAGTAGATGAGTGAGCGATTGGGTGGGGAATGGCAGTGTAGTGGTCAGCGCACCACGCTACGAACCGATTCCCGCTCAAAGCCGATATCAGTGACGAATATTTGAACCGGTCCTGGGGCTCCCCTAAGTAGCCTCAACCTCAAACGAGTACCTGGTACGGTGTGTAAACATCACCACTGGGGAGACAAAGGCGGCCGGGTGTGGTGCTGGCAGGCCACTCACCCCCTCGTGTGCCATTCCGGCCTTCATAGGTGCTACTCGCGGATAGCACTTTCCCCCAATAGTATGTCAAGGCTATACGGGGGGTCTTTGTCTTTGGGTGGCCAGGTGAGTGCGGTGGTGTCGGCTCAGGTGAGTGTATCGTAATGGTCGCGGCGCGCATTGATCTGCCCCCCCCCACTCCTCTCAACCCCGTTTGTTTACCGCGGTCATTCTTTCAAGGATCTTCCGCAAAGAACCGACGCTCACAGATACACCACACGCCTAGTAACGCTCAACAACAACCGCCATTCGCCACTAAGTGGCGGTGACGTCACCACGACGCTTGTGCCAGGCCATGTGCATCTCTTGAGGCCACGTGAAGTGTCGAACGCCCGCTGGCAGGAGGTCACGGGGCAGACCCAGGTGCCACGGGTCGACTGACCGAGATGAGCGAGATGACTGGCTCATGCACCACCTGTGCCCCCTACTGTGCCAACTTTCTGTGCTTTAGCCACCCGGCGCTCTGCTTGTTGTTGTGAGCGTCGCTACTCTGCCCTCCGTTGTTGTTGGAGGGCGACTGCCTCCAACTGCCCAGTAGAAGCGTCCTTCACGAGCCTCTTCCACAGAGGCCGATCTTGACACCGCTGGTACCAGTCATCGGCAAGTCCACTCACACATATATATACACACAACATTATATCGTCACACTCACTGAAAACAACACCCGCCATTCGCCACCAAGTGGCGGTGACGTCACCACGGCGCCTGTGCCAGGTCAGGTGCACTTTGATGCCACGTGAAGCGTCGAAGGCTCGCAAGTTCGTCAGCAGGTAGGTAAGTTCATGGGCAGGTAGGCGAGTTCATGGGTAGTTAGTTAAGTTCATAGGTAGGTAGACAAGTTCATGGGCAGGTAGGTGAGTTGATGGGCAGGTAGGTGAGTTCATGGGCAGGTAGATGAGTTCATAGGCAGGTAGATGAGTTCATGGGCAGGTAGATGAGTTCATGGGCAGGTAGATGAGTTCATGGGCAGGTAGGTGAGTTCATGGGCAGGTAGGCTAGCAGACAGGTGAGCAGGTAGATAGATAGGCGAGCATGTGTGTATTTAGGTAAAGGGGTGGGTAGGGTAGGTGTCTATAAAGGCAAGCAGATAGGTCGGTATACCATCAGCAGGCAGCTATGCAGCAGCCGCTTGCCAGGTGTGTGTGTGGGTAGGCGAGGAGGTGGATGAGGAAGGAGGATCGACGAAGAGGCGGGGAGAGGATGGGCGAGTGGGTCGGTGCGTCTGGAGCGGTTGAGCGGTAATTTATGGGTGGAGGGGGAGGGGCTCGGGGAGGAGGGTGCTCGTGGGGGGGGGGCTCGTGTAGAGGGGGGGGGCTCGGGGAGGGCGGGGCTTGGGGTGGGGGTGCTCTTGGGGGGAGGGGCTCGGGGAGGGGGTGTGCTCGTGGGGTGAGGGGGGGAGGGGGTGTGCTCGTGGGGGGAGGGGGGGAGGGGAGGGGGGGTGCTCGTGGGGGGGGGTCACGTGGCGGTGTCGCGCGCCGCGTGTCTCGCGACGCCCCCCACCCCCACCCACTCCCACCGCGCATTCCATCACCGCTAACGAGTCGAGCTCCACTCGTTCCGTCTCCCTACGAACCTCCCACTCCGTCTCCTTCCATCTAAGCCCCTCCGTGTTGCCCCCTCGCACTCTCCTCGCCTCTCTTTCTCTGATTTCCACTCACACAATTGTCAGCTCTCTCTCTCTCCTCTCTGTAAACCTCCATCGAACTCTCTCCCACTCTCGATCTCTGTGTGTGTGTATATTTCCCTGTCACACTCTCTCCATCTCTCTGTATCTCTCACAAATTGATATCTGCATCACTCTGCCACTCTCTCCATCTCTCTCCGTATCTCTCCTTTGCACGCTCTCCATATCTCGACGTGAGAGAGCGTCACAGGATGAGCGGGGAGCGGTGGTGTAGCGGTTAGCGCTACGCTGCGCTACGAACCCGGCGACCAGAGTTCGATTCCCGCTCACGGCCAACACCAGTAACGATTACCTGAACCGGTCCTGGGCCTCCCCTAAGTCGACTCAGCCTCAAATGAGTACCAATATATACAAATCGTCACGAGGGCGTGGTGTTGGCCACCCACCCCCTGCCTTCATAGGTGCTGCTCGCTAACAGCACTTGCCCCTACAGTATATGAAGGGCATACGGGGGATCTTTGTCTTTGGGGGTAGAGAGTGGAACGTGAGACAGACAGACAGAGAGAAAGCTAAGGGAGTAGAGAGAGAAAGTGAGCGAGCGATTGCGGGCGAGTGAGATCGTGAGATCCAGAGAGTGGGGGGAGCAGTCGGGAGGTGTCGGATTGATGCCGTGATGCGGCTGCGTCGTGCATCATCATCACCGCGCCGCTCCCCCGTGCTGCTGCTGCTACTGCTACTGCGACACCGGGCGTAATGGGGCGCGTGAGCGATGACTAACACGGAGGGGACTTTAATCAGGGACAGAGACGAGTGGAGGGACGACGCCGTGACTACGGCCTGCGGGCACAATGCCCACGCGCACAGCGCGTGCGTGCGTGCGGGCACAATCGGAATCGGAATCATCTTCTTGGTTCTTTCGGTAAAGTCACGTAGAAGGGAAGTAATAAAATAATAAAAAATAAAACATAATAAAATAATTCTAGTGAGAAAATAATTCTAGTGAGAATTATTTCATTATGTTTTATTTTTATTATTTTATTACTTCCCTTCTACGTGACTTTTCCGAAATAACCAAGAAGATGAATCCCTGCAGTCACGAAAGCTTTAAATCGAAAAATATTTCGGTAAAGTCACGTAGAAGGGAAGTAATAAAATAATAAAAATAAAACATAATAAAATAATTATAGTGAGAAAATAATTCTAGTGAGAATTATTTTATTATGTTTTATTTTTATTATTGTATTACTTCCCTTCTACGTGACTTTACCGAAAGAACCAAGAAGATGAATCCCTGCAGTCACGAAAGCTTTAAATCGAAACTGAATCGGAATGTTTATTTGGACTGGAGGAGGAATCCAGTGAGCTGTGAAACTACGGGTTTTTTTTTAATTCACGGATGTCAGGTATGGAACCTGGGGTCAGCGAGTTACACCAGCAAACGATACATTAAAAATCAGAGTGCAGAATAGCGACAAAAGTTAGCAAGTGAATAAATATAAATACATTTAAAAATAAAAATTCCTTACAAGTCCGATTAATCACGCTTGGGCAAGGCAGTAGGAACAACTAAACAGTCCCAGGCCACACCAAGATAACCTCCGATTAGCACCGTTGGCTACATACGGTGCGAAAGCAGTTTAACATACATAACACAACAAAGATCCCCCATATAGCCTTAACAGACTGTAGGGGCAAGTGCTGTTAGCGAGCACCTATGAAGGCCGGCACGGCACACGAGGGGGTGGGTGGCCAACACCGCGCCCGGCCGCCTTTGTCTCCGCAGTGGCGATGTTTACACACCGCACCAGGTACTCATTTGAGGCTGAGTCGACCTAGGGGAGGCCCAGAACCGCTCCAGATGATCTCCACCGGTGTTGGTCGTGAGCAGGAATCGAGCCCGGGTCGTCAGGTTCGTAGCGCAGCGTCGCACTAACCACTCCACCACCGCTCCTCACACACACACAGCGGTGAGCGCGCAATGAACCCGGCCCGCCTGAGTTCCATTCCCAGCCCACGGTTGTGATCGGTTGGCGAGTGATGTTTGAAATAGTTCACCGGACAAGCCTCGAGGTTGACTCGAGCGTGACACCGCGACTTTCTGGCGCGGTGTGACCCAACATCGATAGCGGTGGTCAACAACTTCGGGATGAGGCAGCAGGGAGTCTGCATCAGCAGCAGGCCACGCTTTCCCACCTGATGACGGACGCTTGTGTTGCGCCCGAAACGTCGTGATTTATTTTATTTTTTTACACCTACGTGACTTTACCGAAAGAACCAAAGAGTAAGAAAGCGATAGGCAAAAGGCATCCGTTGACGATCCGCGGGCCACTCAGCGGGAGACGATTTAATATCCCGGGAACTGATAGCTCGTTCGTTCAATTAGGAAATAGTTTTGCGGAATGAACCGCAAGCTTTAAAGGTACATATATATACAATTATGAACTCTCGCCGGGCATATGCGTAACCGCACGCCGTCATAAACGCAAGCGAGCGCCTCAAGCCGGTGTTTAAAAAATAAATGTCGAACGCCGAAGCGGCGATGAAATATTTACGCCGCCTGAAATGTTTTTAGAAGATTGCGCGCTTCGCTTTTTTGTATCCACTGGAGCAGTTTTTATTTTTTTATTTTTACACAACACCACCGCAGACATTCATCCAATTAATCTCTCGACAAATATCATTTCGCATTTTCACAGGGAGCGCCCAAATATTTGGTCGGCGCCGTCCTCAGGAGCGTTCATCTGGATTTTCTCAACGATATCGACGATATGGAATGTTACGATACGGCGATTATTGCGATATCAGTTCTATCGTGAAAAAAATTCCGTCGTTGTGTTTTGTACTTTTGTAGTTTTCTTCATATCCAGCGTCAAGTGCGCCCGGTTCACGCAACAAAAAAACGGTCGCAGCTATTTAGATAATTTCTGATCGCTGCATAAAATCCATAGCGCGTTCATAGCGAGCGGAGCATCGGCCAGTCATCTCATTCAGTCGACACGTGGCACCTGCTGGGTTTGTCCCGTGACCTCCTGCCAGCGGGCGTTCGACGCTTCACGTGGCCTTAACGTGCACGTAGCCTGGCACCAGCGACGTAGAGCGAGTGGCTCGCAGTCAGAAGCTTGAGATTTCGATTCCTCGTTGGGGGGCCAGGTGCTGTACTGTAGAGGGTTTTAATGGGAGTTGACTCAACCCATCAACCTATCCAGGTCGATAAAGCGAATTCCACTTTGTCCGCGAAGTCAACAGTGGGGGAACTCTGCCCCTTGCTGTAGGAATGTGGAATTTCCACCAGTAGCTCTACAGAGCCGATGCTCATTTGAGCAGAGGCATCACGTGCACTAGTTTTTATATGTACTATATATTAATGAAATATAACAGTCTATAATAAAGTTTTTTTTTAGGGGGGGAGGGGGGGTTCAATCGCGTGAAAAAAAATGTGTCGTTAAACCCGCCGCCACCCGACACAGTCAATTAGCGAGGTTAGTCACTTCAACAGAACGTGGCCAATGGGTCACCAGTCCAGCACGCCGGGGGAGTGTTGGAGCGTAAACCCACGGCAACATCTCCAATTCAAGTGCCGTGACGTTGTCGCCGATAATGACAACCACCAACGTCATTGGGCGACTGCCAGAATGACCTCTTTGTTTTTGGAGAGACATCTGGGGGTGGACGTGGTAGTGGAGGGGGGGAGGGGCGACCGGGGAAGGGGGGGAAGAATGAAATAACAATTGTTTATTTATTTACGTATGCCCATTGGGTGGTGAGAGACACAGACAGCCCTATTAGGCGGAGAGAAGCGTCTAACGTGGGCTCTTCACGCCATGGGTAATGGTGCCTCAGGGTAGTAGCCAAAGGCGGCCTCCTACTCATCCCACATTTATATTCTCTTCACTAGCGCGCCCCCCCCTCCCCCCCGCTCTGTTGCGTTGTTATTATTTTTATTTATATATATACGGTGTATGATATTGTTGGTTTTTCGAACTTGTATTTATTTCTCGTCTCCGCAATTTTGACAGGGCGAGCCCCCCGCGAGATTATGACACGAGAGACGGTGGTGTGGGAGAGAGAGAGATGAGAGAGAGAGAGAGGCGTAGATGCAACTCACCAAACAATATTCTCGTCCGTGGGATGATTCACCCGGCAGTATTGACACTTTTTTGTTAAATCAAATCAGGGCTTAAATTGTCACTGGATTTTCTTCCCGGCTCGCTGGTCAGACATGGGATGGACACGTAATTAGTAGCCACAGCCGTAGCGAGGGGTGTACTGGATGTGGTGTACCGGGGACAGACGGCTCAGAGGTCAGGAGGTTGAGAGTTGTATTCCTAGTCAACGGGGGGAGGGGTGTAGGTTGACTCAGCCCATCATCTCGACGGGGTCGGTAAAATAAGCACTATCTTGCTCTTTGGTTTTTCCGGTAAAGTCACGTAGGTAGAAACAAAATAAAACAAATCGTGACGTTTCGATCGCAACACAAGCAATCTTCATCAGGTGGAACAACAAAGCACTATCTTGCTTTACGGGGAAGTCAACAATTGTTATCATCATATGATGTAATCGCCCCTGCCATAGGAACGTGGAATGTGCACCGCTGTGAACTGGAGGCGAGCACCGGTTGCTCTCAAGGTCTCATCTGAGTAGAGACATCACGTTTTACTTCGTCGTGGATAAAATAAATATGTCCAAAGCTTCGGTGGCCTTCGATTCTCTTAAAATTCTGGCAAAGGAAGCGAATTCGCCACCTCTCTGCTCGCACTTTGTGTTTTTTTACTGCCAGCGTGTTGTGTTCGTCACACATCGACAGAGAGCCTTCACCATTCGCCTCTTGCAGTGAACTAACTACGGCGCGAGATGGTTGGGCGAAATGAAACGAGATGAGCGGACGAGATCTATGTGTAGACTGAGGTGTTGGTGGTGGTGACGATGCGTGGAATCGATGGAGATGAGTAGATTGATGGGTGGCCGCGGGGAAGTTGAGGACGGGGAAGGCGTTATCCTTTCACGCATAAGTTTGTACGGACGTGTGCATGTTGAACTTCTTTCGCACCGTACGCAGCCAACCATGGGTCACGTGTTCCCGCTGCCACCTTCACAAATCAGAGGGAGCGAGAGAGAGCGACAGAGAGAGAGACATAACGAGAGAGAGCGAGAGAGTGAGCGAGAGAGTGAGCGAGAGGTGGGGTTTTACATAAAGCAAAGTTATTATTTAAAAAAAAATTACGAAATGATGAACGAAGCAAAGTGCCGACTACACCGAGCATCTTTTTGTTTCCACTGATCGTAAAAAAATAGAGACAGAGAGAAAGAGAGAGAAGGTGACGACTCAATTTCTGGAGATGTGACGACACCACGTGTTTGCGCGCAACATTTACGCAGGTTCGGGCACCTCTACCCCCCCACCCATCACCACCACCACCACCTCTGCCGCCATCGTAACGCCTCTTTATTAACTCAACACGTTTTGTGTAATCTCCAGGGTTGTTTGCGGCACTCCGCGGCGTCGTGGCGGATGCATTAAACTGGCACGCAGCGCCCATCGAGACATTGCGGCAAGGTTGTGTAACGTAATAACATCAACAACAACAACATCAACAACAACAACAACACGTATCGCTCGATCGCTCGCGTTTGTGTGCGCGTGCGGTTTTTTTTTTTGGGGGCGGGGGGGCAGAAACGTCGGGAACTTTAAGCGTCGCCTGCCGGCGTTGGAGTCGGTAAGGGGTTGACCGGGGAGAAGGGGGGGGGGACGGGAAAATCTAAAATTGACGTCCGTCAGAGCGACGATTGCCTCTGCGCTCTCTCTCTCCGGTGAATTTGCGTAACGAGAAAAATTGCAAATGTCATAATGGACGGGAGGAGAGGTGGGGGGGGGAGACCGTAAATACATGAAGGTAAAATATGAGAAGTGGTGTTCGAGAGGGAGGCGGCTGTCACCGTGGTGGCGAGAAATGAACTGCCTCGCCTGGTGTACAGAAGAGGTTCGATTTCAAACAAGACGCCTGCTTTTCGATTTAAAGCTTTCGTGACTGCAGGTATTCATCTTCTTGGTTCTTTCGGTAAAGTCACGTAGAAGGGAAGTAATAAAATAATAAAAATAAAACATAATAAAATAATTCTCACGACGTTTCGACCACAACGCAAGCAGCCGTCCTCAGGTGAAACCAGGTCTGTCAGACGCTGTCGCCTCGACAGAGCTGGTTTCACCTGAGGACGGCTGCTTGCGTTGTGGCCGAAACGTCGTGAGAATTATTTTATTATGTTTTATTTTTATTATTTTATTACTTCCCTTCTACGTGACTTTACCGAAAGAACCAAGAAGATGAATCCCTGCAGTCAGGAAAGATTTAAAATAATTTTATTATGTTTTATTTTTATCATTTTATTATTTCCCTTCTACGTGACTTTACCGAAAGAACCAAGAAGATGAATCCCTGCAGTCACGAAAGCTTTAAAATAATTTTATTATGTTTTATTTTTATTATTTTATTATTTCCCTTCTACGTGACTTTACCGAAAGAACCAAGAAGATGAATCCCTGCAGTCACGAAAGCTTTAAAATAATTTTATTATGTTTTATTTTTATTATTCTATTACTTCCCTTCTACGTGACTTTACCGAAAGAACCAAGAAGAAGACGCCTGCTGTATACTTGGAGTTTGCTTGTCTCTCTCGCTCTCTCTATCCGTGCGGTCGCGTGGATATTTCTCGGGGTCCTCCGTTTCTACTCTCCAAATTAAAGGTCAACCATGCGCGTTTAGAGTATTCGGCTACTGCTGTAAATGACCACGTGATGATGAGCCACTTCGTTGAGCTATCATTTGTGGTGGTAAGGTCGCTTCTGAAAAAGAGCTGTATAACTCAGTGGGCCTTACCTGGTTAATACAACATATCTAAATTTCGATTTAAAGCTTTCGTGACTGCAGGGATTCATCTTCTTGGTTCTTTCGGTAAAGTCACGTAGAAGAAGATGAATCCCTGCAGTCACGAAAGCTTTAAATCGAAATATCTAGTCATGGTGAGCACGCTGCTGGGCCTGCAATACAGAGGTCGCTGGTTAGACCCCGTAGCCAGGCGTGAAAGTTTAAACGATGGGGCAAAGTTTCTTTAAAGCCATGCGCCCGCCTTCTCGGTCAGCAAGTCGCGTGTGTTGGGGTAAAGTGTGGGTACCCCTAGATTTGAAGCTTTCGTGACTGCAAGGATTCATATTCTTAGGTTTTTTCGGTAAAGTCACGTAGGTAAACAATTACAATTAAAATTAATAAAAGTAAAATAAAAATAAAATAAAAATCACGACGTTTCGGAGGCAACACAAGCTTCCGTCTTCAGGTGGAACCGTCACAGCCACGACAGCTGTATCAAGTGATGCTTGTATCAGCAATCGTGCTGTGACGGTTCCACCTGAAGACGGAAGCTTGTGTTGCCTCCGAAACGTCGTGATTTTAATTTTATTTTTATTTTACTTTTATTAATTATAATTTTTTACCTACGTGACTTTACCGACAAAACCTAAGAATATGTGGGTACCCCCCCAACTTTTCCAAGATGGAAGAGTAGGCCAAGCACCCCTCTGTAGAGGGAGTCGGGCTCTCTAGAGCTCCCTCTAGCGGAGACCCCGTCCACCACTGCCAACAGTGCGGTGCGGTGGGTGGGGAGTGGTGAAGCAGCAATTGCAGAGGCTGCGCCTTTAACCCGAATAAAAAAAAAGATTCGAATGGCAATGGGTGCCGTTTATTTATTTAATTATTGTTCACGGCTCCAACTCAATTTGCCGGGCGAGTGCCGCTGAGCCTGGGAGCCGTGAGAGCGGACGGCTGGCGAGGGGGACGTGGGGGGGTGGGGTAATTGGCTAAGTGCGATGTTGTGAGGTTTTGTTCGAACATTTTATTTATTTTTTTGCCAAAACTTGAAAACCCCTGGGCGCGTCACTTAACTGGGAGGGCTTTTCCTCGGAGAGAAGAAGAAAGAAGTGGGACTCGATTTTTGCATTTAATTTTTTTTTGTTGCAAATGCGTTTTGTAATGTTATTTCCGTTTCAATCATTACTTCTCGCGAGTGAATGGAGGGTCGAAACGATGACGTGTTTCGAGAACCAGGCAACCCAACCGGTCCTGGCCGCATCGTTCACCCACCCACAGCGACCAGCGTGGTGAAGTATAGTCAACCCCCCCCCCTTCCGCTCCCTATGTCCACCGGCATGTGCCCAATCTCGTGTTCGATCTTTCTCCCCCCTTGCACCATTCCCCTGGAATCAACTTCCCCTGGACACGAAGCAGTCCCCTCTCCTTCATCTCCTTCCGTTCGTCTCTCTCAGCCTCACCACCACTTCTCCATCGCCCATCCCCTTTCTCTTCCCTCCCCTCGCCCCTCCACCTCTTCCCGTCCCTCCCCTGAAGCCCTTTCGCGACCGCCCGCGTGTGCCCTCTTGTCGCGGTCACTCATCCCTCGGACCTTCCACTGCCCTTGCCATCTAAACCACTGTTTCTGTTACCGCTTTTCAACTCTGTTATAGAGTCGCGTTGAGCTAAGCGGCTCTATGAACATAAAATAAATTATGAAATCATCATTATCGGCCATGTGCTGTCCCACCGGATGATGGGATCTCCATACTGTCACTGCCCCTCATGGTCACATGGTGCGTACCACGTCACATCTCCCTCCTGCACAACGAGCCAATCTCATTGCTCCATCTCCGCGACGTGCTCGTAACCCTTGGACGCGTTTCCCTCGTTTGGCTGCTGTTCCGTCACCACTCTCATCCGTCGCCCATTGGCACGTGTTCAAATGGGAAACCCATTCGTCCTGTGTCAATCCACCGCTGGGTGAGGGCATCTTCACACCACACGGATCGTGGGAGTTATGTGACCATACTTCAGCGAGCTGACCAAGTGCGTATTGGCGAAGGCGGGGAGGCATAGACGTGGAAGCGTACAGAGGAAATAATTCGTACAGCTGCATTGCTTTCTATTGCAGAAGGATGGGTGCCTACGGTGGCGAGATGTTAACTAACTCGCCTGGTATACAGGATGGTTGTGGGTTCGATCCCGACCCTGACGCCTGATGTATATTTTGAGTTTGCATGTTCTCACCGTGTTTGCGTGGATTTTTTTCCGGATCCTTTGGGTTTTCCCTACAAGTATTTTTAATTTGGCTACTGCAATACATTTCCACATGATAAGCCACTTCGTTGAGCTATCATTTGTGATAGTCAGGACACATTTTTTTTAAAAAGAGCTATATACCTCAATTGGCCTTGCCTCGTCAAATATTTTTATATCGTTGTAATGGATGATGTCCTTGATTTACCCGGGAAAACCTCGCTGAGCCCCAGGGCTCTTTCTCAGAAGGGTCCTGCCCTCGGGATGCGTGGCCAATTCCTGATTGAGCACTTTGCAAATAATCAATTCTCGGAGTCGACAACACACTCTCCGCCGCCCCATGTGTTTTTTTTTTCGCGTGAGTCGATCGTCCAATTTCTCCAACCGCCAGGAACATTTTCGCTGGAATTTATTAAACCGCTAATGCCGGCGTCAAAGCACATTTTGAACCTCTCCGATGCGTCTCCGGGTTTTTCGTGCCGCGCGTGTTTGTTCGCCACCAAGTCCGACGTTTCGCTCCACGTGCCGGGGAGCTTCTCCGTATTCTTCTGGAAAACGAAGCTCCCAAACGCACGGACCAAAAAAGGTTGAGACGGACGTCATTCCTCGACGTCGACCACGCGGCTCGGCGTGGGCGGATTGTTGAAGGTGGCGGGGGAACCCGGGACCCTTCACTGCTGTCCGTGTGTACGTTGAACTTCTTTCGCACCGTACGTAGCCAACCGTGCTAATCGGAGGTGCGCGGGTAGGACAACCAATTGAACACAGCAACAAAATCATTTCTAACGAAATTACTTTTCACTGATGACAGAGTTCATAGCGCAGTGCGCTAACCGCTGCGCCACCGCTCCACCCCCATGCACTGAAATGTGAGAATTTAAAAAAACGCCAAACATCGAGCCACTACACTCAAACGAGCGCCGTCTTCAGCATCTGGTGCCTATCGAAATTCCACATTGCCATGGCCGGGAAGGGGGGGGGGGGGTGCCTCGGTGTCCTTAGCACCCGGGCAATGAAGCGACTGAACGGCCCTGACGATCAGGATCTGTGTTTCTGTGTTCGAGGCCTCTAACCCCGACCACCCCCCAATTAAATCTCCCCACTGGCACCGAGGAGATCGACGGCTGTTGCCCGGCCACCTCATTACCCACGGGCGGGCAGCCGCTCGCGTTCCGCGCCGGCTTCAGCACTCAATCATTCAGCACGGCACGTCCAGCCTCGACTGGGAGAGCGACCGAGACTCCGCCCGCCACTGGAAGCCACCGATACGCGCGTTTCAAAATTGTGTTGCACGCGACGAGGCAAGACTGCCCGCGGTTGTTTATTCATCTTCTTAGTCGGCTGCTTGCGTTGTGGCCGAAACGTCGTGAGAATTATTTTATTATGTTTTATTTTTATTATTTTATCATTTCCCTTCTACGTGACTTTACCGAAAGAACCAAGAAGACTTCTTAGTCCTCTTCTACTTCCCCTTTCATTTTGTTCGTCTTCGTCTTTTTCATCTTCTTTCTTTACGCTCTTTTTCTTTTTTTTCTTATTCTTCGTCTTCATCCGCTTCTTTCTCCTCTTCTTATTCTCCTTCATATTCCTTCATCCTCTTCTTCTTCTTCTATTTCTTTCGTACGACGAGAGATTTGCCCAGGTAACAAACCGCGTCAGGAGCAGCCGAGTCGTGTCATCGTCGCCGTAACGCCGCCTGCGTGTTCGTGGATCGGGGCCGTCGCCGCCGTGACGTTTCGAACGTTCAAATTCCTCCGCCGTACAGGTGTTGTTGGCAGGCATAGGCGGGCAGGAAGCACGGGGTCAAGTGGGTGGGTGGGTAGGAGTGTAAATACGTTGAACTTCTTTCGCACCATACGTAGCTAATCGGAGGTGCGGACCTGTGTAAACATCGCCACTGGGGAGACAAAGGCGGCCGCGCGTGGTGCTGCCCACCAACCTCCTCGTGTGTCGTGCCGGCCTCCATAGGTGCCACGCACGAACAGCACTTGTCCCAAAAATATGTTGAGGCTATACGGGGGATCTTCGTATTTGCCTCTTAGGAAAAAGGACTGTGCATGTGCGCGCACAGGGGTTCAAACTAACAGCGGGCGTCTTGGCCACCGTGACCACGGTCGCCATCGCCAGCTTGGCGGGTTTCAACGTCAGACCCTCTCCACGTGTCGCGGTTCCATCGTTCTTGATGAGAATCAGCGACAGCGTGCGCCGGGCGTGGGTTGGGCCGCGTGAATTTTTTTCTCCCAGCGAAGCCGACGACAACGAAGACGATGATGACGACGACGACGATGATGATGATGATGACGACGACGACGATAAATAACCTTTACGCAGGAGCCAGAGACCCCTGATTAATGAACACCGCTGCGTTGTCGGACTCGGGCAATGAAAAATTCCTGGCCATAGAGTTTCGCTAATTGCCCTCGACCTGGTTAAACGGGGAGCCTCGACCCTATAAATCACGAAGAAATTAATATTTATACGCCGGGTGCGCGCGCGCGCGCATGCCCGTGCGCGTTCTCTAGATTTAGCGTCTGCGTTCAGAGTTGTGCACGCGCGCGCGCGCGTGCGTGTTTGTGTAATGTGGTTTTGGGTGGGCGGGAGCGGTGGCGCAGCGGTTAGCGCTCCGCGCTACGACCCCGGCCGCCCCCGAGTTCGATTCCCGCTCACGGCCACCAACGCAAGTGACGATTATCGGAACCGGTCCTGGGCGTCGTCTAGGTTGGCTCAGCCTGAAATGAGTACCTGGCGTGGTGTGTAAACGTCGCCGCTGAGAAGACAAACGCGGTCGGGCGTGGTGCTGGCCACACACCGCCTCGTGTACCGTGCCAGCTTTTAAAGTTGCTGCTCGCGAATAGCACTTGCCCATACAGTCTGTTAAGGCTATACGAGGGATCTTTGTCTTTAGGTATTGGGAACGGTGGGACAGTGGGTTAGCGCAGCGTGCTGCGAACTCGGTGACTTGAGTTCGATTCCATAACCACGCGATAACATCAACGGCGAATATCTGAACCGGTCCCAGGTCCTGGCCTTCCCCTGGGTCAACTCAGCCTTAAATGAGTACCTTGCCATCAGCACTGGGGGTTAAAAATGCAGCTGGGCTTGGTGATAGTCATACCACCCTCTTGTACTCCGTGCTGGTCTTCATACTGTAGGCAATTGTCCCAACGGTCTAAGAAAGCAAAACAGTGGATCTTTGTCCTTTACCATTGTGTGTAATAGGTGCTCGCTAACATGAATTGCCCTTGCAGTCTGTTAAAGGTACATCACTATCGAGTCATAACTGGGACTGTCTTGAACTTCGCCTGGGTCAGTTCAGCCTAAACTAAGTACCTGGAGCGGGGTGTACAAGGTATGAATGTGTCATGCCAGAGACACGTATGTTTTGCAAAAATAACTTTTTTTTTTAAATGTATCACAAAGTGTGCCAGTAATGATAATGATCACTTTGTAAGTTTGATCTCTGAAGCAGACGACGTCTAAAAACATCGTAGACAAGTGTAATCGGCACACGAGGCTGTCTGCACGTGTGTGCTTAACACACACACACACACATGCAATTAACCCCATTTTCCGAAGCACTCCAGGCCAGCCCATCACGAGCGATGTAATTAGATTAATTTTCACCGCGTGAATTAAACACCGATGCACTGGGGCATCGTGTCGTGCAAAGGTGATCATAGAGATTGCTTCCCTCGCTTCTACACCACCACTTCAACAACAATCACCACCACTTCAACAACAATCATTACCACTTTAACAACAACAACAACCACCACCACCACCAACCACTTCAACGGCCACCACCACTACCACCACCTCAGTGCTTCCGCACACTCTATCTACCACCACTTCCACCACCAATACCCCCCGCTCAGCCTAAACCACCACAACAACTACCATACCCAGCAATCACCACCCCCCCACCACCACCTCCGCCATCACCAACACCACCACCTCCTCCCCGCTCCCTGCAAACGTCGTATCAGCACCCGGGAGCTCACAGCGAAGGCGTCCACTTAATCAGTGTCCTGCCCGCATCAGCCCTGATCTGCGCTGCTACGGCTAATTGGTCTCCGATAAACAAACAGTGGAGCCAGGGAGATGCAGGGAGGTGTGGGAGGGGGGGTGAGGTTGGAGGGGGGGGGGAGGGAGTGGAGGGGGGCGTGGGGGGCTCTTGCCGGGTGGTTGTGGAAGGGTAGAGGTGTGATGTGGGGGTCATGGTGGTAGCGGTGTTGATGGTGCCGTTACTCTGCTGCCGTCATGCGCTGTGGCAAGTGGGGACGGCTCACTTTGTAAGTGTGATCCTCACGCCGCTGACGGTCCCTCCCGCTAGAGGGAGCGCTAGAGGGCCCCTCTAGTCACGGGCCACACGCACTCGTGCACGGGAGTTGACATTTTCACTCCTTAATCTCGGTGGTGGTGGTGATCGTACTCTCTGGCACGACGTTCTCTCCTTTTGGCTGCCATTCCGTCACTGACCTCGCCCCGTAGGCGATCGTCCCTCTCTAGCCGCGGGTTGTGCTGCACAAGTTCGCTGTGCAGTGGAACGAGACGCGTCTGAGTTGTGGTCTCCTCCCTGGTCGTTCAGTGTCATCCAAGCGCGCATCTCTCCGCGTGACCTTATGCACTTTGCAACTTTACCCCCGACCCCCCCTCCCCCCACAATTTTCTTTGTCCGTGTCAATTTCTCAAATACACGTGTCACAGCAAAGTCACATACAATGATTACCAACTTTCTTCTCTAAGGCACATTGGAATGTCGCGTTTCCATATCAAATACAATTGGCAAATAGCGCTCCGTCCATCTCGCCTTTGTTCGCCTCTTTGTTTTCATTATTTTATTTTTCTTAACCTGGTCGACACTCAATAATTGCCCGAGGTAGTCAAGTTAATAAAAAAAGAAATTGGTTAACATGTGGCGCTTTACTGACACAAATCTGCCACCCAACGCGCAATCACATTCGCATATTAATACAGGAATACTATCTTCAAATCTAGAAGGAAAACTATCAATAAAATGATTTGTAACACGCACAAATTTCGGAAAAAGGACAAATCCTTCCTCGTTCGATCGCGAAACTGGGAGGTAGGCGCAGAAATCCTCTTCCAAGTTGTGTCACCCATCACATGCGAATCTTTTCCTGTCGTTTCATCCGACTCGTTGGACTCGACTTTTTCTTGGGCCCGTCCCAGTGAAATTCCTCCCTCGTTTCTTGTGGTTAATTTTCAGGCAATTCGGCGGTTGAGTTTTTAAATCGAGGGTCAACACTTGGGCCCGTCACACTACTGTGGAATGACATCACGGACCGCCGTCTGTGGGCACCGTTCAGCGCGCACCCGCCGCAAATTCGCGTGCCGAAAGTTTGACCTCATGAAAGAGTATCTAATTACGCACGCATATTGAGCGATAGGAGAAAGATAAGATGGGCTGTCCAATAAGACGGATTTGTTAAAAAATAATCTTTTAATCATGAAGTAACACTGAAGCCGGCCCTCGGGAACATCTTAATAATAATAATTATTGCCCTCAGTCACGACACGGGGCGCCAATCCGCCCGGCGATTTTGTGTCTCTGCCAAAGAATATGACTTCATCACGACCGCCGTGTAAAATGCAAATCAGCCCCTACGAGTCACACCCCCCCCACCGCCACCCTGGCCCGCCTGCCAGTCCCAGCGACAGGTCAAGACATCGGATCCTGGGGGGAGGGGGGGGCAAGCCTCAGAACGAGCGGCCATAAATGTCCCTCTCCCCTTTGTGTCCTCTCTCGGCATGCGGCCGTGGCGTAATAGCACACGGCAGGTCACGTACGGCGGGGGTGGGGTAAAGTGTGGATGTTCCCACCTATTTACAAGAAGTGTGGCCAGCATATGGAAGAGTAGGCCAAGATGACCCTCTGGATCGGGGCCTCTCTAGAGCTCCCCTCGAGCGGAGTTGCTTCCGCCAGCGATGGTGTGAGCGAGCAATTGCAGGGATGCGCCTTTAGCGCGCATTTTTGTTTTCAGCCATGCTCCCACGATCCTTTCTTTCGCTTGAACTCCGCGGCCTCCTACTGACTAACACCACTACACAGGGCCCGGCTGAGTTCGATGCTGGCCTGGGGCTGGCCAGGTATCACGGGGGCATTCAAATAATGTGACTGCACGCACAACCACAGCTGGATTCAGTTTAAGGGGGGGCCGGGGGGGACAACAGGGTAGGAGCTCTCTATATTGTAATTTGTAATTCCTTCCCTTCACTGTTTTACCCACCACCAATGCCGGACGCCAATCACCATCCCCCCCCCCCCCCCCCCCCGCTTTGGTTATTCACCTTGGTCATTCCAGCTGTAGCTTTTATTTTAAGTGAGACATACGAATTTTATAAATGAAAGTTGAAAAAAAATTGTTTTATGTCGGCACGTACCCCGATCGTGGCACACGGAGTGATGCTGCAGACATAACTACCAAATTACACTTTGGGATTCATCTTAGTGTCACAGTGGAGCTTTTCAACCGTTATAAAGTAGTATGTGTCCTGAATATATATATATTGTGGGATAGTGGGGCGGGGGCTCCTAAAGCCCCCCCCCCCCCCACCAAGGCGCGTAATTTCAGGCAGAGTCGCCACCGTTCCCTTTCCCCATCGTCACCGCCAACTTCGGAGAAACTTGTGAAAATGGGGGACAGTAACCGCGTGGTTTCATAATTACAGCCGCGATGATTTACACGGCGCGGGGTCACTCTGCGCGTGACCCTGGCGCTCGCGAGAGATATAAAAAGAGATCGAGAGAGAGTGGCGCGAGTAATAAAGTTGCTTAATTTTAAGACCGAGATGGCCAGTGCCCGGTTTGCCTCCAGCAGAAACCAGCACATGGAGATTTTCTTTTCTCTCTCTCTTAAATACTGCCTCTATAATTACCGTGCCCGCGCGCGCGTGTGTGTGTGTGCGTGTGTGTCTTTGTGAGCGCGTGGGCACGTGTACGTGTGAAATACATTGCCGCGTTCTTACTGCCATAAGCGGTAATATAACATTTTTACAAAATGAACTTAAAAAAATAAATCTTTATACTTTATCGTATTTCAATACGAGTGGCAGTCAGCGAATTTTCCTCGCAATAAGTGGTGCGGAGATTATGAGCGTTATGAGCATCTGCAATTTAACACAACTATGGTAAATTAGTAGTTTTTAAATAAGGAGAAAAACAAATACAGTGTCCGAATGGAATATTCCAAATGTAGAACATTTCCAGAACGAAAATTGCGGTTTTTTTTATTCTAATATCTTTGCCTGTTTAATAAGTATACTTAACACCACAGACCCCAGGTATCATTGACGAAAGAAAATAATAAATGTGAAACGGGCTCTGGCCAGGTTAAATAAAATAAAAACGTCTGCATATGATTTTTGTACAATTTTGCTGTGTTGCTATGGCTGGCCATTAAACAAAGACTGTCACTGCATCGCACGCTTTCAAATGCGCTTCCGTGGCCGTCTGGAACGCTCCTTCTTCCGATATTAGGAAGCCACTGGAGAAACGCACTTTTAAATCATCTAGATCAGTGGTTCTTAACATTTACTGAAGCCTGCACCCCTTTCGTTTTCAATCGTTAAAAAAGTATAATGCAAAAAAAATACAGAGGTTTTATGAAACAAAGTAGTTGCACTTACTTGCCCGTGCTTTAATTTGCGTTCTCAATTATGTAACTTCTAAAATAATCTGGCAATGTCTCGCACAAAAGGGCATCTCGCATCCCCAGGGGGTGCGTGCACCTCAGATTAAGAACCACTGGTCTAAATTTTGATTTAAAGCTTTCGTGACTGCAGGGATTCATATTCTTGGTTCTTTCGGTAAAGTCACGTAGAAAGGAAATAATAAAATAAAAAATATATAAAACAATAAAAACATTCTCACGACGTTTCGACTGCAACACAAACAATCATCATCAGGTGTGAAATCCACAGCAATAAAATTTGAATTTTCTTGAATTTTCTTGCCGTGGATTTTTTTAATTTGAATTTTCTTGCTGTGGATTTCACACCTGATGATGATTGCTTGTGTTGCAGCCGAAACGTCGTGAGAATTTGTATTGTTTTATATTTCTATTCTTTTATTATTTCCCTTCTACGTGACTTTACCGAAAGAACCAAGAATATGAACCACTGGTCTAGATTGAAAACTAATTTCTTTAAAAACTGTCTGCTGTGTTTAGTCTGTTGTCCTTCGCCGGCACCTCCGATTAGCACAGTTGGCTACGTACGGTGCGAAAAAAGTTCAACAAACATACATGAGTGGGTTCAGCAGTGTGGGGTTAACGACCGTAACCCAACGGTGGCGTTTGTTTATCTGAACACACAGTGCTGATGAGACTCAAACCTTAGCCCAGGGTTAATTGATCTCTTGATCAAATCCTGCTGAAAAAGGCCTCGATGCAGAAGACCAGGTAGGATGGAATTAATTGTAATTTTATATTCACGCGGTGAGACAGGCTTTTTTTCATTCGTTTTTGTAATAAGTTCATTTAGAAGGTAAGGATTCGATAAGTAACGCCAAATAATGACTGTATTGAGCTTAAAATAAACGCATTATGTGTTGATAGGTAATTATACATTCCTTTTAATACATAAATTACCGTTACGACTGTTGTAATCCATGGAAACTCGGAGCCTATTTTGTTGTAACATCACCACGTACTTAAATATAGTTCTAAAATAACGTTTGGAGAACAAAAATACAACAATTGTATCTGCAAAGTAAGTGCATGCTTGTGAGAGTATGCGGCGTGCTAACGGCACTCGCACACACACGGAACGGCAGAGTCGCGTTAACCGCGCTGCGCTACGAACCCGGCCAGCCGAGTTCGATTCCCGCTCACGGCCAACACCGGTGACGATTATCTGAACCGGTCGTGGGCCTCCCTTAGGTCGACTCAGCCTCAAATGAGTTCCCGGTGCGGTGTCTAGTAAACATCGCCACTGGGGAGACAAAGGCGGTCGGGCGTGGTTGCTGGCCACCCACCCCCTTTGCGTGCCGTGCCGGCCTTCATAGGTGCTGCTCGCTAACAGCACTTGCCCCAACAGTCTGTCGAGGCTACACGGGGGATCTTTGTCTTTGTTTTGTGCCTCGTAGCCGAGAAGGGAGTTACTTTTTTTGCGTTTCATTTGTCGACAAAAATTGCGGGCATTGTTTGCGGGAATTGTGCAATTTTTGCATTTCTGCTTTTCTTTGACAAACAAGCTGGGCCAACCCTCTTTATTTATTGCCGTTCGAGACACCCGGCACATCACACACATTTTTCCTGCACTCCTCACCATTGTTTCGTGCGCGCGTGTCAGAGTTGAGACAAACGAAGCCACATCCTCCAAACCCAGCCGCTAATTTCGACGCCAAGCACCACCACCACCACCAAGCACCACCACCACCACCACCATCATTGCCACCATCCCATACCATCAAACAGCAATGCCACAACCTCCACCACTGCAACTACCATCGCGACCATCACCAATGCCATCATTACTATGATTCCCATCACCACCACCACCACCATTACTACCATCGCCTCCACGTCCTCCACCACCGCCACTAACACCACCATTACCACCACCACTACTATACCTACTATCAGCACAACAATCGATTGGGTCATTATGATTAGTACCATTACCACCACCACTACCAATCATCTCCTCCACCACTACTACCACTGCCAGTACCCCCACCATTACACCTACAATCTCGACTGTCACCACCACCATCGTCACTATCAACATCTTCACAATGTTTTCCACCACTATCACTTCATCTCTATCATGTCCACCACCGCCTACTTCACCACGACCATCAACTTTCCGTATTCCTGTGCCGTTACTGCCACCACCACCGGTACAAAAACAGGCTAAAGTTGTAGTGTTTTTTTAAATATAGATTTCTCCCAAACATTTGTGAAGAATAGTTCACTGATTTAGCCCACCGGTGTGTTGAAGCCTCAAATCGTTGCACCTGATGAGTTGATGAGTTAATGATGACGTCACCCTGCTGCTGCTCTATATAAGGACGGGAGACAGAGCAGAGCCTCACCATTCTGGCGAATTGCCCGATGATGCTGGATGCAATTACCAGCGAAACGTCGTACAACTCAAAAAATTGTAAATGTTGTGGTTTCACGCTTCAACACACCGGTGGGCTAAAGCAGTGAACTATTTGTATTTTGTCAACGTGACACTTTTTTACTGATTGGCCGTGTCGGGTGGTGGAGGGTTACGACACATTTATAAATAACGCGATCTAAACCCCAAAACGCTGATTATGAATAATATTGGTCGCGAAAGCCTGCTACGTGTTACACTCATTTGTGAAGAAGGCTGCCTCCCCACCAACTCACAAACTGTGCTCGCGATTTATTCTTTAAAAAAAAATCTACAACCGATATGGATGCAATTCACCAGTAACCATTCAACGTTGGTTGGAACCGTTTGGCCAACGTTGTTCCAACGTTCGGTTTTTACTCGGTCCCCAACTTTTAATCCATATAGCTCGTAACAACCCACATTTCTCACTCTATCAACCTCTCACACTCTCACTTTTTCCCCCTTCACACTCTTTCCTTTAACTTTGTCTCACTTCACCTCACACTTTGCCTCACCACTCATTCACATCTCCCACTCTCCCCTCAAACTCTATCACTCTCTCAACTTTCTCTCACTCATCTTCTTGGTTCTTTCGGTTAAGTCACGTAGAAGGGAAATAATAAAATAATAAAAATAAAACATAATAAAATAATTCTCACGACGTTTCTTATTTTATTATGTTTTATTTTTATTATTTTATTATTTCCCTTCTACGTGACTTTACCGAAAGAACCAAGAAGATGAATCCCTGCAGTCACGAAAGCTTTAAATCGAAATTTCTCTCACTCTTTCAACTTTCCATCACACTCTCTGAACTTTCTCTCACACACACTCCCTCACACTCTCTCAACTTTCCCTCACGTTCTCACTTTCTCTTTAATTCCCTTCACACTCTTAACTCCTCCTCACTCTCTTTCATTTCCCTCACACTCTCTCAACTCCCCCCTCTCAACAATCCCTCAAACTAGATTTGAAGTTTATTCTATTTCTACGTGACTTTACCGAATGAACCAAAGAGTATGTATCCCTGAAACTCTCCTAACTTTCTCTCACACTCTCTCTCATTTACCTCAACACTCTCTGTAATTCTCATCACACTCCCTCACACTTTCTTGCGCCACAAGCGTCTACAGAAGAGAGAGAGAGACAGACAGACAGACAGAGAGAGTTGGGTGGTGGTGGTGGTTGGTGGTGGTGGGTGGAGGCCGAGCGAGGCCGGGCGAGGTGGTGGTGGTGGGGAGGAGAATTGGGGGGGGGGGGGGGGCTCAGGCTGCGAGCTGCAGCCATCATCATCAATCAAAGAAGGCCCACTGGCCGTGCAGAGCCGCCCCTGCCCAGGGCCTAAGGGCCCACGCGGGAACCTCAGATTAATTACCTCGGGCGAGACTCAGCGCCGCCTCAAGACGGAGGGGAGAGCGCCGGGCAATGAGAGGGGCTGAGCCGGGCACCAGCAACGCAGCCGTGTCCATCACTGCCCGCACGTGTGGGCCCCCTCCTCGGTGTGAGTCCGTGTGCTTGGCGGAGCGGTGGCGCAGCGGTTAGCGCGCCGCGCTACGAAACCACCACGGGCACCACACGACCCACGGGCGAACCGAGTCACCCATCCATTCCCGCTCACGGCCAACAAATGTCGTGGGTGAGGAACGGAGGTCGCAACCGGGTACCCGATACCCGTACCCTACCCGATACCCGGCTACTCGTACCCGGCCGGGTACGGGTACCCGTTTGCGATCCTGTTGCGGCCGGGTACGGGTACGGGTAAGGAATCAAACCCCGTTTGCGACCTCTGGTGAGGAATCGTCCGAAGCCCATGGTCATTGCGCTTCGCTCCGCGTCGATTTGGGCTCGATTGAGTGCAGCGTCCTGGCGCGGAGTGTAGATTCGACAGTGGGGAGACAAAGGCGGCCGGGCGTGGTGCTGGCCACTCACCCCCTCGTGTGCCGCGCCGGCCTTCATTATGTTTGCTACTCGCTAGCAGCACTTGGCCCGACACTCTGTGAGGTTCTAAACTATAAACAACAATCGTCATCAGGTAGAACTACATTTGAGAGAGAGACACAACACAGGTGTGAATCCAGCCGCTGGCTTCATGGCACAGCGAGTGAATTCCTCCCGTGCCCTCGGAGTTTGCTCGCGATGGACACGGCGTTCATTCAGAGACCCCGGTGATGGAGAAGCCCATAGACTCGCACAGAGACCTGTACACTCACACAGAGACCCATAGATTCATACAGTGGCATTCATACGGAGATCCATAGACTCATACAGAGATTCATACACTCGCACAGACACCCGTACACTCACACAGAGACCCATAGATTCATACAGTGGCATTCATACAGAGATCCATAGACTCATACAGAGATGCATACACTCGCACAGACACCCGTACACTCACACAGAGATCCAAAGACTCACACAGAGACCCATAGACTAACACAGACACCCATATACTCACACAGAGACCCATAGACTTACACAGAGACCCACACATTTACACAGACACCCATAGACTCACACAGAGAACCCGTACACTCACACAGAGACCCATAGATTCATACAGTGGCATTCATACAGAGATCCATAGACTCATACAGAGATTCATACACTCGCACAGACACCCGTACACTCACACAGAGATCCAAAGACTCACACAGAGACCCATAGACTAACACAGACACCCATATACTCACACAGAGACTCATAGACTTACACAGAGACCCACACATTTACACAGACACCCATAGACTCACAAAGAGAACCCGTACACTCACACAGAGACCCACACATTTACACAGAGACCCATAGACTCGTACAGAGACCCGTACACTAACACAGAGATCCATAGACTCACACAGAGACCTAGACTCACACAGAGACCCACACATTTACACAGAGACCCATAGACGTGCACAGAGACCCATAGACTCATAGAGATCCAAAGACTCATACAGAGACCCATAGACTCACATAGAGACCCATAAACTCATACAGAGACATTCACACAGAGATCCATAGACTCGCACAGACACCCATAGACTCGCACAGAGACCCATAGACTCACACATTAAGCCATAGACTCACGCAGACACCCATAGACTCGCACATAGACCCATAGACTCACACAGAGACCAATATACTCGCACAGAAACCCATAGACTCACACATGAAGCCATAGACTCGCACAGAGACTTATAGATTCAGAATCTGTATTTAGACTGCAAGAATCCGGTGAACTATAAAGCTCTTTTTCACAGATGTCCAGTATTTCAGTCACACTAAAAATAACAAATCCTCTTGATTTTCCCCCATAGTGGTATCCATCCTAGTGAGATCAATTTTCAGTCAGGGCACGAACTCGGCATGTAAGAAATTTTAACCGCTAGTATATAGTTTAAATAAATCGAACCATGCTATGAATTACAACGAGTTAAAATACTCTCCGTCCACACATCCCCCCCACCCCTTGCGCATCACCTTCTCGTGAAAAAGGCGCAGCGAGATTCGTCGACGCGTTTCGTGTTGTGGATTAAACCGAGAATTGACTATCATTAGAATTTGTTATCGTCAGCAAGGGGTGGTCATTTAGCAAAAAAAAAAAAGCGGCATACGGCTTCCAAATTAACATGAACATTTGCACTCCCCCTACGAATATCAATGAGGTTAGCGGGCAATACATTTAGCCGGCTGCAGCAACAACAACAACAACAAACCCGCTAGCACGTGGGTGCACGCTACGCACACATATTTACACTAACAGCTGGCGAGGACTGAGAGGTGAATTAATCACACCTGTATTACGTCACAATGAGGGGGGGGGGGAGTGGGGAGGGGGTGCAGGTGGAGTGGGAGGAGAAGGCGTAGGGGGGAGGGGATGTTACTTTTTATTTGTCCGATATCAGCCAAATATTCTGATGCGTCGGCACGGATGCAGCACTTACGCGCTGCTGTACACGGACAAGCTTTGCTCATCATCGCTCTCACGACGAGGAGCGATAAAATTACCGTCGGTCCGTTTCATTATCTTGGAAACGGTTATCATGCATTGAGGGACAGAGGTGACGGGATAGCTTGGCGGTCGTGGTGTAGGGGTTAACGCTACACGGCCACCAACATCAGCGGCGATTATCCGAACCGGCCTCCCCTAGGTCGACTCAGCCTCAAATTAGGTCCTGGTGTGGTGTGTAAACATCATCACTGGGTAGACAAAGGCGGCCGGGCGTGGTGATGGCCACCCCCTCGTGCGCCGTTCCGGCCTTCATAGGTGCTCGTTAACAGCGCTTGCCCCAAGTGTGTTAAGGCTACACGGGACATCTTTGTCTTCGTTATAGCACCACCGAGCCGCGACCGCTCAGAGAGCCTGGGTTCGAATCCAGGTTCCAGATGCCCACCGGTGACACGACAGGCAGAGGAACAAAAATCGTCAATTAGTAATAAACTCACCGCACATGTCATTATCACCGCCTCCATCGGCCGTCCTGATGACAGCCGATGAAGGTGGTGATTGTCGTCGTTGCCCCCGGGACCTCCGATTAGCACGCTTGGCTACGTTCGATGCGAAAGAAGTTCAATATATGTACATACAGCCATCATCTATCCACTGCTGAATGAAAGCCTCCCCCAGCTGTAACCGTCGCCTCGCGCTCTTCCGATGCCACGATCCGTCTCTCGCTCCCGCACGCGAGCCGATCTCACCGCTCCTTGCGTGTCGATATCTCCTTCGGCTGCAACCTCCTTTGATAACACTGGTCAACACACTTTTTCTGGGTTTAATGTAATTTTGGGGTGCTGATTCCAAAACTGGAATCAGTTTTTGTCTATCACATCAGGTTTTTGAGATATCAAATATTGCATTTTCAATAAAAACTGCGGAAGAAAAATATTAAATAAATGTGGATATCTACATAAAATGATATTATAAACAAACTATCCTAAAAATACAGTACCGTATTTTAACACTAAAGCAGTCACTGACTCGCAACAACTTGCAATCATAAGTGACAGAGTTAATTTCGGGTAAAATCAATGAAAATGGGGTATGCCGATAGCATACAAATGGGATGTGATAAAGCAAATCTGAGATCAGATTTGGAATCAGCACCCTGAAATTAGTCTAAAACAGCTGCAAAAGTCCAGGCCAGAAAAAAATGTTTTTTTTTTTTGTTGACCAGTGTAATCTCTTGACCACCGGCCTCCGAGCGACATTCTCTGCCCCAATCCCCCAGAGATGTTAATTACCCCGCCTGGTAATACAACAAACAGGAGGTCGTGGGTTTGGTATAAGGAAGCCAAAAATGGATTCCCTACGGCTACGAGGCCCTCTGCCACAACGATATGGAATTTCCACTGCTGGATCAGAACTGCCATTGGCTCCGGCTGAATGATGCGACACTGCCATTATGAGTCTCCCTGAGAGAGAGAGGAAGATTCCAGCACTTTAACCCAGAACCGAGCAAGTGTCGGCTCGCTGTCTCTGACACGGTAATGATGAACCCCTTGACGGAGTGAGAGACACCCAACCCTAAAGCTTGAAGCCAGCATCTCAGCGGCGTGAGCTGAGTGTCTCCGACAAGGCCATTATGAACTCTCTGACAGAGAAACAGACGAACCACTCCCAGAGCTTGAACCCGGGGCGGCGGTAGTGATGGCAGTGATTCTTACACAGCCACGATGTACCTTTGACACCACCCCCGAACATTCAGCTCGATGGAGAGAGACAGAGACCCAGCCCTCAGCACTCCTTTTCCGTGTCTCCGGCGTGGCCATAATGTGTCTCTTGACGCAGCGCGCGAGAGGACACGCAGCCCTCTGACATTAACCCGACAACTAAACGGACGTAACTTGCAGCAGGGCGACGCGATGGCGAGATGTTAACTACCTCGCCTGGTGTACAGGATGTCGTATGTTCCATCCCGACCCTGACGCCTACTGCTGTATATTTGAAGTTTGCGTGTCAATCTCTCTCTCTCTCCGTGGTCGCGTGGATTTTTCTCCCCGGGTTTTCCCCCTCTTACATGTAGAATCAAACACGCGTTCAGAGTATTTGGGCTGCGAATACATTTCCACGCGATGAGCCATTTAGTTGAACTATCATTTGCGATTGCCAGGGCGCTTCTAGAAAAATAAGCTACATAGCTCAGTGGGACCTTTACCGGATAAAATAAAAAAATATATATATAGTTTTGTTTAAGTTGTATCTGTGACATGGCCAACAAGACGCTGCACCGTTGAATGCGCGCGCGGTCACCTCCCAGTTCGAACGCGGCGTCTTCGTCGTGCCGCGTGGCCGTCTCCCGCTCGTTCACGCAGCAGTCGCTCGTCACATAAATAAAGTCGTGGGGGGGGGGGGGCGCGTGGGATGACGGCGTCTGTAGGTGGCAGGGAGATCTGCCCGGCTGTCTGAAGCCGAGGATAAATCCTGCTAACAAGCAGCGGCAGCTTGGGGTACTTTTAAACGCATTCGCCCGCGCGCGTTCGAGAGCGCGTGATTGTGCGCGCGCGTGCGTTTGGAGCGGTGGCGCAGCGGTTAGCGCGCTGCGCTACGGAGCCGTGGCGACAGGAGTTCAATTCCCGCTCAGTGACGATTATCCGAATCGGTCGTGGGCCTCCCCTAGGTCGACTCAGCCTCAAATGAGTACCTGGCGCCGTGTGTATAAACAAGGCGGCCGGGCGTGGTGCTGGTCACCTACCCCGTCTTCGTGTGCCGGCCTTCATAGGTGCTCGCTAACAGCACTTGCCCTAACAGTCTGTTGAGGCTATATACGGGGGAGGGGGGGGGGGGTCTTTGTATTTGTGTGTGTGCGCGTGCCGATATAAGTCTTCTTAATTCAAGCCGCCTGCTCCCCCGTACCAAAGTGGCGACATGACCTCACGATGCCCCCTGCTCTCCATCCAAGGCGAAGCGGCCAATTTGTCGCCGAGAAACGCGGCCGTTTTTTTAGGGGGGGGGGGGGGGGGGGGGACCACAGCTAATGAGGATGGGGGGGGGGTCGCTTTGTGGGGTCAACGAGGCGAGTTGACGGTTGACCTCACACCTCCATCGCCCCCCCCCCCCCAACCTAGCCCCTTGCCCCCACCCACCCCCACCCCAGCCCAACCCCCCATCCCTAACCCTTCCCGGACGGACACACACAAATCACACGCGCGCATCGCAGAGGTCCGTCCGACTCCCTCCATCCCTGGCGGCTTCCTTCCTCCTCCTGCCTCCTGCCTCCTTCCCCGCCGTTTAGCCCGGCTGACTCTTGCGGGCAACTGCAGCTCGCGAGCCCCGATTAAGGGCCGGTGGGTGCGAACACACGCGCATCAGGGTGGAGTGGCTGGTAAAAGTAAAACAAAAAAACACACTAAAACTCGCGCCCGGCCACCTTTGTCTCTGCGGTAACGATGCAGACGTGTAAACCAGTCTATTTGGAGGTGCAGGTTGGGGTCGGTGGTTCATGCCAAGATGGGGATGAAATGTGTTGTATGTGTGTTGGGGGAGCGGTGGTGCAGCGGTTAGCGCGCTGCGTTCCGAACCTGGTGACTCGAGTTTTATTCCTGCTCACGGCGAAACCCAGTGACGACTATTATAAACCGGTCCTGGGCCTCTCCGAGGTCGACTCAGTCTCAAATGAGTACTTGGTGCAGTGTAAAAAAACATCACCAGTGGGGAGACAAAGACGCTCGGGCGTGATGCTGGCAACTCCACCACCTAATGTGCCGTGCCGGCCTTCATAGATGCACTCTGACAGCACTTGCCCTAATAGTCGAAGGCAACACGGGAGAAATTTGTATTTGAATGCTTATCCGTCGTAAGCAAAGCAAGCAAGACCCTCCTGAAAAAAATAAATCTTGAGACTCAAGCGAAGATTTGCTGTCTTCTTGGTTCTTTCGGTAAAGTCACGTAGAATGGAAATAATAAAAGAATAAAAATAAAACATAAATAATTCTCACGACGTTTCGGCCACAACGCAAGCAGTCTGAATGACTCTGTCTTCTCGACAGACCTGTTCTTCACCTGAGGACGGCTGCTTGCGTTGTGGCCGAAACGTCGTGAGAATTATTTTATAATGTTTTATTTTTATTATTTTCACTCTACGTGACTTTACCGAAAGAACCAAGAAGATGAATTCCTGCAGTCACGAAAGCTTTAAATCGAAGATTTGCTGGTTACAGAATTAAATAAATTCGTCGCCATCATCAACAGCCATGACTTATCCACTGCTGGACGAAGTCCTCCACGAGGGACATCATCACGGTCCCGTCACACAACATTCCACCTCGCGCCTGCACACGAGCCCACTCCAGCACTCCATAAACCGGTTAGCATGGGTTGGCTACGTACGGTGCGAAAGAAGTCCACTAGACATAATATAATCTCGGGTGTGTTCTCAATTAAAATAATTATAATGTTGAGCCGCGTGCAACTATTGCACGCGAGAATGCCTCCGTTACAATTTATATTTTTTGTACGTTATAGTTCAATTCCTCGCCTAGCGCGTTTATTAAATCAATCACCCCTCCAGGGTCGGTGATATAAGTACCACTCTGTTGGGTATAAGTCAACAGTGGTCGTCACCATACGGATGGTCTCCCTCCTGCATTGCCATTTCTGCCTCGAGCTTAAGTGCTGCTCCATCGCTCGCTTGAGCACAAAAAGCCCCCCCCCCCGTAATATATTCTTGGTTCTTTCGGTAAAGTCACGTAGAAGGGAAATAATAAAATAATAAAAATAGAACATCATAAAATACAATTCTCACGTTTCGGCCACAACGCAAGCAGCCGTCCTCAGGTGAAAGACAGCGTCTGAATGAGACGCTGTCTTTCCGACAGACCTGTTCTTCGCCTGAGGACGGCTGCTTGCGTTGTGGCCGAAACGTCGTGAGAATTGTATTTTATTATGTTTAATCTTTATTATTTTATTATTTCCCTTCTATGTGACTTTACCGAAAGAACCAAGAAGATGAATCCATGCAGTCACGAAAGCTTTAAATCGAAATCCGCCCGTAATAGTTTAGACGCCAATTTACCACGAGTTATATTCACCTTGCACAGGATTCTATGCTTGGAGTCAGTCAGTTTTTTTGGCCAGTGCATTGTACCAAACACAAACCACCTTCCACACAGCCAGTGCACAGCTGCTGCTGATGCCGCTACTGCTGCGTTTGCCGATTATGGTTCTGCTCCTCCTCGTTCCGCTTCTGTTGACGCTTCTCGTGCAGTGCGTCACCGGCGCTCCCAACGTATTGCGGTGGTTCATGCTGAACTTCTTTCGCACCGCACGTAGCCAACCGCGATAATCGGAGCTGCGATTAGCACGGTTGGCTTCTCATGCTCCATCTGCTTATCCATCCCAATGCTCCTTCCTACGCCTCTTGCAGCAGCAGCAGCAGCAGTTGCTGCTGCTGCTGCTGCTGGGACACTGCGCGTGGAGTTAACTCGGGGTGTAATTGCCCGGCTGGCGGGCTCACGAACCACCACCACCCCCATCTCCCCCAAGCCCCCCCACCCACCCACCCCCCACCCCGACTTCCCTCCACTGCGTCAAAGCCGATTGAAAAATGAAAGCGGCGCGGCGCGTCAAGCGTGATTTATTGCCCGAGCGCGCCGCGTTCACGTGCGGGAGCGGAGGTGGTGGGAGATGGGGGGGGGGGTTGGCGAGGGGGAGTAAGGGCGGGGTGGGGGGTGCCCCCCCCCCTTCCTGACTCCCTCCCACTCCCCCCCATCTCGCTGGATTGATGTTGGTTTTGGGCAGAATTCGCACCGCAATTAGTTACGCGGCTCCGTCAAATTGTATCTATCAATCTGCGGTAATGGGAGGCGTTTTTCCGCACCGGGCTGTTGCTGCGGGTATGGAGAGGGTCTGGTGTTGGTGCGGGAGAAAAACATTTTTGGGGGGGGGGGGGTGAGTTTTTTTTTTTTTGCCGGAGCCAGGATCGCCGCGACGAGAGCAAGGCCCGCGATCGGAGGGGGCCGCGTCGTCCCGTTTCCGACAGCGTCGTCATCGTAGTCACGCCGGTAGGAAATCGTTCATCGCGTTTAATTCAGTTCCTTAAAAACGTTTCGTTTCCCTGACGAGATATGAAATTGCAAAACTGCGGCAATTGTTGTATTTTGTACACAATCTTAATAAAAGTTTTTAGCTATTTCAAACAAAATACCGTCACCCGTTAAATTAGCGCTTTTTAAAAACGTTCTCCGGCGTAACTGACCACACATTGATGATGCTACGTCGTCCTCTGACAGCAACGTGCGTTGAGTGTGAAATGTAGATTCTGAAGTAAGAACCATTGGAAACCCCATAGCAGGTTTATGCCGAGTGAACTGCAGTTTACTGACTTTCAAGCTATCTTCTTGAACGACTCAGAGGGCTGCACATCCGTTGGACGTGACCCATCCGTCCACGCCAGCCAGCAAAACTTTTTTTTCTAATACAGGCAAAATTTATATTACGACAAATCATGAGATCGTCAAATGTAACGTTGTATTAAAATCGTATAATGAAAAATTACAGCTAACCCTAGGTGGCACAACGGACTTGCAATCCAGTTGTCGCCGGCTCGATTCCATCTCCCAGTGCGGCAGTTTAAACAACGAACACGTGTCTTTTTATTTTAAAATCCCCCTCCATCGATGTCTACCAAGCAGTATAAATGGCCAGGTTGCGTGTTGTGGGGTAAAGTGTGGGCACTCCAACCCTCCCCTAAGGCGTCCGGCCAGCGTGCAAGAGTAGGCCAAGATATCCTATATATCTTCTTGGTTCTTTTGGTAAAGTCACGTAGAAGGGAAATAATAAAATAATAAAAATAAAACATAATAAAATCATTCTCACGACGTTTCGGCCACAACGCAAGCAGCCGTCCTCAGGTGAAGACCAGGTCTGTCGGGTAGACAGCGTTGTGGCCGAAACGTTGTGAGAATTATTTTATTGTTTTATTTTTATTATTTTATTATTTCCCTTCTACGTGACTTTACCGAAATAACCAAGAAGATGAATCCCTGCAGTCACGAAAGTTTTAAATCGAAATTTATACCCTATATAATTTGGAGGGGGTGCTCTCTAATCCCGTTCACGGTTAACATCGATGGCGCATGATATCTGAAATGGTCCTGCATGTCCTGCACTGACCAGCGTGGTGAAGTATGCTCAAAACCTTCATGACCAATGTGGCGACACAGCATGGGGTGGCTTTCATACTGCAATGAATTGACAAAGGGCTGTGAGTTTATGTTTGAATTAACTCAATCTCCAAACCTGTTACATCTCGTCAAAAAGCATTACCCATCGCACAAACTCTGGGCATCCTCACAGCGGCTTGTGGCTTGCCATCGAACAAAAGACGGTCACTGCATCGCATGATTTCAGATGTGTTTCTGCGGCCATCTGGAATGCTATTCCTATACTAAGAAGCCACTGGAGTTGTGCACTTTTAAATCTAGATTGTAAACTCATTCAAATACAACTGCTTTTTGTGTTTAGTTTGTTGTCGTCCTCTTGCACGGTTAGCTACGTACGATGCAAAAGAAGTTCAACGTACATACGTTCCACTGTGCACTTGGATAGTGCTAAAAGTCCATCCTACCATGGAAAAACTCAGCGACGATGCTCTCTAATAAACAATTAGCGAAATAAACGTAACAGATTGGTTGACCAACACCTCCGTTACTTTCGATCTATGGCGTCCGATTATCAAATTGTCGGACGGGTGGCGGTGGTGATGGTGGGGTTCAGTTCACAATTACGTTCTCTTTTTGCACCGCGGCTGTACCGAAAAATCTACAGCTAGGGAAAAAATAAAAGCCATGCGGAGAGTGTTTCGTAGCAATCTCAGTTGTTGGGTCAGTCCTTGCAGCAGTACACATTTTCATTTCTCAAGGTCAAGGGTCACCCAGCCAATTCCGTTGCCCTCTGACCTTTCAATGAAGACCACGTTTATCAATATTTGCTCATTTCTGTCGAAGCCGACACCCATACACGTGCAGTCCAATTAATTTATACATTCACGTGTTCCTTGTGGTGCAGTGGGGAGTAGTGCTGTAATGATGGTCAGCGATCTGCACTACAGACGTCGATGTCCAAGTTCGATTCCTGGCCATGGCTAACATCAATCGTGAAAACAGCACTGGTCATGAGCTTCTCCGCACCTCCGATTAGCACGCTTGGCTATGTACGGTGCGAAAGAAGTTCAACAATCATACATTCTCCTGGTGCAAGGTGTAAATGTCAGCACTGTGGAGAGACTAGGGTAATTCATATTTTATTTTACTGTTCGTGTGTGTTTTGCACGTGTTCACGTTCTATGCGGAAACAGTTCGGTACCTCTGCACGATTTCAACTTAAGTGTCAAGTTGTGTTGCCATCACGAAATCGCCACTATTGAAGACAATTGGCCACAGTGATTCGCGTATTGTACAAAACTTGGGAAACACGAATCGGTGGTAAATCGACGTCGCAGATACGAAGACGAGTCTTGCCCCAACAGATACCCCCGTCAGCTTCCGCACTGCCAGCAGTTCATCGCTTCAAGACAATCTCGTGTTGGATACTGTTGGATATTGAGGGACTGCGTTTGTTATCTTGCTGTGGTCTGGAATTGTTCCTTGCTGTTGTTTTGCTGCCTTGCCAAAGCTTGGGAGTTGGTGCACTTATGCAATTTGAACTTATATACTTTATCCATTTTATGCATTTATTTATTGGTGATTTGCTCACCTTTCCTATACGTTGAACTGCTATCGTGTTTTTGCACCGTTTGTTGTTGTCACGTTCTGACCTGCCCCTAATAGACATCTGTAAAAAAGAGCTTCATAGCTCATCGGATTTCTCCAGGAATAAAGATTCTGATTCTACAAAGACGCTGCACGAATCTGCAAGATGTTAAATCCCTCGCCTGGTATACAGGAGGTTGTGGGTTCGATCCAGACCTTGCATATTTCTCCCTGTGGTTGCGTGGATTTTTCTCCAGGTCCTCCGCGTTTTTCCTCCGCATTCAGAATCAACACGCGTTCAGAGTATTTGGCTGCTGTAAATGTCCACACGATAAGCCACTTGGTTGCGCTATCATTTGTGACAGCCAGGTCACTTCTGAAAAAGAGCGATACGAGTCAGTGGGCCTTACCTGGTAAAATAAAAAAATGTAGTTTTCTTTTTTTTTAGTCGATTCCTCGAGGAGTTTTTTTATTCCGTCTCAGACGCTCAGCTTTCCCGTAGCGGCAGCCGTCTGTTCGTCAGAACCTCTGGCGGCGCGGTCTGCCTCCATCGCAGGGCGAACTCCTCGTCCGCCCGCATCCGCCCTCGACGTCTCCGCGGCGAGAGGCGTCCTGGGGTCCGGAGGGCCGTGCCGACCGCGGGGGCCCGCGGGCCCTCGCGATCGGCCGGGCGGGAGGCCCAGCGTGGAACAGAGGGACCCGGCGCGGGGGGGGAGGCCGCGCCGCGCCCGCCACGAGCGCCGCCGTTCATCCCTGCGCTCGAGCCTCCGCATGAGCAGCAGTTGCTGGCGCATCAGCGCCACCTGCTCGCGCATCAGCAGCACCAGCTCCTGCTGCAGGGACGGGGATGCGCGGCCACTGCGCGCTCGCACGCCTGCACACGCACGAGTACGCACAAGCGCAGAAACAAAGATTCCCCTGTATAGCCTTAACAGACTGTTGGGGCAAGTGCTGTTCGCGAGCATCTATGGAGGCCGGCATGGAACACGAGGGGGTGGGTGGCCAACACCGCGCCTTTGTCTCCCCAGTGGCGATGTTTAAACACAGCACTAGGTTACTCATTTGAGGCCGAGTCGACCTAGGGGATGCCCAGGGCCGGTTCAGATAATCGTCACCGGTATTGGCCGTGAGCCAGAATCGAACTCAGGTCGACGGATTCATAGAGCAGTGCACTAACCGCTGCGTTACCGCACCCCGCACAGAAGGAAACACACAACGCGTGCGCGCTCGTTCACCAGTCCGTACGTTTGCCGTTACCCCCATGCAGTCCGTCCTCCCAGGGGGGTGGTGGGGGGGTCGCGGCAGGGTCACGACCCCTGACCCGCGTGCCTTCTCTCCGCAGCAGCCGCCCGCTTCTGTGGTGTCGTCGCTGCTGCTGCTGCTGCTGCTGTGACGACGACGACGTGGTGGTGGTGGAATAGAAGTCATCCCTGGCGGATGCATGGGCTCCACCCCTGGCTTCGACCTCCTCCTCTGCCAGCTCCACTTTGACGGACACTGCGAACTCTGCCTCCTGAAGAGTCGCCGCCTCCTCCTTCAGCTGCCGTCAAGAGGTGCGCCACAGAGGGGGAGTGGGTCGTTAGCCCTTCGATACACGTGTGTGACAGCATGCCACGTAGTAGTAGATCATCATTACCACTAGCCCTGGCATTAGCCCACATGCACAGCGGTGGTGGGAATAAGGAGAGGGGGGGAGGGGGCGACGGGGTAGATAGCCCCGAGACCCAGAAAGTATTTTCTTATCAGAGAATAGACATTGCACGTGGTTTTATCAACGTTGGGATCCGATTTAAAAGGCTTGTAATTTGAGGATCGCCTCCCCCTGCCCACCCGTCCACCCTCGCCCCCACCCCTCCCCTTGAGATGTTTCCAGATCCGCCACCGACGCGTAGCAGCTCCCAACAGCCCTGCGACAAAGTGTGACGGCCGACTGGCCTAATGGGGAACAAACAAAGACGTTAAATCACAGCGGTGGTCGCGCTCTTGGCTCAAGAGGCTCGTAATGGCCACGTACGTGCAAGAAGCCAAGTGGGCACCGCTGACATCACAACTCCGGGTCGATACGATGATTTGGCGACCCGTGATTAAACTAACACTAAACTATTTCTTTTTATTTCACCAGGTAGGGCCCACTGAGCTATAATAGCTCCTTTTCAGAAGCGACCTGGCCACAAATGATAGCTCGACAAAGTGGCTTATCATCATGCGGAAATGTACGGCAGTTAAATACTCTTGCTTCTAAATGTGGAGGGGAAAAACAGACGACCCAGAGGAAAATCCACATGACCACGGGGAGAGAGAGACCCACAAACTCCAAATATACAGGCGTCAGGGTCGGGATTTAACCCACGACCTCCCGTATACCGGGCGTGACGGTTAACATCTCACCACCGCAGCACCCTTATTTAACCGTTTTTTTTCCAGCGTAGCGGGTTGATGGTCTCCAATTGACTGCAAATACACAACCGTTCCGGATTCATACAGCGCGGCTAAAACGCAACCGCATCTCAAGACTACGTCCCCGGTGGCTCGGAGGTCAGAGCTGTGAGCTGGCACCGGCAGAGGAGCCGAACTGGGATCGGCGCAACCACCCGCGGTTGAAGCGGAGGCCCCTCCAGTGCCACGGGTTTAAAGGTCGCAGGCCAGTCGTTGATGACAGCCGATTGTGAAACATTACGTTCCATTTTTCTTCTTGGTTCTTTCGGTAAAGTCACGTAGAATGGAAATAATAAAAGAATAAAAATAAAACATAATAAAATAATTCTCACGACGTTTCGGGCACAACGCAAGCAGCCGTCCTCAGGTGGAGGACAGGTCTGTCGAGGAGACAGAGTCCTGTTCTCCACCTGAGAGCGGCTGCTTGCGTTGTGGCCGAAACGTCGTGAGAATTATTTTATTGGTTTATTTTTATTATTTTATTATTTCCCTTCTACGTGACTTTACCGAAAGAACCAAGAAGATGAATCCCTGCAGTCACGAAAGCTTTAAATCGAAAAATTCCGTTCCTTCTTCACTCATCTTGGCCGATGTCCAATTTTGACAATTGTTGAGGTATGAACAGGGTGCCTGAGTGAAGTGTGCCCCCTACTGTGGAACGAATGCAAACGCAGCTCGAAGGATTTATTTGGGAGTTCCGTGACAATGTTCACTTACACTGTGGGAATCCGAGGAGCTTATGAAGCTCTTTTTCACAGACGTCCAGTAGGGATGGGTTCAGAACGTTGCAACAAACAAAAACACGATAGGAGCGCAAAGTATAGGAAAGGTAAACAAATCATTATGAGACCTCCTTTGCCAGTAGTAAGATATAGTAATAGGTTTTCACCCTTTTATCCGGCACCAACACTGACACCTTTATACAAGGGATCATGTTTGCAATAACCACAACACAAGCAGCCAAAATGCAAACAAACAGAGACAACTCTGATAATGATATGCACTGTCCTTGAAATTGATTGGTCCAAACATGATCCCTTGTATAAAGGTGTCAGTTTTGGTGCCAGATAAAAGGGTTAAAACCTATTACTATTTCTTGCTACTGGCAAAGGAGGTCTCAATGTAAATGCTTACCCCGAGCTCTCAATACTCTGATAGTGAGCTGTTTTTGAGTTGTACGCCTTTTGGCGTCATCTGGTCCAACACCATGTGAGACTAGGCTCTAAGAAAAGCTGTCTCGGGTGTGGACCAATCAATTTCAAGGACAGTGCATATCATTAACAGAGTTGTCTCTGTTTGTTTGCATTTTGACTGCTTGTGTTGTGGTTATTGCAAACATGATCCCTTGTATAAAGGTGTCAGTTTTGGTGCCAGATAAAAGGGTAAAAACCTATTACAGTAAACAAATCACTTTAAAACATAAACACAAATGAAACTTTTTTTTTCACCAAGTAAAGTCCAAATGTGTGTATGTTGAACTTCTTTCGCGCCGTACGTAGCCAACCATGCTAGTCAAAGGTGCGAGGGAAGGACAACAAACTATGGGTCTCTGTGTGAGCCTCTGCCCCCCCGGGATTTTGTCTAACACATGGGCCAATAGATTCCTTTCCATGTGACACGATGCCGATAGCACGATAAGAAAAGTTTCGGGGTAGAGGAGGTGGAACATTTGGGAAAAGAGGGAAAATTTTGAAAAAGGAAAAAAAATCACTAAATTCAGCTAAATTATACCTTGGAGAATTAAGAAAAATAATCATCTTAGATTACCTCCTGCGTCAGCAGTTCTCCTGCTGCGTTTGCCTCACCGGATGACGGTTGCTTGTGTTGAGATCGAAACGTCGTGATCTATTAATTTTCTATCTATGTGACTCTACCGAAAGAACCGAAGAGTATGCGATGAACGTTTGTCTGTGGCAGCACCCTCCTGAGTGCAGAAAATAGAAAAAGTATCTCGAAGGACTCTGCGATATACGTCTGGCCGCAGGCCAGTCTCTTAACACGCGCAGTGTGACGCACTGCCCCACGATAATTCCAACGTTATGCCAAGAGCACAGCTATTGATATTAGAATTGCGTACAAGACAAGCAAAAATAAAGCATGCGTGGCGAGTTGATGGATGGGTGTAAGCCAGCCCACCCAATGATTTTACGCAAAAAAAACTTGTGGAACGATTCAAGTTGGTGAATCAAGCCAATATGGATGTCAAAATCTCGTCAAAATCCAAACTCTCCCAGACGTGTCTTCCGGCTGCGCCGCGTGTTGTTCGGCACGATGTCCGACGTTTTGATCCACGTGCCGGGAATCTACCGAAGACGCTCGCCGGTACAACGTGAACACACTTCGGAGAGCGATGCAGCACAACCGTGACAACCTACTCGCTCGTGTCACGGAAGCACATTTCAATTATCTTCACTTACCCCGGGTGCGTAATCCTCACAGACAGGCACTCCCGAATTGTCCTCTTGTTGCTGCTGGTGCTGCAGTTGTCTGGCCTCTATCCCCACTTCCACGTCCTCCTCCTCCTCCTCCTCCATCACCAGCAGCTCCACCTTCACCGCTGGACAAACCTCCTCCTCCTTCAGTAGCTGTGGCTGCCGGGGGCACGGCACGCGTCAAGAAATCACTCGGGGCCCGGCAGAGAGGAGATCTTCATCTCGGCAGAGCGTGACCCACAACCCACGACCGCATGGCGCTTCCAGTCTAAACTAAATTAAAACTAGTTTTTATTTTACCAGGTAAGGCCCACTGAGCTATAATAGCTCTTTTTCAGAAGCGACCTGGCCACAAATGATAGCTCAACGAAGTGGCTTATCACGTGAAAATGTATAGCATCCTAATACTCTAAACGTGTGATGTTGAGTCTAAATGTGGAGGGAAAAACCGGAGGACCCGGAGACAAATGCACACGACCACGGGGAGATAGAAATGCACTTCCGATTATCGCGGTTGGTTACGTACAGTGCGGAAGAAGTTCAACAGACATGCAAACTCCAAATATACAAACATCAGCGTTGGGATCGAACTCACGGCCCCCTGTATACCAGGCGAGGTAGTTAACATCTCACCGCCGTGGCGAGATCCAAACTGGGCAACCCCAACAAATGGGAGCGTTTTTGTTTTGTTCATCAGTCATTGAGCAGAGTTCCCTGGGCAAAGGAGCAGCAGCAGCAGTAAGAGAGACAGCTGGAGGTTTCCTGACAGTATTGTCCAGTAAGAAGACCTCCCCATGCGAAGAAGAAGCAAGGACATTGACAAAGAAAATGGAACAAATGCCTAGAGGAGCTATTGGCTACGTATGGTGCAAAAGATGTTCAACATAAATACAACATACATACAACATACATACAACATACATACAACATACATACCTACATACGAGTCAGTGCATAAAGAGACGTGGAGAGATGCACGCTTGGAATTAGACCGAGCGTCCGGCTATCTCGTGTACAAGAGAAAATAACCGCTGCTGGTCGCTGGCTGTGGTGCCTGTGGCTCCAGGTGGTGTCTGTGAGGTTGTGCCATCACCTGCGGGCGTTTGTCTTCGTGCAGGTGCCGTTGCAGCGCCACCGCTCCCGCTTCTTCACCTCCACCTCCCGCCAATGGCGAAGCTGCCAAAATGACAACTGATGAGCCGCAAGCTAGGGGGTGCGGTCGCGGTTACAGGCGGACGAGCACATGTCATGCGAGGTCAAGCATGCCGCTTCGCAAACCCTCCATTCGGCCCGCGTGGAGTGGGCTGTGCCTCCCCACTATACAGGCCCCACGGCACGCTTAGCTTAAGAGATTTGACAACGGATTTAATTGTAGGCCGTTAATCCGTTACCGCGATTTTACCTGGGTTTCAAAAATTTCACTTTACGATGCGAAGTTAATTTTGCCGACGTGACGATTATCGCGATATCAGTTCTGTATTACTTTGTAACTGTTTATCACAATTTATTTGTGGCTGACGAGATGTGTACAATTTTTATTTCATAAAAACAAAAAAATTACTTACATTTTTCTAGCTTAATTTATGGCAATTGCATGAAAAAAATTACAATTTGCAACTAGCAGTTTTCACGCGGGGCGGCGAAAAACCACAAGCAGCCAGAGCTGACGTCAAAAAATTTCCGAAGCTCCGTGGTCCTACATTGGAATATTCGAAAGAGACAGACACAGGAAGGGTGGTGGTGTGGGAGGCATTGTCTGCTTCTCTATATTGTGACTGCTATTTAAACCTAGGGCCTTCACAGGCCGCCTCTCCCGGCCTCACCGGTTGCGGACGAGCCGTGTGACGGCTCGGTGGGAGGAGGCCCCTCCAGCGGTGGCAGAGGCGGAGCGGGAGAAGAGGGCCCTGTGACCGTGCAGGGCTCCAGCAGTCGCTGCATGCCCTTCATAAACCGGAATGCCATCTGGACTCCTGCAACGTCGGGCGGTAAACGTCATGCGGTGGCGGCGGTGGTATGCATGCCAACCCTGTCGACAGCGGGTGGGGCAAAGCGTGGGTACGGTCACACTTGCCCTCCCCCCACTAACCCGCGTTATAGCAAGCGCCAGGTGCGTTCTCACCGCGCACGTGTCAACCTTATCGATTAAAGTACGTAGATGCCATTTTTTTTTTCTATTAAGCCATCAACAACTTTGCAAACAGCTGGGATTTAAACGGAATCCCACCTCCGGTCTTCACAGAGCCACTGCTCCACGCACCGGGGGGGGGGGGGGGGGCGGGGAGCCAACACCGCCACGCCACCGCCAATCACCAGCACGCCACCGCCACTGCCACTCACCGGCACGCCACACCACCGCCACTCACCGGCACAGCACCGCCACTGCCACTCACCGGCATGCCACCGCCACTCACCAGCACGCCACTGCCACTCACCGGCACGCCACTGCCACACCACTCACCAGCATACCACTGCCACTGACCAGCACGCCACACCACCGCCACTCACCGGCACAGCACGGCCACTCACCAGCACGCCACCATCGTGACTCACGAGCACGCCACGGCCACGCCGCCGACACTCACCGGCCGCCGCCGCAGCCTTCTGCTTGTGGTAGAGGCTCTTGAGCGTCTTCCAGCGGTAGCGGATTTGCTGGATGGGGCGGAAGAAGCCGCGGCGTGCCATCTGCACGCGCGCCGCCTCGAAGATGTGCGCGTTGCGCTGGCGCTTGGCGTCCAGCTGGGACACGACGCCCATGCCCTCGATGATGGAGAGCAACGCTAGCGTCTCCATGTCCGACCAGTACACGTAGCGCCCGCACGGCTGCTGCTGCTGCGACGATGCCATCGTGATCCGGCTACAGTTTCTGTCCCAGGCGTTTGTTTCGGCCTTCATTTGTTGCACTTTTCCCGTTTAGGTTTTTTCTCCTTCCAGTTTCAATGTTTCATTCTCACCAGCTTCCACGTGTTATTGTTGTTCAGAAAAACGGAAACAACCGGGAAGAGAGGAAGACTTCACAGGGAACGGCTTGACGACGACATAAGAGATTAGTGCCAGGAGGTTGTCCCACTACCTGAGCATATTGGCACGAGAGGAAAGTGGCAACAAATGACAAAATGTGCAGTGGACACCTATGGACTATCTGCTCATGGATGGTGACGATGATGATGGTGGTGACCAGCTTCCATTCGATTTGTGTCGAATCACTTGGAGTTTATATTTCATTTACAGTTCTTTCAGTTTTAGTTTTGTTGTTCTGGTTTAGGGTGACCGATGGCTTGACGACGTTTGTTTCCGTGCGGTGGATGTCAATGCAGTCTCGCGGTGATTTTAAAGTCTTTTTTTACCATTAGCAAAGCTTCAAACTTGTGTCAGACACAACTAAGATTGGCACCTGCAAGAGCTGCCTTTGTCAGTTCTACTGCTGCCTCAATTTCCCCGTGGTTCTTGCGGCTTTTGTTGGCCCGTGAGAAAATCGGCTTTGCTCATGCTTTGGGCAGTTTGTGGAGGAACTGACATTTGACATCAAAGACCTCATTTCCGTTGCTTAGGTAAAGACTTGGTATTTTTTTTAAAGGCACAAATGCTACGTGATAAATGATTACAAGTAAAATTGCAAATTATGGTTAATCGTCCACGTGAAAATAGACTATCAATAGAGTTTTCCTTGCAAGTGAAAAATATCCGTTGTACTCGGTTAAATAAAGTATATCGCTTACAAGATAATTAATCTCGATGTGCCCTCTCCTGGTTAAATTACTTCAAACACAAGGAGACCTCAATGGGCTACCATCTTGTTAAAGGCCACTGAATTTAAATGTTAGGGTGTTTAGTGGACCACATTACCCTTTTTTCTAATTCAGTGTAGTAAATATTTCAGGGCTTTTTTCTGATAAACGTATTATCGATACTAAATTCAGCATTTAGGAGCACTCAGCCTCCGTGGAAAATTGCTCATAAAAGCCCTCTCGACCTCCTGTTAGGTCAAAAAAATCAATCTAAATTCCTTGCGCACCTACAGGGCCCACACATTGTTAGCCCTTGGCTCATAATGGCAACAACAAAAACCAGCCCGAGTAGATTAAACTGGCTTTGAGCTGTGGACTTCTAAAATGTATAATAACCGCCGCACAGCAATACATCTGGCTAGAAAGTGTGAGGCTTTACAGCCGAGACATCGCTGCCAGGTGGGCAACAGAGGGCAGTGTCCGCAACATCCATCGCTGTGCTCTACTTTTATGTTGCCACATCTTTCCCTTTAGCAAAATCCGGCCTGTATCCGTGTGGTTAATACTAAACAACAGCAATAATAATTATTCACGTTTAAAAGGCGGATTTCATTTGTAGACCCCAACACGCCACTGTCCAGGAAACAAAACAGAAGCAGCTGGGTAAACGGGCCAGAACTTAGGCGGGGTTAAAGGCCAGATTGAAGAGGCGAGTTTGCAAGACGGCACTTAAATATAGCCCACGACTCCGATCGCCTTATTAGCGAAGCGTTCCGAAGCCGAGGATGGGGATGTCGCGCTGGCAAAAAAAGACCCGGCTTAACTCCCGGTGAAGTATGGTCAAATCACCCCACACGTGGGCTTAAGGAGGAGGCCCTTAATCCATCAGCGGACTTACCACAAGGGGGACCGCAAGTGGATTGAAATTTCTCTGGTCGCCGAATTCGAGTTGCACCGACACGACTAGCCGGACGAGACGCACACACGTGGTTGCATTACAACGTGGGCTACAGCAGCAACAACAACAGCAGCAGTAGCAGCCCCATCGCCCCACTTGCTTCGACTTCTATGGAGTCAGATGTGTCGACAAACCAGCCCCAGCTATAGTAATAGGTTTTTACCTTTTCAACTGGTACATACAAGGCATCATGTTTGCAATAACCACAACACAAGCAGTCAAAATGCAAACAAAAAGAAACAACTCTGATGATGATAATGATATGCACTGTCCTTGAAGTTGATTGGTCCACACCCGAGACAGCTTTTCTTAGAGCCTAGTCTCCATTGGTGTTGGACCAGATGACGCCAAAAGGCGTATGTCCCCAGCTACCCCCCATCAACAACAATGACCGCTCAGTGGCCGTGACGTCACCGCAGCGGCTGTGCCAGGCCAGGTGCACTTTGAGGCCACGTGACGTTGTCGAAGGACCGCTGGCAGGAGGTCACTGGACAGCCCCAGCAGCTGCCACGTGCTGTTACTGCGCAAACTTTATGCGATTTTATCCGCCCGGCGCTCCGCTCGTTGTTGTGAGCGTCGCCTCCTCTTGGCCTCGCCCAACTGCACGGCAGCGTCCTTCACGAACCTCCTCCTCCTCCTCCGCAGAGGAAGATCTTGAAACCGCTGGTACCGGTCATGGACAAGTAGCACATCAGTACCGGCACATACACAAAACGTTACACATTTTGAATTAACACGACACAGTGCACAAGCACACGTTCTACAGACGGTAGTTACACCACCACCAGCTTAACAATCGCAAGGGACAGGACCGTGCCGCACGTTGTGTTTGTACATCAACACAACGGAATTCGACGCCAAGATTGTAAACTGTACCGATGTACTTGTGCTGTATGAATCTTGTTACAAATGTGAGGAAAGCCACCGATCGCGCAAAACGTCGCGATTTGTGGGGGGGAGGGAAGGGGGCGGCGGCGGAGGGGGGGTTCCCCCCTCACAAAAATAACGTTCCCGCGACGTTCGCACGACGTTTGCGCAACAAATGGCTCCACTTTGACGACGGCGGCGACGAAGAGGTGGTGGTGGTGGGTGACGTCACGCGCGTCGATGAATTGCAAGCTCCCCTCGCGCTCTGGGAGGGGGGGGGGTAATCCAAAAACTATAATCCCGGAGCAGATTCCGGTAGAGCACGGAGCGGATTGCGACTACGTACGCGAGGTCTGTTGTGAGAGTCCGGATCCGTTTAGGGGGGGTGGGCTCCGCACCGGGGTTTGCTTGAAACAGCAGCTGGATCTGTCGACGTTGTGGGCGGTGCCATTCGCAAGCGCGGGGAGGGGGCGGGCGAATAGAAGGGGGGAGGGTGAGGAGGGGGAACCCGGAAGCGATGCACTTTATTGTTATCACATGCAGTGGAAATCGATGGTAAATGTATCGATGGTAAATGTATTTACCATCGATTAATGGTAAATGATGAAGACCGCTTGTGTCGCGATCGAAACGTCGTTGGTTTTTTGCTTTTATGATTTATTTTATTTATAATTAAATGTTATTTTTAAAAACATATCTACGTGACTTTACCGAAAGAACCAATAATATGTATTTACACAACGTGGACAATTAGAAATGTACCATTATTACTAATCATTCATCACTATAGTTTTGTATTAAAATATCAGACAGCGTTTAGGCCATTCACACTTGCAATGAAACTCTGGTAAATGTATTTACACAACGTGGACAATTAGAAATTCAACATTACAAATTATTCACTATAGTTTTGTATTCAAATATCAGCGCTTGGGGCCATAACACTCATCCAATTGTACGTAAGGAGTTACACATGTACGGTCCATGTACATGATGTACCTGAAATCAAATTTTCCACACTTTGCTCAGTTTCTCCACAAACTGCCCAAAGTAATTAGGGGCCGTCCATAAATGACGTCACGCGATTTTTGACGATTTTTGACCCCCCCCCCCCCCTAGTCACACGGCGTCACAAAAAGTCAGACCCCCCTGAAATATGACGTCACAAAGCTCTTCCCCCCACCCCCCCCAAAAAAATATAAAACATGCTTCAAATCACTTTAAACTATTGTCATTGTAGTGCATATTTAATGTGGCGCTGCACTCTGATGTTGTAGGAGAAAACATTTATTAAAAGTCAATTTAATTAAGTATAACGTGTTGTCTATATGTATTTAAAGTTGCGCATTTTGATGTGACGTGACATTTCTCAAACCCCCCCCGCCCTCGTCACACATCGTCACAAATTTCTGACCCCCCCCCCCCCCCGAGGTGCGTGACGTCATTTATGGACGGCCCCTTAGCAGGGGCAATTTTCACACGCCCCAACAAAACCCGCAAGACCCACGGGGCAATTGAGGCAAGCTTTGCAGGTACCAATCCCTTGGTTTGCGTCTGACTCAAGTTTGAAGCTTTGCTAATGGTACCAAAAAAAAAACCAGTTTAAAATCACGGTCAGACTACATTGCTACATTGACCATTTAAGTTATTTCGGTAAAGTCACGTAGGTAAAAAATAAAAATTTATAAAAGTAAAATAAAATCACGACGTTTCGGAGGCAACACAAGCTTCCTGGCCCATCCCCCTCCCCTAAACCAGTATATATACGGGGTAGTATCCCTTGGAATCTCTCATTTACTTGATTGCAGCAAGCGTGCTGTGACGGTTCCACCAGAAGACGGAAGCTTGTGTTGCCTCCGAAACGTCGTGATTTTTATTTTACTTTTATTAATTTAGATGTTTTTACCTATGTGACTTTACCGAAAAAACCTAAGAATATGAATACTTGCAGTCACGAAAGCTTCAAATCTAGAATTGACCATTTAAATCAGCCCTATTGGTTTTACGGTTTTCCAGACGCACCACACAACACCACAGGAAGACATCGCGACAAATAACCTCGGGTTCGGTGCCGCATTACTGTATCACTCCGCTCAGCCACTCAGCTCAAGAAAGTAGTTCGTCGTCGACCGCTCAGAAACCGCGTCACAACGGTGCGCGTTCCACGTTGTTGTGCAAAGTAGTCCCTCGTGGAAGAACCGCGTGAAGAGAGGACTTACCGTATAGTCCGCTTGAGAGCACGTCTTTCTGGACTCTTAGTTCAGTCGTTTGTGGAGTCTTAGCGCGGTGATTGTCTGCTCACTGTGCGAGGTGTACAGCTGTAGAATTGTAATGTATTGCAGTATCTTCTTGGTTCTTTCGGTAAAGTAACGTAGAAGGGAAATAATAAAATAATAAAAATAAAACAATAAATTATATTACAATAATAAAAATAAAACATAATAAATTATATTATTTTATTATGTTTTATTTTTATTATTTTATTATTTCCCTTCTACGTGACTTTACCGAAAGAACCAAAAAGATGAATCCCTACAGTCACGAAAGCTTTAAATCGAAAAGTATTACAGTATATTCATTTTCATGGGTAATGGTGAACGTAAATAAGATAAAGTTGTACAGCATCGCTGAAAAAACTAACAATTGTCGAAAGAGTAACTTTACCGAGCTTTACCGAAATAACCAGAGTATGGATTCTTGCAGTCACGAAAGCTTCAAATCAACATTGAGTAATAGGGTTTTAAAAACGAAAATTAAATGGGAGTATCCACGTGGACGGATAGGATGGCAACATTCGTCGTTCTTTGGCAAGTTGGACGGAACTCCAGGACTGGAAAGGAATAAAAAGGCTTTTACACCATTGGAACCGCCTTTTGGCGTCATCTGGTCCAACACCATGTGAGACTTGGCTCTAAGAAAAGCTGTCTCGGGTGTGGGCCAATCAATTTAAAGGACAGTGCATACATTATCAGAGTTGTGTTTTTTGTTTGCATTCCGACCGCAGGTATTGTGGTCAATGCAAACATGACTCCTCGTAAAAAAAGGTGTCAGTTTTGTTGCCAGATAAAAGGGTAAAAAACAATTATAATACAAAGGCCGTCTGCTCTATATTATGTGTACGGTGCTTTTTCTGGTAGACTTTGCAGTTTTTTCCTGGATTTTTCTGTTTGCGTAGTCACTTTAAGATGTTTTTTGTTTGTTGCGGTTGCACCCGATTCAAGAGCCGAATGGCTCACAGGGCTATACCAAATAAATGAAACTGAAAAAACGTGTGTGCGTGTCTCTCCTCTCCCCGTGGCTGCGTGGATTTTTCTCCGGGTCCTCCGGTTTTTCCCCTCCACAATCAGAAATGTGCGTTTAAGAATATTTTGCTTGCGATAAATGTCCACATAAGCTACTTCTATTGAAAGCTTTCGTGACTGCAGGGATTCATATTCTTGGTTCCTTCGGTAGTCACGTAGAAGGGAAATATTAAAATAAAAAAACAATAAAATTCTCACGTTTCGATTGCAACACGAGCAATCATCATCAGGTGTGAAAACCACAGCAAGAACATGTTCTTGCTGTGGTTTTCACACCTGATGATGATTGCTCGTGTTGCAATCGAAACATGAGAATTTATTTTTATTATGTTATTATTTCCCTTCTACGTGACTTTACCGAAAGAACCAAGAATATAAGCTACTTCGTTGAGCTATTTGTGGCAATGGCGCTTCTGAAGAATATCTATATAGCTCAGTGGGACTTTCCTGATGAAATAGTTTAATGGTTAAGAAATGTATTTATTGTATTGGGTAAGCCGACAGTGTCCTCGGGGAGATCTTATAATGAGGGGGTGCCCGCACCTGCACCCGAATCTGCGTTATAACCGGGGAGCACTGTTTGCAAAAGTGCTTTGCCCAGACAATGAACATGCTCGCGCCATCGTACCCCTAAATGTATTTTTTTCCGAGGAGACACACGCATGTAGGAAGGTGTCACATAATCCACGCATATGCATAAAAAAACTTGATTTATTCATACACAGTTCAAAGTCTGAAATGAGATATTTTAGATTTTCAGGGCGAATTTGAATATCCTGACGCAGCGGTTTGATGCTGGAACTGCTGGATTCAACATCTTCCAGGAGCACAGCGATTCAACATCAAACAAGGCATCGACACCATCCCCATCCACAGTGAAGGAAGAGAGCACGGAGGAAAAACGTAGAAGAAAAGTCCAACCTTAATATTAAAAGTGGAAATCACAGTATCGGGCCCAGACATTGGCTCAATAAAAAATAAATATAAAAATGAACAAATCACAGTACACACACGTGTCGACTCGGTCTTGAACACGGTCTTATTTTACTAAGACGGATGCTCTCCGCTTAACCATCCCACTGCCGCCCGGCTGTCAGGTGCTTCAGGTGGACACGCCTCTGAAGCCTCCGAAGGAACCGGAGGACACGGGGGTCATGTGCTGTTGCTGCAGGGAGCAAGCGAGCCCTCGTCTGCACACGCGCCCAGCGCTTGCCGCACGCCTCGTGTGGTCACGCAAAACGTGCGAGTCTTGGCGGATCCAAGGGTGGGGAGACGGGGGTGATGTATATGTACGTATGTTTAACTTCTATCATATTGTACGGGATCGCCTCCCCCTTGAGACCCCACAATTAGATTTTTATATTTACCACAATCAACACATTTCATGTTTTGTTAACGTGCGGCTTGAAATATCGCCAATGCCGTCTCACCCCTTGGGAAGTTTCGAGTGTTTGGCTGCTATAAATTTCCACATACAGTAAAACCTTGGATTGTGAGTAACTTGGTCTGCGAGTGTTTTGCAAGACGAGCAAATTTCTTTAATAAGTATTAATTTGATAAACGAGCGAAGTCTTGCCATACGAGTATTACGTGTATACGCTTTGTCTGCCAAGCATCACGTGATCACAAAGAGTGATTTGATATACGAGTGCTTTGGATGCTCGCAATCCAAGGTTTTACCGTAAGCCACTTCGTTGAGCTTCTGATAAAGAGCTATACAGCTCATTGGGCCTTACCTGGTGAAATAAAAAGTTTAGTTTCAACTTACTGTGGTGCACCCAAATATACTAGTGGGTGGACAAGTGGGTGTAATTTACAAAATTTGTTCCGAGATAAACTCAGCCTTAATTTAGTCTCTGTACCTATACTGGGTCTGCCCTAGGTCGACTCAGCCTTAAAATAGTATGAATCTATACTCTCGCATAATTATTATAACTCGTAACCATACTACTATCCCTACCACTACCCCTAAATATATTCCTAACATTTGAACCTAACATTAAGGTTACACTAAATACGAAAACAAATGTGTGCCGGCATCATAGGCAGGTAGCCTTCATCTAGGAGTGGACCAATCATGGCTGCCAAGAGGGTCAATGTTTTACAACATTACCACAATTTTTTCTGAATCTTAAGTTTAATGAATTAGTGCAACAAAACATGGCACACAATTCGTACTATACACTGCAAGTAGTATTTACACAACACTTACAATTTTTGTACAAAAATATGTTTTAAATGTATCTTTAAATAACTTGGGGTGGGGTGGGGAATTTCTTCAACGTGTTTGTAATCTGTCCCTTTGAGTATTATGCATGTGGGAGCAAACCAGAGGAAACCCCCGCATAAGAGGGGATAACACTGAAGATGGTTGTTACAGCAGTGCGTCGCATATCCGACTCACTGGCGAGAGAGGCATAGGTAGATCGTTGAAAATGTTGTTTAAGTAAACATGCATATACAATGGTGACTCCACGTACACATCTGGCACTGGGTGCGGTAGATTAATTGGTCCGGCTGGATATATGACATTGTAGAGCAAGCCCTCTATTTACGTGGCGGATGCATCCCTGGAAAGCACGGAATTTGACGGACAGCGTACATCGAAAACTATTTTACCACCGACTTTAATGATATAAATTTAGGACACGTTCCTGGGGGTAATTTTTTGGTGAAAGTTTGCACAATGCCACAAAGGATAACAAAAGATGGCCAAAACGATATTACACAAGTTTACATATATACGGTAATACAAAGTCCTCACCAGAGATGGCGGGAGAGATTGTATTTAGAGAGGGTAGTACAGTGTACAGTATGGCGGCGATGTAAACAAAGAGGCTTTAGCGCCCACTAGGGAGCACCATGGCATAGCGCGTATTGACGCACACCACTCAACCTTCCCGCGTTCTTTTCTTTAAAAATTTCAAAACGGAGTGAATCAATTCATTTAAAATCCCATTATGTTCCCTAATTCGTTGGCTATGTTACAGCGAAACAAAGTAGAAATAGGAGCAACGTAAACAGAGGGCTCACTGTACTGTGTGTCACGTCTATTTGATGTAATCACATCCCACCATCTCCCGGCACGCACGATGGCTCCGTCTCTGCACGATCCACCGACCCCCACCCACTTAAATTTCGATTTAAAGCTTTCGTGACTGCAGGCATTCATCTTCTTGGTTCTTTCGGTAAAGTCACGTAGAAGGGAAGTAATAAAATAATAAAAATAAAACATAATAAACGGCTGCTTGCATTGTGGTCGAAACGTCGTGAAAATTAGTTTATTATGTTTAATTTTTATTATTTTATTACTTCCCTTCTACGTGACTTTACCGAAAGAACCAAGAAGATGGACCCCCACCCACTTCCGAGTCTCTAGCTCACAGGACTCGCCGTGGCTACCGCCGGGCTCGCTGTGCTGCGTGTCACGTCTATTTGATGTAATCACATCCCACATGTTACCATCCCACAATCGCCGGGCACGCACGATGGCTCCGTCTCTGCACGATCCACCGAACCCCACCCACTTCCGAGTCGCTGGCTCACAGGACTCGCCGTGGCTACCGCCGAGCTCGCTGTGCTGTGCGAGACGCCGCTACGATGGTCGCGACCGCTTGGATGCTTGAGAAAAATCCTGCGTGCGATACACGGGCAGCAGAGAATGGCGGCCCTCAACCAGAGTACATACACAGAACGCGCAACCCTGCGCCGTCATTATCAGCAACGAATGAAGGTTTATCTCAAATCGTCGCTGTATAGTTCACGGTTCTGCAATGTAACAACCCACTGAGCACCGACACACAAGCCGATGTCATTGCTCCATCTCTTTGGTGGGCACTCTCTCGTGTTCGTTCCATATCCTTGGGCTGCCGGTATTCTAGACCATCGGCCATCGTCCCTTCTAGCGACATTTCCTGCCCCAGCTCACTTTTAACAGTTTTAATGACCTCTTTTAATAACTGGCGTATAAATGTTGCGTGTACGAACATCACGCTCCTGGTTCATATAAAGTCAACTCTTGAAATATCTGGGGTAATGGAAGGAGGCGTGACCCGATAAAACAAAAATTAGGAAAATAAAAAGAACATTTAAATTCGGCTATACGAACGTATTTATTCTTAACTTGCGGAGAATGCAGGTGATAACATATAATTACTTTTACAATGGTTTACTTAGCAAAGCGTCACCAAGTACCATAACTATTCTTCATGAGAGTTCTGCAAAGCTTTCACAGTAGTGCGCGAAGATCATGATGTATATTCCCAATTTAATAATTTGTGGGTAACTTTTCATTTTGACAAATATGGCCCCTGACGCAGGCACGCAACGGCCTACCCTTGCAAATAACGTCACGGGATCTTGAATGTCAACTGTGAAGTAGACTGCGTGTATTGTTACAGTGAAGAAACCCGTAGTGTTAATCAGCGTGGTCGTTGAATTCTAAACCGTGAACCTTTGCGTGGAGCAGCGAACGCACGAATGCTAGGCTATGTCACCGCCCCGTTGGATGACTCATCATTATCTTTGACGAAAATAACAACAAAAATCACCCTTTCGGCATTTATTTTCGTCACTAATTTCACGAACCAAATGAAGCGGTGAGCGTCACGAGAGCGACGCGGTGACAAAGCCTCACCGTGCTCTGCTGGAAGAAGTGCGGAGCAAGTTCCGTGAGCCAGGCCGGCTCCACCGCCGTCACGTCCCTCATGAAGAAGCGAGATGTCTGCACCACCTCGTTAAACACCACCCTGACGCGCGCGCGCACACACACGCACGCATAGAGAGACCCTCATTTAGGATTAAACATTGGAAGAGGCTGCTGTGGTGCAATGGCTAGCACACTGGATTAGCAATAGAGAGATTGCTGGTTTGACCTCACACGGCAGCTGAAACAAATGGGATATCTTAAATGCCCCTGGCTTGTCCACCCAGCAGTGCAAATGGGTACACCACCAGCTCCGAAAAGTAAAACATCATGATGACAAACTTTACTCTCATATGAAGAGCAGGTGGGAAAGTCCTGTCATTTACTGTGGGCCAGCAGTGGACTGCAAGGAATCTCAGAAGTAACTCTGTGACCTCCGCTTCAGTGGGCCATTCTCTAACAGATGGTTTGCATTGCTCTGCGAGGGACACGAATGGATTCTAGATTTGAAGCTTTCCTGACTGCAAGGATTCATACTCTTAGGTTTTTTCGGTAAAGTCACGTGGGTGGAAAAATAAAAAAATAATAAGCTATATGATAAACCTATTCTTATTTCTATTATTTTTATTATTTACTTATTTTTTACCTACGTGGCTTTACCGAAAAAACCTAAGAGTATGACACGAATGGATACTTGGTCCCACCATGTGATGGCGAGAGCACAATCGGGGTTACAATTTTACGAAAAATCACGGGTTTATGAAGTATGAAAGACGTTGCGTTATCATTACCACTGCGGTGGCTTCTCGGCATAGAGCATGGAGGTCGGGTGGATGTGGAGCTCAAAGTCGTCGCGTACCGTCCTGTTTAACAGACAAAGAGAGAAATCCAAGCCAACGTAAATCCTCTGCCATAAATTGTTGCACTACACGTTGTTTCGCATAAACGTTGATGAATTATGGAAAATATTTATTTGTGAGTTTAAGTGCTGTTGATATGTGCCTATTAAGGCCGGCAATGTGTACAAAGAGTGGTGGGGGGGGTGGCAGTATTGGACTTGGTGGCAGTACCAAGTCCAGTGGCCTTTGCTGATGTTAATACACCACCAAACCACGTACTTATTACGGCTGAGTCTACATAGGGGAGACTCAGAACTGGTTCGGATATCACTCACACTGCTGATGTGAGCCATGGCACAGAACCGAACTTAGGTCGTTGGGTTTATAGCAACTACGCAACTACTCCCCCACGACACACCCACTCATGTCTACACACGTAAAGCCCTGAGAAAAAAACAAATAGCAGGGATCCAATCTCAGGTGCTCAACAGCACCAGCAGAATGTCTCTGACCATGGCCATTGTGAGTTTTCTTAGAGAAGCAGGTAAGAGACCCCTCTTAGTCCAGCACCTGAGCAGTGCTGGCTTCGTGTGGGACATGGCCATTGCAAGTCCCCTGAACCCCACAGACAATTTTGCTTCTCCTAAGCCAAACATTCCATGATTGCGTGGGGTGTCTCCACGAGCTTCCGTTCCGTGCCTCTTCTCTCGTCACATCCACCCGTCCTCGCGTCTCGTTCCACCCCATCCTCCCATCTCCCCCTCGGTCTCCCGCTCTACTCCTTCTGCGTTGCACCTTTAGCATCTCCATATGGTAATCTTCACATTGCACCATCTTTGTCTCTTCTCAACACAAACCATCAAAGTCTCACCTCCTTAACCTTCACAATAATCTCAGTACCCCCTGCTAAAGCTCTAGCAACGACCACCCCATCGTATTAGAATGCATTCGGTAGTGTGGAGAACGCCGCACCTGTAGGCTCCACTGTGGTGAAGTTTGGCGGCATTGGCGAAGAAACCGGACACAATGCATCTCCGCACAGGGTCTGCGTCTCCTGCTCAGGCACACAGAGCGGGAAGACCAGACACACAAAACACACCGGCTACAGGGACGATCTCGTGCCAGAGTGCACCGCTTTAGGGTTTCAAAGATTAAAATGCTTCTTGATGAATTTTTTTGGAGAAATCTGTTCCACAACCCACACTGTGTGAATATTAATTTCTGGGCCTAAAATTTCCCGTATTTTTTTCTATTACTTAACCATTTTTTATTGAATTCAACACGGCGCTGCTACGTTGTTTTTTTCATTTCACAATAACTTACACACAAATAATTCAATAATATTGCATTGCCTGAATTTAGCTTATTAAAGCATGAACAATTAAAAAAATGCACATTTACATGCAACAATCACTCTTTGCAGGACATATAAATGGTGTGTCCCTTGTGTAGATGCAGGCCCATTCAGATAAGTTTTATGACTTCCACCTACCAAGACCATTCTCCGGCACAAGGTAGTAAACCCTGCTTGTTGTGAGAGTTCCGAAAGAACATTTATACTGGTAGGAACCTCCTGGTTACACCAGCCCAAAGGGGATTATTGTGTCCGTCCGTCGTGCAGGCAGGGGCTAGGTGGGGAGGGTGGGGAGGGGCTAGGTGGGGAGGGTGGGGAGGGAGGGGAGGGGCTGGGTGGGAAGGATGGGGCTGGGTGGGGAAGGGCTGGTCACCCCGTGGTGCCCTTATACAACTCAACGTTTAACCTACTCACGCCGGCTTGTGCCCGCCCTCACAGTCGGGCATATTTGCGGAATACACCACGCCGCCGTTGACCCTGGCCATTGACCGAGCAACCCAACGTTCCTACCAGCTCCCTCCGCAGGAATGTGTTTAATCTTAGAAAATGACATCAATAGCAAACGTGGAATGGCCACGTGCACATACCGCCCTCTCTCAACCCATCGATGGAAGAGGGCCTCCCCACACAGTTGAGGTCAACCAAACTTCGCCACGCTTCTCAATGCTCTTCGGTGGAAATAGGCAACTTAGGATCAGTTGTACAAATTATAAAAACTATATTTTTTTATTCTACCAGGTAAGGCCCAGAGCTTTTTTTTAGAAGCATCCTTGCCATCACAAACGATAGCTTAACGAAGTGGCTTATTACGTGGACATTTATTGCAGCCAAATACTCTTTAAACACACGTTTTCCAAATGTGGATGGAAAATATTCTTAGGTTTTTTCGGTAAAGTCACGTAGGTAAAAAATTTTAATTCATAAAAGTAAAATAAAAATAAAATAGAAATCACGACGTTTCGGAGGCAACACAAGCCTCCGTCTTCAGGTGGAACCGTCACAGCACGATAGCTGTATCGAAAAAACCTAAGAATATGAATCCTTGCAGTCACGAAAGCTTCAAATCTAGTGGAGGGTAAAACCAGAGGACCCGGAGGAAAATCCACATGACCACGGGGACAGCATGCAAACTCGAAATATACAGTCAGTTCAGATATCACTCGTCAATGAGGTCAAACTCAAGTCACCGGATTCATCGTGCAGTGTGCCAACCACTGTCCCACCGCTCCCCTGGCCTAGGGAGGAAGAAACGTACCGTTGCTGGAGTTGCTGGGGATGTGGAACCTTCGAAGAAGCTTCCGAAGCTGCTCCTGCAGGATTCCAGCCCGCACCATCCCCTTGTAGTTGAGGAAGTGTTGCTGGCACCAGGCAGAACTCTTGTTGTGCTGAGTTCCATACAAAAATTAACCCGTAAAAACAAAGTTTTTCACTATAAATCCTTTATATGCGTGTTCAATGGGCCACAACCCAGCCCACATTGGTCTTTGAAACGGGCGGCTAGAGTCCTCTCGTCCTCTGGCTTGAGATGGCTGCCACCTATGGGTCAGATGATTGCCTGCCACCATTAAGCAATTGGTAATTAAATATTATTTTTTTTCACCTAAAAAGTGTAAAATTTTGGAAAAAAATTATTCATGAAAAGAAATTGTCACGCACAACGAGTCTGTGTGCAAAATGTCAGCTCGATTGGATCACGGGAAGTGGGTTAAAAAACGACCGAAAGATTTGCATGGTCGTAAGCGCGCAAGCAAGCGAGTAAGTGAACTTAATATAAAGGATTTAAAAATGGGAATGTTTGTCGAGAGGTCACCTCGACCAACCATCGCCACTGATGCCAACGCATATCTTCCCACGCTTCCTTACACTTTCTGGATTGTCTCCCATTTTTTATCACTACAGTCGACACGTGACCTCGAAATGTGCAAGGTGATTTATAACACATTCCTAAAGCAGAGACCAATTTCTCTACAATTTTCCATTTGTTTCAACTCTAAAGGGGGTCTCTACCCTTCCACCCCCCCACCCACTCAAAAAACCCCCATTAAACGCAGAACACTGTACATCGGCCCACGATATTTGGAGGACACATTTAAAATAGCAGCAGTCAAGCAGTCAAGAGCTCACCTTCACGAATGCCTCAAACACGTTCAGCATCGTCATGTGATCGCCCTCTTCCACGGCAAACTTACGCTGCTGACGAGCCTGCAAGCAACACACCGGAGTCACGGTGGGCAGGATTGGTGGATCACACAGAGATACTCGTGTGCTGCAAGACTCGTAAGCTGCACGGCTGCAAGATGGTCGCAAGAAACAAGCATGTTGACCTATGCGTAGTTTCTTTTTTTGGGTCATCCTCTCTTACAGCTGGGTTTTCTCCGGGCACTGCTTTCGTCCCACACGCATATAAATAAGCAGTAAATTAAATGGCAAAAAAAAACCCCCCAAAAATGCTCAAGAAAGACAGTGTTCACACTCAGTTTATCCTCCGTAAACAACTATAATGATCGGAGACGGCTTTGGCCTACGATCAAATAACTTGGAATGCACCCGGCCTCATCACATCTCGGAAGATAAGCAGGTACGAAGCCTGCCTCGTGTTAAAATTGCTGACCACCATTTCACAGCCGGCTGCCATAATTGGAACCGGGGCTGTGCTATGTGGGTGCATGGACTCAAGTGCTGTACGTATACAAGATCCCTTGACGACGATTGATGATGAGGAACTTGTGTGTTGTTTTGCTTACGGCCTTTATCTTCTGGTTGGGCGGAGAAAGGAACACGTTCTGAATCTGCATCATGGCGGCGATGGTGATAATCTCTTTTGAGCAGCCAAAGGTTCCTGTGAAATAAACCCATAAAATGTCGTCACCATTGTTGAGAAACAACGATTTTGAACACTGCTCAGTGGTCACAACACTGAGCCAGGGACCACTGCGATCCTGGGGTTGAATCTGGATGCCCGTGCTCGATGAAGCTTGGTTCTCAGGTGCATTGAGTTCATGGACTCAATTTAGTCACCAATGATTACACACTAAATCTCCCCATCATAATAAACTTGATGTGCCACTTTAAATCAGCATATTCCATTTCTGCCAAGTTAGGGATGTTTGCTCGATTGACATGAACAACCACAGTAGGTCAGTGAAAGTGATTTCCCTCCTGTAGACAGAGGCCTACTGAAGTGACTTATAGCTCTATAAGGCCTTCTTCTGGGGTGGTTCTCGGACACAGCATGGTGAACTGCTCACCGCGAGAGGTCCAAAAAGACATTTGTGATACTACAATTACTACCATAATAGCCCAGAAATGCGTGTAACGCGCGTGACGTCACTCCACATGCCGCACCCCCCGTCATTAATAATAAAATATTCATGAGCGGGTGGATTGTTACACTCACGCGGAATAAGGTCGAGCGGAAAGATATTTTTTTTCGCAAAGTCGCTTCAAACATGACGTTTCTTTACAGAAAGTCACGGTCAAAAATAAATATACGCAGCACAGTGCTACATACGTACGAGACGTCACTGCAAAAGAGCCCCCCCCCCCACCGTCATTACGTCATTGCTATCATAAGCAAGAAAAAATTAACGCAAATTCGCTTTACATTTGACGTTTCTTTATTGAAAGTTACTAAAATAAATAACTCTACGCAGACGTTCCTTAACGTAAATATTACAGCTTCCTTCCTAGGACGGACAAAAGGCTAGTTGTAACATAAATGACAACTGACAAGAGGGGGCAGAAGCCAAACGAATAAGTGTGCTTCAAAATATTGTGAATTTTACATCAGGGCTGATTAGGTACTTGGCTGAGGGCATCAGTGGGACGATTTCAAATTTGAAAGAAAAAAAACAGACTCTGTACCTGATTCAAGCAGCATCTTGGCGTACATGGGTCCCATCGGGAACTCAGCCATGCGCACTCCTAGAGGCTCCGTCAGCTGACACTGCTCATCAAGGCCTGCGTGTGCACAAGAGTGGGGAGTGGCGGCGCAGCAGTTCAGTGCGCTGCGCTACAAACTCGGCAACCCCGAGTTCGATTCCCGCTCACGGCCAACACCAGCGACGATTATTCTGAACCGATCCTGGGCCTCCCCTAGGTCGACTCAGCCTCAAAGTAGTACCTGGTGCGGTGTGTAAACATCGCCACTGGGGAGATAAAGGCAGCCGGACATGGTGCTGGCCACCTATCCCCTGGTGTGCCATGCCACTTGCCCCAAGTCTGTTAAGGCTACACAGGGGATCTTTGTCTTTGTTGTGTATTTGTGCATTTACACAAAGAGGAAAGAGCAGTGCCTTCGCGGTTAGTTCACGGTGCCACAATCCTGGACATCCCGAGTTTGATTCCCAGCCTTGCACGTCATCATTGGCGCTAGCCGAACATGTCCTGTACATCGTCAACAATGACTCAACCATTCTCGAGTAGCTGGCACCGTGTGTGAACATCACCACTGAAGAGACAAAGGCGGCCGTGCATTACACTGGCCAGCCTTAATAGGCGCTCGCTTACATCACCCATCCCCCATGCTCTATACAGCAGCTAAACAAGTGTAGTCTTCCTGTGCATAAGCAACCCTAGGTCAACGAAGGCTACTTCCTCATTAAACTTACTGATCAACTAAACAATTTTTTATTTTACCAGGTAAGGCCCACTGAGCTGTACAGCTCTTTTTCAGAAGCGAGTTGGCCACAAATGATAGCTCAACGAAGTGGCTAACCGCGTGGAAATTTAAAGCAGCGAAATACTCCAAGCGCAACGTTGATTCTAACATGACGACGAGGGCGCGTCTCTCCACGTGACAACAACCACTGCTGGCTTCTCACACAGCATGCTCCGTTGACTTTGCAGGGATGATGGGCGAAAGCCCCATGCAGTGGCGGAAGTGACCGAGGCGTGCGTTAACATGCGGCCCCGCCAAAGGTATTTTAACATCCTATTTGGCCCTCAGTAATGACTCGGGGGTCACCCACCCCCCTGCTTTAAATGCACGGGAATTCAAGCGCACGCACCTCCCAAAGCGTAGAGTAGCTCCACGGCTTGCACCATGGACTCAGCTGGAGGCGGCTGCAGAGAGAGAGAAAAAACACGGCCAAGGGTCGCGTGAATTTACAAACTGGATGACAAACGCAACCTGAATTAAAAATGTCTTGTTTACAATGAAGCAGCTTAGTTCCTGGCTCGGCTCCGATGTGCCCGCGGGAAAATAAAAGTGTAACGCCGCACGAGCGAGCACGGTGAGCCTCACCGAGAGGAAGGAGAAACGCAGGACGTTGTCGATGCCGAGCGCCTTGAGCTGCAGAATGACGGGCGCCATGTCGCTCCGCCGCATCTCGGGCTCCGTCGCCTCGGGCAGCTTCGCGAACTCCGACTCTGTGTCAGCGCACGACCGTCGGCACACTCAGCGGCAGAGCGGGGTGAGCACGCGCAGCCACCGCCAACCGTGTGGGACACATAGGTAACTTGGAAGGAATCCTAAAGGTTAGCTCTGTGATATGTGCTACCGTGGGGCGTTTTCTAACACACAAAGGGATGCATTGCTCTGCGAGAGATCCGGACGAATTGTTTGTCACATGGCATGGCACGGAGAGCACAATCGGGATCAAAACTAGGATTACATTTCTAAACCGACACTGCAACCGATACTGCGTGCTGTGAGCGGGCACGGCGCACGCGTGAGTGGTGTGTCTAGAATCACGCCCGACCGCCCTTGCCTCCCGAGTGCTGATGTTCGTTCACACCCCACACCAAGGTATTCGTTTAAGGCTGAGTCATCCAAGGAGAGGTACAGGACCAGTTCAGATAATGACGATTGATGTTAGATGTTATCCGTGGCCGGGAATCGAACTTGAGGCCCTCAGGTTTGTAGTGCGGTGCCCTAACCACTAGACTTCCACTCTTCACATTCACGACCAGGTTGCCTGTGCAGGTGCAGTTCGACCTGCCTTAAAACAAAGACCTAATGCAGTGTGAACATAAGCACTGTCGAGACAAAGGTCGCCTGGCATTGTGCCGGCCACAGCGAGCCAGAATGCACCGTGCCAGCCTTCATGAGTGCTCGCTAACAACACTCGCCTCATCGACACAACACCTAACACAGGACAGCTTGCACCAGAGGTCGCAAACGGGTTTTGATTCCTTACCCATACCCGTACCCGGCCGCACCAGGGTCGCAAATGGGTACCCGTACCCGTACCCGTACCCGGCCGGGTACGGGTAGCCGTTCCCTACCCATACCCTACCCGAAATGAGTGACAAACGGCTACTCACCAGTGACTCACGGCCTACCCGTACCCGGCCGCACCAGGGTCGCAAACGGCTACCCGTACCCGGCCGGGTACGGGTAGCCGGGTATCGGGTACCCGGTTGCGACCTCTGGCTTGCACGCTCACCGTACCTGGATAGAGACGGTAACACTTCCCCGGGCGGCTCCGCCCGGCCCGTCCGGCACGCTGCTGTGCCGACGCCCGCGATGCCGGCGTCACGAGCAGCGCGTCGACGGCACGGCGAGGGTCGTAGGCGCGCAGCTTCACAAAGCCACAGTCCACCACGAACGCGATGCCCGGCACCGTCACCGAGGTCTCCGCCACATTGGTTGCCACCACCACCTGTCCGGAGGTGCGGTTTGTTACAAACAAAATAGGGGTTAATGTTCAGTACATGTTCAACATGAACGTCATAGGAACAGAATCGGAAGAAAAAACGTATTATATTCATGTACAGGTAGTCCCCGATTTACGATATTTGGATCTTACGACAAAATTGTAAAATATTTTGCATTTCGCACGGCAGGCAAACACAGCAGCGTACGAGGTACGATACTGTACGTTGGGACGCTGCCGGGATGTACTGTACGCATATAGTTTATACAGTACGGTACTGTAAATTGCTGTTTTGCTAAATTATCACCATTCTTTAAGACTCCTGGGTCGGCTAGGCCATTTTCGACTTACGATATTTTCGACTTACGATGGGGTCGTCGTAATGCATCTCCATCGTAAGTCGGGGACTACCTGTACTTCATCGGAACGGGAAAGGGTCAATCTTCCGCACGTTTTCAGACTCTGACCTTGCGACAGCTGCGGCCGACACGCTCAAACACCTTCATCTGGTCAACGTAAGGCAGCCCCGCGTACATGGGCAGGGCGCGCACGTGCTTGTGCAGGCTGCCCTTGCTGCGAGCCGCCGCCGCACGCACCTCCTCCACCACGGTCGACACGACGTTCTCCACCTCTTCCTGCACGGGCGCAGCGGCGGGCAGGCGAACGAGCGATCCGGCGGGCGAACACGCAGGTGGTGGGCGGGTGAATGAGCAAGTGGGCAAGTTTCAAGTTTCATTTATTAGGTATAGCCCTGCGAGCCATTCGGCTCTTGAATCGGGTGCAACCACAACAAACAAAAAAACAAAAACATGAACAAGAAAACATCTTAAAGTGACTATGTGTAAACAGAAAATCCAAGAAAAGACAGCAAAATATTGCAGAAAAAGCACCGTACACCAACACTGTGTGCAAAAATCCCAGTGGGATGCAAGTCAAACAACAACAACCACAAGACAACTTAGATTAAGGCCATCAGTCTAACTCTGTACTACAACAAACAAACATGGCCAAACCGAAAAACTTTTCAAAAATCACCAAAATAAAGCCATAAAAGCAATGAAACAGTGACCATAGGAACTGTGACCGAATTTGCACAATAAACGACGTAAACAACATGTAATACCAAACTCTGCAGCCATAGCTGGCTGCATGAGTCACTCCACAACAGCAGGAGCATCAGTCGGAGTGTCAACATTTTTCAATGCACCTTTAAGATCAGCACACTAAATCAAAACACAGATCATACTTTGCAGCGATCATCCGGAGTCAATGGAGCGGGGGCAAGCAGGTGGGTGAAATGAGCGGATGAATGAGTTGACGAGTTAGCTGAGCGGGCGAACAAGTGGGTGAGGTGCTTAGATGGGTGACCATCATGCACAGCAGCTGCTGCAGGGCTGCATAGTGAGCAGCAGAGGGCAGTGTAACATCATCTGCTGTTTGTAATTATACGCTCCTGTTCTATGGTCTGTGCCTTCGCCAAATGACTGGCATGGTGAATTATGATTAAATGAACCCCATGACCCGCACGGCCAGGGGAGGCTCTCATCCAGCTGTGGATTGACAAAGGGCTGTGCAGGTAGAAAATACTGTGGTTCAGCCTCTGCTGAACTTGTGCTCGATGTGGCAATGGAGGCTGTTGTAGGACGCTGAAGAATGTCGCGGACGGTACCTGTCCGGTCAGGAAGGCCAGGATGTCTCCGTCCGCTGCATCGTTGTGAATTTTCATAATTGTCTCTACCGTGGTCTTCACATAGTCTGGCACAGGACTTGAACACACACAATACCGACAATGAAAATAAAACTCATGACATCTTTATGTAGCATCTGGCGTTTGTGCTTCGCTGTGCTGGATTACATGAATTCGCCACCACCGCCCAACTCTCCATAACATGTAATCCACTAAGCAGCATTGACACTCAAATGCACGGGAAAACGATGGTTATAAAACACTGAATTGACATAGTTGGGAACGTAAGTACTTGCAACAGCCAGTCACCCTGGTCTGCTGAAGTGTGACAAGTGGATTGGACTCACGAGTTCTGCCCGTGAACCTTTGTCACTCCACGTGGCCACCAAGTGCACCTAGCCTGGCACAAGCGAGTATCGTCGAGGAAGGTACCTGTGCGTGTAGAAAATCTCCACGGGGTAGGTGCGTCCCTCCACGGTTAGGATGGCACTTGTGTCCTTGTTGGGGTCCGATGTGTCATTGTGGTTGAAGAACTTCTGGAATTTCTAGATTACAAGTGCAAAAATATATAAAGGTGCAGCCCTGCAATTACTTGCTCATGTCACCGGTGGCGGAAGGGCCTCCATGAGAGGGGCCGTACAGTGGCTGGTGCACAAAGTCGTGAAAAGTCCTTTGTGTTCCCAGCGTTGGTTTGGTCAGGGTTAATTTAGTCAGAATTTCAGTCTTTTAGTCTTAATCTACCAAAACTTGCAGAATTTGTGTCAACTCTTCATCTGTGTACTTTATTTAGTCATTAAAATAAAAATGGCAACTAAATTAAATCCACATATTAAAACTGAACTTAATATTCCACAGGTTTCCGTCAACTAGACTACGATTAAAAGGCGAACAGGCCGACTAAGTTAACGCACGGGTTGACAAATCAGCAGCCGCTCACTACTTTTAGTCTGAGTTGACCTGTAAGCAGAATGGCAACAATGTAGCCTGGGTCAGTATAACCGTAGCCCTGAGAACCAACGTCACCTGCTCATCACATGCAACAGCACGGCATAGATACTGGAATTTTAAAACCACGCTAGCATCAAGCACACAATCAACTCACACCTCTGCATCAAGAGTAGCAGATGCGACAATGATCCTCAGCTCTTCTCTCTTCTTCTGTATCTGCAAAGAATAAAAATGAAAAGCACTTAAGGTGAACTGCGATTAACATCTTGAAATAAAAACAAGAATTACGACAGAAATAGAGTGAAATCTTGATTTGAAGCTTTCGTGACTGCAGGAATCCATACTCTTTGGTTCTTTCGGTAAAGTCAAGTGGGTAGAAAAAATAATAGATCACGACGTTTCGATCGCAACACAAGCAATCACCTGAAGACGATTGCTTGTATGGCGATCGAATTGTCGTGATCTATTATTTTTTCAACCTATGTGACTTTACCGAAAGAACCATAGGAATAGAGTGCTTTTGGAATATCGATTTGATCATCAATGTGCCCGAATAAGAAAGGTGGTTTTCAATCGGTACGTATTATCCACTGTTAGACAGATCAGAATCAATGACACTAGACTGAAAAGTACTCCAGGACACATGAGAGAGATGCATTCTCGAAATGTACAATGAAAGACAGGGGAACACGATAATCAGGAAACAAACACAATCTGAGAAATTGCATTGACTGTTAACAAAATCAGGGGGCTTAGGCGAAAACTGGTGATGGTATGGCAGCCCAAGGAGAAAACAAGGGCAAGAGAGAGCGAGAAGATCAGCTCAAGAGCGCGACACATTGTGGCACCGCAGGACCATGAGGTTCGCTGATGGCATGGGCAGCTCTTCATTCAGCAGTGAAAAGACAATGGCTGATCACGGCAATGTATTTACACATTAAATATGAAGGCACAAAGTAAAGGGAGTACAGCCATTCCATTAGATCGAGGTTACTGTCAATCTTAACTCATCATAGTGATGTTAAAGCTTTCCTATTTTAGATAAAGTAATTTTTTTACCTTTCTTAGCAGGCCAAGAGCGATATCGGTGTACAGAGTCCGTTCATGGGCTTCATCCAGTATAATAACGCTGTCGGCAGAAAAAAAAATTGAACTCATTGAACCGTCGCACAAAGCTAACCGACAACCATACCAGGAGCCATACTGCATTCGACACATTCGTTACGGTAGGATAAGTTGCAGTGGTGTCACCAAACCTCAGCATGACGGACTGTGTTGCAGTTAAGTGGAGTCACCTGTATTTCTTCAGCAGTGGATCAGCCATCATTTCCCTCACCAGCATGCCATCCGTCAAAAACTGTCCGCAAACACCGAAACATCACACACTTTGGCATTCATGCAGATGAATACCCAGTGAACGTTTCATATGTTCAGTAGTTCAGAGGCAGTGGGGGGAATGGTACTGCTAGGAACCTCCTGGTTACACCAGCCCACAGGGGATTATTGTGTCCGTCCGTCGTGCAGGGAGGGGCTGGGTGGGGAGGGGCTGGGTGGGGAGGGGAGGGTGGGGAGAGGCTGGGTGGGGAGGGGAGGGTGGGGAGGGGAGGGTGGGGAGGGGCTGGGTGGGGAGGGGCTGGGTGGGGAGAGTGGGGCCGGGTGGGGAGAGTGGGGCTGGGTGGGGGGCGGGAGGGGTGGGGCTGGGTGGGAAGTGGCTGGTCACCCCGTGGTGCCCTTATAAAACTCAACGTTTAACCTACTCACGCCGGCTTGTGCCCGCCCTCATAGTCGGGCATATTTGCGGAATACACCACGCCGCCGTTGACCCTGGCCATTGACCGAGCAACCCAACGTTCCTACCAGCTCCCTCCGCAGGAATGTGTTTATAACCTCATAATGAACAGTTGGTTTTACCACCAGAGGTAGTACCAACAAGTGGGGCAGTGCTCCATTTAAATAATGTGGCCATATGCACCGTGTCCGCATATTATGGATTATTTTTTGGGGGGTGGGGGGGGAGTGAGGGAACGTTGAAAAAAAGTTGGGGAAAAAACCAAAATCGCACTGCAAACTGCATGCAAAGCAATGCTGACTTGTTGCTCACTGCAACTCCATGCTGCGCAGAAAAGTCACGTGCCAGCTCGTCCTAATTGAGTAGAACTTGACCTCCCAGAAGACCGTGGGGCCAACGGGTTATATATATAAAAAACTTTTTTTATTTTCTATGTGGAGAGAGCGGTATACGAAGGAAACATTGCCTGCCGATGTAGTTTTTTTTTGTAGTTTAGTAGTGGACTGAACAGTAACTAACATTGGTTAAGTGATGGGTTTTTAATTTTTTTATACATTTTTAGCACACTATAAAAAGCAAGAAAGAACACTATAAGCTAAAAAAATACAATATTTGGTCATTATAGATATAATGGGGTAAAAAAAACCTTTATCATGGTACTCCACCACAGTTTTTCCAGTATTTGGAGGACAAATTGTGATCACGATATAAGTAGTTAATGTGTTCAAAGTAGTCTTATTGGAAATAAGACCACTTTTAATAATACCAGGACACTTCACCCTTGAATTAGCCCGGTGTTTGGACGACAAACCGTAATAACTTCACAAGCTGTAAATGGGCTAAATTTGTACTTCATTGAAATAACAGATATACTGGGTCACCCCACCCCTGAATTGTCCTGGTATTTCGAGGACTGCGATCGATGGGAGCTGGGACCGATCAACGATCTAGGCCACAACCTTTATGCGAGTGGCTTGAGGGTCACTGCAGTCGTCAAAGCGAATGCAGTAGCCGACCTCGTGACCGAGCAGCGCGCCTCTCTCCTCGGCAACTCGCGCTGCGACCTTGCCACATCATCCAAGGTGAATGGAGGTAGACACGTATATACAGACACACACACGCAAAGCAGTGAGTACATGGATGACACGCTGAAGCAGTTTGGATCACAAGGACAAAGTGTGGCGTGTTACGGAAACAAGGGACGGGACAGGAGGGAGATCCAATGCTGTCGACGTCCAGTTTGGGGATGACACATGATGATGATTTACAAGAGGGGCACACTGACATGCTGTTCAAAAAGAGTTTGTTGCGTGTCAACGAAAACCAATATAAATAAACTTTTTTGCAAAATAGGTGACATTTTTGCCAATGGCCTTCTTACACATAGCAGAAGAATGGCCGTGGATGAATGTGCCGAGTATTGGAAACTACTCGGAGCAAAGACAGACAACTAGCGGTGTGCGTTTTCACCGTGGTCGCTGCGACCCTCCGTGGTTGCGTGATGGCCACGACGTGTCCCTCCGCTGTCCAGCCGGCTTCTGCCAGGTACTGCGCAAGACGACGCAATTAGACACGACAGAACACTGCTGTGGCACATGCACCTCGTTCTCCCTCTCCAATTAGAAACAGATTAACTTGTCGGTGCAAAACAAGTTGCCACCGATACTTGTTCGAAAAATGACAAGGTTATTATTTTCCACCATTTTTGCCATTTATTCACTAAATTGTAGCTGAAAAGGTTATTTCATTAATAAATGCAGTAGGTTTTATAAATATACAGCCCTTTGTCATTCCACTGCTTGACAAAGGTCTTTCCACACCTTGGTGATCATGCTGGTCATCGTGAGTTCGTGAAGGGGATGCCACGGACCAGTTCAAAATATCACTTATCAATGACATCAGGCTATGTGTATCCAGCAACTGACCTCAAGTGGCCAAGTTTATGGTACAGCGTAATAACCATCGCACCACATATGATCAGATTTAAAAACATACACATCTCTCACAGTTTACCCCACCACATTGAGCACAAATCTACAGGAAAGGCACAATAATAAAGTATAGTGAACCACTGATTGTGCTATGTATATCAAACTTTAAGTCACTTCCACAGCTCCAATACCCATGCGTACCTGGGGAATTTGTGTGCTTTTACCGCATCCAGTCTCACCCACAATCACCACAGTGCGGTATTTCTCCACCAGGTAAAGGACATGATTCCTGTGCTGAACAATACATTGCACAAGGAAAAACAAATCAATAACTGAAAAAAAACGTAAATGTAGTTAAATCATATCCTGGGCACATATATAACCATTTCACAATGCACTTAGCATACGAGGCGGGAGATGCATGGCATGAAGATGAAGATGCACGAAATCGGAAGGCGATACGTGGCAGGATATGTGTGAAGTCGAGATGGGAGATGCATGGTTTGAGATGAATATATGTGCAGTCAGAGGTGAGATGCATGAAGAGGTGAGACATGAGTGGACAGGAAGGAGGTCTGAAGTCAGATACGTGTATGGCCTGCCATATATGTCAAGGCAGGTAATACACTGAATTTAAAGCAACAATCCTGACACCTCAAAATGCTTTGATAGCAACTATGAACGATGGCAAGGCGCCATGAGGATTGTCGTGCACTGCAAGTACCATGAATATGGGCAAACGCTGTCGCTGCTGCTGGATGGAAAGGGAGGTGTGAGGGTTGTACACAAATGCCGTGGAGGCCTCTTCCCCCGCAGTAGCTCGCTCCTCCCCAACTCCAGGCGCCTCCGTCCCTACCACATGAACAACGTGCAATGTTCATCTGTATGAAACATTCTCCATAGTCTAGATTCACATTATCATCGTCAGCAGCAGCAGCCACGGGCACTCCACTGCTCGATGAAGGCTAAGCCGTCACGATGTTACATGGTTTTGCGATGGAACAGCAACTGCACAAGAGCTGATTTTATTACATACATTACATACTCTCGGCCGTGTGGTGTGGGAAATATACTGTAACAGAGACAGACTCGTACAAACAGCGACACTGCTCCACACACACATCAGTCACAAGAAACTCGGGGATAAATTGTTACGAATGGCATTTTCTGGCAGGTCAGTGCATCTCTCTCCACATGTCACCTTTGGGATTCTTGGGATACAAGTGTTATCACCAGAGGCCCAAGAGCCAGACTAAGACACCTTCACTCTTTGTTTTTTTACCTACGTGACTTTACCGAAAAAAAACAAAGAGTATGGACCCTTGCAGTCACCAAAACTTTAAATCTAGAATTAAAACACCTTTAATCAGATGCCAATTTCAGTACCCATGGTGAAAAGTGGTCTCCAACTCTTATTATTCACTTCCTCTGTCCTCTGTATGTGCTGTGAAGGGCCCTTGCCCCAAACTTCACCGTATATATACAGTATTAATTTAAGTGTTATTTACGAACGCGTTACATTTTTTACGTGTGCCTGTGCATCACTGCCAACGCAGCATCATAAACTAATTTAACATTTTAGGCACCTTTGTGATTCTCGGGGCTCAGTGTAAATACCAAGGCTCAAGAGCCAGAGGGGCTGTGGTGGCACACGCCTTTAATCCAGCACTGCGCGAAGGTTGGTGGATCGCACTCATCTCGTGAAACTCCCTTCCCGTGAGCGTCAGGGTGCCATAAACCCTGGCTTCCAAGGCGGTAGTACAGCAAATGTGGACTCCACCTGTTCCTTCTGTATGGGACGGTCCTCCGGTTTTCCCTCTACATTTAGAATCAGCTTACGTTCAGAGTATTTGGCTGCTAAAAATGTCCACGTGATACGCCACTTCACTGGGCTAATATCATTTGTGGCCAGGTCGCTTCTGAAAAAAAGCTACATTGCTGTGGGGCTCATAGATGTCAACCCATACGGCTTACACGTATTCTTGCACAGGGAAATTGAGTTTTCACGTCCATACGGCGTACAGCCGTTTCAATACGGGCTTTGTAGGGTGAACTGAGATTTATCAGAGCATGGGGTGACCCATAAGGTCTGAATTGGTCTGTAATAAGCTAGGCACTGACAAGGGGTTGACAGGTATGTGGGGGCCTTACCTGGTAAAATAAAATGAAAAGTCACGTAGAAGGGAAATAATTAAATTAAATATATAAAACAATAAAATTGTATTATTGTTGTGAGATTTTAATTTTTTTTATTTTTATTCTTTTATTATTTCCCTTCTTCGTTACTTTACCGAAAGAACCAAGAATATGAATCCCTGCAGTCACGAAAGCTTTAAATAAAAAAAATGTTAAATGTTACCTCCTGTCTCGCCAGGGTTTTCTGTGGGTGCTCCGGTTTCTTACCACATGTATAATTGTCTGAAAACATCTTAATGTGAACGACGATATATTTGATTCCTACAATAATTATAAATTATATATTTTATTAAATGCTCCACTGGGATTCTTGGGTTTCGTTTGAATGATCACGCCTCAAACACCACACTCAGGGACGCTTGCAATTTCAATGGTCCGATATTCACACAAACACGCTTCGAGAAGAAAAGTAGAAGAGCTACATAGTTACTTTATAAGACTGTCATTAAATGAATACGAGAGTAAGCACCAGGACTAAGTGCCCAATCCACATCCCACCGAGCCTCTCGCGATATTTCAACCGAGGAAGCTGCGCCTCTCCCGGCCAAGAATCTAGGAAAGACCGTTGTTAACAAGGCCTCAACAACAATTCCGTGCATACAGCAACAGTTGCTATTTTTTTAATGACATTGCACAAGCGAGGGATGACTATAAGAGAAAGGTAAAATGCGGCGAACGAGCGAGCGAGTGAAGGACGAGGTGAAATATATCCCGCACCTGGCTTCCAGAATTTTGGAACCACTCGTGTGGCCGCCATGACGGTCAGACGCGTGCGGGCGGCGTTGACCAATCAGCGCGCAGCACCGAGATGACGTCATGGCGGGAAAGTTACAGGATAAATAAATAAATATTTATTGCGCAACTTTTATTCTAACTTTACCGAACCCTCTAACGTTGATCCCCCTGTTCATTTCAGAATCGTCGCCGTTGATTGTTCGAAGATTTGTAATTTTGTTGCAATGTGTGCTGTGACGTGACCGGCGGGGAGTGGCACGACGGGGATTCGATTTCATAGCGCGCATTGACACAAACGCAACCCCCTCCCCTCCCCGCCTGAGGACCGCATTACCACGAGTTGAGAAAAAAATGTTAAAATGTTACCTTTCCAAATGTAACATTTGACGTTTTAAAAACTCAAAAAATACGACGGTTAAAAAAAAATCAACAACAGCAAACAACATCGTCAAAAGTTAAAGGCGTTTTCAATGTGCTAAATATACGGAATGAATCATTCATATCAATCCGCGGGTCTTTCATATTAAAATTCGTGTGAATTGACTTCGTACACCCCCTCCCCCATCTACACCCCCCACCCTCCCCCATCTACACCCCCCACCCCTCCCCCATGTACCCCCCCCACCCTTACCCCTCCCCCATGTACCCCCCCCACCCTTTACCCCTCCCCCATCTTCCCCCTTATCCCTCCCCCTCCTTTCATCCCCCCTTCCCCACTCCCACCGACCCATCCCCCTATCCAACCCCCCCCCGATAACTTCCCCCACTCCCCCCTCCCCATCCCCACGAATGTCCTTCGCGCGCCCCCCCCTTCTCTCCGAACTCTTCTGTGATTGGTCACCCCCTCCCCCCCCCGTATCCTTGGCCAATGAACGCGGCCGTAGGCGTGGTCGCCGCGGCAGCTTCGGTCACGTGCTCGTCGGCGCAGGCCAATAGCGCGCGGGTCAATCGAGTTGGAGGGGAGGGGCGAGATTGGGGTGGAGGGGAGGGGCGGGGCTGGGGGGGAATAAGAGGGGGAGGGGCTGGGGGGAAGGAGGAGGAGAGGGGGGGGTGGAGGAGGAGGGGGATGGGCAATGGGGGAGCCCTTTGTAAATTTATCGCAAATCGAAAGTAAAATTTATAATCTCGCCACCTTTATTATTCGCGCGCGAGGCGATTAGTTAATTATCATTTATAAATTGTTGCGAATTATTTAGTTTAATGTCGTTCGTGTTGACGCGTCGCTGAATCGCGATTCGTTTTGGCGGAGGTTTAAACTGAAAAAAATGTCCGCAAATAAGTCTAAAAAGAGCACCAAAACGGCGACTAAGAACTGCCCCCAATGTGAACAACAGGTAAAACGGGGGGGGGAGCGCTCGTGAGTTACGATAATAATTGTAAGAAATGTATATTCGCACGTCAAGATTTAAAAGCAAAAAAATCTGCAATAGTTTTTTTGAGTTTCTGACGAAAGTTTGATGCTTGAGGGAGGGTTTCGCCTCGCAATATCGCGCGCGGGTTGGCAGTCGTTAAGCAATGGTCGATATTAAGTTATCTTTTATTTTTTTAAGTCGTCGCCTTCTGCTCGTTCGAGTTGTTTTTTTTTAAACCTGAAAGCGATGCGTTTGTTATCGCTCGCGAGTATTTTTTCTTGTTTTGTTTTTATTTTTAATGAGCAAAAAAGTTTGTAAAGTGTCCCTTCGTAGAGCGACTAAAGTAATATTTGGCGTTGCCTGCTTGGCACTACTCTTAATGTGTACAGTATTATATAATGTGCGATTGTTCTACGAGTTGTTTCGGTCGTTTCTCATTTTAGTCTTCGATAAATTGTTTAATTTGGCACGGTTTATTCGTGTTTATTTTGCTCGTTGTGAATTTAATGTTTTTTTGTTTGTTAAAAAGTTGCCCCGTGTTCTACAAATTAGGTCAAAGGTGATTTCTTAACGCCGATGCCAGCGTATTTATGTTTAAAAGTTGAACTTTTAATTGTGTTTTAGAGTACAGTGTTAGTGAGCGATGTTTAAGGCTTTAAAGTGAGTTATAAAGTGCCTCGCTTAATTGTATTGATTTTGTCACGTACTGTATTGCTATTCAAGTGTACATTGTATTGCACTGTACTTCACAAAGGAATGTTGCTTTAGGCTTGTGCTATAATTATAGTTATAGCGTAGTTATTATTGTAGTATTTAGAATGTTAGGTGAAATAACGTCGTGTACTATATAGAAATATAATAAAATGAACATTAGTCATACCAAATAATAAAATTACATAATACATCGATTAAAAATATTCAGCTTATTCATTATGATATTGTCTTTGTAATTGTATGATGGGCATCATAACATTTAATAATCTTAACCAAAGTAACATTTTACTTGTTGGTAAGATTTACCAGTCTTTCGTAATGATACTAAATAAGTACGATCAAATCTGTAAGGATAAAGCATTCAACAGATTATAATTGTTTACACAACCTTGTGCTATTGACACTTAATTATTGTGGTTATTTCATTTTAGTGTATAATGGAAAGAAGAGTTAGTAATGATGGTGCCTGTAAAACATTCCAAAACTAAATTAGACAAGTCGAAATAATATTGTAGAGAAGCGATGACATTGTACTAACTGGTACATAGAATATTTATCGTGACCATCACAAAGAATTAAGCTTGTTATTAAGTGTTATAACAAAGCATTAATAATAATGGTGCTTCTTTAAACAATTCTTTCAATGTGTACAGCTTGGCCATGCAATATGAAGACACTAATTACAAATACAATTTCTCTTGATAGTGTTAAGCGGTTATTGTGTTAATACCGTAATAACCGGTAGCTTTTGTTCGTGTACTTAACAGCTTTTAATCAATGCGACTTTATGCTGCTTGCCAATCGTTTTCATATTAATGATCGCTAATATTTTTTATTCATGATAAGTAATAATGGTGCGTTTAGTAGCAACATACAATGGAATGTTTGCTATGCAAAAGGGGCCATTTGCCCGAAACGTCTGTATCGCGGCATAACATTTTACTTGGAGAGGGCAGTGTTGTTGAGGAATATGATTTTGTGTGTTACTTTCACGTAATCTTTGTTATCTCACCGTCATGTAGCAGCGAGTGACGGCCGTGTAAGAATGAGCAGCAGTAGTAGTAGTACAGTAATGTAATGCTCCTGTGCTAACCCAATGTGGCGTCCGTGTGTGTATTCTGTTTCCCCACACACGAAATTAGATCCCGGTCGCTTGCAAGTCGTGTACTTGCGGGAACATATTTATCAGCAGAAAACTCCTCAATTTGGCCCAAGCAGACAAACCAAGACCTACCCCTGCTGTACACGGTATGAGCTACTAAACATTTTGTTTGCAGGGAAAGCTAAAAAACGTTGCGTTTGGAGGTGTAAATGAGTCTACTTTTGATTTAATCGCTTGAGAGCTGACTTGTGATGCTCGTGATTTTTTATTATTATTATCATATCCACTGCTGAATGAATGCTGCCCCTTCCCTTTGGTTATTGGAGGGAAGATGCGTGACCATACTTCACCACGCTGGTCAGTGCGGGTCAATGAAAGGGCACACAGTACTATCACAACTTGTGGGAATTCACCATTCGCATTGACGTGACCCTTTTAGGGTTGGCCCAGGCACACATCCAGGGGTGCAGTGCACGTATTAGGAGATGTTAACTACCTCTCCTGGTGTGCAGAAGGTCGTGGGTTTGATCCCGACCTGACGCCTGCTGCTGTATATTTAGAGTTTTCATGTTCTCCCCGTGGATTTTTCTCCGTGTCCTCCGGTTTTCCCCCTCCACATTTTAGAAACGTGCGTTTTTAGCTGCTATGAATTTCCAAACGATGATAAAGCCGCCACTTGATTGGGCCAACATTTGATTGTAGCCACGTTGCTTCTAAAAAGAGCTGAATATCTCAGTTGGGCCTTAGCTGGTAAAAAAAAAGTTTTTTGGAACGCTTGTATTGATGATGCCCTGGGCTCCCTTGCAAACAAGAGATGTTCCATCTCGAGGGATTTATTCGGGAAGAACATTTTAACAAGTAATTCAACTTCCGTATGTATGCCAGTTTTTTTTACATTTTAATTTGCATTTTGTGCGCAGCGCTGACTTGTTAAAATGTGTACCGAGGTGCATTGATGCAAAAAATGTTTGTCTCGACAATGTGGATGGACTTTGGCACTGCTTGTGTATCGTAATGTTGTATTGCACTCATAATTATATGGACGCATAAGTTAAATGCACTTTGAACAAAAACAAACTTAGTTCCTTTTACCAAACTGCCCGAGCATGTTTTCCAGATATTCTGAACCACGATGAGCTTGTAACAATACCACCCGCGGTCTTTGAGGCCACTCTAAACCCCATATTTTGATTTCGGCTTTTCTTGGAACGCAGATTTAAAACTTGATGTCAAAATGCATGATGTTAGAAAGGTGATTCATAAGGCACCCTTGGTGCAACCCAAGCTTAGTCTCAAGTCTTACAGACTTTACACCAACTCGCCTTTTATTTGATTTAAACATGCTAACTAGCCTGTGTTTATTATAGGGGTGATTCACCAAAACTTAATAAGTAAACCCTTTCCGTTGACTGGAAAACAGACAATTCCAACCGACATTATTCTGTTCCACTTTTGAAAGTGAGGCCACTTTAACAATATATAATGTGTATTGAGGCGTCCATTACCTCATCTTTATCAGCCTTTAAGCTATAATAAGTGAGGCTCAAAACATGTTCAACCAGAAATTGCGAAAAAAAATCGTCACTCGTGTTCACTTATTTTCAGCACGCTACGAAATGCGAAGAAATGCTATTGTGTTGAGCACGTTGTGAAGGCCTCTGAGCCCTTTTTCACTTGAAAACGTTGTTTAAATTAGCAAATACAAGTCTTGACTGATGGCATGGATTTTGAGTGTGCTGGAAATTTTCCTCTGTGGTTCGTGGCTTTTTGCCGTGCTAAGTGTTTCCCCATTTTCATGTCCGTGGATTTTGGCTTGTGAATGAAATGTTGAAAATGTGCGCCGCCGCTTACAAAAGGCAAACACCACCTACCACACCCTAAACATACTTAAAGCACGTAAAAAAAACCCCAAGCACTGTATGTACAGTGCAAGGGACACACATTCATGAATCTGCAAGACACAGGATGTATGTAAATATGGTTGGGTGTCACGCCACCACTGCTTTTACTGTATGCCATATACTGTGATGTTTTCTGAACCTATTAAACCACACTGACCAGCATGGTGAAGTATAGTCAAACATCCTACCGTACTCAAAATGCATGACGAATTTCTTAATCCTTCAGTGGATTGACGCACGTTGGTAAATTATTGTTATTATTAATGTTTAATCTGTTCGAGTTTGCATGGTTTTCAAATGAGCCATCATTAATATTTCACTAAATTGTGGGCTGCGCTTAGCACATGTTGCGCTCCCAGGTGGAATGAAGCGGTTTGGGTTGGCTCCTGTCCTGGTTTTTCCCGGGATCTGTGAATCTTGAGTGAATATTAGGATATGGTTCCCAATATCGCCATGGTACTCTTATCGGGGGGTGTTGAAGGATTTATAGAAGTCGCACAGAAGGAAGTGGCAGTACATTGTAGTACGCCTTGAATTGAAGCTTTCGTGACTGCAGGAATCCATACTCTTTGGTTCTTTCGGTAAAGTCACGTAGGTATAAAATAACATAAATCACGACGTTTTGGGCGCAACACAAGCGTCCGAAACGTCGTGATTTATTTTATTACCTACGTGACTTTTACCGAAAGAACCAAAGAGTATAGTACGCCTCTGTGCGTTTTTTGCGGATGTTAATAACAGGAGTTTATTTCATGGATAAACACGGATAAATTAAGAGTTCCTCATTTTACATTTAGAATAAGAGTTCTGTATTAAAGTAACCATTTAATGCGTGCAGGAATCTCTTCTATGTAAAACATGTAAATAAAAAAACTGATTTACTCAGGTAGTGCGGTTCTTTGTTAATCTTCTTTTGGAAGAAAAAAAATCACCCAGACTCAATGGGTTTTTGACCTGGGATTTAAATACGGATTTCCATTCATTTGTATGCACTCGCCATGCAGCCCCTTGCCCTGTGAGACGCTCCCTCCTGCTGTGAGATGCTTCCCCAGTAAAGTGGGAGTCCACGACATTGGCGGGAGCAGGGGACTGCCGTGTTTAGTACACTCATATAGTTTTCCCTTTTTAAGAGTTTTAACAGATATTAAAAGAGCAGACCTACGTCTCCAAACACAAACGTTTTTTGAGTCTCGAGGCCGATGGGCTTTCTTGACCAATACTACTGTGGAACAGTTAAAGCGAGCACACACCCTGGACTGGTTTTGTACCTCTGGATCTCATTAGCAGAGTCCAAGCTTGTTAAACATACCACTGGGTTGCCAAATGTTATGGGCAAGGGCACTCTGTCTAAATGACGGGGCCACTGTTCAATGCAAATATCAATATTGTACTATTATTATGAGTGTGCTCGTTTACCCCGTAACGCCTCAATTGAGTCTTATTACTTTTTTCAGGAGGGTCACGCCAAGTTTCCACAGTAGGGGGCGAAACTTGCGACGTGTATTCCAATAGACTTTTTGTGTTGTCATGCAACATTTGGACGATGACGCCGACACAAAATTGCCTTCTTTGGCTCGTGACGTCACTGGATCATTAGCGACCTCGCGAATGTTTTAGTATAAATACACCTCCAAGTGTTAATTTAAAGTTTGAATAACACCTGCGGTGTTAATTATGCCGGCTGGTAGATTCCAACCGCCTGAGCCTTTGTATATATATAAAACCTCTCCATTATGCCTTGTGAATAATTCCTGTGCAATAACCTACGTAGGCAAACATCTGTTCTGTGTTCACATACAAGATATTGTATTTTAGTCCATCGGCCTCTTGCCTGCTGAGTAATAGTGGTGTGGAATGTCGAGAGACCAGCGGAATAAAGCGGAATGGTGTGCAGGACACGATGTAGATTCAGTTTGTTTTTGAGATAAGCGAACGCGGGGACCACTTTGCATTTTGAAACATAAGCTGAAGCAAACCTGCTTTTAAGTCATAAATGCATCTCCACAGCAACAACAAAGACTTGGCACTATTCCAGGGAATGCAAGCGAATACGAAATGACAAAGTTTATCCTTGTCTTTGTGGCAAGTGAGACTCGTTTTATGGGGCATTTCTTATGCTATCGACTACTCGTGCATTTCCATTTATTACCTGGACTTTTTTTATTCCACATCTACCAGTTCGAGTTATGTCACTGTTAGAGCGTGTGCGCCAAGAGTCTCATTGCCCACATTGTGCCACGATGCCAGCGCTGTATTTTTAATCATCCTGACAAGGGCAGGCACGTGATTAAATACTCCCGACGTCATTTGCTAAGCGAGGCAAATTACCTGTGGTGACGATGCTAGAACTGGAACTTCCATTTTCTTTTGTATCCACCAGAATAATCGTAAAGCCTGGTATCGATCCCAATGATTGAATCGCCACGAATGCACCCGATCCCTTCACATCTCAGAAAGCTAGATGGAGTTGTGAAGTCGGGATGTATCACCACCGGTACATACCAGGAGTTGTAGTTTTGGGGCTGCGAGGTGTTGTCAGGAGATGGCAGTGCATTCTCAGGGATATTCCAATTTCTTTGGACATGTCAAACATTCATTAACAGTTTTGGCCAAAGATCACTGCACATAAAATAGTCCAGAAACCCGATGAGGCTTTTGTCAGTAAATAATTTACGTTATTTTTTATTTCTGGAACCTGAATTTCAAGCCGTGGAGGCTGACCATGCCCTTTGTCTTGGCCAAGCTTTTGTCTGTTTAAACCAGAGACGAGATATGTGCACTTGCTCATTAGCATCCACTGAATATACGTTGTTGAGAAGGAATCTGTGGTAGGATGACGTGTCAGATGACTGCAATGTCTGTTGCTCGTTTCCTGCCAGTGGAATGAAAACACACAGTGTCGCTCTGAAGAATGGTTGCGGAAGTTATTGTGCTCGGTAACCTTTTTTTGAGGGTTAAATACAACGTTTGCTTCCTCCTTCAATTCGGTACCGAAAGAACATGTCAGATTGATTTTAGAAAAATTAAATTCCATGCAATTCGTGTCGCCACTAAATACGGAATTGAGCTGATTTTAATGTCTCCTTTAAGTTAGTTGTGGAGAAAGTACCTTTTTTAAGTTTGCTGCTTGGTAAGATTCAATTAATCTCCGGGAAGTTAAATCATTGTTGGTATTAATGTCCCTGTTTGAGTGGAGGGGTTTTTTTTCAGCCCCAAGCATCACATGGTACACCACAGACATATAAACACAGGCCTCTGCACCCCATCAAAACGTTTTGCGTTCAAATGGTTGCCATAGGATCGCTTGCATTTATGGCATTTGTTTTTAAGAGGGTTAACGTTCTGGGGGAAAAAAACACCTTTGAACAAGTACATTTTCCAAAAGTTGCTTGAAAACAATGTTTGTAAAACTTGAAGGCTAATTCACGTTACTCATTTTTAAACATTGGTACATTTAGATCAAATGACATAATTTAATTCATGATCATATTTATTCATACTGGAGGAATGTCAGCTAGGAAGCTTTTTTTTTTCACAGATGTCCAGTAGTTTCACAGATCTGAATGTGTTTTTGTGCACCAGTGTTTTTTCGAGTTGTGCGCCATGTGTTGTACGTGACACGGTCCCAGCAGCTTGCCTCGCGTACCGAAGAGAGCTACGCTTGTTGCAAAACGTCAGACTGCCGCTCGATGTGCGGTACAACCCGAAAGTAAAAGTCAAGAGATATCCGGCACGTGCGCGAGAAACTCCTTGCGTTTCATCCACGTCTCGCGTGCCCGATTTCGATTCGACTGCAATTTCTATTTTTTGTAAAATGAACGAAAGTTAAAATGATCAATTTCCTCTCTCTACGTTGTTGTTGTTGTTGTTTTATCTTCCAAGTCGAGACAAAACCAGAGTCGAAACGCCGGCGGCCCGAACGCGCGCGCAGAGATCGCTACGGCTCGTGCTCGGGGAAATCGTCGGACGCGCGCAAGGTGCCATCGGGCAGCAGCAGCAGTAGCAGCAGCAACGGCGGTGGCGGCGGCAGGGGGGACAGCCGCAAACGGGGTCGGCCCAAAGGGTCACCCAACAAGGGCAAAGATGAGAAAGGTGCGTCCGCAAACAACCCAAAATTAATGCCGTTCGCCTCGGTCGTCCGTCCGTTTGCGTTGTCTTGTCTCGTACATTCTGCCCGGTTTGCTCCAAATGCCTTTTTTGAATTGTTTTGTTTGTATGTTGAACTTCTTTCGCGCCGTACGTAGCCAACCGTGCTGCTCTGAGGTTGTGACTTGCTGACCTGCCCACCCCCACCCCACCTGGAAAACTGTTCAAAAGGAGCTTCGTTGTTTATTGGATTCTTCTAGTTTAAATAAAGCGTTTGATTCTGATAAAGTAGAATTTACTTTAATGATTGGCTTTATTATTTGTGGTTGGTACAGTAAGCGAGTCGGGCTTACTGTCGTCGTGACCAATTATTCAGTCGCTGGAGGGTGCAAGACTAATTTTTTCCTTCTGGCTTTTCCTTGATTTTTTTTATTTTAATGTGTTTTTGATTTTATAGGTACGACTACCTTAGTTTAATTTACACTAAAGTTTTGCAATGCCCTCTTTAGTGGGGGCGAGTTTTTACTCAAGTATAAATGGAATTAATGAACGTTGGCTTGAGGCATTGGTGATCGGATCTGGGGTGCCACGGTGGCGAGATGTTAACTACCTCGCCTGGTATACAGGTCGTGGGTTCGATCCTGACGCTTTTTATTTGGAATTTGCATGTGTCTCTCTCTCCATGGTTGCGTGGATTTTTCTCCGGGTCCTCTGGTTTTTCCTTCTACATTTAGAAACCTGCATGTTAGAGTATTTGGCTGCTACAAATTTCCACCTGATACGCCACTTTGTTGAGCGATCAATTGTGGCCAGGTCGCTTCTGAAAAAGAGCTATGTAGCTCAGTGGGCCTTACCTGGTAAAAAAAAAACATTTAACAGACTAAGGATTAATTTAAATTGTGTCATTTTTAATGAACTGCAATCACAAGGTATTTGTAATTTTGAAAGTATTCTTGGAATTGTAATTGACCACAGGATTGCTCTGAAGTGACTAATAATGGGCACGGATGATGTCGCGACGTTTAGCTTCACGTACTGGGAGCGTCTTCGGGAACTGAACACGCTGCTGTCGTAACCCAAAACACATTTGATGGGAGCTATGCAAAAAACACAGAACTCCACAGCACCCCGACCGAGAAAATAGCTGCACATTAACTTTAATGGGACTGATTGCGCACCGCCAAAAAAGTGGTATTCACAGTCTGTCCTTTAAATGAACACTGCAGTACAACACAACACAAGGAGCAGGTTTTGTTTTCCGCTAATACACAATGGATTGATTCATCGCGAGAGAGAGAAAATCCCGCGCGGTTATCTTTATAAGGAATTGCTTAATAGCTTTGCGTTCGTGGTACTTGGGGCACCGCCGTTGAAAGTCTGCGCAAACACGTTGCACAATGGAACATAAACGACGTGACATTTTTTTGCACAGGTGATGCATAGTTGAGTTTCAAGCTTCCTTCCCACCCACATCATTTTAATACTGTTAAACAGAACGCGTCGCTTAACGTAAAATCGTGTCATTTGATACGTCCAATTGTTCAACACCCAAGTATCGTTGTTTATGTATGTTTAAATTCTAGATTTGAAGCTTTCGTGACTGCAAGGATTCATACGCTTAGTTTTTTCGGTAAAGTCACGTAGGTACGGTATAGGTACGTAGGTACGTGACTTTACCGAAAAAACTAAGAGTATGTTAAACTTCTTTCGCACAGAACAACCGTGCTAATCGGAGGTGCATATCCAACTGCAGAAGCCGAGGTGTAGTCTGTAATGTGACAAGGTCATATTTGTGAACGTGTCTTTATACTATGGCAGTTACACCGCGCACATCCGTGGGTGCAGTTAATTCGTCATGGTTTATATTTTACGTTCTGATATATATATGACGCACTGTACTGAGTCTCTCTACAACACAGACGGCTCAAAATACCAACAGAATCGTGTTACGAGCGAGCGTACTCATTTGTGAGTGAAATGACCTTCGTGTTTCCATGTACACTATATGCTTTCCCCACATGCACGTGTTATTAATGCAATGTATTGTGTGTGTGTTTTACATCAGAATGTCGATTACTGTATGAGCCCATGAGCGTGTGTGCGTCACGCCTGTATAAACATAAATATGTAATGCTTTATATACAGAGGAATGTAGACCCACAATCCCCCCCCCCATCGCCGCCCCCTCCTCCCCTTGAATGGCGGCTTTTCCACCACATAAGCAAGACATGGCAGGGACTGCACCTTTTATCGGAGTGGGGAAAATTAAATACACACAGGAGCAAGAACACTCAGGTGGTTGGAGAGTGTCTAATCAATAGCAGCAATTGTAATCGTGTGGTACTGTATTAATGGAGAGTTTTACAACTACCATGTTGAAAAGTCAGAATCCTCCAGGCTCCCCTAGTTTAGACATTGCCCCTCTGTCCACATGACATTGCTTCGACATGCCATTATTCTAAACATTAATAGTCGGTGCTGCAGAAACGACTATAACTGAAATATGTCAAATCTGCAATCCCAGGTGTTGCACGGATAATTGTTTTTCTCACGTGTGCATTTTACAGCCACAGGACCCCAAATTAACGTAACGTCCTGGCCTGCCCCTGCTGGACACCCGTGAAAAAGCTTCGTAGCGCATCGGATTCCTCCAGTAGAAATCCAGATTCTGATTGTTAACAAGTTCACTATCACGGGGTAAAAACTCTGCTGAACCTTCTCACCGCCTCTTTCCCCCCCCCTTCCCCCAGCAGAGAAATCGGAGCGCGAATACGACATTTACGCCGGACTGTCCGAAGAGAGGGCATTCGTGTTCGCAGTGGCGCTTGCCGAAATCAACCGTCGCATACTGAACCAGAGAGTGGCTCTCTGACGCACGCTCACCCCTCATCCCCCGCCCCCTCCTCACCTACCCACCCCTCCTTCGACGACCACCACCACCACTACCACCTTCCTCCTCGCATAACCAGACAATGGCCTCGTTTCCTCGTCACAAGCGGCGGTGTGAGCGACACAAAAACAAAAATCCCTTCTGCGTAAAGACCGACTCGTACGCTCTCGCGCGCTCTCTTCGGACGGCACACGTGCACTGGATGGAAATGCACTCCGCGCTGTTTGGCGTTGCATTATTCCAAGAGGCGCGATGCAACTGAACGCGTCCCGATTTCTTATTTTTGTGCGAGCACTATATATATTACAAAAATCATCCTTTCCCCCCCCACGCCCCACCACCCTCTTACCGTACTCAAAACTTGATTATTTGCGATGTTTTTTGTGATTTTATTTTTTGTTGGCGCTGGAGACACGGCATGTGTGTGTGTGTATATATAAACACTCAAGCCATCATTGAATCCCTTTGTTGGGGGGCGGGGGAGCGCAAGTAAAACGACATTTCCTCACTTGCACGGCGAACTACGGCACTACACTACTGTCTGACATGCATTGCATTAATGTTTTGAGAACAATGTTCATTTTTTTTATATTTGCTTCGTGTACACACTTGAATTGAGCTATATAAAAATAACGGCGTTATGTATTGATTGCATTCAACTTTTGATATTTGGTACCAGTTTTAAAATAAAGGAAATAAGTAAAAAAAAAAGATTGCACATTTTTAAATCTGCATGTACTGGCATCATTATGAAAGACTTTCATTAAAGTATTGGGTGATAATTGCATTGTCTCATGTACTATTTTGTTATCCCTGTGGTGTTATTTACATTGTATGATGAATCCATCCTTTTCGAAAACAAGAGCCTCATCCAATGGCTAGTAAATGTGTGTTCAGCTTTATTTGTATTTTTAAAATGTAAAATCTGGTGTCGGGAATTATTTTGTTCAATGTGCTGGTCGCAGCATATTGTGAAACCAATTTTTACCACAGTAGGGCCTTAATGTTGCCATAGCGTTTTTTTTTTAATCCAATTTCAAAACATGCGAGAGGTTTCCTGACGAAGTCTTAATACTGTAATGTATTTCTAGCGCAGAATTGGTCAAAGTTCTCGCTGGAAATCGGCTGCCGTAAATGGTAATAACAAACGTATTGTGGAGCAGGTTTGTCCAACCAAATATGTGCTATTTTCAGTCCACATGCATTATGAAACGCTGCATTTCATTGATTTGAATAGCATACCAATTCCACGCCATATTTTTTTTTAGTAAAAACTCACCTCCCACTACAGAGGGCATCGCAATACTTTAAAGTACATACATTAAACGAAGATAGTCGGACCGAAAAATCCAGACGCATGTATAAAAAAATATCAAAATGAGAGGAAAAGCTAAAAGGGGAAAAAAAAGTTGCAGAGTTTCCTAAACTGTTTCGATACTCGGAGCTAATCTTCGGGGCCGGTGGAAGAGTTCCACATCTTAGGCGCCACACTCGAGAAGGCCCATAATTATACTTATGTAGCGGCTTTTCATCAATGATCTCAAAGCGCTGTACAGGACACAGCAGCAGACACTCGGCATAAAATAATATAAATCCATTGAAAACACATTCCTGCGGAGGGAGCTGGTAGGAACGTTGGGTTGCTCGGTCAATGGCCAGGGTCAACAGAGGCGTGGTGTATTTCGCAAATATGCCCGACTGTGAGGGTGGGCACAAGCCGGCGTGAGTAGGTTAAACGTTGAGTTTTATAAGGGCACCACTGGGTGACCAGCGCCTCCCAACCCCACCCCTCCCATCCCCCACCCAGCCCCACCCTCCCCACCCAGCCCCTCCTCGATTATTGCGTCCGTGGAACCAGTGGGTTCCTACCAGGATAACCATTTACTAAATGAACTAAGTTTAATAAGCGGAAAGGGAATAATAGGTTTTAAGGCGCATTTCTAAAATGTCCACAGCCTCGGAGTTCCCCCTCTGATATATCGTTCCAGAGCCTGGGGGCGACACGAGAAAAATCTCGGTCACCCATTAACCGAAACCTCGACCCAGGAATTCGGAGAGAACATCTGCATCATGCCCAGATCTTGGGGACCTTGAAGGGACACACAGGTGCAATGTTGTTGGCTGGGGCAAGATTGTTCACTGCTTTGTAAGTTAACAATAGGATTTTTGAACTGTATTGTGAAACTGGAAGCCCAGTGCAGTAAATACCCGTGACTTTGCTAATGTGGGAGGAATTGATGATGGTTGGGGGTGACACGGTTCAGCGGTCGCAGCACGTTTGCAGCTTGCTGTTCAGAGGTTGGTGGTTCGATTCCAGCGGCCCACCCTGGTCATTGCTGCAAGGTGTAATAAGTGGATCCTAAAGATCCTATTGACGACATTCGCAACAAAAGGCTTATTGATGTGGCTGCCGTCAAAGTCCACATTTTAATCCCAATCGTTGCCCTCCCCGGACTGCCAGACTAATGCCCCAAGTCGCTTGCAAACGACCCTATCCTGGTCGAGGTTCTCACCTGGTTGAGCAAAATAAACTTGAACAAGGCTTCATATTCTTAGGGTTTTTTTCAGTAAAGTCACGTAGGTAAAAAATTCAAATTAATAAAAGTAAAATAAAAATCACGACAGCAAGCGTGCTGTGACGGTTCCACCTGAAGACGGAAGCTTGTGTTGCCTCCGAAACGTCGTGATTTTTATTTTACTTTTATTAATTTTAATTTTTTACCTACGTGACTTTACCGAAAAAAACCCCTAAGAATATGAATACTTGCAGTCACGAAAGCTTCAAGGCTGCAACAGAGGCTTCAATTCACGTGCACAATTTGGGATAATGTAGGCCGTCTGTCTGATTCAGCATCAAGAACCACTGATCTGGCTGACCATACCCATCGCCGAATAAAAAACTCTGATACACGCACTATTGTGTTGTTAAAAAATTGCACTTCTCCAATGACTTTCACAGCCACTCGCGCACTACACTGTCGATCGATACCAGTGTTTATTAACGACGGAAAATGTTCTAAGGCCGAAAAAGTGATGTTTTTTTTTAAAGGCATGGGCTTAAGCCCGGAGAGAAAACTACAAGCAATGTACGTGACGACGTTTTACTGCGACTTCTCTTGGAAGGAGGGTCCGCTTGCCAGGCTGCACCAAAACGCAGGCGCTTTAAACGGCGTTTACAGTCAGTCGTGGTGGCGCAAGAATGAAGGACATTGCCTGAAATGTGCAAAGCCGAGGCGCTATGGATATGATAATGCTCATTAAGTTCCCCATTGGGATTTCACAACATGAATACTGCTGGCAACTGCAGCAGTCACGCTGATAATTCACTCCACACTTTATGCACCGGATAAGCAAAACAAAATTCACACACACGTGGCATAACGGCAACTACACAGGATATATTTACAGTCGATTACAGCAACAAAAAATGTGAACATTTAAAGCCACGTTGAAAACAGAATAAACGCATTTAAGTAGATAGTAAATAAATAATGCGAGTACAGTGTGGGAACTGAAATTTACCGCACAACTTACAAGATCACTCGGGAAGTAACATTGCAACGTTTTCTAAATGTTACGGTCAATGGTTATGTGGCTGCACAAGATACGTGGAAGGCATGAAGTTAAAGAGAGACCATTGAAAGCCGACGCGACGAACGGAAACTTCTGATAGGTTTATTGTTTTCTTTAAAAAAAGGGAAATACACGGCTGAAACAAGCAATCCATGTCTGACACAACAGCGACATAACGCACAATGGAATCATTGTTCCTGCGCTGCCGATACGAATGGGTAGGAAGCACCACGGAACGATTTATCCTGCGAACTGGTAAAAGTCGGAAGCCTCGAGGCTTGCCGAGCTGAGACGTCGCCTCTCTGCCCACCAATAGCATTCCTTCGATGTGCCATGAAAACGAGAACTACAATTTATGAAATCTGCAAACCCCAAGGATTTGCACGGAGAATTGTGTATTTTTTAAATTCCTAAATGTGCATTTGACATCCGCAATACCCAACACCAATGATGTGCTGTCACAATATACGTTAAACAAACAGTCCTGTACCTTACCAAGCCTGCATAGCTTCTTGGCATGAAGGAAAAACAAATGGAACTCTGCGTTGAACAGAAAATAATAAACGGCGATGGTGTTTATAAACATGCACAAACCTCAGCGCGTCATGATGGTTGTACCCTCAGTTTTTTTTCCACTGAACCATGTGCTTCAAATTAAATGGGAGCCACTCGCTTGAAAATCGTGAACACTACACACACACAAAAAAACCCCAGGCTGCCACTTTCCATTCTCTTTGCAGGGAGTGCATTGTTTAATTAATGTATCGTCAAAACATTTCCTTTCGAAATTGTCATTCAGTTTAGCTGGCTTGTATGTATATCACAAAAAAAACACCGTTGGATGAATATATCTCCACACCAGATCGTTCGTGGGGTTGTTGAACAATACTGCTTTACCGCAATCACAAGTGTGGGTTGGTGAACGGGGGGGAAGAGGGAAGGGACATTTCTGATATCACTGCAACCGAGTGCATGTTTGTTGAACTTCTTTTGCACCGCACGTACTCTGATATCACTGCTACCAATTGTTTGCATGCATGTAGAACTTATTTCGCACCATACATAGCCAATTGTGCTAATCGGAAGTGCGGGGGAAGGACAACCAAACTCAAAAATCAGCTCTGAAGCAATGAGTTTTCAATCTGGAGGACTTAAGTGTATTGGCTTCCTAATATCGGAAGAACGTTCCAGACGGCCGCAGAAGCGTCATCCGAAAGCGCGCGATGCGGTGACCGTCTTTGTTCGATGGCCAGACAAAAGCCGCTGCAAAGAAGACCAGAGTTTGCGTGATGGTTTACGAAACGAACTCGGGTTGCCGGTTTCATATCAAATGTGATCCAACTTAAGATGTGTCAAAAATATGTATCCTTTGCTATGCGCTGAGAGGATTTGACACAAGATTCAGGGACTGTCTTCATCCGGGATGAGTCGCAGTCCTGGGAAACCGCTCTGGCATGTCCGACGTTTAACTTGGCTTCTAAAGACACAATTGTGGATTTATATCCCCTGGTCATTTGTATCGCAATCATTGTTTGATGGTTGCCTTCCACTTTAGCTTTAATCTAGCTTTAAAAAAAACATTCACCCTCAAACGTTTTAATTTCTCGCACAACTTCGAATTGCTCGACTTTATTGTTGGACTTTGTTTTCGTGGTTGTGCCGTGGAAGCTCTCCCCCCCGGTGCATTTTAGGATTCAAGCTCCCAGCCATGTGCAGGGAAACATCAGAAGCAGATCTGACTAGCGCGCGGCACAACGCGCACGCTATTGCAATGATTAAAATTGCGATGCGATTTTTTGGTATCTTGTTTCACCAACTCAAGCATTCCTTGTGTTGTTTAGTGCAGAACGACTCGAAGACGGAGCCCTTAGTAAGGGCTTGCGCCGGTTTATTAACACAAGGGATAACGGTTTACACCAGAGGTCGATGTCCCTACACGCGGACCTCAGGCTAGAACTGTTGCTTGCCTCGGCTATCTCTTGGGCTCTCCACCTCGAGTCGGGACGGGGGTTCAGCCAACACCACCCGAACGAGGAGAGCAGCACCCCGGCTCAGAGGTCGCAACCCAATACCCGTACCCTACCCGATACCCGGCCAGGTACGGGTACAGGTACCCGTTTGCGACCCTGGTGCAGCCGGGTACGGGTAGGCCGTGAGTCACTGGTGAGTCACCGTTTGTCACTCATTTCGGGTAGGGTAAGGGTAGGGAACGGGTACCCGTTTGCGACCCTGGTGCGGCCGGGTACGGGTAAGGAATAAAAACCCGTTTGCGACCTCTGCCCCGGCTCTTGCTGCGGTTGTCCCACCTGATGACGTTTGCTTGTGTTGCGATCGAAACGTCGCGATCTATTATTTGTCTCCCGGCGTGACTTCACCAAAAGAACAAAAGAGTAGAATTTTATAGAACATTTGACAAAACTAAATTTCGATTTAAAGCTTTCGTGACTGCAGGGATTCATCTTCTTGGTTCTTTCGGGTTTTTTTACCGAAAGAACCAAAATTTGACAAAACGTTAATCGGCGCTCGTAGGCAAATACCAGGACAGCCGGGTACAAGCGAGGTGGCCATTACATCCATTTTCGTTATCGGTGGTCTTGGTCCTCCTGTTATTGTACCCGATTAATGTCAACACGCCGTTCGATTTGATGTGGCACAAAATGTGCCCACGTCTCAATCCTTAACCGTGGAGGAAAAAAAGACCATTTTGGCGACCCCTGGTGAGAGGCAGCATACGTAATCCCCTGCATTGCAGCTACGCAAAGTACATAGAACATAACTCTTGACTTAAAGCTTTCGTGACTGCAGGAATTCATATTCTTGGGTCTTTCGGTAAAGTCACATAGATAGGTTAAAAGAAAATAACAAAAAACGACGACGTTTAGATCGCAACACAAGCAATCGTCATCAGGAGAAAAATAAAAAAAATAGCAGGAAAGCTGCTGAGGCATGATGTTTTAAAGGTTTAAAATGGGTTGTAGCCCAAAGGTCATAGGTTAAGTGGGCGGGGCTATTGATGTTAAAGTGACAAATTTGCATGTATTGTGAGATATTTGCATGTCAATGTAAGGTCGCAGAGCCACTGACACATCAGGGAAAACGAGCAGCGGTGGCTGTGTTAGTGAGACATTTAACCTGTTCATGTAAAGACATTTAACCTGTTCATGTAAAACCAGAGTGGAAAATAACTACTAACATCGGAAGGTAGGATGGAAACATCACAGCCAGTTATACTGATAGGAACCTCCTGGTTACACCAGCCCACAGGGGATTATTGTGTCCGTCCGTCGTCCATCCAAAAATGGGAGGGGTGGAGAGGGTGGGGAGGGGCTGGGTGGGGAGGGTGGGGCTGGGTGGGTGGTGGGGCTGGTCACCCCGTGGTGCCCTTATAAAACTCAACGTTTAACCTACTCAAGCCGGCTTATGCCCACCCTCACAGTCGGCCATATTTGCGGAATACACCACGCCGCCGTTGACCCTGGCCATTGACCGAGCAACCCAACGTTCCTACCAGCTCCCTCCGCAGCAGGAATGTGTCGACTTAAACTTACATAAAACATGCCCCCTCTGTTCACACTGCCTAATGGGAGCCGGCACGAGAGATGCATTCTTCGAAGCAAATAAATGCCCCCCCTCCCGTGTAGCGTAAATCTCCGATGCTTTGTGAATCGGTTAACCCTTTCTTGCTTTATTTACAGACGTTGACAGAACAAAACAAATAATACATGAAGATAGATAGGATTACAACGTTTTTATGAACATCCCATTCCGCTTACACGTGTTTGAGAAACAAGCGTACGGCGACGATGTTATGCAGTGTACAACAACCAAAGCGGCGGCGTAAAATAAAAGCCTCTCGAGACAAATACTAAAAAATTCCCACGCCAACATCAATTGCGGAAAAAAAACTCACGAAATAAAAGCCACGGCATAGCTAGACACAGCATCGTTTATCTGGTTCCACCACAAAACATTTAAAAAATTAAAAGGACTGGAACGGCAAAGACGGTGGTATATGCGCGTGACGGTAGTCTTGATTGTGGACACACGAGACGAAGCGGGTATGGTAAAGTGCGACGATCACCGGTCCTGGATTACCAACCGAGTTGCCGTCTTGGGAAACCTGAAAGTAAATTACGTAAGTAACACACCGCTCAAGATATTTTACATGTCGTTCTCCCCCTTTGCCTCAGCATTGCCAAGATATTCTCCTCATTCTCTCTCTGTGCCTTAGAGGCGATCATAGGCAGCGGCTCGGGCTTTTGTGCCAACATAGCCCACCAAACGTAACGGGACTGGCCTCGGGGCTGTTAGCGAGTAGCACCTACGAAGGCTAGCACGGCACACGAGAGGGTGGGTGACCAACACCACGCCCGGCCACCTTTCTTTCCCCAGTAGCGATGTTTACACACCGCTGCGCCAGGTACTCATTTGAGGATGAGCCGACCTAGAGGAGGCCCAGGACCAGTTCAGGTAAGCGTCACCGGTGTTGGCCGTGAGCGGGAACCAAGCCCGGGCCGCTGGGTTCGTAGCGCAGCGCGCAAAACGCTCCACCACCGCTCACACACAGACCCACGCAATGAATAACTTACAGACTTTTGTCAATCTACTGCTGAGTGGGGGAGCCCCCACACCATGAAGCACACGCACCCAGCGACCGGAATAATAAAAAAGATACTACTACCGCATTACGCATGTGGTATGATTTCATTTGTCAAGGAACAGCCAAGTAAGTTCGTCGAGTTGTCCGACAAGGGAGGGGCCGCCCCGATGGGCGCCGCGAGGATGGTCGTTACAATCTCGCTCGCTCACTCGGCTGCTGTCACGGACATTTAAGACGGCGAGGTTCAGCTGAGTACAATTGATTTCGACGAGAAATGTCCCCGCTGTGGTAACGAGGGAGGGCAAAGTGGCGACATCCACATTGTATTGCGCGCAGCCAACCACTTAAATATAAAAAAAATCACAACAAGGGCTGAACACCGGCTCAGGGCTAAAACTTGAATGAGGCCTTAATTAAAATGGGGGGGGGGGGTGGAGCATCTGTACTTGGAGCCTGCTAAGTCTAACAATGGACATTGAGCACCGTTAGGTTTTCTTAGCCACTCGTAATTCGCGCATGGCCTTACGGGTTCAGGCCACGTGTGGAACCGTTTTTATTTTTCCACCTCTCAAGCTTTTGCCAACGCAATCAAGAAGATGCCGCAGTAGCGCGTCGCAAAAGTTCGAGAGAACAAAATCCTCCACGCGAGTGCCGACCGAGGGTGGGGTGGGGGGGGGTATGGTGTGGGGGGAGTACCACACACGGCTGCCGATGCCTCTGGCTCCCGTCTCAAGCGCGTGTGGCTCTATCATATCAACGCCTCGCCGTACACTCCGTGGCGAGAACAATACCCACCGTGCGAGTGAAATTTGAAACAACTTGCAAACTGCAGTGGTGGTGGTGGTGGGCCACTGCTAACGGCAGGGTCGTCTCCACTAGAGGGCGATCCAAGCGGGTATTAGTCTGCCAGTTGCTGTGTGGGATTCCCTCATTTAATTTGTGACAATTCATTCAATTGAGATACACTCACCGCCACGCGCGCACCATACTGATATGTCACCATTTTTCAGAGTTAGCACAGAGACAGATGCTGGGATTTCAACATTGTGAGCAACAATGTATTAAGTTAAAATTACACGAGCGAAACCAAATGCCCTCCACAAAAAGAACTTGGCAATTGACCCCATCTGGACTTTAATGAATTGAACGAAATATTTGATTTTGTTAATATATATAAATGCCGTCTTCAGATTAATAACGCCCAATTCTACACTTGGAGCTGTACCCGTCGAGACTCCATTTTCCAACCACTGGGACAGAACAGAACTGCAGGTCTAAATAAAAAATTATGCAATTTATTTAAAAATACATGAAAGTCACAATACTTTCGGGTGTGAGAAGAGTGCCGAGTTTGGATTTGGTCAATTCGATTTCCAAGGCATGATCATACACAAATGCTCCATGAACACAAGGGGACATGGAATGGGTAACAAACACAGCTGTGCCCCCCCCTCGCTGTTCTCCTGGTCACTTTCGCAGCCGCCGAGAGATGTTTGTAAAACTTCACCCACGCGATTGACCGGATAAAAATTTATACGTCACTATTAAATCGTGTAAAACACCCGTGGCACTGCTAAGACTTAGAAATGCGCCGTTGCAAAAAAAGAAAAGTTTGCATGGGCGCATTGTAACGTTGATGTGTTAAGGTTCTGGAATTAACAAACATTTAACAAAATCAACAGCATATCAATGTATTGTCAAGTCCAGCAATGCACAATCAGATTAACACAGGTCCTAGAATGCCACGTGGAGCCATTCACAGCTCAACCATTTTCACACATTTTTAATCGCAACAACAATAAACTGGGCCAACAGGCAGACTTCTAAAAACAAATAGACGTGTCCGTGCAAAGGTTTTTGCAACCAACTCTGCGTGCGACAAGAGAAAGCATCAAGCCGGCCTGTCTCGCCGCCACGGAGCACGCCGCGTCATTGCAGGCGGCACAACGCTAAATCCCACCTCCCGTAGCCGCCTTGGCAATTCCTTAGCTCTGAATAGTTACGGCAACGCTGCGCGCGGAAAATCGAAAAGAAACACCGTATAACTGCGTCAGATTGCGTTCAATGACAATCTTGGCGGTGCTCACAGGCGATGTTACGCAAGTTACACCGGAATGCAGATATATTGTGCTTCGCTGCGGATTCGTTGTTTTTTTTACTTTACATGGAGGTGTCGGCACAGTGAATTGTCTCTTCCGAGTTGGCCACAGGCCACAAGCAGGCACCTCCCTACGGCGCCCCTGGGCGCGACTCAGGATTCGTCAAGGCCGTGACTTGGCTGCAGATGCTGTTGACATAATCCTGCGGGAACAAAAAAAAGAGATAAAGACGAACATCCTCATTTAAGCTGGTAGTCGTATTTGTTTCGAGTGCCGCCTATTAGCAGGTTCCGACTGGCAAGAGGGGAAATTGAGGGTGTGTTCAGAACCACACTTTTGTCTTCATACATCGAGGGCAAAAATAAAAGTGAGCTCCCTCCACCCGACTTGCAAGGTTCAGGAATTTTAAACATTTGCCAATCCCTTTGATAGCCTTGCTCACTTACATTCCCTGAGGGCTTCGCTAATCCTATTGAAATGAGAATTTGAGCACAGGAATGCACCGCAAAGTGCATTATTCTAATTAATCCTATTGGAAATCAGCTTGATTGACCGCTTACTTCTAGAATCTTTCAGTGGTGGCACCAGACTAATGTCGATCTGGAACAGATACAATGGGAGGCTGATCAATGTCCGGGTGCGGTCAAGGGGTGGCTTTCTATTGTCAACCATGTTGTGTATACTGATGATCTGGTAATTGCTGCTCACTGTGTGAAGGAGTGGGAGACTACCGCTGAACCTGGCGCATGACATTAATGGGGGGGGGGGGGGGGAGTCGAACCACCAAACAAAAGTACCTGCCTGAGCAATTTACGTCATGAAATCAACTCCCACGAGCAATTGGGCAGTTGTGCAGTCAGGTTCCCATACCTGGGCGGTGCGGTTTCACATAGAATCAGTTGGGCAGCATTAGCCTATTATCAGCTGACAAAATGATGACTGCTACTGTGAAGGAGGCAGAGGACGCTACCTGAGCAGTTGGGGGCAGTCGCCCTCCAACAACAACGCGGGGCGGAGCACGCACTCACAAAAAACAAGCTGAGTGTTAACAGTCAAAACAGAGCAGGTTGGCACAGGTGAGGAGCACAGGTGGTGTGCATCTGCCCAGTCAACTCAGTCGACACATAACTCCTAGGTCTGTCCCACAACAGACCCAGGTGTGTCAGGGGATAAGACACGTGGTCTTAAAGTGTATTGAGCCTGGCACGAGCCCTATGGGGACGAGTCACTGCCACTAGTGGCGAAATGTTGTCGCTATTGCAGCGGTGCGCAAGGACATGTTAAAAAAAAACCTCAATACGGCCATCAATAACATTAGGAAAAAAGGTAAATATACATCAAATGGGTGACACTTCAGGCAGTGGTCATTCTTCAGAGCAGATACATTCTTCAATTTAACTCGGCGAGTGTGTGGCTCATGGTTACCCTCAGTTGCGTCATTGTGTGCAGAAAGTTGCTGTCCACATTCACGTTCAGTTCATCCAGCGGGGTGTCCAAAGGACATGACAGGACCTGCTCCAAGAAAAACACACATTCGTCTCAAGGACTCACATCGTCGCGACTCGGGGGTCAAGCCATTCAAGAGTTGATTTGTTGTTTTACCGCCCCACCTGTATATTCAGTTCTGTTTTTACACTGCATCGTTTCTAAGGTTTTCGTTTACAAGTATTGGAAGATGAGGCAAAGCTCACAGGAGCTGCGTAGCTCTTTTCAAAAGGTCAACAAAGTGGCGTACAATGTGGACATTTATAGCAAGAGCTAAATAGTCTAAATGCACGTTCTTAATGTGGAGAGAAAAAACCCGGAGGACCCGGAGAAAAATCCACGCGACCACGGGGACAACGTGCAAACTCCAAACAAACAACAGGCGTCAAGGTTGGGATCGAACCCGTGACCTCATGCATACCAGGCGAGGTATTTAACATCTCGCCACCGTGCAAGAGGAAGGAGGTCTGAAAAAGGGTCAAGGTTTCCAGAAAAACCACCCACCTGACCGTCGGCCAAGGGCAGGTTGATGCTGGGCTGATGGTTGAAAGGCTCTCCATTCTGTGAGATTTGCACGCCCGATGTCCACGCCATGCTGTGGGCGGAAAAAAAAAAGCAGGTTCACGAGCTGCTCATCAATGGCTCAAGCTCCATTCATAGTCATCATCGCCATCGCTAGAATCGGTCTCACTATCATCAGTATTAGAATCATCGTTTCGTGGCCAAAGCTAATTTGCTGATTTTGTCGAGCATAAACCATCACGCAAACTCCAGTCATCCACACAACGGTTTCGGCAAACCATCGAACAAAGATGGTCACAGCATCGCGTGCTTTAAGATGCGTTTCTGTGGCCGTCTGGAATGCTCTTCCTTCCGATATTAGGAAGCCACTGGAGGAAATGCACTTTTAAGTTATCTAGATTTAAAATAATTTCTTCATAACTGCTTTATGTGTTTAGTTTGTTGTCCTTCGCCTGTACCTACGATTAGCATCATCATCAACACCACCACCAAAAACAAAACATCCTCATCAGCATCACCGCAATCATACAATTGCAACAAAACTAATGAAATCTAGACCTTGAGCGTGCACACTCAAGGCGTTCAATTGGCCGCACCTGGAGCTGAACCGGTACTTCTTCATGGAAGTGGTCAGGCTGGTTGAGTTGGGCACAAGGAACCTCTCTTTGCTCGAGACCGGTGTTACCCGAGCCTTCAAGAGCCTACGGAGGTGATGGAAGATAAAAACACAAGCACAACAATCGGCTCTCCACGTCCAAACAATTGACAGTCGTAGACAAAGAGGAATTGAGGGCAGACCTTCACCTACGCGCAGCAGTGGTGAGATGTTAACTACCTCACCTGGTATGCAGGAGGTCGTGGGTTCGATCCCGACCCTGATGCCTGTATATTTGGACTCGGCATGTTCTCCCCATGGTCGTGTGGATTTTCTCTGGGTTTTTCCCTTCAAACTTTTAATCAACATGCATTTAGAGTATTTGGCAGCTGCTGCTATAAATATCCACATGATAAGCCACTCTCTTGAGTTATTATTTGCGGCCCGGTTGCTTCTGAAAAAGAGCTATGAAGCTCAGTACGGCCTTACCTGGTTAAATTAAGTTTCGTTTTTAGTTTGCACCACTAATGGGGGTTCAAAAACACACACAACCCAAGAAACAAACAGCTCTCATCTTGTAGATAGTTACACCGAGGCTGTGTTGTTTCCCAGCGTCTCCGACACGCATTTAAACACTTCACTAACAATGCAGCCAGGTCACGGCGAAGTCACTCCCGTAGGTTTCACTGTCGACGCAGCGATGTCACCCTCACTGGAGAGCTATGGGGGGGGGGCGGGGGGTGGCACATGTGAGTTTTGGAGTCTTTAAAAACACGTCTAGCAACCTGGGGACATACAGCCTAGGTCAGTGTTCTTCATTTCAAGGCCCGCGGGCCACTGGCGGCTCCTGATGGCCTTCAGTGCGGCCCCTGACGTGCGGCCACTGACAATACATAAATGTGAAAACACACCCCCCCCCCCCCTCATCATCATCGTGCTGCTTTCAAACCCAACAATGGTTTCAAATGTGTGGGGGCCCTCACACTGATGATATCTTGTCGGTGAAAGTACCCCCCCCTTCTGAAAATTTGTGAATAACAGCAGGATAGGTACAGGTCTACAATGAGGGCTTTGCCATTCCCGGCTAGCGCCTTTCCTTAAATTGGCACGCATGGTTCAAGGAATACTCCGCATGTGTGAGGAGCGGTAGTGTGGCGGTTAGCTGCCCTGCGCCACGAACATGGCCACCCGGTTCGATTCCCGCTCACGGCCAACACCAGTGACGATTATATGAACAGGTCCTGGGCTAGGTCGACTCGGCCTCAAATGAGTATGTGTAACCATCGCTACTTAGGGAGACAAAGGCAGCCGAGGGGCGGTGGTGGCCACGCACCCCCTCGTGTGCCGTACTGCCGTTAAAAAGGTACTCGCTAACAGCACTTGCCCGAACAGTCTGCTAAGGCTATATGGGTGGGGAGGGGGTCTCTGTCTTTGCACCCCACACGTCAAACCAATGAGATTGCTTGTAAATCGATGAACTGGGCTGCCCGAACCTTTCCGAAGTCCTCTTCTTGATCGACTGGGACGTTAATCGAGTCTTCATTTCCGTCATGTTCATAGCCTGAAGAACGAGAGATACGACGCATGCATGATACGCAGGACCGAGCACTATTTGGTGCTATCGGACAAAAAGAGATGAAAGAATCACCCATATATCCTTTAACACCCATAATAAAGGTGGGTTTTTTTGTTTCGTTACATAGCGAGCACCCATGAAGGCGAGCACCTTTGAAATCCGGTGCGGCACACGACAAGGTGGGTGGCCAACTCTGCACCTGGCCAGCTCTTGTCTACCCAGCGCACACCAAATGCACGCCACTGTTATTGGTCTTGAGCGGGAACGCACGCGGGTCGCTGGGTTGGTAGCGCAGTGCGCTAACCACTACACTACCGCACCTCCCCCCATGTTGTCCCACGCGCACACACACATGAACAATCACATCCACCGATACCCGCACACCTATAAGTTTGTAAACAGCAACAACAAAAATCAGCCACGTGTGTGTAGAGCTTCAGGCAAGTGTCACATATGGAGCCGGTTTGTCTCATAGCTGGAGATGAATGGAGGGCTAAACATTCACGGTGAATGGACTCGCGTGTGTGTGACAAGTCTGAGCTTGTTTTGCAGGCGACTGTGCTCACTGCAGCACTGCAGATACGTGGGGATGACTGCACTGCACACAGATCAACTAATAGCAAAATAGGGGACAGAACAGTGGTGAATGACGATACCATAGATTTTTTAAGCTTTCGTGACTGCAAGAATTCATACTCTTAGGTTTTTTCGGTAAAGTCATGTAGGTAAAAAAAAATACTTTATTTCTATAAATTTTTCTAGTATTTTTTTTATAAAATAATTATTTTATTTCTATAATTTTTTCTAATATTTTTTATTTTTATTATTTACTTTTTACCTACGTGACTTACCAAAAAACCCTAAGAGTATGAGGATACCATGTTCACTGGATCACAAGGAGCTCGGGAAAGCAAGACGCATACCAAACTCTGGTAATTTTTGAGAAAAAAATGACGAAAATTAGACATTCCTGGAAACGGAGAAACAAAGATGTAAAATATATACAGTAAAACCTTGGATTGCGAGTAACTTGGTCTGCGAGTGTTTTGCAAGACGAGCAAATTTTTTAAATAAATATTAATTTGATAAACGAGCGAGGTCTTGCAATACGAGTAGTACATGTATACGCTTCGTCTGCCGAGCGTCACGTGATCACAACTGATATACGAGTGCTTTGGATGACAAACGCGTTTCCGGAACGAATTATGCTCGCAATCCAAGGTTTTACTGTATACACATAGAGTAGTGAAATTAAGAAAAAAAAGTGTGTTTCAAATCTGGAGAATTTAGTAATGGTGGAAATGGCTTTGTGGTGACGATGAATGTATCCGGTGCCAATAATGTTCATCGAATTTATTTGTGCTTAACACTGCAAGTGGGCCTGCGATGGCACATGCCGCATTCTAAAGCGCAGCGCTAAATAGTGCTTTAAATTGGTGTGGGGGGGAAGGGAAACAGTGCATCTTATTCATCCCGATAATACAAACGGTAAATTTGGAAAAACCTTCATTATGCATTACATGTGCCTCACCTTTTTGGCTGGTCTCCTCTTCACGGTTAGAATTAATTTGGAGCCTTGGCCACCGCCGGCCTTGCTGGAAGGCAGCAACTCCGCTGCAAACGATGAAAACAAAGGAGACATTGGGACAACGCCCGACGGGCGCACATCACCTTGTACCAAATCGGCCAGAATGCTCCCGATCTTTCTAGCAATCGGGAGCAAAGCGGGGTTTAAAAGCCTGAACAGCAACTTAAGATGCGTGAACCACCCATCCGCAACAGGCGATTACAGGCAGCGCCGCAGCAGCCAAAGTCAACGTCGTGACGCACTTCTATACTGCCCAATATCACCAATCTGCACTGACCAGTGTGGTAAAGTATGCTCAAATAACCGGCCACGGACCATCAAGCAATGGGTAGGCTCTTGCACAGCAGTGGATTGACAAAGGGCTGGAGATATGAAGGACTGTTCAAGGCAACACGTGATTAAACACAATCCATAATTGCTATACGTCGCCAAGCAATCGGGTTGTTTACTTGTTCGCTAACGTGTAAACAAGTGAGCCGTTCTTATTTGGATTATTATTGCATCTCGTCACAGTATGATAGACTAACATCCACTGTCATGAACAACATACGTTAATTTTGTCCAACTCAAATAAATGAATGCAAAGTTAACTTAACCATCTTAAGCACTCGTGTGAAAGAACATTTGCAAGATAAAAACCAAGGATTGCAAACTAAAGAAACGAGGAACTATTCTTCCTCGTTAATCCAATGACAATTCTCAAAGACTTCATTAGAGGGTTAAATATTTCACAGTGTAACTTCGTGATGTGCTGAAGGTAAGTGAAAGAACATTGCCTTTTGTCGCTTTAGTGTTGATGACCCAAGATTGCTCAGGACATTCGTTTACCGTCTCACCCGATTTATCAATCCCATCGTCAGACACCGTATCTTCTTTCTTCTGGTCATGCGACAGGCAAAAAAGAAAGTAAATGTTAGGTGCCCCTTCGCAAAATTTAAGTCCACGTTTACAATGCGCAAATTGATGGTTACTCGACTTTCGGAGGATTTCAACGCGGCATTAAATCCTGAGGCACGGTATCGTTAGTGAGGGAAGCAAACGATGCCATTCAAGTGCAAAATTATAAAATGGCAAATTGGTACAAAAAGTAATTGTGAATGCAACTAAATAAATGCAAAAGTAAACACTTACCATTGCAGCTTTGCCATATTTGGATGCAAAAGACGAACAGAACACAGAGAGAAAAAAAGCATTGTCCTTAAGTATGCAAGAAGGTTCATTGTAAGTAAAGCTCATGGAAAAGAGTTACGCATGATAAACTCGAGCGTGCTATTTGTTCAAAGCTGCCCACTTCCGTAATCTAACTGAACATGTCCCACAACTGCACTCATACGCAAGCTGCTTTTGACTGCCCATCGAACAAAGGCGGTCACAGCATTGCGTACTTTCAGATGCGCTTCTGCGGACATCTGGAACGCTCTCCCTTCTGATATTAGGAAGCTACTGGAGCTATACACTTGTAAATCATCTAGACTGAAAACTCATTTCTCTACAACTGCTTTTTGTGTTTAGTTTGTTGTCCTTCCGCACCTCTGATTAGCATGGTTGGCTACGTACGGTGCGAAATAAGTTCAACATACATACATACATAATACAGCCCACAATCACATGAAGCACTTTGGAACGGGTTGCAAATTTAAGCAGGTACTCGAGACTATTTTTGACATGGAAATAGTTAACATTTTTCTCGCTTCCTGGCCAAATATTTATAAAACAACACAAGTAAACATTCACAACAATAATTACAGTACAAAAAAAACTTCCATTAATCATTGACTTAGTGCTCTGCAAAACGTTTTCCAGAATAGTTGATGGCAAGGCGATTTATACAATGTCATAATTTTCTGACAGGTGTGTGATATATGCATTGTATATAGACTGCACAGTTACATAGACTCAAGGAAAGCTCATGTTTAGAAAACCGTAGTTAAAAAACTTTCCATCACTCTTAATCTAAACCTGAATTGCACCAAAGCACACATTCAATAGAAACTTGATAATGTGAACTGTAATATCATATCGTATCGTGGAAAATGACACAATGGGAATCGTTCAACAGCTGTACCCCATGATAGGCACTGCGAATACCTTTAAACTTGAGATAATTTGTGTTCAACAAGGAGCCCGGAGCCTTCATGAGGAGGTTGATATGTGCCTTGTCCACTTGAACGAGGTAGGAATTCAAAACGTTGGTTATCATGGCCAGATGCTCCTCAACTGCAACACAAAGGGACACAGCACCTCCCCTGGCATTGGTCAACGTGTTCAACAGAGGCATATCAAAACACCAGATTCCAACGGCAAACCACCAGCGACTTCCTGTCACATGGCCTCTGGCCGCGGCAGGCCGACCTGCAGCACAATGGACAGCGATGGAGCTTTTACACCATTGGAACCTCATTTGCCAGTAAAAAATATGATAATTGGCTTTTTACCCTTTTATCTGGCAACAAAACGGACACCTTTTTTACAAGGAGTCATGTTTGCATAGACCACAATACCTGCAGTCATAATGCCTTTTGGCGTCATCTGGTCCAACACCATGTGAGACTAGGCTCTAAGGAAAGCTGTCTCGGGTGTGGACCAATCAACTTCAAGGACAGCGCACTTAAAAACTACCACAAATTATAGCTCAACGAAGTAGCTTATCATAGTGTGGAAATGTATAGCAGCCAAATACTCTGAACGAGTGTTTCTAAATGCGGAGGGGAAAACCGGAGGACCCGGAGAAAAATCCACACCACCACAGGGAAAATATGCAAACTTCAAATAGACAAATGTCAGGTTCGAGATCGAACCGACGACCTCCTGTATACCTGGCGAGGTAGTTAACATCTCACGGCATCCCTTGCAGAGACACGTGGTTCGAGCAGTACAACTGCCATGGTTAATATTGCGGACGTATCTATATCGTAAATACACGCCGTCTGCTTAAAAGTCGACGTTAAAGATCCCCCCCGTGATGTTATTAAAATAACTGTGAGCAAAGGTGTACTAGGCATCATGGTCAACATTAAAAAATTACTTACATTTTTTTACAAATTTGGTAAAACTACACAGCAACACCACCCCTTACTGTGAAACACAGGGTCTTCTCGACAGCCTTGCTGAATAAGAATTACGCAAATATAAAGTGTACTCATGATCTATGTTATCTGTCACTGAAAGCATCACAGCTGTGCTAATGGGCACAAAGAGGGGAATATTGTTTAACGTGGCATGACTGTTTTAACATGCTCGGTCACTTCTCCACCGCAAAGGCCTCTTGCAGTGACAGAAGAGATGAGTTGTTGCGTGTGCCCCCCGCCCCCCCCCCCAAAGTAATCTGACAATCCTTTTCAGCCATCAGGAAGGAAAAAGGCCCCCCCCCGCCCCCCACAATCCCATCCTATAAAAAAAGCAGAAGTCCCGTCATACCTGCCAGGCCAAAGTCTGCAATAAAGCCCGCCAGTTTCTCCTGCTTCATCTTGTTATGTTCCCTGGTCACATCATTGCTTATGGACAGGCCCGATTTCTGTGCCCGTGTCGATTTCTTGGCCGCTCGCCGTTTGGGCCCCATGTCCACGCCGTCTGGTCTGCCCTCGTCTCCGGCGCTACTCTAACTCTGTTAAGGAGGGGGGGGGGGACGAACAAAACTTGAGACACATCACAGAAAAATCACTCATCATAGAACATCACTCATCATACAAACATCACTCATCACACAAACATCACTCATCACAGAAACATCACTCATCACAGGAACATCACTCATCACAGAAACATAACTCATCACAGAAACATCACTCATCACAGAAACAACACACATCACAGAAACATCACTCATCACAGAAACATCACTCATCACAGAAACAACACACATCACAGAAACATCACTCATCACAGAAACATCACTCATCACAGAAACAACACACATCACAGAAACATCACTCATCACAGAAACATCACTCATCACAGAAACATCACTCATCACAGAAACATCACTCATCACAGAAACAACACTCATCACAGAAACATCACTCATCACACAAATATCACAGAAACATCACTCATCACAGAAACATCACACATCATAGAAACATCACACATCACAGAAACATCACTCATCACTCAAATATCACAGAAAAATCACTCATCATAGAAACATCACTCATCATACAAACATCACTCATCACAGAAACATCACACATCATAGAAACAACACTCATCACAGAAACATCACTCATCACAGAAACATCACCCACCATAGAAACATCACTCATCATAGAAACATCACTCATCACAGAAACATCACTCATCACAGAAACATCACCCACCATAGAAACATCACTCATCACAGAAACAACACTCATCACAGAAACATCACTCATCACAGAAACATCACTCATCACAGAAACAACACTCATCACAGAAACATCACACATCACAGAAACATCACCCACCATAGAAACATCACTCATCACAGAGATAACACACATCATAGAAACATCACTCATCATAGAAACATCACTCATCACAGAAACAACACACATCACAGAAAGATCACACATCACAGAAACATCACATCATAGAAACATCACTCATCATAGAAACATCACACATCACAGAAACATCACTCATCACAGAGACAACACACATCACAGAAACATCACTCATCACAGAAACATCACACATCATAGAAACATCACACAAACTCGCCAGTTTCTGAGCCGCGCGAAATGTATACATTTAACTTCTTTCGCACCATCCGTAGCCAACAGCGCTAATCGGAGGAAAACAAGCTAATCACAACAGCAAACTAAACACAACAACAGGCAGCTCCAAGAAAATCAGATTCCAAAACAACAAGAGTTAAAATTGAACATAACATCGTCGCGATTAATTTTATCTTAAACCTACGTGACTTTACCGAAAGAACCAAAAAGTATGGACATAACATTTAAACAACCAAAAGCACGCGCGCCAACCGGCGGGCAGTATTACCTCACATCCTATCCTATAATGTATACAATTATATAGTTATCCCAGAGCCACCATCTCACACCACAACATTGCAATCATCGGTCATGCTCAATCCACCGCTATCGACCGTACAAGCAAAACCGTCTGCAACTCATTAACGAGGCATAGCAAAACTACGACACGAACGCCTCTCTTATCTTACACAATATTTACACAGCGCCTCAATGTAAGGTGCCTGACAACAATCGCATACTTATAGATACGTGTCTATAATGTCTTAAGCGCACACGCTTAGCGATCTTACTTTAGCCCTTAGGCCTAGGCCACTGAGGGCCTCGGAGAGCGCCGCTAACGTTGCAACAATTCTAACTATGACAGTGGTCCGCCTAACCCCCAACCCCCCCTACCCCCTTTCACGATTGTAACGTTGTGTACATAAATAAACTAAGCTGTTAAAAAGAATGTCTAAGCTCACTTTTGACAACTCGTAAACGAAATATTCACCGGGTCTGGAGGAATCACGAAAATTGCCGCGCTCAGAAACCCGTCCGTTAACCGCCATTGACTTTGAACGGACCAATCAGAGTAGAGCCGGACCCCGCCGGGAGGGACGTCATCACGCACAATTATCGCCGTGCGTGATGACGTCACACCCGTGCGTGACCAACTTAAGGGTGGTTCTGCACGCATCAACGCCGTGCGTGATGGCGTCATAACCTGCGTGACAGACTTAAGGATTGGTTGTCTTTGCCAGTGACGTCAGCGCGTCTCCCAACGCTAACGCAGGGACGTCACCTCGTTACGTTACGAACGAACAGGTGACGCGATGACGTCACCGCGTTATACCTCCTTGTGACGTAAGTACGCAACTAACTTCGCGTCTCCACACGTTCAAACGCTGCCCTTAAAAGATAAAGATATATTATATATTATTCGCAAATAAACAACGCTTCCACAGATAGAGTGTTCATAATAAGGGTTGGAGAGAACACTTAACACCATTGGGCCTATATATATATTCTTTGTTCTTTCGGTAAAGTCACGTAGAAGGGAAATATTATTTGGTTCTTTCGGTTAAGTCACGTCTAAAGATAAAATAATAAATTAAATTAAATAATAGAATACGACGTTTCGATTGCAACACAAGCAATCATCATCAGGTATAATGAAACAGCGACATAAAATCTAACCAGAAAACTATAGACAGACATATTAGCAGACAGATATCACCAAGATACATAGCGAGAGTAACACAGGTAACAGAGAGGGGTGATCGTCTCTGTGGGGTGGCCTTAAATAGACAGAGGGGGGGGCGGAGGCAGAGAGAGGGAGGAGGGTTAGAGAAAAAATTAGCATATCAATGAGTGGTCAACAGACGTGGTGCTGCAAGTACGATGACACGGCAAGCAAGCCTGAAAATCAGGAGAAGGACACACTCAAATTAAATAACCTAGTAAAATATCGAAATGTAATGTAATACAATACAGAGGGTCGGTCAACACACAATTAACGCATAGCCTGGTTGATTACGTATTTCAAAGATTGCTAAGTTAGAATTTAAGTGTGAACATTCTAAAGAGGACACAGGCAGAGAAAACAAGTCGCCAGAGAGAGAGAAAAAAGATAAGCTTAAAACTTCCCCGTAGAAGTGGTTCAATCTTAATTTTTAGAACTTTCGTGACTGCAGGAATTATTATTTGGTTCTTTCGGTTAAGTCACGTCTAAAGATAAAATAATAAATTAAATTAAATAATAGAATACGACGTTTGTAACCCCCCTCCCTCTCTCTGCCTCCGCCCCCCCCTCTGTCTATTTAAGGCCACCACACAGAGACGATCACCCCTCTCTGTTACCTGTGTTGCTCTCGCTATGTATCTTGGTGATATCTGTCTGCTAATATGTCTGTCTATAGTTTTCTGGTTAGATTTTATGTCGCTGTTTCATTATACCTGATGATGATTGCTTGTGTTGCAATCGAAACGTCGTATTCTATTATTTAATTTAATTTATTATTTTATCTTTAGACGTGACTTAACCGAAAGAACCAAATAATATTTCCTGCAGTCACGAAAGTTCTAAAAATTAAGATAGAAGGGAAATAATAAAATAATAAAAATATAAAACAATACATTTTCTTGCTGTGGATTTCACACCTGATGACGATTGCTTGTGTTGCCGTCGAAACGTCGTGATAATTTTATTGTTTAATGTTTATTATTTTATTATTTCCCTTCTACGTGACTTTACCGAAAGAACAAATAATATGAATCCCTGCAGTCACGAGAGCTTTAAACCATTGGGCCTGATGAGAATTACGTTTTACTAAATGTATTTTTGAAGGCTGTCTAGTAACTTAACTTTTCGTTAAGTGCAATCCTTCATTTGTGGCTGAGTCAACCTACTGCCAACCAAGGCAGCACCTGCAGCTTTATAGTCGAAATTCCAAACGATTTCGCGAAAATACCCCTAAAATAAACGGCAAATAATGCAACCGTCTTCTTGGTTCTTTCGGTAAAGTCAGGTAGAAGGGAAATAATAAAATAATAAAAATAAACATATTAAAATAATTCTCACGACGTTTCGGCCACAACGCAAGCAGCCGTCCTCAGGTGAAGACCAGGTCTGTCGGAAAGACAGCGTCTGAATGTGTTTCAATTTTATTATTTCCCTTCTACGTGACTTTACCGAAAGAACCAACAAGATGAATCCCTGCAGTCACGAAAGCTTTAATTCGAAATTTAATTCAATCGTCCTTATATGGCTAAAACCGCAAACATTGCTATGTGGAATTTACAACCCTGGCACAAGAGTTGTCAGCTGTAAGGGAGCGCCACCCCACGGTCATTTTGCGAATGTGCGCCGTGGGAACGAGATGTCATCCCCCTCCCCTGATATGCAGGAGGTCGCAGGTTCGATCCCGACCATTCTCTTGTCACATTATGACGCGGGGCTACGGTGGCGAGACGTTAGCTACCTCGCCTGGTATACAGAATGTCCTGGGATCAATCCCGACCCTAACGCCTGCTGTATATTTGTTTTTTTTTTATCCTTTATATTAAGTTTGCTTGCTTGCTTGCGCGCTTACGACCGTGCAAATCTTTCGGTCGTTTTTTAACCCACTTCCCGTGATCCAATCGAGCTGACATTTTGCACACAGACTCGTTGTGCGTGACAATTTATTTTCGTGAAAATTTTACACTTTTTAGGAAAAAATAAATAATATTTAATTACCAATTGCTTAATGGTGGCAGGCAATCATCTGACCCATAGGTGGCAGCCATCTCAAGCCAGAGGACGAGAGGACTCTAGCCGCCACGCATAAAAGGATTTATAGTGAAAAGCTTTGTTTTTATGGGTTAATTTTTTACGTGTCTCTCTCCGTGGTCGCGGGGATTTTTCTCCGGGTCCTCTGGTTTTTCCTTCTACATTGAGAAAGCTGCGTGTTAGAGTATTTGGCTGCTACAAATTTCCACGTAAGCCACTTCCGTTGAGCTATGTGTGGCCAGGTCGCTTCTGAAAAATTACTGTGTATAGCTCAGTTAATGCGTTGGCATACTTAACATCTCAACACATTCGTCAATAACGCTACCCTACAGAGGACTTCATATATATATGTGGGCCTTCTGTCACGTGTGTAATGTGTGACATGTGTGACGATAATGGCCACGAAGGAAAGTTGAAATATGGAACCACCACCTATCTTGAGGAAGCCTCCTTGTAACCGAGTAAAATCCCTTTCCCAGTAAGGGTTGCTACCGATCCAGGTGTGGCTGGGACAGTCTGGGAATTGGCATCTGTGTTCAGGTGGCAGGAACTGAATTGTACCGAGTTCTAGTGGAATTGCGGGAACTAAATTGTAAGGAGATCTTGTGGAATTGTGGGAAATGAATTTTACCGAGATCTTGTGGAATTGTGGGAACTGAATTGTACCGTGATCTGGTGAATTTCGGAATTGTGGGAAATTAATTGTACCGAGATCTTGTGGAATTGTGGCAACTGAATTATACAGATATTTGGTGGAATTGTGGGAACCGAATTTTACCGTGATATGGTGAAACTGTGCTGGTGTTCTTAGACAGTACAGTTCACGGTTTTGATATACCTAAGCTGGTCGAGAAATCTGTGCCGAGTGTAGTCTTTGTAAAATGTGTCCACTGTGCTTAAAATCTTCAACCCAACATTTTTTTCCCCCATTGACATTTCATCATTGACAATTAGAACACTTCGGGCAAATTTCTGAATATTTTATTTTCATAATGAAACCAGACAGCATATTTGTTTAAAGCTTCAAAACGATCAACACCTATCATTACAGCGCAATGCATTTGCCAGTGAATTCACAATGCAGAGAGGCCTTTCCCTTCTGCTCACGACGTTTTAATGCAGCAAACAATTACAAATAAATTGTGTAGGACACTGCCGTCGGATTTTTTCGCGGAAGCTGCGTAGCTCCCCGATGCGTTCTCGCGTCGTGCTGCGCGTGTGTTCGGGCACGACGACCGACGTTTCACTCCACCAAGCAAAACCCGAAAACAAATCGGAGAGCTACATTAATTACACAGATTCGTTTTTTTTTTAAGGCGCAAAAAAAAACCAGGAAATTATTAAGGCAGTCGGCTTTGAAATGCACGAGCGGATTTATTTTACCGTCCTTTTGAAAAGGCACGTAAAAAAAGCACAGGTTGCATCGATTCACCACCAACAAGTGATTATTGCGCTCACAACGCTTTGAAATTTTGCGTCTGCAATTCGTTCGCGTTAAAAGTATGGGCACTCCCACCTCTTCGAAGGCGTCTGGGGCAGTGAGGAATAGTCGGAAATACATCCTCTAAAGGGGTTTCTTTATAGCTCCCTCTGATGTAGAGGTCCTTTTTTACCGCATTGCCACGAATAAGCAATCGCAACAAGCGGGGCTGCACCTTCACCATTTCCTGCCATGCTGTTCACATTTAGGAGTTATGGAGAGATGGAAACCCTAGTCACAAGATCAAACATTCAAACCAGATGGTCAATGAGCCAGAGAGATTTGAATATTGCATCAACTTGCACACCCCCCAAATTATGACGACTGCCAAATGGCTGGGGGGAGAGTGAAGTGTCACATTGCTGATCCCGATGTAGTCCGGGATGTTTCCCAATTGCATAGACCACCTGATGCCACGTGACAACTTTTGATGAGCAAAGAAGTTACCTAAATTGTGATGCAACTTCCTCCAGCGTCATAATTTTTCTGATCAATTCAAAACACCCATCAATTGGATCATTCAGCATTTACTTTCTGGGCCCGATTTGCAGATTTCTCCAGGGGGGTGGGGGGGGAGGGCGGGGGAGGGCAGAGGGTATAAATCCAAAAACCAGGAACTCATCCCCCACCGCGCGTCAACGACGATCGCAATTTCACGGGGACGCAAAGCGGCCCAGGAAGAGCACGCTGCCGCTGCTGTTCTCGCGGATGAAGAAAATGAACGGGTGATCCGCGCGGACGACAGGGCCCATCCTGGCGCAGCGCATCATCATGATCGCCGCGGTGGCCGCCGCGGCCTCCGTGCCCTCCTCGTTGACCTCGACGAAGGCCTTGTGGGCCACGTGCGACACGTAGAGGTCCCGCGTCCCGTCGATGCCCGAGAAGTCGGCCTTCCCCTGTGTGAAGATCGAGGACATGCCCAGGCGCTGCAGGTGGTCGTTGAGCGTGTAGGAATTCTCGAGGCGGAAGCGCGGCAGGTGCAGCTCCACCTCCTCCTTGCTCATGTTCTCGGGCGAGGTCCACTCCTTCAGGGATTTGAGGGTCAGCGCCGACTCCAGCTGGAGAGACACCACGACAGCAGCAGCAGCGACGGTGTGATTACAACGTCGCCAAAATCGCCGTCATGTACACGTCACCACATATTCTCCTTTCTTTAGGACAGTTTTTCTTTTTTGGCGTCATCTGGTCGAACACCATATGAGACTAGGCTCTAAAGAAAGCTGTCTCTGGTGTGGACCAATCAGTTTCAAAGACAATGCATAAATTATCAGAGTATTGTTTTTTGTTTGCATTTGACTGCAAGTATTGTGGTTAATGTAAACATGATTCCTTGCAAAAGGTGTCAGTTTTGTTGCCAGAAAAAAAGGGGAAAAACCCCTATTAGTATAGTTTTTTTTTATGTTTAGCGGTCCTTCCCCCGCACCTCCGATTGGCACTTTTGGCTATGTACAGTGCGAAAGTAGTTCAACATACATACATACCATCATTATCATCAGCATCAACACTCTCCAGGTCGTTAAAATCATGGTCATCACCACCACTGTCATCATTAGTGTAATCACTATCATCAGTACCCGTTATCAATACCATCTACGTCCTCATTGGAGCTCACTAGAGCTCCCTCCAGCGGTTGCACAGTAAAGTAATTGTATTTTTTCATTTGCTATACAACAAGATAATACGACAAATCGCGAACCTTAAACACCCAGTCGTTCATAAAATTGTAGGTGGTATAGTACTATAGTAATAGTGCAAGTGCAGAATCACTGAACCGGAATTGTTAGCTTGAAAGCATTTAGCGCGGGGCCCTGGTAAGTGCGGGGCGCGTAGCTACTACACATGTAGCTACTACACATGTAGCTACTACACATGTAGCTACTACACATGTAGCTACTACACATGTAGCTACTACACATGTAGCTACTACACATGTAGCTACTACACATGTAGCTACTACACATGTAGCTACTACACATGTAGCTACTACACATGTAGCTACTACACATGTAGCTACTACACATGTAGCTACTACACATGTAGCTACTACACATGTAGCTACTACACATGTAGCTACTACACATGTAGCTACTACACATGTAGCTACTACACATGTAGCTACTACACATGTAGCTACTACACATGTAGCTACTACACATGTAGCTACTTTTGCTACGAGGATAATTCGGCCACGGCTGCACCTTACCAGTCACTTTATACAAGCGTTTTTTTTTCTTTCAGAACACCAAAACAGGAATATTCTGAACGTGCCTCGTAGCTCCGCGAGGTGGCTTGTGTTTTTTTACCCCCAAGAACAACGCCACATCTCCAGTACCTTCTCAAGTCCAGTTGTCTCGTCCTCGATAGCCAGAGGCACCAGCAGCAGCATGCTCAGTTTGTTTCCCTCGTAGGGCAACTCGACGATGTTGACGCTCAACTCGTCCACGTGAGAAAAGTTATACTTGGCCTTTTTGTACATCATCTTCACCGGCTTTTTCTCATTCTAAAAAGAAAAGGTTGGGGAAAAAAAACAATTGCCGTAATAATGCACGTGAATCGTGTATCATCGTCTTCTTTGTTGGCATTGTAAATTCATACCAGAGCTGGACCGGTGGACAATTAAGTTCGTTAAAATTGTAATCGACTCCTGTTCTTCGTGGTCGTTTACTCAGAGTACCTTTGAAATTGGTGGCCACCTCGACATCCTTCCTCGCGAATGCAGGAAACCTCCCCCCCACCCCCCAACAACAAGCCACGCCCGACGATTATGTCATCAAAGGCCGCCCTCCACCTCCCGTCCAGTGGCACACGTGGGAAAACAGAGGCGAGACATTCGTCTTCACATTGTTCTCTCGTTATCCCATTAGTTAAGAAGTAGAAATGACAAATCGGCAGAGTAATTGTTTAAATGGCTTAAATACGTGTAACCCAGCCGTAATTAATATACACAGAGGATGACAACAAGCTCCCTATTTAATGTTAAAACTTGTTTGGCAGGTGGCCAGGTAGCTCAAGAGTGGTAAAGGGTGCAGAACCAGCATCGCCGGGAACCTGGCGGAATAAACAGGTTCTCTTATTCGCTTGCAGTTAGGAAACCTCGAAAATAAAAGTGGACTATTGGTTAAAATATTGATGTGAATTTTTTTGGGTCAGTGCAAACGGGGAGGGGGTGGGGGGGTACTCAGTTGAAATAAAATTCAACAAGGTGGTGGGGGGGTGGTTACACAGTAGCCAATAAAAGTGATGAGAAGCCATGGCTGCCGCGACTGCACCTTGTTATCTTCTTGGTTCTTTCGGTAAAGTCACGTAGAAGGGAAGTAATAAAATAATAAAAATAAAACATAATAAAAGAATTCTCACGACGTTTTGGCCACAACGCAAGCAGCCGTCCTCAGGTGAAGACCAGGTCTGACGCTGTCTTCCCGACAGACCTGGTCTTCACCTGAGGACGGCTGCTTGCGTTGTGGCCGAAACGTCGTGAGAATTATTGTATTATGTTTTATTTTTATTATTTTATTACTTCCCTTCTACGTGACTTTACCGAAAGAACCAAGAAGATGAATCCCTGCAGTCACGAAAGCTTTAAATCGAAAAATGCACCTTGTTAATTTTAAACTCCGCGTCCCTCGTGACTTCGGGGTCGAACTTGGCGGCCCAGCTCCCCTTGAAATAGACGGCGTTAACGAGGACGAGCCTGGTCAGGGAGGTCACCACTCCTGACGCCAGGAGGTCCTGGATCTTACCTGCGGGAAGCAGAACAATCGCGGCGCGTGTGTGCGCACGCGTGTTCGTTGCACGCGAGTTGAACTTCTTTCGCGCGGTACATCGCAAACCGTGTTAAATCGGAGGTGCGATTACAGCGTCTGCGCAAAATGATTAGTACACTGGGTATTCACATCTATGGGACTTTTTTTGCCAGAATCAAAGTATGAATTTACAGCATGGCCAAAAATAATTAGTACACTGGATATTCACATCTAAAAAAGGGACATTTTTTGCCAGCATCTAAAATAAGAACTGCTCACCCCAAGCTATAAATGACCTGATACAATAAAACCTTGGACTGCGAGTAACTTGGTCTGCGAGTGTTTTGCAAGACGAGCAAAAATGTTAAATAAATATTAATTTGATAAACGAGCAAGGTCTTGCAATACGAGTAGTACGTGTATACGCTTTGTCTGCCGAGCGTCACGTGATCACAACTGATATACCAGTGCTTTGATATACGAGTGCTTTGGATTACAAACACGTTTCCGGAACGAATTATGCTCGCAATCCAAGGTTTTACTGTACTGACATTGTCTACCTGTTCACCTTGTGGCGCCATCTCTGGTCTGACACTGGTGAGAGACAAGGCCATAAAGATGTCTGTCTCTGATGTAGGCCAATTGGTTTCAAAGACAATGCCATGTATATTATCAAAGCACGTTAGTTTGCATGTTTTGCCACAAGTACCGTGTGTGATTAATACGGACTTTATTCCTTGCAAAAGGTATCCGTTTGGTGTTTGAACAACTTAACATCTCCTGTTTTATTGCCAGAATGGGTGACATCTTTTTGGCACCAATCTCTTGTGTCGTCGTCAAGCCGTTCTCAGTTGGGTCTTCCTCTCTTTCCTGCCCCTTCCATTTTTCCAAACAACAACAACACAGTTTTTACATTTTCCCGTTGTTGTTCATCCTACACGTGCTCAAATAGTGACAAAAGTCGCTCGTGTACTGCAAAAGCTTCGCCGAACCTCAAGTCTGAAACGACGGGACGTTGCTTTACAGCGGCAATCCACCGACGAGTCAAAGCAGCCGTAAAGCCGCCCGGTGGACTTTTACCTTCCGTTTGACCTTCGACCCACGCGTTGATCTCCTTGCGCGCCTCTTCAAACGCCTCCTTGAAGTTGACAGCCGCCAGCTCGGCTTGGTAGAACTTGGCGGAGGAGTCCAGGAAGTCCTGGCAAGCGGTTCACGCCGACGTGGCGAGTCGCGTTTAAGGAATGCAAATCGCGGTCACAGCACAACGCACCGATCGCATCAAATCTCCTTCTTTCGTACGGCGGCTGACGTGTAGATTGCAGAGCAACGACTACAACTTCACATGCAGGTGGTGGGTCAAGCCACAGACGATCTCGTCAGGAGCAGCAGAGTGTATCATCGCCGTGATGCCTCCTTCGTATTTGTGAATCGGGCAGCATTGCGGCGTGATACGTCGTACGGTCTGTTCTGGACGACCGCGGTCGCCTACTACTGGAGGGTTTTTTTTATTTTCCATTTGTGCATCGGGTATCCACGTCTGCCATCAAATCAAGAGACTTGTGTTGCCTCCGAAACGTCGTGATTTAATTGAGTTATTTATTTTTATTATTATTTTATTCATATTATTAAAAAACTTTTACCTACGTGATGTATTCATTAACATCATCATTTTTTTACGATTGAGAACCAAAATGGGTGCAAGGCTGCAGTAAAGGTTAAAGAACCACCAGGCTAAAAGATATGCAGATAGGCCTCCGTAATTTGTTTTCATTTTAGTTTGTAAATTCACATTATTGCGTATTACATACTGCATAGACCGTTTAAGTGAATACAGTATTGTTTCCTAACAAATGCTTTAAGGTCAAGAGGTCATCACTGCTTGTGCCGTTAAAGCCACGATACCTCATCATCGTTTCCTTCCGCTTCTCTCCTTCCACCACAACCGTGGCTGTTGCAAAGATAACGCACGACCTTCATACGACCGCTCTCATCGTATCCCACCAACCGGCTTTATATGCCTTCTCCTTGGTCACCTGACCTCAGTGTCACTCCAATGCCCGCCTCGGTTACCTGCCCTCCTCCACCGCCCCCCTCCCCCACCCCTTTAAAAACGACAGCTTCCGCGCGACATTGTCTCCCGAATGCGGGAAACACCCCCTACCCCCCTACAAAACCACGCCCAGCGTGACACGGATGACCACGCCCAAAACGTCACCAAGTCCCGCCCATCACCTCCAGGCCAGCGGCACACGATACATTTTTTTTTGCCCCAACCGTGTTTTAATTCGCGTATTCGTGGAATTTTCACCACCCACTTAGGGCTGTCAAAACGTGATGAGAGCAAAGCAGGGCTCAATGCTCCTTCGAGCAAAAAGTAAATGACACGTTTGTTGCGCACTCTTGAAGAAAAAAAAAACCCGGCCGATTGACTGAGACATGGACATGCGCAGACAAAGCAGCGTGGTTTCAATTGACCTCTCACCTGCAGAAAGTTGTACCCCTTCTCGCCGTACAGGCGGTTGGCCATGCGCAGTACGCTGCCCTGCGTGGTGGAGCTGAATGCGCCCAGCAGCGACTGGTAGCCCCCGTGTACGTCCTCCACTCCGTCAAGGTGCAGCGACTGGTCGCGTAGGGCCGGGCAAACACGCACGCACGCACACACACACACAGACGGACATATTAGTACCGTTACCAATTCACACGCAAGTGATTCGCGTTCGTTTAAGCCGACGGGGTGGGTCAGTGGTAGAGCTGGCCGCACGCAATCGGGAGTTTGCGAGTTTAAATTCTGGTTGCGCGTCGACTGGGGTCATCATCTCTCCGAGGTCGATACGAGGACCACTTTTTAGTTGTCCTACGGATCGACTCGCGCTCCTGCCATAGGAATATGGAATTTCCACCGACTCACAGCTGTAAATACGAGATGAGCACTGCCACATCTGGGCAACAAAAAATCACCGACTTTATTCAATGTCATAAATGCAAATATAAACTGTTATTTTGTTGATATTTGATTGAATCGATCAGCAGGCCATGTGTGGTGTGGTTGGCTAAAAGAGTGGGTACTCCCCACCACTTCCAAGACATCTGGCCAGTGTGGAAGAGTAGGCCAAATACCCACCGGGACTTCTGCAGAATTTCCTGGAGTTGGAGGCCCTTCCGCCAGCAGTGGCAGTCGCGTGAGCAAAGGATTGGGCCTGGATTCGAGACTGCATAACTCCATTAATGTCCAACGAATCATGGCTTTGAATATTCCACTTGGGCAGTTCCAGTTTATTTCACGGACACAACCAAGGGTGGCACAGTCGGGTGTTTTACAATCGGGTCTAATTGCCTTTTTATATTAAACCCGATCATCTGAGATTGGGAGAAATCCGGTTTAATTGGTTCTAATTGCAGAACCGCACTTCGACAACTTCTCAACGATGGGCTTCATCCATTCCCCAAGCTGAGGAACTCACTGGCGCCCACGATTGTGGAGAAGCTCGTGTTCATCAAGACCAACCTGCCCGCATTCTACGACTACTCCGTGCCCGACGGCCCCCCCCGAGTACGATAGCAGCACCGATGAGGAAGCAGCCTAAGCCTATCAGAGTTTCGTATTCATTAAACCAGGTTTTAATTCCCCGAAATCGGGTTTAATTGTATTAAAGAAAAAACCCGATGTCTGCCGCTGGAAAAATCGGGTTTTTTCCACCCATGGCCACAACGCATACACAAACCTGTTACGCAACGCCAGCATAGTGTCACATGCAGTAACCAGGTGTCTATGGTGTAACCAGGTCCCCGTTAAAAATGTCCCTTTATTGCCCAACGGCTTTTACCCGTGCCAAAATAAAACCTAACCTAACGTCGTTTTAATACACGAGCACCGATTTAATACCGTGAAAAATGTGCTCGGGGATTTGGAAACACGTACGTATGTATGTATGCACCGTACGTAGCCATGCCGCGCTAATCCGGAGGCGAGGTGCGTCACCACGTGCGCCGTGGTGACACCATGAGAAATATATTTTTTGGTTGTGCGTTCAGCAGCTGTCCCTTGCCCAGAAATGAGTCAGCCAACGGAACGTTGTGGGCATACGATGAACTCAACGCCCATTTTAAGAACAGAGTTGTGAGATCCTCTTCATCCCCTATTGGACACGTGACCTCCCACTTCTTCCTGTCCTTGGCAACATGTCGAGCCTCGCCCCAAGAAATGTTAATCGCTGCCGCCAGCTCGTCCTTCACGGTAATCTCTTCGTTTCACGGAGGACTCGGGCCGTCTCGTACATGGTGCGGACTTTCCACGGCTCTGGGACCCGGTAGCCTCTCCTTCGCACTCCTGATTCCAAACAGGAGTGGTCATACCGCCTACGACGAGCTAGAAAGCTCCCTTGCTCACACATCGCTGCCACCATCTCCTCCTCCTGAGTCCTGCGCCAGTTGGTCTGGGCTCTCCCAGGTCGCCTTCTGCCCGGTGGTGTCCATCTTAGGACAAAGCAAGCTAATTTTTGTTTTGTCTAATCCGCTTAAGCCTTTCAATCTATAAAATTCAAGCGAGATGACCAAAGAGGGATGCAGACAAGAGATATACGGTAGATGTAGTGAGATAAGAGAAGTGTAGACGAAACATGGAAACGCACTGAGACGAGAGATGTGGGCATGAGAGAGGAGAGACATTCACTGGGAGTTGTTTTTACATTAATTACCTTGTTATTTAAATTTTACGAGGCTTTGAATTTGAGCTTATGCATCGCAGCAGGCGATTAAAATTTCCTTTTTGCCACCTAAGAAAAAATTGCTTGCGACTGGTCCATGGCTTTTGTGTTATGCCAAATTGAATACTGCAGCGTCTCAATGGTTGGGATTCCGTGCAAAGCGCTGGGCGGACTCCACCTTGTTCAGAATGCAGCTGCTAGAGTGCGTACACCACGTACATCATTCCGTGAAAATATTTCACCAGTCCTCTTATCTCTTCATTGGCCAACGGTCAACTTGCAAGCATATTTTATGATACTGCTATTAACCATTAAGGCTTTAACAGAGCTCACCCCACACCAGTTGCAGGAACTAATACATTTCTATATTCCAACAAGGTGCTCAACATCTTCTGATGTCCAACTGCTCAGGACTTCCAGGTCTAAGGTGCACTCTTTTGGTGATCGGTGCTTTTGTTAGCGTGGCATCCACAAGCTATGGAACGCCTTGCCACTTGAAGTCATCTCTTTAAAGTGGCCTTCCCTCTTTAGTTCCATCGGTTGGGCCCCTTGTTCTGTTTTAGTTTCCGGCTTTTCATGCGTTGCGCATTGGGATCCTAGGATGGAATGGACATTATACATTTGAATTATAATTAGTTCATGCACTCCTTATTCTGTCATGAATTAGGGTTCGTGAGTTGCTCAGGTCCCTCAGCTTTTGCTTGGTTTGCTTGAGCCGAGTACTGCCACGGACCGAAGTGGAATTCACCGATCTGGAGTACCGCACTGCGTACCCTTAACAAACCCAGCACTTTTCTTTAAATTTGTATATCATTTTTGACGCGTAAAAAAAATGTAAACCTTTAAAATGTCAGTGAGATTCTGTGGGATATTTATTAACCACCAGGCAAACTCAAGCCTTGAGTATTCCGATGACTAAAAGACTTTGCCTATTTACACTTCATAAAACTTTATAAGGTTGACAACTGTTGTGCAACATTTGAGCAAGGTTTGCCAAGTCCTGCCTCACAAAATGCAACCACAACCAAAGTGAAATTTTACTTCACAATGGCTTTCACCGTATGTACTATACTTTATTATGCTTGTTTAAGCAAGAACGCCTTACTCTTTTTCAAGGAGGGCCCTGCTAAAATGTTGCAGTCGCATCCAATGTTGCTGCTGCATTGCCCCACCGTGCCCCCCTTGCAAACTCTGCCCATGACAAAAATATAATTTTACTGAAAACGCTTGAAGCAACAACAACAAAGCACTTTACTGAAATTATTTAAACCCAAATTATTAAACTAACGGCCCCAATGTGATGATCTCACCGACATGTGCACACCTCTTCCCAGCGCCCCTCTTCCCAGCGCCCCACAACTCTGGCTGTCGCCTGATGATGCTGGTTGTAATTACCGGCAAAACGTCACGGTACTGGAATTGTAATTGTTGTGGGTTTACTCTCAAACACACCGGTGTGCTGAAGTGCTAACGATTTTGCACGTCGTTTTGTTTACGTGAGAAACCTTACTAATTGGTTGTGTAGGCTGTTGGTGGGTTTAACGACACATTTATATTTACGCGATCCAACCATTAATAAGGCCGTCTCTGGTGTAGGCCAATAAGTTTCAAAGACAATGCATGTATATTATCAGAGCATGCTTGTTTGCATGTTCACTACAAATACTCTGTGTGGTTAATGCACACTTCATTCCTTGCAAAAGGTATCGAGAGTTTGTGTTTGAACATCTCATTGTAAACCCCACAGAGTAGGCAGGGGGCCACAAATTACGAAACCAAACCCCACCCTTCCCCACTGGCAAAGAAGATTGTGGCTAAAAGTCGCACAAAAACACCCTTTATTTGAAAAATGTAGGAATTCCCGATACATTTGGGAGTGGAATCTTGTCGCAGCATCTCGAAGGGAGTAGTCAACACCATTAAAACATACAATGTGTAAAGTCTGCATTTTTCATCCACCCATGTGATAAAAGCTCTGCTGATTTCACACAAAAAACGGTTGCTAGGGGCTGCGTATATGACGGGGTGTGTCATGAACCTCAGGAGCTGCTGCGGTGGGTGTAATGCATCGGTGGGTGTAATGCATCGCATGCTGGACTTGCAATCCAAAGGTTGCCGGTTATATTCCACCTTTCGGCAGCACGGCGGTTGAAACAATGGCTAATTTATAAAAAAAAAACTCCACCGCCTCTGTCTACCCAGCAGTATGAATGAGTGCACCACTGTAAGTCCATCAACAGGCAGCCCTGTGCATAACTGTGTGATGCAGGTTAATCTGGTAAGCGTGGAAGAGTAGACCAAACAAACCCTTGGAGCTCCCTTTTAGTCGAGGACCTTCTGCCAGGAGAGTCGCGAGACAAAAAATCAATTTCAGGGCCGCACCTTTATACCCCCCCCCGTACCCCCGCAATGACGACAGTGACACTGCACACATGACGCAGCGTTGACCTTTGACACTCCCGGGTGAAAGCGACGTCTTGAAAGCGACAGTCGCTTTACCGCCGTGCACCCGGTGCACGTCGGGTGTTTTGTTTAATGTTTATCCGAGGCTTATGGCCCTTCAATGGTTAAGACAAACCACACGCGGTGCAATGGCCCCACGTGGCAAGTTGCAGGATGTTAAGCCCAAGGACACCTCCTCGAAGTGGCCTGGTGGCTGAGCGGTCAGGGCACTGAGCTGACCTCGTTGAGGGCGGAGGGTTCGAATCCGGGCAGACAGCTGTCGTTCAACTGGGATCTCAAGTATAAAGAGATCTTAGCCCCGTCAACACGGGCCGCTCAGAACTTGATGTTATGCTTCATTTGGCTAAATGTCAGTTCCGTGACGTAAGAATTACAGTTTTTATTAACGGGATAAACACTTTTGCAGGACATATAAAAGCCATTTCAATCCCTTGTGTGGGTGATTTTTCCGCTGTCCCCATGACATAATGTCTAGAAGACGTATCATGTCTTCTCGACATTATAAAATCTAGATATTGTCATGGGAAGAGCAGAAACATCCCCCACACAAGGGATATAAATGTTCTTTTATATGTCCTGCACAAAGTTAATAAAATGTCGAGCGAGGTCTGCTGCTGGCTACGAGAGGGCTTCGGCGAGGGAAAGAGAGAGTTTATGTCCGCTTGCTGTTTCTCTCCAACTGAAGGGTGGTGCAGAGCCCCAGTGGATTACTATTTGATCCACCGCGTGCGAGACGTTTGGCCTTCTCGCAGGCCACCTGCCACGCGCTTTCACGTTGCCTTCGACACGACGAGACACATCACACGTCTCGCATGCGTCCCAACAGGCAGGAGCAAGGGGCGGCTTTCGGACCTTTGGGCAACGATTCCGCGTTCGTACGAGAACGGGCACGTGCATTGCCATGGCGACTGCCCTTCCCCTGTGCCTCTGCATGATCACGTGATCATGCAGAGGCACAATACTCGATCGAGCCGGTCGTTTGGCCAGAGTTGTCGATCTAGTCCCATGGGGTCAGGCAACCAAAATAACAAGAAGAGACGTTTAAAAAAACTTTTTTTCCCCAAGGTCTGCAATGCAATGGGTGTAAATACAAGAAGGGTGAGGGCCCTGAATAGATAAGTTCCACATAACAGCCCCCTGTATGAAAAAATAAGAATAGGTTTCACCCTCTCTGGCAATAAAACAGGTGTTAAGATGTTCAAACACCAATAAGAAACCGTGTGCAAAGAATAAAGTTCGCGTTAACCACACACAGTACCTATGGTGAACATGCAAACAAACATGCTCTGATAACACTGGTCAACAAAATTTTTTTTTTTCTGGCCTGGACTTTTGCAGCTGTTTTAGACTAATTTCAGGGTGCTCATTCCAAATCTGATCTTACATTTGCTCTATCACATCTCATTTTATGCTATCGGCATACCCCATTTTCATTGATTTTACCCGAAATTAACTCCGTCACTTATGATTGCAAGTTGTTGCGAGTCAGTGACTGCTTTAGTGTTAAAATATGGTGCTGTATTTTTAGAATAGTGTGTTTATAATATAATTTTATGTATATATCCACATTTATTAAATATTTTTCACACATCATACTTGTAGTGAACATGCAAACAAAGAAACATGCTCCGAGGGTGTTCGCCATTTGGCGTCCTCTGGTCTAACACCGTTTGAGACTGGGGGCTCTAAAGAAAGCTGTCTCTGGTGTGGACAAATCGGCTTCAAAGACAATGCATCAAATAAATGGACCAGATTTGAAATCGATATATCTCTGCAACCACGAACCGCCCATGAATGAGTCTCTTACCACCTGAAAGGGCGTGGCATGGAGTTTCAAATGATCGCCGCCAATGCCTCTCCCAGCGCACAAACAGCCCCTAGCCTCAGTCATTCGCAAGGCGTTTTGCGTTCTGTAGTTCAGCAAGACCGAATCCGTAATTGCGGTGCAGCGTGCGTTTCAACGGCGTTTTGGCATTGATCCGCCAATGTCAAAGAGCATTCGTCGTTGATACCGACAATTTGAGGAAACAGGCCAGAGGTCGCAACCGGGTACCCGATACCCGAACCCTACCCGATACCCGGCTACCCGTACCCGGTACCCGTTTGCGACCCTGGTGCGGCCGGGTACGGGTAGGCCGTGAGTCACTGGTGAGTCACCGTTTGTCACTCATTTCCCAACGTCTTGTCTCTTCTCACAATTCAAGTTCCTAGAATCAACCCACCCGCGCCTGCAACATGGCTTCATCCCAGAGGTCGCAATCAGGTACCCGATACCCGTACCCTACCTGTACCCGGCCGGGTATGGGTAAGGTACGGGTACGGCCGGGTACGGCCGGGTACGGGTACCCGTTTGCGACCCTGGTGCGGCCGGGTATGGGTAAGGAATCAAAACCCGTTTGCGACCTCTGAAACTGGCTGTTTATGTAAGGGGAAGAGCACAGGGCAACCACGCACCTCAGAGGAAAACGTGAGAGAAGAGAGGCGTTTGGGACGAATTCAACTATCGTCTCGATGTTGTCCGTACAGCAGGTGGAGGGCACATAGAGCATTTATAAAATGGTCAGTAAAACTTAATAACTCATTAAACCGTTTGTAACTTTTTGTGTAATTGCAACATGTTGCCATCGTGAAATATACTGCTTTGAAATTGTGTCCATCATTTTAAAACACCCTGTATACTACCAGAGCATGTGTGTTGTTAGCATGTTCACCACAAGCAATTCAGATTCCTTGAAAAATTATTCTCCACAAATCTGGCTGTCACCTGATGAAGCTGGTTGTAATTACTGGCGAAACGTCGTAACTCAGATTGTAAATGTTGTGGCTTGGCTCTCCAACACACAACCGGTGTGCTGTACTAGTATACTACACTATACACTACACACTAGTGCTGTACTAGTATACTACACTATACACTACACACTAGTGCTGTACTAGTATACTACACTATACACTACACTACACACTAGTGCTGTACTAGTATACTACACTATACACTACACACTAGTGCTGTACTAGTATACTACACTATACACTACACACTAGTGCTGTACTAGTATACTACACTATACACTACACTACACACTAGTGCTGTACTAGTATACTACACTATACACTACACTACACACTAGTGCTGTACTAGTATACTACACTATACACTACACACTAGTGCTGTACTAGTATACTACACTATACACTACACACTAGTGCTGTACTAGTATACTACACTATACACTACTCTATACACTAGTGCTGTACTAGTATACTACACTATACACTACACACTAGTGCTGTACTAGTATACTACACTATACACTACACTACACACTAGTGCTGTACTAGTATACTACACTATACACTACACTACACACTAGTGCTGTACTAGTATACTACACTATACACTACACACTAGTGCTGTACTAGTATACTACACTATACACTACACTACACACTAGTGCTGTACTAGTATACTACACTATACACTACACACTAGTGCTGTACTAGTATACTACACTATACACTACACTACACACTAGTGCTGTACTAGTATACTACACTATACACTACACTACACACTAGTGCTGTACTAGTATACTACACTATACACTACACACTAGTGCTGTACTAGTATACTACACTATACACTACACTACACACTAGTGCTGTACTAGTATACTACACTATACACTACTCTATACACTACACACTAGTGCTGTACTAGTATACTACACTATACACTACACTACACACTAGTGCTGTACTAGTATACTACACTATACACTACACTATACACTACACACTAGTGCTGTACTTGTATACTACACTATACACTACTATACACTACACTATACACTACACACTAGTGCTGTACTAGTATACTACACTATACACTACTCTATACACTACACTATACTAATAGTGAGGTACAAATGTACAGCCGGTAGTCAGCGGGGGGGTGGAGTCGGGGTCGAACCCACGACCTCCACCACCACCACCTCCTGCTGTGTGAGAGACATCTCGTCCACCTTGCTCATCTGCGCCGCTGTCTCCTCCTTGGCGCCCAGCAGCACCATGGCGAGGGCCGCCGACACGCTGGCCGGGCTGAAGAAGACGTTCCCCGCCCCGCTGGCGGTGCTCAGCTCCCTGAAGAGATCCAAGGCGAACTCCGTGTTGGCTGCCGTCACTGCGTCCATTGCTGCCGGTGGTGGTGGTGGTGGTGTTTTGACTGCTGCTGTTGATGACACTGCTGCTGCTGATACTGCTGCTGCTGATGATACTGCTGCTGATGATGATAATACTGCTGCTGATGATGATACTGCTGCTGATGATGATGATGATACTGCTGCTGTTGATGATGATACTGCTGCTGCTGTTGATGATACTGCTGCTGATGATGATGATGATACTGCTGCTGCTGCTGATGATACTGCTGCTGATGATGATAATACTGCTGATGATGATGATACTGCTGCTGATGATGATGATGATACTGCTGCTGTTGATGATGATACTGCTGCTGTTGATGATGATACTGCTGCTGATGATGATGATGATACTGCTGCTGATGATGATGATACTGCTGCTGCTGTTGATACTGCTGCTGATGATGATACTGCTGCTGATGATGATCTTGTAACTGCTGCGACAAATGCTGCTGCTGACGATACTTTTGCTGCTACTGAAACTGCTGCTGCTGCTACTGAGGCTGCGGAGTCTGCTGCTGCTGCTGATGATGATGCTGCTGCTTGAGCCTGGTATTTAAAGCGCAGTGTCATCAGCAGCAGCAGCGGAACAAGCGACCGCCCGACGAACACGCCCCGCATCGTGGACATCGATCCTCGCGAACGATTCGATTCGAGAGAAATCGATTCCAGAACCACCGCACCCCACACCCGAGTTTCCGTCTGTCCGCGCGACGAGAGGGCCACGCGGTTGCCGTTGAACGTTGTTGTGGAAGGCGACGGATCGATGCGTTTGCCGTGCGATCGATAGAGAAGCGAGGCGCGTTCACGCCCCCAACGAATCGATAGTCGATTTAAATCAACAAAAGCTGCGCCGCTGAATCGAGGAATCGTTGCGCGCGCGCCCAGCAGAGGGCGGGCGAGTCGCCCCCCCCGGTTCGGACCCAGTGGTTGCAAACCGGTAACCGAATAGACACGGCGGTTAAAACCGGTTAGCGGTTTTTTTTGGAGACGCGGGGGAGGGAGTTTCCGCAACGCTGCTGGTTGATGATGTGTTGCGGTGTGGGGGTTTGTGTCATATTTAACAATATAATGATATCGTGTTTAAAAAGTCGTATCTGCATTACAATTAACGACAGATTTAAATTAGTACATATTATTTGAGATCAAGCGTGCTGTAATCGATGATATACGTAGGAAAAAATAAGAACAGGGTTGATCCTTTCTGGAAATATAACAGGAGTTGTAAAGATGTTAAAACACCAAATAGAAACCCTTTCGCAATGTATGCGTTAACCAACACTCTGTCACCTGTGTTGAACGTGCCAATAAAAGGGGCCGTCCATAAATGACGTCACGCACCTAGGTTGGGGGGGGTCAGACATTTGTGACGATGTGTGACGAGGGGGGGGGGGGTTTGAGAAATGTGACGTCATATTTGAGGGGGGGTCTGACTTTGTGACGAAGGGGGGGGGGCAAAAATCGTCCAAAATCGCGTGACGTCATTTATGGACGGCCCCAAACACGCTCTGATAATAATAATATATAGCAGTAGACCCCTCAATTATGATTATGGGGTCAAGGATTTTCGAACTGGGGCTCTGCTCTTTAGTTCTTTCGGTAAAGTCACGTCGGTATAAAATAAATCACGACGTTTCGGGCGCAACACAAGCGTCCACCATCAGGTGGTAAAGCATGGCATTCAAGAGCCGAATGGCTCACAGGGCTATACCTAATACATTAACTTTGATGGCCTGCTACTGAGGCAGACTGTTCGTCTTTCCATTTTATACCTACGTGACTTTACCGAAAGAGCCAGAGTATGGATTCCTGCAGTCACGAAAGCTTAAAATCAAGATTGGCGCTCTGCTGTTGCGTTTCTGTTCTTTGTCCCCCACTCGCGATGAGACGAACGCGCCCCGGTTGTGATGTCACCATGTGGCCGAGTGGCACCAAAGTGTGTTCTGCTCGGCTCGAAGCCAGAGGGCGTTTGGTTCCATGTGGAGTCGGTGTTATTTATTGTTAAGGTGCCCTAACTTACAATAATTTCACTGTTGCCATAAACTAATTGTGTCGACTGGATGATGTGCACACCAAGAATAACGAGCAAAATATCACATTCATTTCCTTTATTAAAAGCACACTGTACCCAGAATAGCATGTTACATGCGAATAAATGTCAGAATGGAAGCCTAGTGTTGAGAGGCATCAACACCTCAATCGGAAATAAAACTGTACCGGTGCATGCAACATCAAGCATAAACGCTTGGGATGAGTTGCCAATTTTTGGACCAATCCAGAAAAAAAAACCCATCGAAAATCAGGCCCCACACAATTTTTAATGATCCGATGACAAACAATATATTTTGGATGGAGCATCGCGTACGACTGCCAACGAAAATGATGGCACTTAAATGTCTTCACTTCCGTGCTTTTCCCACCAAAAGTTTCACGTGCGTCACTTTTGTTAGCACGAAGACACGTTTAAACCACGACTTAAAGTTCCAAGACTGGAAAAAGCGATAGAAAATTTTCCTTACAAACCTGCCATTTTGAAATCTGAAACTAATCTCAAATAAAAGCTATGTTCCTTTGCGCACAACTATAAGAAAGCACTTAGTATCTTGGGGCGAAAATAAAACTCCCCATTCTTTCAGCCAATACTTAATGAGTACGGCCACATTTTTGGCACGGAGGTCATGGAAAGTCCGTGAAACCTTGCAAATGGCCGTAAAATACATTACATTAGGCACTTCCTCAAGTTGTGTTTTTAAATGCTATATGGCTATTTTACCAACTTTTTTTATTTTAGAAAACTTTTTTTTCAGCTGAGACACCGTCCCCGCCTTATTCCGTGATTGATCGTTTTTAGCCGAAATTCAGGTCTCGAACTTTACCGAAAATGACCGTGACAAAAACAGTAGACTTATTTCAGCCTCGCGATTAAGGTGATGTCGTGGGGAGGTCCTCATCAATTTTGCCGAGTGTTCATAGCTACGAAAACAGCATCGTGATCACAGCAGTTTCAACAGGCGATTCTTTTTGTAAAAGCAATTTCTAATTTACAAGTTTTAAACGCTTCCAAAAACAGGTTTTCACAGAGCATTTAACAGCAAATAAAATTGCCCTTTAAATTCCGTAATGGTTGAATCTTGGGCAACATTCACAAGTAAAGTCTCGAGGTGGCCCTGGGTGGCTCCGGGTGGCTCTGAGGTCACAGCGCTGAGCTGGAACCACTGAGAACCTGGGTTCGAATCTAGGCAAGTTGTCTGCGATCCGCTGCCATGCAAGGAATATTTGCTCTGTAGCCCAGAGGGGGTAGGGTCAGCACTACTTGCGAAATCCAAATGGCACAAATTTAGATAAAATTGAAATAAAATAAATCCCACACAATGTAATAGCTCCAACAACAAAAATGGTGAACGGAACATAAATATGAAAATCTTATGGAATGGATAAAAACAGTTGTAAGCTTAATTGGAGACTGTGCATTTTTCCATTGATAAGTGCCGTAACATGTTGGGCTGGTAATCCAGCAAAAGCTTGACCATCTACTTGATATGTGTCACATACAGAATCGGCTATGTACTTTGTGCAACATGGCAAAAACATTTGTACTGAAACACCGTTTTGAGGAATGCATTTCGCTAACACTTTCCCCTGTGCCACAAAACCCAAGATGATCCAAGCACAAGAGAATGCTACCCACACATTTTGACTCGCTTGCCAAACCCTAAAGGCAGTGCGTGCACATGAACTTCACCAAGACAACCCTCCCAGAGCATTCCACATGAATGTTTTAGCAACCCACACATCATTTCAGGACACAGCCTTCACAAACATTTCCCCATCAAGGCTCCACTTATGAGTGAAACCACACGTTACATGCAAGCTTTTTATGGCAATCCGTTACAGTAGCTGCAGCACAAACAAGCTTAATCGAACAACAATCTAGCAGCCCCTTTTGTCGGCACATCAACAAAGAGTGCATGTGGAAGGTGAACTGCCTTGTAAAATTAAAACATCGACTCTAGGGTTCACGGGCTTGACACAGTTCCGTCTATTTTTGTGAACCTGCTTCTGGCCCGTGGAAGAGCCGAACACGACCATGAACTGACCGAGTTCTGGTGGCTCGGGACAAAGTAAAAGCAAGACGTCAAAGCAATCGACGAGCCACCGCACGTTTTCGTTGGCGGTATGCGGATGCGACAGGCGAAGCGGTTTGGGTGAGATAGGAGGCATGAAATGTTGGCGGTCGAGTTATGGTTGAAACGGAACAGATGCACGCAAATACAGGGACACGCAGCTTGTGCATCGAATGGGAGTTTCTCAATCATGCTTTCCTTTCTCAACAAAATCTTCATAGAGCCGCACTTTATGAAACCAAGCACTTTACAGTTTTATTTGAACGGCGTTCGCATGATGGCGTCTAAATGCCCGAGCAATCTGAAGCGAGGAGATAAAGCCAAGAGGAGATAAAGCCAAGATGAGCTACAAATCAGTGAGTAGTGCAGCGGTGGGGGACCTATCCATATGGAAAGACAAATAGGTATTTCTTTCCTTTGGCAGACAACCAAAAGACAAAGATCCCCCATATAGCCTGAACAGACTGTTGGGGCAAGTGCTGTTAGCGAGCACCTATGAAGGCCGGAACAGCACATGAGGGGGTGGGTGGCCAACACCATGCCCGGTCGCCTGTCTCCCCAGTGGCGATGTTTACACACTGCACCAGGAACTCATTTGAGGTCGAGTCGACTGAGGGGAGGTCCAAGACCGGTTCAGATAATCGTCAATGTCTGTAGCACAGCGCGCTAACCGCTACACTCCCGCTCCCCACACATGAAAATACACGCGCGTCAGTCACAGAAGTGACTGAACGCACTAAAATAAAAACCAGTTGTGCCAGTTTGAAAATGGTCTCCCCTTTAGTTGGCTAAGACAACCTGCAGTGATGGGTAAAAACATTGTTCCGGCCATTGCGAAGCGGGGGTAGGCCTCATATGGCTGTGGGCCGTACGAAATTGGCCCATGGGCTTCAAGTTCCCCCACCCTTGGTGTACGGGAAGGATAACGCGCTGCGCTGAACTTAGGAATGCATTTTTCTGTATTATTAAATTGTTCAAGTGAAGCAAAATGTGGAAATAAAGAGGGCGGGAGTATGCACTGCGTGCCATTCTGCGTGACATCCGGCGTTTCCCTGCTCCCAGCCTGTGGAGTGAAACGTCACGCCAAACGGAACGCAAAACAAAACCCGCAAACGCATCGGAGGGGGAGAGAGAGAGAGCGTGTGAGAACGATTGAAAAAAAGAAAATCACAATCCCGTCCTCGAGATGGGCCTGCCGGAATGTGTGAGAGGCCCAAACGGCAGCTTGCGGTTTTCCTTGCTCTTCTCTCGTGCTCTCCTGGTGAAGGCTCCGGGCAGCACGTCCCTGTGGACGCCGGCGGATCGCGTGACTGCGCCGGGCGACGCTTCCCTCCGCCGCTGCTGCTGCTGCCGCGACGAGCTGTGGCCCGTCGCGGCCTGGTGCGCCTTGATCCAGTTGGCGATGGGCCTGCGGCTGATGCCTACCAGCAAGCCGTCTACCTTCAGCCGCAGCTTGTCGTAGTGCACCTGCCTTTCGACGCGCAGCTGTCCCAAGTACTGCTGCAGCTCGGTCCCTCCGGCCCCCCGCGCCACCGCCACCTGCCCGTTCTGCTGCTCGCCGATGCCGCCTGCGGAAATTTCCCCGCCTACTTTGACCGGCACCGGACGCTGCTCTTGTGCCACGCCAACTTGCATAACCTCCATTTGGTTCCCCACTTCCTGCCCGTCCTCGTTGCGAGGCCGCTTCTCGGGGGAGGCACCGTTCACGGCTCGGCGCTTGTCCGGCGCCGGCGCGTCGGATCTCCGCCGCTTCTGCGTCAGCGAGCGCCGGCGGGCGACGACGGCGCCGGTGGTGCCATGTTGCTGTGGACCAGGCGTCGCTCCCCCGTCTTTCTGCCTCGTCCCGGGACCCATGGATGTGCGGCGCGGCACCCCGGGACCGCCGCTCACCATCGAGCGCCGGCCTGGGGCCGCGTTCTTCGCCGGCGTTGCCGGCTGCTGCGGCGGCGGAATCGGCTGGAGCGGCTTCTTGTGGGGGGCCAGGAAGCTCTTGCGCCGATCGGAAGGGCGCTCCTCCGCCGTCGCTTCCTCCGTCTGTGTGGCGGCATCGGCGGCGGCACCCGGCGTGATTGGGGGCGGCTCGGCCGCGTGGCGCCGACACCAGGATGCCACCGGGTCGTCGTCATCAGCGCCCGGGCGGACTTCCGCCGTCCGTCCCGGCGACGCGGGGCTCCGGATCGACTCCTGGCCCGGAGCCGTCTCGCGCCGCTCACCGAGGGCGGGCTGCAGTGTTCCCGGCAGCCGAGACGGTGTCGGCGTGGCGCCGGCGCCCGGCACGCAAAGCGGCTGCGACAGGGCGTAGAGGATGCGGAAGTCGTTGTCGTACACCTCGGTGATCTGGCCCGAGAGCACGGTGAGCGTGCTGCGGTGCAGCTTAAAGTCGGACCACGTGTAGCTGCGGGGTGAGACAATGAATAGACAAACCGTACTTGCGCGAGCCGTTCACAAAGTCACGTCTTTCTATATTATTAATTAACACCGGTTAAACGTTTCAAACTATAAAGAATGAGTCAATTGTTGTGCAAGGCATTACATCATAATTAATATAAGCTGAGAAAGAAAATCAGTTACCAGGTGACATCCTGTTTGCTGGAGGATACTACACCGATCAAAGTTTAAAACTTCATTGAAAAAGAAAAGCAATCAATTCCTGTACAAGGCACTAAAATAAAAATCAACATAACCTGAGAAAGAAATATAACGTGCCAGATGACAACCTGTTTGCCAGGGATACAAAGTATACGTTGTTCTACCTCCACGGCATATATCGATTCACTAAAATTTGGTTTCGATTGCTACATTCAGCGTCGTTGTCCCACTTCGTCCTCGTACGACTCCACCTACGTCCCTCCATCCACTGATACGCACACGTCCACAACGGCAACACTAGCATAGCCTGGAGACCAAATCAGCCGGGACGCGCCAAACCTCATCAGATCTCGGAAGCTAAGGAGAGTTGATCCTGGACGGTGCTTGGATGGGCGACCGCCGCACACAAACAGGTTGTCATAGGCGGTACGGGGTTCCGTCGTGAGCTAGAGAGGGCAGCGCAGCAAAATCCATTGTTGTACGATACACTTGCATGCCTAAGTTAATACCTCGGTGGGCTTTGCCTGGTAGGATGGGGATGGTTTAGTTGTACAGTAAAACCTTGAATTGCGAGTAACTTGGTCTGCGAGTGTTTTGCAAGACGAGCAAATTTTTAAAATAAATATTAATTTGATAAACGAGCGAGGTCTTGCAATACGAGTAGTACGTGTATACGCTTTGTCTGCCGAGCGTCACGTGATCACAACTGATATACCAGTGCTTTGATATACGAGTGCTTTGGATTATGCTCGCAATCCAAGGTTTTACTGTATTTGTATGTGTTTCGGCGATTTGTGTACATTTCTTGTACTTGGCACAACTATCATGTTGTGTACTGTTTGTTGTTGTGACGTCCTTGCCCGCTCTGACTGGACATCTGGAAAAAAGCTTTACAGCTCATCGGATTCCTCCGGTATAAATAAATATTTTGATTCTGATTCTATGCCTCCCCGCCTTCATCGACCCTCACTGACCAGCGCAGTGAGGTGTGGTCAAATAACCCCCCAGGACCCAGGCATGCATGGAGAAGCTCTCATCTAGCAGTGGATCAACAAAGGGATGTAGATGTACACGTGTACAGAACACTGGCCACGTGTGTCGGCATAACAATCCAAATCTGAACATTTCTCGCAAATTACCAAATTGGGTAAAGTCACGAAGCAACATCGCCCCCTGCCGTGAGACGACCGCAGACCGTCGGTGAAACGTAGCTACTTCGTGATAGTCTTGCACTTACCAAATTTACTGATTGGTATACTTTGACTTGTCATGCGCACAGTATTGGCTTGCTTTCGAAGAGAGAGAGAACGACTTAAGAGACACGAGGAGGTACCACGGAACAAGTGGAAAGGCAGCCAGGCGATAAACCACCACCAGCATTCTCCCCCAAGCTCTGTGATCCTCCATATATATTAAACAGTTATTGGCCAATTAACGAGCGTTTAGCCACGGGAGGAGAAAACGCAACACATGCGAGTTTGGCACAGATGGAACAGGTGCTGTCCACGTTTGCGGTTCCGCCTTCTCCTGGGCAAGCCAGTCTACGGGCACCTCGACGATGCCCACGGGGGGGGGGTAAGGAGTTTCACAACGTTTGTGCGATCCACCAACCCTCGCCTACACAGTATCGGATTACAGGCATACGCCGCCGCTGCCACCGACTGGCTATAGATATAAAAACATTTTAATTTGATACAATTGGGAACGAGTTTAACACGTAGGCTTTGGCGACCAATATTATTTGTAATAAAACATTTTTTTAGGTGAGATCGCGTAAATGTGTCGTTTAATCCGGCCACCACCCGACACAGAGCCAAATAGAAAGGTGTGTGGCCAATTGGTCGCCACTAACAGGCACGGGAAACGACATCAGCCGACGTGGACCGTCAAAAGACACCGACTGGAGGGTACCTGTAGGAGCCCATGCCGACACGGCATCCGTCCACCAGCATGTACTTCTCGCGCAGTTGCCCCGTCACCTTGACTCCAAAGCGCGTGTAGTAGGTGAGCCCCGGCACCGTCCTCACCCGCACGTTCTGCCATGCGCACAGACCAAAGACCGCCCCCCGTCGTCGTCGGCGTCGCCACCATTGTCGACCCAATGCACGCGTCGCCCCCACCCACAACCTCGTTTGGAGAAGCAGAGCGAGACGCCTTCGTGCTTTCAAACAAATGCTGACATCAGCCTCTTTTGGGGGAGGCCAGGCTACGTTACCAACAGAGGGCGGTGCAGCGATATCCACTGTATAGTGCGGTGTTCTTCACTAAATTTCAGAGGGGGGGGGTGTGGCACTTTCACCGATAAGACATCAGTGTTAGGTTTGACAGCACAGCACGATGATGATGGAGGGCGTTGTCACTTTTGTGTATTGTCGGGGGGGGCCGCCCATCAAAGGCCATCAGGGGCCGCCAGTGGCCCGCAGGCCTTGCCATGAAGAACCACAAGTATAGTGTATTATGTTCAAACTTTTCTCCATGCATTCACCAACCTAAAATAGTGAAGGTAAAGTACAATAAAAAAAAAATGTAACTCACAGGACATGCACAGCCATCGGGAAGGCCCTTGTCTAGCAGTGGATTGACAATGGAGCTGTGCATGAGGCATTCTTTACTGTTCAACCAGATAAAGAGGCCAGTCATTGCCAGAATGATCCCAGCTCCAACCTTGGTGCATATTGGCCCCAGCAATGTTTACATCTCAATTAACATGAGAGCGCAATCCATAAGGTTTTTTTTGGGTTAGATCGCATGAATATAAATGTGTCGTTAAACCCGCCACCACCCGACACAGCCAATTAGTAAGGTTTGTCACGTAAACAGAACGTGGCAATTCGTTGCTCGTACAGCACACTGGTCTTTTGTAGAGTAAATCCACTTACAATGTAAGTACGACGTTTCGCCAGTCACAAACAATATCAACTAATTGGCTGTGTCGGGTGGTGGCGGGTGTAACGACATTTATATTTACGCAATCTAACCCATTATGGATAATATCGTTAAAAATAAATCGTCTCACAGCCACCACCGACGGACGGTTTGCAACAACGTCAGGAGAGGCGACCGTTCGCGAACACGCACGATGACAGCACTGCAGACCACGCGCTGCTAACCAGCAGAGGGCGGCGCATACAAAGAAAGTAGGTGTCCTTTTGGAGTGGAATTTTCAACATTGTGGGTCAAATAGGGAGGGGTGGGGGGCGTGGGGGTGAGATGTAGCACACAGTGGATTAACACAGATTCATAACACTGTTGATTTATGCAAACGATAAGCTGTTAGCTCGAGGCAACATTTTTATATTGCTAATAAAACTGCATGGGGGGGGGCGGGGAGGGAAATTACAGAATTCAAATGAGGCAGTAGCGATTGAGATGAAAGAATAAATGATCGCATCAAATCACAGAACCGAAATCACTTAAGTTCGCCAAATTACACTTTGAATTGTTGTTGCTCCAAAATCAAACAAAGGGAGTGAGTTAATTAAACTCGTTAATAATGTATGGGACCGCAACTTCCCCAGCATCGACAAATAATCACGGGCCACCAAACAACATCAACAATCAGCTGCTCCAGCACTTGCTAGTCATTGGGATGTCTAAGTGATAATCAGTATAGGTTTCCATTAATCACAATCTAGGAGGTTAACTATTCGGCTGCTTATGTAAGTCAACGCTTTGGGACTCAGGCCTTGATATTTTAGAGTCTATGATCATAGCCCCCTTGACATTTCTAAAGCATCGATCGTGTCTGGCATCACACACTAATTTCCAAGCAACCATCATTCGGAATCCACTCAAATCGGAAAAAAAGTGGATTTCTATCTACATGACAGGTCTATATAAATGTATAGTGTGATGACGTCATGTCATGGGCGCTGTAAGGTGTGATGACGTCATGTCATGAGCGCTGTAAGGAGACACCTTAGAGAACAGGGGCGGGTCCGAGTGAAGGGGAGGAGCCGCCCAAGGGGGTACTTAAGGGGGACCCCGTGACGAAGGCATGGTCGTTGTGGGAGCCCCGGTCGTTGTGGGAGCCCCGGAGCGTGGATCGGCTGAAGGAGGTCTCTCCCGCTCGTGACCGGACGGTGTCGGCTGAGAGCCGAAGAGATAGCCGAGAGTAGGCCTCAAAGAAGTCTGTGAGAATCGGCTGAGAGTGAGTGGGGTTCTTCTCTCCTTGGCCGGGCGGTGTTGGATGAACCCCCGTCCCGGCCCGAGTGAGAGAGTCCAAGGGATAGCCGAGGTTAGGCCGAGTAGAGCTTGGGGGTCCGCGGGAAGGACCGAGCAGAGAGAACACCTACCCCTGGTGTGAGCTGAGTGTTTAACCCGTGTTAACGAAACGGCGAAAGCCCTTACAAGAAGTTCTGTCTCCGCGTGGTTCTACGACGCAACATATATACACAGAAGTTCAGGGTAGCCAGACTGATAGTTTCACAATTAAAATGGTCTCCGACAAGTTGTATTTTGTCTCCCAACATGATTTCTTCCCTTAACTAAGGACTTGTTATCTTTCACTCGCAATATGATGCACTCCTGTGTGGACGACTTTACGCCTCGTGCATCGCACTCATTTAAATCACAAGCTGAAGGCAATAGACATTACGCTGCCCAACGCACATATTATTCACTGTCAATTACCACCAACTTACCTATTCTTAATTGCGGTGACAAAAACCTGGTTACAATCAACTAAATTCCCAGTCAGTGACGATGATAATAAATGGCTCGACACAGCTTCCAACACAACCAGAGCACGCAGCTTGCAGTGCATGTACTTACACAGTAGGTGGCGCACGTTTTGTACCTGCATGTAACTTCCCATAGGCTTGTCTCACACTACAAGGAGCCCTCCTATTTTGCTTTCTGCTCCTCCGTATTCGTTCTTTTAACTCCGTCGGTCTTTCTTTTTTAATTTTACTTCGGTTTTGGTTGATATTTAATTATTTACTTCTCAAAGGTCACCAACGCAGCTCAACGGCGGGTACGGTGGGATGCCATGAAGGCGAGATGTTAACCGTCTCGCCTGGTATGCTGTATATTTGGAGTTTGCATGTTTCCCCGGGGTCACGTGCATTTTCCCTCCACGCGTCTACGCAAGGTCCTCAAAGTTGGAATCGACACTCTTCATACGCGACGCGCTCCTGCGGTCACACATGCGATTTTGAGAAAGCACTTCAAGCAGATGCCAACCCGCTACACGTTCAACTACTTTTTTGAGATCGATGAAGGGCTCATTAACATGAGATACCTCAACTTGACGCCCTCTAGTGAGGTCCTCCACGTCCCACTGATCAAGCAGGAGAATGTCGAACTCGTCCGTCGATTGATTCTACATATGTTCGGCAACAACGTAGACACGATCGAGAAGGGGACGTTGCAATCAATCCCGTTTGCCGACGGCTCCTGTCGGCAGCCTGACGATGAAGAATTTGCTCTCGCTCTCAAAGAAGTTATTTTCTATTCCTACGGAATACCTGCCGTATTACCCGGCAATCACGAGCGAGATCAGCTCGCAGATCGACGACCCGATTCGGCAAGCAGTCCCCACCCGCTCGAACAAATGCCAGCTTGTTTCGATTGACGCGATGGTGGATCTGGACACCACTGCGGCATCGAAGGCGAAGCCTGGGTGTCCCAAGAAGAAAACGGGCGTCGCTCAAGGGGGATAAATCGATCCGGTCCTTCTTTGCCAAACATTAGCATAAAAAAAAATCTGTTATCGAAAAACTCTACATTGAAGAGTGCATCGTGTACAGCTCGTCGAGAATAATCGATTGCCACATCGCTGATCATCAACAGACTAAAAATTACTGCATCACGGACATTATGCGAGAGCCGGGGTACTATGTTACCCCGGGGTACCACCACAAGGTTCATATGTATAAGCTCAAATGTAGTTGCAACAAAGACACACACATACATGCACTCATGCACACGAAGGTGGTACAATTATATTGAGCTTAATATACAAAGGAAATCTAAGAGACCGTTGATGGTGCAGCTATTTGTAATCAGTTTTGAGTTGGCGCATTCATCCCGGACACAACGTTCTACATCGCATCGCGCTTATGTTGCAGACAGACCGTTGCGCGGATGCCGAAAATCATGAACATCAAGCGTGGTGCCGTCATCGATTGTTCCACGCTTGGCCAACACTGAACCAAAGGAAATTTACAAAAACATGCTTTAGTACGGTGGTGGGGGGACAATGCACCGTCGCACGCAACGGGCAAGAGGCGGGCTACAGAATGTTGCCGTGGCAGAGAAACCCTTGAAGATAACCCGAGGTCAGGGCCTGTGCGCGACGCAGCCTTGGAAGGTTTTGAAAGACTGCCGTGGTTCTGTTGCAGTGAGCTGACAACGAAGGGCCGCCGCCTCTGTGTGATCAGTGGAAACAATCTCGGACGATAATTTGGGGCGAAAAACATCGGGGGGTGTGTACGATGGGTCTGCAGAATCCTGACGTGCAAAAATTTACAGGAAGAGGCTGATGCAGTCTGATGACAAGCATGGGCCTCGTGAAGGCAGAGGAGAACATTGTTTAAAATGCGATTTATTACCAGTGGCGAGATGAAGATTCACCATTACGACCCCCACTGCTAACAGCAATTCATTGACAGACGAATGCCCAGTTGCAGACCTATGCTGCATACATCTTGTGCACCACAGGGACAGTTACCACTGGGGGTCCCCTTAGCTAGAGTGCAGCAAGGCATTGGAATGGTTGAGATGAAGATGTGAGAGGTAAGGCACTTTGAGTTGCTAATCATTTAAGCAAGCCCCATATTCGGTTTATCTATTGTCTGATTAATTATCCGTGAATTGGTTTATCCTGGGCCGGCAAGAGTACTTAGTTTTCTCTTCCAATTGTATATTTAGACCGGGGGTACTGCCTCCCCCGCCCCCACATTTTCCCAGGATAAACAGACTTCGTATATATCAAAATCATTATCTTCATGCAATGGAAACATCCGACTTCTCCAACACAACATGGAATTCACATCAGAGGCACTCTGTAGGCAAGATCAAGCACGCCATTTTTTTGGATGCTAAAAAGGCGTGCGCTGTAGTATATTGACCGCACGCCACACAGGGAGAGACGATCACAGCTCAATGTTACGCAGAGGTTGCTCCACATCGACCTAACGAGTCAAAGAACAGCACGGGGTAATAACACTCGAGGTGAGAGACACGATCGGTGACACGAAGAGAGACACGGAGAGAGACGAGCACAGATAACCACGAAGAGCAGTACGAGAGAAAGCCCCCAAAGAGAGATGACACAAGACAGAAGGGAGACAAAGACCCCCCCCCCCCCTATAGCCAGAACACAGTTGGAGCAAGTGCTGTTAGCCAGCACCAATGAAGGCCGGCATGGCACACGAGGGGGTGTGTGGCCAGCGCCACACCTGACCGCCTTTGTTTCCCTAGTAGCGATTGTTTACACACCGCACTAGGTACTCATTTGATGCCAAGTTGACCTAGGGGAGGGCCAGGAACGGTTCAGATAATCGTCACTGGTGTTGGCTGTGAACGTGAATTGAACTTGGGTCGCCGGGTTCGTAGCGCAGCACTCTCACCGCTACACTCCCGCACGCACACACACACACACAACGAGAAAGAGATATGATGACTTTATGAGACACGGGTATAGAGAGACCAGAGCAGAGATCAGTAGATAGCAAAAGAGACTCGGGGAGACAGAAAGAAAGAGACAGACATCCTGCGACCTCCCAAATTGCCTTTTCATGACTCCCTTGGGCCACTGCTTGGGAAGCATGGAACTTGCTTTGAATCCAACAGTGGGCTCGGATGTGCTCAATATAAATGGACAGGACAATAGATAGGACTCCACTTGCACGACTGTGACAAAGCACCACGACTTGATGCGCCACTTTTAGAGTCAAACGATAATTTGTTTAATTAAGAAAGCTCGAGTGTGACGAGGGATGACCGACTGCACTAATATAAAATCTAAGAATTGGCAGGTAGTGGGCTCAGACAGCCAAATTAAGACATTAATGAGTAGAGTAACACAATACTCATGTCAGTTAATCATAGCACCCACATATTGAAAGGAAACCAACGCTGTAACCTTTCATAACAGGCATCCAGCATTGATATAAAAAAATACAACATCCTATACACTGGGGTATCTCAAAGTGCTTTTAAGATAATACTAACATCACATCTCAATTTTTTTAAGGGCGCCTCCCTCCCCCCCACAGTGGCAGCTGTCCATGTGCAGTACAAGGGTCACTAAAGACCTGGCCTGCAAGTAGGCATTAGCATGCCAATAGGGGACGATGATTTCTGAGAACGATTGTTACAAAGCACCCTTAGACAATTGTTTAAGAGCGCTTTATACATTTAAATTATTATTAGGGGGCGATTATTTCTGCGTGTAATTCCAATGGAGAAATGTTGGATTTTCTTAGGAATTTGGTACATTTAGACTCCAGTACGCGATGGCCAACCCCCGTTTCGAATAACATCACGGGATCTTTCCCGTCCACCGTGCAACGGTCAACACACTGCCAGCATTAACCAGGGCAGTTGCTCGGGCTCGAACCACGATCCTCGCAACAAGGGACAATAGCGCTACTGCTCGGCCCTTGTCACCGTCAAACTTGTTTCAAAGCCTTACTCCCCCCCCACCCCAAACTAAATCACGTAGCATCACGGGGGCTGCTGTTTAAGCCCCACGGAAGGGTTCTTTAAGTTGAATGAAACTGGGAGATGGCAGGGGGGTTGGAAAAAATTACAATCGAAAACTGGAATTGAAAAATATCTTTGGTCCTGCTCGAAATGCTTCTGGATGACGAATGGAAGGGTTATTTTTTTTTGTTCCACGTTTCCCCCCCGCTGTGGGCCTGCCTGCCATGAGGGTGACCAGTGAGCTGCGTGCGCAGCAATAGCGCGCGTTCATCACACGGGTACACTAATCCACCCCCCACCTCCCGCCAGTTATACTTTTTTTTAAAGTCCGAAACTATAAATGTAAGGTTATGCAACCGAAAACAAATGGATGCCGAAACCCGAGTGGGACGTTAACAACATCGTGTTGAATAGTCCATTAAAGACATTCATCTATTTGAAAGCACTACTCTGAAAAGCTGGCGAAAGTAAACTAATCAATCAAATATAATTTAGTTTAGTGCCCTTCACGCTAAAATAGTAAAGGAGCACTCGAAAATATATTAAACATTAAATCAATAGAAATTTTTATTACACAATAAAAAGGTAGACGCATAAGTTAAACTTACAAAAAAACTAATTATCAACCCACTCCCCCGGGCGAATAAACAGGCCCCATAAAAACAACCATCACATGGTGGCTTTAAGCTGACAGACAGATCAAGAGAGGCCATTGCCTGAAACGTAATTATGTCAACATATAGTCAACTATAGTTTGTGTAAAGAGTGTTAATTAGGTTCAAATAAGGGCTAATTTTGTTTGGACAGCAACAAATGGTGACAAGCTTGGGGAGGAGCTTGGGGAGGAGCTTCATCCAGGAGTGGATTAATCACGAATGACGACGACAATTAAGGGGCACACATTCCAGTGAAAACTGTCCGGTCAAAATTATAGGATAAAAAAAAATCTACATCCATAATATAACTTTTTTTTGGTTAGATCACGTAAATATAAATGCGTCATTAAACTCGCCTCCACCCATAAAGCCAATTAGTAAGGTTTGTCACGTAAACATAACATTCCAATGAATTACTAGTACAGCACACCGGTGTTGGAGAGCAAATCCACAACATTTACAATCTCAGTACGACGTTTCGCCAGTAATTACAACTAGCTTCAACTAACTAGATTAATCCCCCCCACCCATTCGCACAAGAATGCTCACAAGTGACATCATCACATCTATCCCTCTGTTTAAGGAACGAAACAGCTTACTGGACAGCTCTGGATGCAGAGCCTAGGCATGCATTGAAAAGCGAAAACGAGGCGGCTGATTGCCAGTAAGCAAATAACTGGAGTGAATTAGCGAGTGCTGGTAAAAATATGAGAGAAGAGTTACTTGATCCTTTGGGCTGCATCTTCTGGTAGATGTTATGGGGGAGGGGGGGGGTACTTTTAGAGCTGCTTTTACATTTAGTTTATCGTCCATCCCCCGTGCCTTTGATTATCACGGATGTCTACGTATGGCGCAAAGAAGTTCAACATACATACATATGGGTGGCAGCAGGGGTTACCTTGAGCTGGCTCAGCGAGTGTCCCGCACGTTCGCTCATCAATAGGAAGTCAGGGACCCCCGAGGGCTCCAGGAGGATGTACACGGGCACTCTCTTCTTGACGGACACTTCCACAAGGTCACGGAAAATCTCCACGTCCGTGAAGGCGTCCATCACCAAAGCAATCAGCTGTGAAGGCACACACGAGACACGCACACACATGCTTAGTTTTATTTTTACCTACGTGACTTTACCGAAAAAACCTAAGAGTATGTTGTTTTTTCTCAACAATTTTCATGTTAAGGCTACGAGTCAAGCAATGGAACCAATAAATGATAAGTGTAGTCAATTACGTAACTATTCGGTATCCCAGCTCGACTTTAATGACACTGGATATAATGACCTCTTGACCTTATTCAAAAATAAAGGGGGTCATCTTCCTGCAACGGCACGTGTTTGAAAATGGCGCCTCAGGGCATTATTTCATTAGAGATGGCTTTTACTGTATAAAAAAAAAACATTCCGCAGGCCAACTTGTGCACTATATTCAAACCATGCAACATCAGCGTTTGGAAGGCACGCGAACGAGATTACAAGTAAACACAATGCAGCCACATGCTCCGGGCACTCAACGTAATGGTACAAATGCGTTGTTACCTCACCAGCATCCCCTTGCAAACGTTTGCGTATCAAATTCGCTACAGTAGTTGGTCCTGAGTGGGGGAGAATTTTATTTGCCATTTTAAACACATGCAGATAATTGCATATGAAGCGAATATTGCTGAAACGTCAAGTTAAATAATGATGTTGATGTTGTATTGTGTGATTACACTGTAACTAGCCATAATATTACCGAATTAAAACATCCAGCCTCACACCACCAACCTCACTTTCCTGCATCGTCAACAATATTTTCTCGCATTGAGGGGGCATCTCATATGATGCTCCATTTGACTGCAATCCATGACATTTGCAATGTGCTTTGTAAAAATTCAGAACATCAGAAACTGCAAAATATTTTAAAATGTGAACTACTCTGGCTAATAGAAAAAGTAATATACTTCATAGGCCTGTATTTTCATCAAAATAATAACTGATCTCCTGAAATTAAAATAACCGCAATATAATGTAAATATTGATGGCTTTTCATACGCTGCATTAGAGTTTTAATTTGCACAGATTAACATAGCCAGCAGAAGCACCCAAACCACATTAGAATGTGGTGGTTTAAGGAAATTATTATCTCAGCAGCTGAGACATATATATACCTATCGATGCCCCGATCCACTCTCACTCAGCAAATTTAGTATCCTTGTTACCACTGTACTTTTCCTATGACTAAGTGACGTAAAAATTATTCCACAACCGCCTACACTGCATGCGGGAGAAGTCGATATTTTGACACTCCCAGTATACAGTTTAGTCAGCATATGCGTGTGAAAGTGTGTGCATTTTCATTTAACACAGAAGCTTCAAGCGTACTGCCATGGGCTGCTTCTCATTCATGTACTTTCTCACTGCAAAGGCAGACAGCAAATATCGAACTATCTAAGAGTGGAACTTAATTACATTTCTACATCCATGATGGATATTCAAATGGCAACCCGTGGGCTACACCAGGCCTGGAAAGGCTCTGCACAGCGAACATTAGTCAGTGGCGAGTGGTATCTGAACCAGTCCTAGCTCACCTGCCTAACCCTTCACTAAGCCGCACTGACCGGCGTGAGTGAAATGTGGTGAAAGAAACCCCGTGAACGACATGGTTTGAGAATGCCTTCATCCAGGAGAGGATCGACAAAGGGCCGCACATCATCATCGTTTTTCTAATGATGAAGCCGTGTCGATGTACATTAGGACCCCTGTTAATGATTAATCGCTTAACGACGGGCCTCCGTAGAGCCCAACGTGTTCGCTTACCGACCATTCCCCTGTTAACGACGGGCTGTTGTAGGTACAGTAAATATGAATTAATGCATTTATTAACCGTGTTTCTTTTAATATTACGTGTTTATAATGTTGTTAGTATATTCACGTATTAATATCCATTGTTTAAATATTACAAAGTAAGTTTCTGGGGTGAAAAAAGTCACTTTCGATGCTATCCAAACGAATTACGCCTTTAACGTGCAATTCCTATACTCGCTTAATGACCCATATCACTTAACGGCCGGTTTGGTGGAACCAATTACCGTCGTTCAGAGCAAGGGGGTTCTACCGTATTCAAATATAAACGGCGAAGATAAATTCTGTCAATGGAGGAGGACCAACCGACTGCGCTCCCCTGGCCAGTTTGCGCACGCCGTCGCGGCAGCTGCCGGCACCCTCGCCCACGTAGGGCTGCAGGTAGACCTCGGCGCGCGACACGCCGCGGTACTGCCCCTTGTAGCACGGCCAGCCCAGCTCCAGCATGGGCGTCGCCACGTCCGATTGCTCGGGGAAGTAGGTGGAGGCCACGGAGCCCTCGTGCTCCTCCCGCACGGCTCCGTCCTCCCGCTCACGCTGCGTCCGCTCGGCGTCCGCCGCCGCGTCGTCGTCAGCGGCAGCGGGCGGCGCCACGGCCCAGCGCAGCAGCTCCTCGATCTCGCCCTGGCCAAGGAAACCGCGCAGGTGCTCCTTGAGCACGAAATCGTCGTAGGCGGCGCGGCCCGAGCGGAGCAGGGCCTCGACGGCTTCACGTTGAGCTTCCACGTACGTCTCTTCGGCCTCCCGCTTGGCGGCGAGCCACTGCTGCGAGCTCCACTGCTCCTCCAAACACTGCGAGCCCTCGCCAGCCATCGTTTTGTTTCTTGTCAGCGGCGGGGTTTTGCCCAACGTGTCCCCCCCCCGGTGACTTCTTCTTGGGCACGAGTGACGCTAGTTCTGGAGAGAAAGACGAAAGAAAGGAAAAAAAATCAGGCATAACGCTCGGATTCAGTAATGCTGTCCAGCACGTGTCTGCACTTGGAAGTATTTTATGAGTAGAACAAAAGCTGATGAGTAGGGATCAGGGTATTTAGGATGTGTGTGTATCTTTGCAAATAGTAATTTATTCATGGTTTATGTCTGCAAGTGTTTGGCAAACCTTTGATCGACTTGGTTTTCACGGTGGTAAATTCCTAATCATAAAAACCTCATACATTGTTTTAATATTCATATTGAAATATTATAACAAGCGTAATCCTGAATGCATGATATAGCATGTCACAGACAGAAGGCTGGCCAGAGTAAATGTATAAATCATTTCAACCTCGGTTGTATTTATAATTGAAACATCTTTCAAAAGGTCTAGCTCGTAGAGCAGAGGTTATTTAACTTCAATTCTAATCAGTTTTTCCATTTTAATGTGCGAAAATTATAATTGTCTAACATTTCAAGTAAAAATATTCGTTCATAAGATCAGACCTTTGCCAATCCATTGCTGGATGAAGGCCACCCATTGCTGTGTCTGGTCATGGGGATGGTTTGATTGTAATTTACCATGCTGGTCGGTGTGAAATTACTCTCGAGTTTCGTGGAAACTGTTGGTCAAGTTATAATGGTCAAGTACTATGTGTACGTCAATCCACTGATGGATGATGGCCACCCCCCCCCCCCAAGCCACGCAAAATGTGGGACTTATTTCACCACTCATCTCCATGCTGGTCAATGCAGGACATTAAAGGCAGGGAAGCACAAACGTGGAAGATGAGTAAAGTACAGTACAGCACAGCATTGCTCACCATATAGTCACACAGCCTATAACACCTGTTATCCACAGCGGGCACACATCCTAGCACTATCCAGCACTAACAGTACTTAGCTTTCGAGATATGACAAGTCCGGGTGAGAATAATTGTAATATTAGTGAGCATTAAAAGATGACCAATCATGGCCATTTGTCCCAGCTGTATAGCAAGGTTCATTGCATTTAACGATCGAATGGGTTTAATGTATTGCTTAATTTGTTCATGTGTATGTATGTGCGCGCACACACAGTACGACACACACATAAGGGATGCAAGTGGGGTTAAGTCCAATAAGCAGGAACCTTCATATCCTCAGCCAGAATGTAATTTAAGTCGAGAGGCTGTCCACCCACACAGTGTGGCATGAATCCAATTTGGAGATACAACGCCGCCTGCTCTATCGGACATTATTATTCACACCAGGAGTGGATGACCCACCCCAGGTGAATGCTGCCTCTCCCAAAGTACATCCATTCTTCAATATAGCGTCAACCGTTTGGACAGCGGTTCGTGCATTTTGGTAGCTGTTTTTTCCTGGTACTGCAGTTGAAACAATGGTCAGTGTTATAAAATCCCTCCACATTTGTACACTTAGCAACATAAATTGGTACACCACGGAGAGCCGATGGGCAGGTTGCATGTGGTGCGATAAAGTGTGGGTACTCCCACTTCTTCCAATGCGTAGTAGAACCAGTGTGGAAGAGCATGCCAATACAAATTTTTCTTGCGTATAAAAATCGCAAAGCCATGATTCCCTAAAATCTATCTACGGTACTCAATATAGAACCACAGGGCAATTGAATTGGATGGGGCAAAATTCTCATTTTCCAAGAAGAGCTGGGGATTGATACTGTAGATGCTTATTTAATTGGATCTTTATGATTGGTGTGGTGGAAAAAATGGCCGTGATCCAGCGTTTTGGAGGATTAGTAGACCAGAGATTTGCAAAACTCCAAAATTCGTTTGACTGCAATGTGTGGACGAGATGGCAGTACAGTAAGTGGGTTCTTAAACCCATCAGTGTTTATCTTTGAGCGTTTTCTCCTCATCCATGGTGGGTTATCTCCGGATCATTGGCTTTCCACTCGCGTGCGAATAAAAAATAATCTGGCTGAACATCTGCATTTAAATGGCTTATACGGTGCTGCATATAGTGTACATTTCATGCTGATAACCAGGCGAATGCCCACTGTTCTTTGACCCTTCGTGTAATGGACACTTAAGCTTAATAAACACGCCATGGAAGGAGCAGTTCCGGTTTTATTTAATGTACAACGGTTTTGCCATCCTACTGCTGGATGAGGGCCTCCCAAATGCAGTGTGGGTCCGTAGGGGTTATTGAGCCATACTGAGCGTAGAGTAATGTATAGACGTGGGGACATATGAGCACAGTACAACAGTGGATTTTGCTGCACTGCCCTGGCTGCTGCCCACAACAACGTTAGCACCTCAGCTGCTGTGGTAAAGTAAATCAAACCACTACGATCTGCCCGTTGTGGGGAGGCCCTCATCAAGCAGTAGAGAGTGGATATGCACTGATCACATAGCCCGAATTGCCTCTCGCCTGGCTATAAAGACGCGACTCCGTAGCTCTAAATGTTTAAATGTGGAAACAACGGCGAAACGTAACGTCAAAATAAGGAAATCAGAGGCCATTTAACATTAACTTTACGGCTTTGCGGATACAATAAAAGCACTCTGGGAGCAAGCGTATCACTTGCTGTGCTTATAACCGAAATGTGGTTGTATCATAAGTTGTCATTTACCTGCCCCCCTCTCAGTATTGTAATTACTGTGCTCCTTATATCAGAACTGTGCTTGCATACGCTTCCAATGTATATACCAGGGGTCGGCAACCTACGGCTCCGGAGCCGCATGCGGCTCTTTACGGGCTGCTTCTTGACGATATGTACGTATGTACATAGATGCATTGCGGCTCTTGAAATACTGAATTTTGTACCGAATTGGAAAGAAATGGCTCTTCTTGTTATTTTGGTTGCCGACCCCTGGTATATACGGATATGATAATTGGTTTTTTACCCTTTTATCTGGCAACAAAACTGACACATTTTTTACAAGGAGTCATGTTTGCATTGACCACAATACCTGCAGTCGGAATGCAAAAAAAAAACATAACTCTGATAATGTATGCACTGTCCTTGAAATTGATTGGTCCACACCCGAGACAGCTTTCTTTGGAGCCTAGTCTCACATGGTGTTGGACCAGATGACGCCAAAAGGCGCACAACTCAAAGACAATGCACCATCAGAGTATGGGAGCTCGGGGTAAGCATTATATACAGATAATCCCTGAGTTACGATGGTCCGACTTACGATATTTCGATCTTACGATGGTGATAGCGATACGACAAAATTGTAAAATATTTTAAATTTCGCGCAGCAGGCAAACGCAGCAGCTTAAGAGGTACGCTTTAGCGATTTCATTTTAGGGTTACCACGATACGATAGTTGAATGCATGTTAAACTTTTTATAGCAGATAGGATTGTTTCCTGAAAAACTTTCTATTAAATTGCAGTTCATATAGGTAGGCTAAGAATTTACCTTGGTTTTTATTTACATTTTACTGTGCAATACAGTATTGTAATTAATAAATACATACAGTATATAGTTTACATAGTACGGTACTCTAAATTGTTCTGTTTTGCTAAATTATCATCATTCTTTCCTCCTCCTGGGTAGGCTAGGCCGTCTTCGACTTACGATATTTTTGACTTACGATGGGGTCGTCGTAACGCATCTCCATCGTAAGTAGAGGACTGCCTGTATTATAATTACAGTAGAGTTTAAACACATTACTAGAGTGGAGCGGTGGCGCAGTGATTGGCGCACTCGACTCCGCATAGCTATGCGAGTTCAAATTTCTGACTAGACTTTAAATTTGTACCACGTTAATTGTTTTTTTTTACCCTTTAATCTGGCAACAAAACTGACACCTTTTTAACAAGGAGTCATGTTTGCATTGACAACAATACCTGCGGTCAGAATGCAAACAAAATATACAACTCTGATAATGTATGCACTGTCATTGAAATTGATTGGTCCACACCCAAGACAGCTTTTCTTAAAAAGGTGTCAATTTTGTTGCCAGATGCTACTGGCAAAGGAGGTTCCAATTGTACCACGTTGTTGGAACCAAATCCGAGTGGTTAACGCACTGCAATCTCTGAGTAATCATCCAGTGGCGAGCGAAATCTGAACACAAGTTGTCCTGGCCACCTCAAAGACAAAGATTCCCCCGTATAGCTTTAAGCAGACTGCTTTTGGCCAAGTCACGTAGATATCTAATCAAATATACCTACCTACGTGACTTTACCGAAAGAACCAAAGAGTAGTCACGAAAACTTCAAATCAAGATTGTTTTTGGCAACTGCTATTAGCGAGTAGCACCTAATGAAGGCCGGCACTGTGGTACAACACGAGGTGGTGTGGGTGGCCATCACCACGCCCGACCGCCTTTGTCTCCCCAGTGGCGATGTTTACTACCAGGTACACATGAGGCTGACCAGAACGATGGTCAACACTCCCTCCCCCCCATAGCCGACGAGTCGGTGAGGCTTTAATCCAAGAAGTGAATTGAGCACACATCGTTAAAGCACAACTTGTATTTATATTATTTTAATGCCGACTGTCTGCCGCTGCTGCTGTGTCCTGTACAACGCTTTGAGATCCTTGATGAAAAGCGCGAAATAAATGGGATAATTATTATCGATCCACTGCTGAATGAAGGCCTCTCGCACTGGGATCGAACGCGGGTCAGTTCACCTCAGGAGGCGAGGTCGCTCGCTAAGCGTTGGGCCGTGTTACAGCATATATTTATATCAATGTAACATCATTAAAATATTGTTCATAATAATAATGGTATTTTAAATGTAACTTTGTAAAGTTCTTACCTCTTTAGATTTCCCTCAGCGGACGTACTTCGCCTCCGTCAAGCCCCGCGCGGTTTAAAAAATAAAAAACCCCAATACCGCCTCCCAATTGGCCAGGCTGCCAATCACGTGACTCGTCAGCCGACCAATCGTGAGCGTCGTCGCGGGTCAGCGCCGATTAAAACTCCCCTCGGCCGGAAGGGGCGGCTAAGGGTTCGAATCGCCGAGCTCTGATTGGTCGAGGTTGGGATATTGGGTGGCCAATTGGAGGGCCGCTGTTGGTATATTCAAACAGAGAAGGGGGGAGAGTTCGTTACAATCGTGATGGTTGCCGTGGCGACAACCAATGGGAGAGCTGGGATGGTAGTGGGGGGGTAGCAGCTGTTGCCTTGCGACATCCAATAGACTGCACTGGACTTTATATAATTTAAATAATAATGTTGCTGTGTATTCATTTAAAATGTTTAATGATGCTGCTGCTGTTAGCAGTGGTGCGCAAGCACACATAACCAACAAAAACAACCACCACAAAAAAAACGCATTCGTCAATAACAAAGTGGCCTCAGAAGGAAAACTACGTAATAGCCCCAACGTGTTGGGCAATTACTGTGTGCAATGAAGAAGGGGACATCGGGACCGCCCATAAATGACGTCACGCGATTTTGGACGATTTTTGACCCCCCCCCCCCAAAAAAAAAAAATGCTTCAAATCGCTTTAAACTATTGTCAGTGTAGTGCGTATTTAATGTGGCGCTGCACTCTGATGTTGTAGGAGAAAACATTCAAAAGTCTATTTAATTAAGTAGAACGTCATAATTTAGGAGCTTTCGTGACTGCAGGAATAATTCTTTGGTTCTTTTCGGTTAAGTCACGTTTAATTTATTATTTTATTTTTAGACGTGACTTAACCGAAAAGAACCAAAGAATTAAGTAGAACGTGTTGTCTATATTGATTAAAGTTACGCATTTTGATGTGACGTCACATTTCTCAAACCCCCCCTCCCCTCGTCACACATCGTCACAAATGTCTGACCCCCCCCAGGTGCGTGACGTAATTTATGGACGGCCCTATAGACCGAAACGTCGTAAAGAGTGGGCAACTCTCACCTCTACACCAAGGTGCCTGGCCAGCATGAAAGAGTAGGCCAAACACCCTATTAGCTATTGCAAGGGCAGTGGAATCACTTTTTGTTTTGCACAACCACATGTACCATCTAAAATTCCTGGAAAAAGTCAGCCCTCGCTGGTTTAGACAAAGCTGTAAAAAAAAATTTATTCTGAATCGGTCAATTAACGAATGCGTGAAATACCAAATTATTATTCAATGTATCCCTTGCGTGTGAATGCAGAAGATTCGTTTTGATGGAGAAAATGGACTTTGCCCCGTTGCAGAGCGGTGTTATATTATGCGGCGATAATTCCGCCATCAAAATCACACAGTGGAAGGAAATGACCTTTAACTAAGGCCAAAAGGGCAATCATTTCTCAGCTAGTTGCCCCTGCGCTGCCAAATGCCTGTTCAGATGAGAAGATGAATTCTCGCATTAAACGGGGAACAGGATCAAGGAAATCTGCTCGTGCTTTTGCCTTATTTCACCGCACCTCAGACGGATTATTTGAAGATGTGTTCATCAAACATGGGCCTCCTTAACTGTGATCATGAAATAAAAAGGATTAGATATCTTCTAAGAACAATTAAATCTGTAATTCGTCAACGTTGAAATGGGATGGTTTTCACAGGTCTCGTGCCAGATGTAGGGACATTGTCAGATATTAAAGGTCACCTGTCCACCATGCATCAACCAGGGACGCACCTCCGATTAGCACGGTTGGCTACGTACGTTGCGACAGAAGTTCAACATACAGCACAATGCATGGGACATTGACAGGGGAAAAAAAAGACTTATGTATTCTAGATTTGAAGCTTTCGTGACTGCAAGGATTCATATTCTTAGGTTTTTTCGGTAAAGTCACGTAGGTAAAACATCAAAATTAATAAAAATAAAATAAAATAAAAAATAAAAATCACGACGTTTCGGAGGCAACACAAGTCTCCGTCATCAGGTGGGACCGTCACAGCCAGATTAGCTGCATCAATTCGTCCCACCTGATGACGGAGACTTGTGTTGCCTCCGAAACGTCGTGATTTTTATTTTTTATTTTATTTTATTTTTATTAATTTTGATGTTTTACCTACGTGACTTTACCGAAAAAACCTAAGAATAAGACTGATGTATCGAACACGAGATGTTTGTGATGAAAACAGTGCCGTGCATTCAAACATCTGAATGAAAACATCCATGTTTTTCCAACGTTTTTTTTTAAAGAACTGTTTCCAGGAAAGACCAATGTAAATATTAAAAACAAATGCCGATTATGGAAGAAGTATATGAATAATTCACGATGAAATAGAAAATAATAAAAAAGCCAGAAGACTTCACATTTTTGGGGAGGATAAACGACTATCATTTACTGAGCAGAAATAAAACATTAAAAGTACAACAAGTATATAAATCTAAATTAATACACGCACGATCTCCATTAACGTCAAATGTAAACGGATAAAGCCTGAAACTTATGCGAGTTTTGGCACGGTAGCAATGTCGTCTGTTTCACTTTAAAAGTCTGGGGGGCTTGTCTGCTCATGCTACAGCGTAATGATCGTCTGCTTACAGCGGCGTGTGGTGACTGGAAAAGGCCCCCATCAGCGGTGTGGCTCAATTGCCCAACCCCTGGATTGAAAGGGCGTCAGTGTGCGTTTGAGCAACGTACTCACTTGATGAATGGGTGCCACATTCCAAATACGAATTAATATGGAATTCATGGAGGGCACTCCAGACTTTTAAAAAAGAACTGCTGAAACTCTCAAGAGAGGCTTTCTTGGGAAATTGAAAACGTTATTTATCCATTCATCAAAAACATCAACTATTTTTTTGTTTATAAATAGCCGTGCTTGTTGCATCTCTCCACTGGTTCCCAATCCAGATCAATTTCAGGATGGCACTCTCCATCTTTAATATCTTCCATAGACTCATTCCGGCCCACATCTTCCCTCTTTCTCATCTCACTCTGCTCCCGTCCCTTCTCTCTCTGCTCCAGCAACCAAGGCTTTTTGCGAAAGCCTTGGTTGTTGTTCACGTCCTGCCCTTGTTGAATTGCAGGCTCTAGATAATCCTTTATTCCCTTGACACGACTGATATAATAAATGCACTCTTTTGATACAAAGTCTTGAGATACTGCCGCATTTTTAAGCTAATTACAAATATTATTGTATCGCACGGTACTAGGAAGCTAAGCATTGTATCGATATGATATAGCAAAAAAATACTACGCTGGGTAGGAGGTGCAGATGACGGAGGAGGGCCGGTTTTGAGACCGGGATTGGATTTGTCTCCACTCGTCTGGCCACCAAGGGGAAGAGAAGACCTAAGGGCGAATGGTGGGAGGCTGTTAGGGCAGATCATCAAGATCGCTTGTCTACTGTGCAGCAGCTGCGGGATAAGGCAGAGGGTTAACCGCGTTGGCGAGGAGGTGTCGTGGCATGTCGCGACGGCTTTGGCCGCAATGACGTCCTCATCTTCGACTCTCAAACTGAACTGCAGCCAAAATGGTAATGTCTGCAGGGAGTTATGAATGCAGAAACGAAATGCCAACTCGTGCAAAGGACCTGACATATAATTGCTAAATTTTGTGCAAGTGTCAGCCAAAATCTCACATGTAAATATAACTAAACACCGCTGCGTTTTATATACAGCAGTGCGAACATATATTGCCGTGGGTTGGTGGCGCTATAAGCCCTGCCACCACAGTTCGATTCCCACCCACGATTAATATCAAGCGGCGGGTGACATCTGAACGAGTTCTAAGTCCTCCTTGACCTACTCACATTGACCAGCGTGGTGAAAATTATTTTTTTTAAACCACAATGGCTGACAACAGGGTGAGAGGGGCGGGCGGGGGGACTTTCTGCAGTGTTGGCTTGAGAAATAGCTAAACACAACTATCACTATTGTAATTGAAAATAAATAATATATTTCCATGTCTCACTTGCAAAATATTGTTCAACAACCCTCTTGAAATTATTTTAAAGCTTCCGTTGTATCTCACAGGGTGAGAACTGAAGATTCCACAGATAGTTTCACCAGGATAGTTTTATTTGCAAGAGTGACCCAGGGTCCACATTTAGGTTTTTGTAGGCCCTAGGCACTTCTGTTTTGAAGGCCTTCAGTGATACATTTATACTGGTAGGAACCACCTGGTTCCACCAGCCCACAGGGGATTATTGTGTCCGTCCGTCCGTCGTGAATCCAAAAATGGGAGGGGTGGGGCTGGGTGGAGAGGGGAGGGTGAGGAGGTGCTGGGTGGGGAGGGTGGGGCTGGGTGAGGGGTGGGAGGGGTGGGGCTGGGTGGGGAGGGGCTGGTCACCCCGTGGTGCCCTTATAAAACTCAACGTTTAACCTACTCACGCCGGCTTGTGCCCGCCCTCACAGTCGGCCATATTTGCGGAATACAGGGGTGGGGCTGGGTGGAGAGGGGAGGGTGGGGAGGGGCTGGGTGGGTAGGGTGGGGCTGGGTGGGGGTGGGAGGGGTGGGGCTGGGTGGGGAGGGGCTGGTCACCCCGTGGTGCCCTTATAAAACTCAACGTTTAACCTACTCACGCCGGCTTGTGCCCGTCCTCACAGTCGGCCATATTTGCGGAATACACCACGCCGCCGTTGACCCTGGCCATTGACCGAGCAACCCAACGTTCCTAGCAGCTCCCTCCGCAGGAATGTGTTACAGTCGATGCTGTCCCATGTTACAACCGGGGCTGTCAGTTGCTAAAGCTGATTAAAAAAAACGTCTCCGATCAACCATAGGTCAACAACGCCGCGTGTCTTCCCTTTGCACTGCTCTCTATTGAGAATGAGATTGTGCGAAAGACGCCATTTGAAGTTATTGATAATTTTGCAATTAAAACAATCTCGAAAAGGTGCATCTCCGGTGTTTACCTTATGAAAAAAAGGATCGACTCTGCCTTTGTATATACACTATGCCTATCATTGCCATAAATATTTATTGAAGAAGATATTTCGGTAAAAATGTGTTATCATACAAACAATAGAACATGGTCAAAAATGTTTTTTCTAGGCCCTAGACACAGTGCCAACTGTTCTGCCTATTGGATAACACGGCCCTGACTAAATACAAAAGTGCGTGTTATGCAAGTACAATAGCAACACAAAACATAAATGATAAAAAAAACACCTGAAATCAGAAACATAACAAAAAAAACATGTTTTCGTCTCAAATTTATTGATTCCGCATTATGGCTTTTTGCAATTTTAATCGACATCAGTTGGCTGAAAAAAAAAGTAAAACAAGGTAAAAGTAAAATAAAATGTTTAAATCTCTTGCTCTATTGTCACAGAACAGTATATTTTAAATAATAATAAAACTATTCAGATTGTGTTATTTAAAATACCTCAAATACCATTTTTATACTCACCATTCATATCCTTTGAAGCCCTCTGAAGGCATATTATATTAATCTTTGCACAGACAATGTTGATGGAATTTGTACAATCCCAGTCATAGCTTGATCAAATTCCACACTAAACATGTTTCAGATGCGAATGTCCCACCATTCACTACAACTTATCCCCAAAAAATAACGGAATATGGCTTTCTTTGCAAGCTGGATTGTGAATGTAATACGTTACATGGCATGCGTTTATATGTATATATTAAACCGTTCCAAACTATTATTTTAAATTTTACTACCGTTTATCGGCAGTTTCTCATCCTGAAACAAATTCCATTCGAAGTGAGTATTTATTTAAAACAGTTTTTTTTTCTTCTATTTCAATAAATACAATGGTAAGCAGTTACTTAAAATAAGCAGGTTGCGTGCGGTGAGGCAACGTGTGGGTAACTCCCACCTCTTCCGTGCATGTCTAACCAGTGTTTAAGATATATATTCTTGGTTCTTTCGGTAAAGTCACGTAGAAGGGAAATAATACAATAAAAAAAGCAATACAATTCTCGCGACGTTTCCATCAGGTGTGAAAACCACAGCAAAAAAATGTGAAAAAATTCAGTGTTTAAGAGTTGGCCAAAATGCCCTCAGTCCAGGGGTCAGCAACCTGCGGCTCCGGAGTGGCTCGTTACGGACTGCTTCGTGACATGTGTGTAAAAAACAAAGATAAAGATCCCCCGTATAGCCTGAACAGTCTTTTGGGGCAAGGTTGAGGGTGGTTAACATCACGCCCGGCGACTGCATTTGTTTCCATAGTGGCGATGTTCACACACCGCATCAGGTACTCATTTGAGGCTGAGTCGACCTAGTGGAGGCCCATGATCGGTTCACATAATCGTCATTGGTGTTGGCCTTGAGCAAGAATCAAACTCGGGTCGCCGGGTTTGTAGCGCAGTGCGCTAACCTGCTACACGACCGCTCCCCATGCATTGCGGCTCTTGAAAGATTGAGTTTTGTCCCGAATTCGATTTTTTAAAATCTAATTGTTATGTTGGTTGTCGACCCCTGATCTAGACAGTCCCTCTAGCAGACAACCTTCCACCAGTAATTGTGCGGCTGCACCTTGGCCACCTTTAGAATATTATCGGCTCGTTTTTATTTTGCTCGTTTAACCAGAAAGTCCTAAAAGTTTCAAGCACCTTTTTTCAGGAGATGTCCTGTCAAATTTCAACAGAAGGGGGCAATGTTGCTACGTGTAACCCACATTTGTTTGCGTGTCATTTGCAAGCAATTATCAGCATCGCGCTATTTGGCCAACAGCAATTGCATCGGGCTCACGTTTAGCTTCTGGAGGAGACCAGAGCACCCAGAACAAACCAATGCGGAACAGGAGGAGGGCATCACAAACTCCACACAGTAAGGGGCCGTCCATAAATGACGTCACGCGATTTTGGACGATTTTTGACCACCCCCCCCCCCCTTTCGTCACACGACGTCACAAAAAGTCAGACCCCCCCTCAAATATGACGTCACAAAGCTCTACCCTCTCCCCCCAAAAAAGACATGCTTCAAATCGCTTTAAACTATTGTCATTGTAGTGCGTATTTAATATGGCGCTGCACTCTGATGTTGTAGGAGAAAACATTTATTAAAAAGTCTATTTAATGAAGTAGAACGTGTTGTCTTCATTTATTTAAAGCTGCACATTTTGAGGTGACGTCACATTTCTCAACCCCCCCCCCCCTCGTTCCACATAGTCACAAATGTCTGACCCCCCCCTCCCCCCTAGGTGCGTGACGTCATTTATGGACGGCCCCTAAGGCACCCCAGTTCGCGGAATCGAACCCAGGCTCTTCTTGCTGTGAGGCCCGCCACACCCTGCGTCCCACCCCCCCCCCCAAGTAAGCTGAACCATGTGGCCGCTTGCAACAAAGCACGCAACATTTCCCCTCGCTAAGCCAATGTTCATGTGCGGGTCCAAAGGAGAGGAAGCGTCCACGTGAAGTGTTTTATGGACACGCGTGCCAGTCCGAAATGTCACACTCGCTCGCCGATTTGTCGACAGATTGTCCTGCTCATAGTTGTAATAATAATAATACGGGAGAACCCTCTCTGAACGACGGTGATTGATTCCATGAAACCGGTCGTTAAGCGAGTACAGAACAAATCCTCGTTAAAGGCTTAATTCGTTCCGATGGCATTGAAAGTTACCAGTTTTTCACCCAAAAAACGTAATATTTAAACATTGGATGTTAATACATAGAGATGCTAACATTATAAACACATACTATTGGAAGAAACACGGTTAATCAATACGTTAATTAATATTGATTGCACCTACAAGAGCCCGTCGTGAACAGGGGAATGGTCGGTAAGCGAACACGTTGGGCTCTATGGAGGCACTACACTACACTATACACTACACTATATACTACACTATACACTACACTACTATACACTACACTATACACTACACTACTATACACTACACTACTATACACTGCACTACTAAACACTACACTATACACTACACTACTATACACTACACTATTATACACTAAGATACACAATACACTATACACTACACTATGCACTACTATACACTACACTATACACTGCACTACTATACACTCCACTACAACACACTACACTAGTATACACTACTATACACTACACTACTATACACTACACTACTATACACTACTATACACTACACTACAACACACTACACTATACACTACTATACACTACACTACTATACACTACACTATTATACACTAAACTACACAATACACTATACACTACACTATGCACTACTATACACTACACTATACACTACTATACACTACACTACTATACACTACACTACTATACACTACACTAGTATACACTACACTAGTATACACTACACTACTATACACTACACTACTATACACTACACTATACACTACACTACTATACACTACACTACTATACACTACACTACTATACACTACACTATACACTACACTACTATACACTACACTATACACTGCACTACTATACACTACACGACTATACACTACACTACTATACACTACACTATACACTGCACTACTATACACTACACTATACACTACACTATACACTACACTATACACTACACTTCTATACACTACACTATACACTACACTACTATACACTACAATATACACTACACTATACACTCCACTACAACACACTACACTAGTATACACTACACTATACACTACTATACACTACACTACAACACACTACACAACTATACACTACACTATACACTACTATACAGTACACTACTATACTACACTATTATACACTACACTATACACTACTATACACTACACTTGTATACACTACACTATTATACACTACACTATTATACACTAAACTACACAATACACTACACTATGCACTACTATACACTACACTACTATACACTACACTATACACTACACTACTACACACTACACTAGTATACACTACACTAGTATACACTACACTAGTATACACTACACTATACACTACTATACACTACACTACTATACACTCCACTACAACACACTACACTAGTATACACTACACTATACACTACACTTGTATACACTACTATACACTACACTATACACTACTATACACTACACTATACACTACACGTTGGGCTCTATGGAGGCCCGTCGTTAAGCGATTAGTCGTTAACAGGGGCGGTCGTTAAGAGGGGTTCTGCTGTACTCTGTATCTGTGGAAAATAATTGATCTCGTTTTGTTTGGGCGTGTAAAAATACCAACGGGCGCTACTTGTTAATCTCTCAGAGGGAAACTGTCAATAGAGATTCATTTTATTATAAAAAAAAAGCAAAATATCGAGAAAATATATAATTGGCACCAGCAGAACTCAGAAAGCAAGCAATACAAAACGCATCGGTAAGAAAAACATGAATTATTAAAACGTGCGCACATGCCACAATATATCACCGCTCGCCACAATACCGTAATTGTTACAAAATCCAAGCAGACATGCAGCATTCAAATTGCCATAAAAATAGATATTTAAATAGATATTAGACCAGTTGCGACGGTGCAAATTTTAAGCGATCGACATCAAATCCAGGAATCAATTAAGAAAATTAGCATTATCACACGGAAAGAATTGTCACGTTCATCGTTCTCTCTTTCTGGAAGGCGCCGATTGGAAAGCGGTCATCTCATGGAGCAAGTCGGAGGCAATCGGTGCCTGGGCAAAAAAAAAAACCCATCCGCTGTGTGCGGATAAATAACCAAGAGTGGAGAAAACATTCTAGACAAAGGGCCAACGTTAGCCCAACCTCCATAACACAGGTTTTTTTTGGGAGGTTAGATCGCGTAAATATAAATGTGTCGTTAAACCCGCCACCACCCGACACAGCCAACTAGTAAGGGTTGGCACATAAACAGAAAGTCGCCAATTCGTCACTAGTACAGCACTAGTGTGTCGTGTAGTGTATAGTGTAGTATACGAGTACAGCACACCGGTGTGTTGGAGAGCCAAGCCACAATATTTACAATCTGAGCACGACGTTTCGCCAGTAATTACAACCAGCTTCATCAGGCGACGGCCAGATTTACCCAACCTCCCGTACGGTGTCATTAAATCTTGACTTGAAGCTTTAGTGACTGCAAGAATCCTTACTCTTTGGTTCTTTCGGTAAAGTCACGTAGGTAGAAAAAATAATAGATCACGACTTTTCGATCGCCACACAAGCAATCGTCCTCAGGTGGGATAGAGATGGAAATGTCGTGATCGATTATTTTTGTGACTTTACGTGACTTTACCGAAAGAACCAAAGTATATGGTGTCATTCAACTTAAATCAATTATGACTTCCTCCTCATTCGCCATGTCCGCTATTGGGTTTCATCGACCATACTTCACCACGCCGGTCATCGGTGGTTCGGTGAATAAGAAGTGGGGGCAGGGAACGTCCGGCTCCGCTCATCCCTTCACACTGAAGTTAGTCACGGCTGGGAATGGAACGGAGGTGGGACGCGTTCACAACCACCGTGCCACCACTCCACACCCTCGCGTCTCAAGACGGCAGCGGTTCTCAAAAGTGTGGCCCACGGGGCTGGGATGCAAACGCAGGTCGATCCGGACATGAATGAATATTTTTCTTGTATTTAAATTGAAGACAATTTAGTTGGGCAAAATACCCAGATTAATCGACGAATATCTAAATGCAACCCATTAACAAAAACATTGTTGTGCGCTCAAACTTAATTTGGAGCTTTCGTGACTGCTGGAATTATTCTTTATACGTGACTTACCGAAAGAACCAAATAATTGTTGTGCGCCTTTTGGCGTCATCTGGTCCAACCCATGTGAGACTAGGCTCTAAGGAAAGCTGTCTCGGGTGTGGACCAATCAACTTCAAGGACAGTGCATATCATTATCAGAGTTATGTTTTTTGTTAGCATTATGACTGCAGGTATTGTGGTCAATGCAAACATGACTCCTCGTAAAAAAGGTGTCAGTTTTGTTGCCAGATAAAAGGGTAAAAACAACAATTATCAAAAACATTGTAGTTGCGTTTACAAATTTTTTTTATTTTCCAATATATATGAACAATTGTCGTATTCCTGGTATTTTTAGAGATAAGTGAATGTATCTTGTCACCAAGGGGGGTGCGGCGGGCAGGGGTGTGTGCCCGCGGAAATGTTTGCATCGGCCGAACGGTCTGCGGCCCGAACACGTTTGAGAAACGCCGCTCTGGAGAGGCGTGGAAATTGAAACGGACCCACGGGACAATTTTTAAACGCGAAGCCCCAAGCAGCACCGACGCATTAATATCCAGACGGAAATGGGTTAATGCGAGCTTGATTGCATTTCATTTCACACTTGGAAAAGAGAAAAAAAAACGACCGTGGCGTTGCTCAAAGGAAACGTGACTCATTTGCTACAGGCATGTTCTTGCAGATTAAAAATAAATTGCCAGACCGTACGGTAGAGGTATAGTGCACACACGGGCACGATTGACACACGGTACGGTGTGCGTGTATATAGCATGTACACACACACATACACGCTACTACGCTGTGCGTCAGATGGACAATCATTTAACAAGGAATGGAACTCGCTTGAGAGGGGTCCTTCGGAGCGGAGATGGAGCGACCAAAGCTGCCCGTGTGCAGGTCCATTATAACGTCGTATAGGATCGTGAGAGGTCGGTGGTGGATTGGGGAGGATTTTCACTTATCTGTTAGAGTTTTTAACGAAGTCGGACGCTTGTGTTGCCTCCGAAACGTCGTGGTTTAATTTATTTTAATGTTTTACCTACGTGACTTTACCGAAAAAAACAAAGAGTATGAATCCTTGCAGTCACGAAAACTTCAAATCTAGAATTAATGCCCTCTACGGGGAGGATTTTCACTTATCTGTTAGAGTTTTTAACAGACAACGAGACAAGAAGTCACATGATGACGGAAGCTTGTGTTGCCTCCGAAACGTCATGATTTAATTTAATATAATTTTTTACCTACGTGACTATACCGAAAAAACCAAAGAGTAAAGAGTATGGGGAGGCTTTCACCCAGCAGTGGATGGACCACGGCTGATGAATTGACACGATTTAGCCCCGTGCGTCATGAGAAGTATTCAACGGATAAATTTTCACCTTGACAAATAGAAACTCAAATACACTTCAGACTATGAAACTATCAGGCTTTCAGGTCTGTTATCCAGCAGACTGTCAATTTGTTTCATCAGAGAACTATGTAGCCTTGAAAGGATGTCTCATCGATCCCCTCGACTCGTTTGGAGGATGGGTCCAAGCCTGCTATGAATGCGCTGTAGTTAATGAGTCCAAGACCATATATGTCACTTGTCAGAGTCACTTGAGGTTGGCATAACTTTCGTGGTTCCAGTAACAGTTAATTACGTGATGATCATTTGAAATGAGTGGTATAACAAAGAATCGACTCGCATTAGCCGTATAAATGCACCGGTACAAGTAAAGTCGTGGAGAGATGTTAACTGCCTCGCCTGGTATGGAGGAGGTTGTGGGTTCGTTCCCAACCCTGACGCCTGCTGTATATTTGGAATGTTCTCCCCGTGGTGGCGTGGATTTTTCTTCGGGTCCTATGGCTTTTCCCTCTGCATTTAGAATCAACGTGCGTTTAGAGTATTAGGCTGCTTACTGTTTGGTTCTTTCGGTAAAGTCACGTAGGTAGAAAAATAGAATAAAATAAGAAATCACGACGTTTCGACCGCAACACAAGCGGTCATCCTCAGGCGGAAAAAAATATATAACGTCTTGTTGTAGCAGCTCTCTCGCTGGTTCAGCAGTTCCACTGCTGGATTATTATTTTTTCCGCCTTAGGACGACCGCTTGTGTTGCGGTCGAAACGTCGTGATATATGATTTTTCATTTTATTTTTCTACCCACGTGACTTTACCGAAAGAACCAAAGAGTATGGCTTCCTGCAGTCACGAAAGCTTCAAATCAGGATATTAGGCTGCTGTTAAATTTTTTTACACGATAAGCCACTTCGTTGAGCCATCATTTGTGACAGCCAGGGCGCATCTGAAAAAGAGCTGTACAGCTCAGTGGGCCTTCCCTGGTCAAATAAAAACATCAGCAACTACTGCTCGGGCCCCATGGACTACGGGGATTGGTTGGTACTACCCCAGCTGTCTCCGTGGCTCGTTGATGTCACTTGGGTCCCATGCTGTGTGCCTTGGGAGTTGCTATCACTCCTCTCTCCCGGGGGTTTTTCAAACTTGATCAACGGCAAACCCATTTCTACCCTTAATTATTTCGTGAAACATCTTGCGAACGTCAATTGCATTTGAACGCTACACAAAGTGTGTACGTACGTATGTCGAATTTCTTTCACGGATTTAAATGCTGTGATTTGTGCCCGGTGAGACATCTTTTTCGTTTTAAAAAATGTTTTTACCCGAGAAAAAAATCTCACGGGTGTCGCCGTAGCGCGACGAAGGTTGCCCGTTCGAATTCCCGGTGAGGCAAAACATGGGGCAGGGATGGAGAAGGGTTAAAGAGGCTTTCATCCAGCTGTGGATAGATGAAGACACCTGATAATACAGATGGTTATAGAGGAATGTTGGTTTCACAGATATAACAAACGGACAATCATTCATAATATAGATTCTGTACATTTGGTGCGAGCACATAGCGTGCAGTTACGTTAAGGTGTACGCAATTGTGCAATCAAACAATTGTGAAGTTCTTTGGAAGAAAGTCGCCCCCCGCTTTTCCTTCTACATTTTTTTCCCTCCGTCTATTCGAGGCGAGTAAAACAAAAGCATTCTTCGCGTACAAAACCGCTGTGGCACATTTGAAAAGCCAAGGGAACACGGAGCCACTTTGTGACTGAACAAAAAAAACCACAATCCCAGGAGATGGGTTTCAGGCCATTGCGGCAAGCAAGGAAAAACAGCGCGCGGGAGACAAGCGCTATTCCAAGCGATCCAAAATAAAAGGCAATTCACACGTTTACATTACACACGGTGTCATCTGAAGTGTAACAAGAGTTATAACGTACATCTCAAATACGTTTTCTTTACGATACTGCCGCTCCGTTGTGGTCCAGCGCACTAGACTTGCAGTTCAGAGGTCGGCGGTTGCACCGCAGTCGACCGGGGGGTCACGTGAGGTGACGTGAAGTGTAGGAGCCCTCATCCTCTCCCCCAAGGCGTTTAGCCGGTGTGGAAGAGTAGGCCAAATGCCCTCTGGAGAGGCTCACTAGAACCCCTTCTGTTGGAGGCCCTTTCCGGTAGCGGTACCTTCACCTTTTACGCGTGAAATTTTTATTCAAACAAATTGGCTTGACGGCACAAACAAGTTTATGTTGGTTTTATTATTTACGAGCTGCTTGTTTACTTGCGTTACTATTTGGTGCCGTGCTTTATAAGCTTGTATGAAAGGGGTGGTGTGCACAATAGCGAGCTCCTACAACCAATGGGTTTTTTTGATAATTTTTTTTTTTTATCTTAATCTAATCCACTATGGCAGATGAGGTAAGTCAATTTGGGAACAAGTTTTGGGGGGTAAAAAAACGCAGCATCGTCGATTATAAACCAAAAAAAAAGAAAACTTGCATGATCTAAGCGACCCGAAAATTGGTCCCATTTCGAAAAAGTTTGAAGCCTTAAGACAAACAGATCTATGACCCCCCCCTCCCCCCCCACTTCACTCGTTCATCCAACGCCTCTCTCAGTCTTGGCAGGAAAATAATATATATAAAAAAACGGCCAATTTCACACAATCATAAAGGGGTTTCAATTGAGAAGGCAAACTCGGTCGACGATGTCAGCCGAACGAGGGAGACTTTTCTTGCGACCGAAAAGAAAAGGAACGGATATCTCACGGTCCTTCGATACGGCGGGATTTCTCCGATTCTATCTTAGATGTCTCAAGAGGGAACACATGCCAAACACTGTTCAGTCACCGACAGCATTTGATACAAGCGGACTTGACAACTTAAAAAAAAAAATGACAAAAATCAATATCCACAACAAATTAGAGCTTTGTCGTATATATATATTACATTTAATAGGCTTTGGTCCTGATTGTTTTTATAAAAATGAATACGTGCTTGTTAAAATACAATTATAATACACGAGCAAAAACGGCAGTGTAGAGACAACACAAATCCTCATCGATTGCCAATTTTCAAAATCTCTACCCCTGGGGATGCAAGGAATAATTTTTTTTTTGTAATTCGTTTTTTGACGAACCAAACAGGGGTGGGGGGGGGCTGTGCCATATCCTGTCGGCAAAATATCGGCACAATTCCAGCGACGGCGGAGCTCTCGTCAATTTGGCCGGAATCCGGTAACAGGTTCCCCCTCATCGCGCGCGACCGGTACACATTTGTCTCGTCTGACATGCACATGCACCACCTCCTGAAGATTCCACCCGGGGGAGGGGGGTGGGAGATTTCGCGCCCCACCGGCGCTGTGCACTCGGCACCCCGACCCCGGTGAACGTTTGTTCGTTTTTTTTCTTTCTCTCTCGCTCGCACCTTCCTTCGCGCGCGCACGCTCCCGTTTCGACCGTCGCAAAAAAACCCGCCAGCCGCGAGTGCAAAACGCCAAACGGAGAGGTCCCGTCGCCCTCCCCGCTTGCTCCCGGTGCAGAAATCCCGTCGCGCCGTGAGCCGCGCCGCGACCCGCGGCCGCTACATCACCACGCAGCAGCTGTTCGACTTCCCCGCAAACGTGCTGTTTGTCCGCTTCACTTGCGGCTTCTTGGCACTGTTGCTCCCGTCGTAAGAGACGGCCGACGCTTCCCTCGACTGCCCGTTGACGGTGCGCTGCCTCGGCCCATCGCGCTCTCGCTCCCTCTCCTTGCCGGCGGGCCTCTTCTTCCTTCCCTCCGTCTCCTCGTCCTCCTCGTCGGTGGGAATGTCCACGGCGAGCTGGTGCTTGAGACGGTCCTTGACGCGATCGCGCTTCAGTTCGCTCAGCGTCTGGCTGTCCCTGTTCGTGTCCCTGCCGACGTCCCGGCCCGCGTCCCTCTCACGCGACGGCTCCCTGGGCCCCCTCGACCCCGCGCCCCCCCTCTGACCCCTGGCGCCCGCCTCGCCGGTGCCCACGGACAACGAGCGCTGCTCCACGGACGCGGGAGGAGCGCGCACGTCCGCCGGTGCCGTCACCGCGATCGCCCCGGCGGTGGCCGCCCTCTCCAGTTTACCGCGCGGCTCTCTCTTCGGCTCCTGCGATGAGATGCGCGCCCGAGTGACCTCCTTGTACAGCGCGGCTTTCGAGCTCAAGGGTTTGGCCGTGGCGGCGGCGGCGGCGAGGTCGGTGGAGGCGTCGCCACGTCGCGCTCTCTCTCCGTCCGCGGTGGCGGTGGCGGCCCTTTCGGGCGAAGTCACGCTGGAGACGGAGTCGCGCTTTCGGGCCTTGTCCTGCGGGGCGGACGATGGGCGCTTGCCGTTCGTCTCGGGCCGCGCGGGAGACTCCGCCGTCGCTCGGGAGTCTCTCTTGTTCGGAGATTCCCTCGTGACATTCTGCAAACGAGCGGGCGGGCGGGCGAAAGAGAAAGGGTTGAGCTTCAAAGTTTCTGGCAGCAAGGGGCAGGGAAGAAGCATATCACCAAATTTGTAACCCCTTCACTGATTTTCCTCCAGTGCAAAATTATTTTTAAGATCATTTATTTAGGCATCCGCCCACCCCTCCCCCTCACCCCTCCATTTTCTTTTTACTTCTCCCCCCCCACCGCATCCTTCCCCTAGAAGGTTGTCCGAGTTAAGGAAGTAGACACCAGGGAGGTAGACCTTATTGAAACACAGAGACAGATTCAAAATTTTAAAACGTTGGTGATAACCATTGTACTTATATTTCAATTTTTTTCACGAATTAATTCATCCGTACACCCTCAAGGTCGTTAAGATCTGCAGACTCCGGCCCTTCTGTGCGTACCTCGATCCCGGCTGCGTTCCTGGGGTGAGTGGCCCCTCGCTTTGGCTGTGCCACGGTGGTGGAATTCCTTACCGGTGGGAGTTTGTTTATCCGACAACGTGGACACTTTTAAGTCTCGTCTTAAAACCACGTATTCTATTTAGCTTCTCTGTCTCTCTTGGCCTTTCCTTATTCTTACAAGGCGCCTTGAGACATTAGTGGAAGGCGGCTTACAAATACATGTACATTGTTATTGTCACTTCGCATTGTGTCAATACTACTGGTGTCAATTCCCATACATTACCCTCTGCTTGTTCCCAAATCGTCTGTTCAATAAAATACTTTGCAAAAAGGTTTCTGGTAGCACGGCAGTGGGGTGGGTATGTTGTTCCGTGTGAAATCCCAATCGACTAACTTTCAGGCGATCTTGTGCAAGAGGATGTCGGGCGAATTGGTTACCTGGAGGGAGCTCATGCAGAACAGGGGGAGAACACGGCACGACCTCCACACGGAAGGTTGTCCCAGTCGGGAATCGAACCCAGGCCCTTTCTGACTGCGAGGCACGTTTGCCACCACTGCGCCACCCTGCCACCCACTGTTTCTACAGCTATCAAATCATCACATTCAAATGCAACAAAAAATTCCGGGCTAGGCGTTGCGATGCTCTGTGCAGTATTGTACGGAACTTAATGCACGTACGCTGGACTTCTTTCACAGCGTACGTAGCCAACCGTGCCAATCTGAGTTGCGGATTAATTACATTGCTTTAATTCATTATATAAAATGTTAATTTCATTGCAGTGCAGTGCTTTATACCGCAATGAACTGCAGTCTATTACAACACTGCAGTGCCTCGCGTGCTGCAGTGCGTTACAGTACATTCCAGTGCAGTGCGTTCCCATGCAGTATATTCCGATGCAGTGCATTGCCATGCAGTGCATTCCGATGCAGTGCGTCGTAACGCAGTGCGTCGCGACGTTGGCTGCTGCGCTGCCACTCACGGGGTCGCGGTTCTCCTGGTCGCCCTCCTCCGTCATGTCCTGCCGCTCCTGCCACAGCTTGGCCTCGTCCTGGTGCTCCTTGCGGTAGAGGCTCGTCCGCTCGCCCAGACTCGCCTTTCTCTCCAGCTTCCTGTCTCGCGCGCACACGCAGGGAGAGACGGTGAGAGATGGAGTGGGGGGGGCGGGGGGGCGATTACCGATTGGTACCTCCTTTTACCACTGGCAAATCTGAGGCGAGCCAGCGAAGGCCCCTCGCTTTGCGAGTCGTCTTTCTCCACCGACAGTATTTTGTGCCCAGCCAGAAACCAGAGGGCGGTTAGCCGGCCTCGTCAGAGGCCATCCGGCTCTGGCCCAGAGCCGTGCAGGGCCAGCGGGCGAGGGGGGGGCTAAAGGACGGGTTCGTTTACGGGCAGTGTCGTCAGGCGGTAAACAACTCCGTGAGGACGCCGCGTGGTGTGGCCGCGTGGCCTTGTTGCGGCCGGAGTGGTGTTGCGGCCTAGGCAATAACCGGGCAGTGTGGTTAGGTGCTGTGGCCGAAGTGGTGGTGTGGCCGGGTGACGTGACCGAGCGGTGTGGCTGGGGCGCGGGGGCGGCGTGGGAGCAACCGTACCCTCGGCTGCTGACACTGGAGGTGCGTCGCTGCAGGGAGGCGCGCGGCTTTCCCTGCGTGCGGAGAATGTTCTCCCGGCGCGTCTTCATCTCCAGCAGCTGCTTCCTCATCTCGTCGTTCTCGCACAGGTCTGGGTCCAATCGCGGGGCGACGGGGAAACGTTCGCGAAGCGCCGATTTTTAAACGAACGAGTGCGAGTGTGTGTTAGGCAGTGAGTCACGAGAAAGAAGAAAAGAGAAAACTCCTGACGAGTAACCAGAAAAGAAAGATAAAAATTAAACGCACAGCCATCGTCAGCTTAGTTTGCATCTCCTAGCCACCGCAGCGCCGCATTAATGTGACGAGAAAACGCGTCACACGCTCGCGTGCACGCACGCACGAGAGGGGCACACCCTGCGACACATCTCGATAGAGCCGCGGTGTTCAGGCTACACGTCTGCGTGCTCAGGCTACCCTCTGCGGTGTTCAGGCAGCAGTCCTATCTGAGCCCGAACAATGACCAGCAGCTCAGACAAAGTCACAAGGGGTGTGCTCAGTTGATGCATCGCCATCTGGAATTGGAATTACAAAAATGTGAGACTTCAAAAACACGTTTGACCTTCTACACGGCTGACTCACGGCAGTTCTTTGCACACCTTCAGTCGCGTCAACGCATTAATCGCCAACACGTCTCGCCCACTCACCCCTTCGCCCCTCCTGAGTGGCAAGCAAGCAAGCGGTCACAAACTCCGCCGTTTGTGACGGAGTTTGTGACCGGGGCACGGTATTAACTCGCGAGGCACCTTTTGTCAATCCACTGCTGGATGGAACCCTCCCCACCCCCCCCGCCACCCAAATTATTGGCGAGTATGGTGGTCGTTTTTACTGTCGCCAATCGGTGACGCGACCTCCAGCCGTGAGCGGCGCTTGTCGTCGCACGGGCTCGCGGTTCAAACTCCAGCGGCCGCCCGGTTAATACCGCGGTGGTGGTGGTGGTGGTAGTGGTGGTGGTGGTGGGGGTTGGTGGTGGTGGGGGTGGTGGTGGTGGGGGTGGTGGTGGTGGTGGTGGGGGTGGTGGTGGTGGGGGTGGTGGGGGTGGTGGTGGTGGGGGTGGTGGTGGGGGTGGTGGTGGTGGGGGTGGTGGTGGGGGTGGTGGTGGTGGGGGTGGTGGTGGGGGTGGTGGTGGTGGGGGTGGTGATGGTGGTGGGGGTGGTGGTGGTGGTGGTGGGGGTGGTGGGGGTGGTGGTGGTGGGGGTGGTGGTGGTGGTGGTGGTAGTGGTGGGGGTGGTGGGGGTGGTGGCGGTGGTGGTGGGGGTGGTGGTGGTGGGGGTGGTGGTGGTGGGGGTGGTGGTGGGAGTGGTGGTGGTGGGGGTGGTGGGGGTAGTGGTGGGGGTGGTGGTGGTGGGGGTGGTGGTGGTGGGGGTGGTGGTGGTGGGGGTGATGGTGGTGGGGGTGGTGGTGGTAGTGGTGTGTACTAACCGTAATGATAACGCTACTACGAGCCGCCCCGCTTGGCTGTGGACGTTAAAAAGATCAACCGACGTCATTTGCGACGAGAAGGGCGGCCGCCATGTGGCCTGCAAACGGGGCCCAATGAAATGTTTGCCAAGTTTTGAAAATGACGCCGCGAAAATTACTCCATTGGGGATTCCGCCCGCACAGCAACAATCGTCGGCCCCGAATGGCGGACTAACGCGCCAGGTCACGCTTGCTAACACGATACCGAGTCCTGGTCTCTGGAGTTCTCAAACCTGGTTAAAACAAAATTAAAACTTATAACAAGCGGACCTCACGGCAACACTCACCCAGGGCCGTCTCTTCCAGGTTGGTTTTTCCTTTCAGGTTGGCGCCGTGACAAACCAAGACCTCAGCAACTTGCATCTGTGCAAAGACAAAGACAAAGATTCCCTCGTACAGGCTGAACAGACTGTTGGGGCAAGTGGTGCGAGCGAGTAGCATCTATGAAGCCCGGCACGGCACACGAGGAGGGGGGTGGGTGGCCAACACCACGCTCAGCCGCCTTTGTCTCCCCAGTGGCGATGTTTACACATCGCACCAGGTACTCATTTGAGACTGAGTCGACCTCGGGGAGGCCCAGGACCGGTTCAGATATAATCGTCACCGGTGTTGGCCGTCAGCGGGAATCGAACTCGGGTCGTCGGGTTCGTAGCGCAGCGCGCTGACCGCTACACTACCGCTCCCCACTGCATCTGTGCAAACACACACCCACACATACATGCCCGAACATGCACGCGTGAAGACAGTGCAAGTTAGCATTCACAAAGCCTCCACTGCCATCAAAGACAACGATTCCCTGTGTCGCCGTAACAGACTTTAGGGATGATCGCTGTTAAGCAGGTAGCACCTATGAGGGCCGGCACGGCACACGAGGATCGTGGGCGGTCGCCTTTGCCTCCCCCAAAGAGGCATCTTTGTCTTTGTGCACCCTCGGAGCACTTGGCCCAAACGCTTCCGATGGATCCTTCAAGTTAATGTGCACACACTGCTGTCGGCGGCTGTGAATGCGGTTCATAATTTAGGGTTACGCCGTGATCCTTGACCGCAGAAAGTGGCGGCGCAGTGGTTAGTGTCCAGTCTTTACGTGCACAAAAAACAAAGATCCATCGTAGGATTTTGGGCCAAGAGCTGCGCATGAGCACAAAGACAAAGGTCCCCCGTATAACCTTAACACACTGCTGGGGCAAGTGCTGTAAGCGAGCAGCGCCTACGAGACCCGGAATTGGCACACATTATCAGAGTTGTGTTTTGTGTTTGCATTACGACCGCAGGTATTGTGGTCAATGCAAACATGACTCCTTGTAAAAAAGGTGTCAGTTTTGTTGCCAGATGAAAGGGTAAAAAAACAATTATCATATTTTGCTACTGGCAAAGGAGGTTCCAATGGTGAGGGGGTGGGTGTCGAGCACCACGCCCGGCTGCCTTTGTCTCCATCGTGGCGAATGTTTACACACCGCAGCAGGTGATCATTTGAGGCCGAGTCGGCCTAAGCGAGGCCCCGAACCGATTCAGATAACTGTCACTGGTGTTGGCCGTGAGCGGGAATCGAACTCGGGTCGCCGTGGTTTCGGAGCGCAGCGCTAATCGCTGCGCCACCGCCACTCCAAACACGCACGCGCGCACACACACGCACACAGAGGCAAACACGCGCACACACGCACACAGAGGCAAACACGCGCACACAGACAAGCGAAAGGAAGACGCCACACACCGGGAATAATATATGAGACAGGCGGTTGCGTAACACGCGGGACGTGTGTAGGACATGTGTAGGATGTACGCACGCTCGCGCGGTGAGCTCCCATCGCTGGCTCCGAAGTTAAATTAGCGCGCTCGGTCCCTTTTTTTTGTCTTCATACCCCCACCCACCACCACCCCACCCCGCAAAAAGCAGCAATTTCCTCCGGTATTACCGCATAATCTCCCTTCTGCAGCGGCGAGAAAAAAAAACTTCGGAGAGGGTCCCCCCCAATCCCCTTCCCTACAGAGTGCAAGGGGGTCCCCGCCCTTCCTGCCCCACGCCGGTGTGCATGGCAGTCGTGCGCCTCTGAGCAGTGCGTACCGCCGCGCACGAAGGTAACGGTGCGGGCCCTGCAATAAAAATGTATTGCCCGCGCCGTTTCTGGCCGATGCTCTTCCACAAAGTGGGGGGGTGGGGGAGCCGCTCTGGGTTGCCACCCGCGGCACTTTACCACCCCGCCAACAGCGCGACCTGGCGATCGACTAAGCGCGCGACCTGGCGATCGACTAAGCGCGCGGTGTGGCGATCGACTAAGCGGAGGGGATGATTTGAAGATGGATATGAGCCGGTGACCTGCGGGAAAGTGGTGCGCGCGTGCCGACCCGTCACACCACCGCGACGGAATCTTTGTTGCCGCATGAGAAGCGAGAAACCACAATTTTGTGGACGCTTCTCCAGCAAGAGGTTTTTTTTTCCCTCGCTCGCAAGGCACCTTTTTATATTCTTTGGGTCTTTCGGTAAATTCACGTAGATAGGTTCGAATTAATACAAATAAAATTAACAAAAACCACGACGTTTTGATCACAACACAAGCGATTGTCAGGAGGAATAAATATGTGTTGTGATCGAAACGTCGTGGTTTTTGTAAAAAAAAAATGCATTGATTTGAACCTAAATTCTGATTTAAAGCTTTCGTGACTGCAGGGATTCATATTCTTGGTTCTTTCGGTAAAGTCACGTAGAAGGGAAATAATAAAATAATAATAAATAAACATTCTCATACTTTTATTACTTCATTATTTCCCTTCTACGTGACTTTACCGAAAAACCCAAAGAACATGAATTGCTTTAGTCACGAAAGCTTTAGGTCAAGATTCAAGGCACCTTTTTATTTGAGCGCTGTGCGAAACTCAACAAACGGCCGGTCATCCCGTACTCAAGGCCGTGCTCAGGCACCCCGAGGGAGAGAGGGGAGGGACAGACGACGGGCAGAAGCGGATAGACAACGCGGCGAGACGGGCGGATGGGCCGAGGGAGAGCGGGGAGGGAAGTGGCGCTCGCTCACCGGCGCTCCGTGAAATTGGACGTCTGTAACTGGCAAGCGGAGGCGAGCGACGTCTACACCGGTCGCGACATTCCAAATGCGGCGAGCGCGTTACGCAACTGCCTTGTGCGTTGTGCGTGACGTCTGGCGCCGTTCGTTAGTAGCTCGTGTGGCTGGTGTAGTTGTGTGTGTGTGCGACTCATGTAGTTGTGTGTGTGTGTGTGGCTGGTGTGGGTGTGTGTGTGTATGTGGCTAGTGTAGTTGTGTGTGTGTGCAACTCATGTAGTTGTGTGTGTGTGCGGCTCGTGTGGTCGTGTGTGTTTGTGTGTGCGACTCATGTAGTTGTGTGTGTGTGTGTGTGGCTCGTGTGGTTGTGTGTGTGTGGCTCGTGTGGTTGTGTGTGTGTGTGTGGCTCGTGTGGTTGTGTGTGTGTGTGCGGCTCGTGTGGTCGTGTGTGTGTGTGCGGCTCGTGTGGTTGTGTGTGTGTGGCTCGTGTGGTTGTGTGTGTGTGTGTGGCTCGTGTGGTTGTGTGTGTGTGTGCGGCTCGTGTGGTCGTGTGTGTGTGTGCGGCTCGTGTGGTCGTGTGTGTGTGTGCGGCTCGTGTGGTTGTGTGTGTGTGTGGCTCGTGTGGTTGTGTGTGTGTGTGTGGCTCGTGTGGTTGTGTGTGTGTGTGGCTCGTGTGGTTGTGTGTGTGTGTGCGGCTCGTGTGGTTGTGTGTGTGTGCGGCTCGTGTGGTCGTGTGTGTGTGTGCGGCTCGTGTGGTTGTGTGTGTGTGTGTGGCTCGTGTGGTTGTGTGTGTGTGTGTGGCTCGTGTAGTTGTGTGTGTGTGTGTGGCTAGTGTGATTGTGTGTGTGTGCAACTCATGTAGTTGTGTGTGTGTGGCTCGTGTAGTTGTGTATGTGTGCGGCTAGTGTGGTTGTGTGTGTGTGTGACTGTGTGTGTGTGTGCGACTCATGTAGTTGTGCGTGTGTGTCCATCACTCTGCGTGCGGTGGCTGGTAATGAGATTTTTTAATTCAGGTTTACCCTGCCATGCTAGGTCGCGGCGGGGGAGGTGGGTGGCACATTGGTCCTCTCTGAGCCCGTGAATCTGAATCTGAGCTCGATTACCAATCACGGCTAACATCAGCGGCGAGTGACATCAGAACCGGTCCTGTGGCCCCTCCAACCCTCGCTGACCACCAACCACTCGCTCACTGATCAGTGATTTTCAAACAACCACCATAACCGCCCCACTTGGGAGGAAGGGGGGGGGGGTCCATTCAACAGCGGATTGACCAAGGGGGTAAATGTGCGTACACGATTTAATTCCGTGCCCCTTTACGTATCCAAAAAAACAAAAGAGGATGCGGGCAGGTGTGGTAGGGTTGCCACCAGTCCTGGTTTGTCCCAGAGTTGTCCTCTCTTTCGTGAGGTAGCAGCTGTCCCGGGGAATCAGGGAGCCTCCCCCGGGCATTACAAGTCGCGTCTCTCGTCAGCCGAGGAACAATAACCCACCGCTCGAGAACCAACGCATTCACGCGGCGACTCTCGCCCCTCTTCTGCTACTGCGAAATATTCTTCTCGGCACGACGTCGTCCCCGTTTATCTTCCCTCGGAGGTGGCAACCCCCCCCCTCCCGCATTTGCTCCGTTTTGCGACGATTAACCGAGGAAGTGCGGGAAGGATTGTGAGTAAAAATCCAGCGTGCAATAGCCGCGTAAAGAGTCCGAGAAATTCCCCCTTTGGTAGAACGAAGGGCGCTGAGATAATCCGTGCTAATTCTCCGGTTTTTTGATGTAGCGGAGCGTCGATCAAAGTCTCCGCTGAAACGTATTGGCAGTCGCAGATCAAGGGGCCCCAGTAGTCCCCTACCCGTACCCGGTGCCAGTAGGACCCCACCCGTACCCGGCCCCAGTAGGACCCCACCCGTACCTGGCTCCAGTAGGACCCCACCCGTACCCAGCCCCAGTAGGATCCCACCTGTACCTGGATCCAGTAGGACCCCACCCGTACCTGGCCCCAGTAGTCCCCACCCGTACCCGGTCCCTTTAGGATCCCACCCATACCCGGCCCCTTTAGGATCCCACCCGTACCCAGCCCCAGTAGGATCCCACCCGTACCTGGCTCCAGTAGGACCCCACCCGTACCTGGCCCCAGTAGTCCCCACCCGTACCCGGTCCCTTTAGGATCCCACCCGTACCCGGCCCCTTTAGGATCCCACCCGTACCCAGCCCCAGTAGGATCCCACCCGTACCTGGCTCCAGTAGGACCCCACCCGTACCTGGCCCCAGTAGTCCCCACCCGTACCCGGTCCCTTTAGGATCCCACCCGTACCCGGCCCCTTTAGGATCCCACCCGTACCCAGCCCCAGTAGGATCCCACCCGTACCTAGCTCCAGTAGGACCCCACCCATACCTGGCCCCAGTAGGATCCCACCCGTACCCAGCCCCAGTAGGATCCCACCCGTACCTAGCTCCAGTAGGACCCCACCCATACCTGGCTCCAGTAGGATCCCACCCGTACCCAGCCCCAGTAGGTTCCCACCCGTACCTAGCTCCAGTAGGACCCCACCCATACCTGGCTCCAGTAGGATCCCACCCGTACCTGACCCCAGTAAAACCCCACCCATACCCGGCCCCAGTAGGACCCCACCCGTACCTGGCCCCAGTAGGCGGCGGCGTGCAGCGGCTCCCAGCCGTCCTCGTCGCGTGCGTCCGGGCTCATTCCCTGCTCCAGCAGCAGCTCGGCCACTCGCGAGCAGCCGTGAGCTGCCGCCACGTGCAGCTGTCGGGGGGGGGGGGGGGGGGGGGGGGCAGGGGGGGGGGCAGGGGGGGGCAGGGGGGACAGAGCGACAGGGCCCGGGTCAGCCACACCGCCATCGGGGAGGCAGCCGGGTGGCTCGGAGGCTGGGGACGCCGCGACGGCGAGATGTTACGTACGTGCGTTGGAACTTCTTTCGCACCATCGTACGTGGCCGACCGTGCAAATCGGAGGTGCCGGGATAAGAACAAACTAACGCAAAAAGCAGTTCTAAAGAAAATGAGTTTTATAATCGAGATTTTAAAGTGCATAGCTCCAGCGGCTTCCCAACAGCGTATATCAGCTTGACACCTTTTTTTTTACAAGGAGTCATGTTTGCATAGACCACAATACCTGCAGTCGTAATGCAAACAAAAAACACAACTCTGATAATGTATGCATACATTATCAGAGATATGTTTTTTGTTTGCATGCATACATTATCAGAGTTGTGTTTTTTGTTTGCATTACGACTGCAGGTATTGTGGTCTATGCAAACATGACTCCTTGTAAAAAAAAGGTGTCAGTTTTGTTGCCAGATAAAAGGGTAAAAAAACAATTATCATATTTTTTTCTTCTGGCAAATGAGGTTCCAATGGTGTATATCAGCTTGCGCAGATTACCTCAAGGGCCAGGAGTGGTTTAGATATTCCTCACTGATGTTGGCTGTGAGCGGGAATCGAACTGGGGGAGCCAGGTTCGTAGTGCCGAATGCCGATGACCACTGACCCAGGCTGTTGGGGCAAGTGCCGTTAGCATAAAGCGCCTATGAAGGCCAGCACGGCACACGAGGGGGTGGGTGGCCAGCACCACGCCCAACCGCCTTTGTCTTCCGAGTGGCGATGTTTACACACCGCACCAAGTACTCATTTGAGGCTGAGTCGACCTAGGGGAGGCCCAGGACCAATTCAGATCGTCACTGGTATTGGCCGTGAGCGGGAATCGAACCCGGGTCGCCAGGTTCATCGCGTGGCGTGATAATCTCTACGCTACTGCTCCCCACACAGACAAACACTCACACAGACATACACACAGACACACACACAGACTCATACAGACAGACACACACTCACACAGACACACACAAACACACACACTCACACAGACACACACAAACACACACACTCACACAGACATACACACAGACACACACACTCACACAGACTCATACAGACACACACACACACTCACACAGACACACACACAAACACACACACTCACACAGACACACACACAAACACACACACTCACACAGACACACAGACACACACACAAACACACACACTCACACAGACACACACACAAACACACACACTCACACAGACACACAGACACACACACTCACACAGACATACACACAGACACACACACTCACACAGACATACACACAGACACACACACTCACAGACTCATACAGACACACACACACACTCACACAGACACACACACAAACACACACACTCACACAGACACACACACAGACACGGCTTCAACAACAACCCACCTCATCCTCGTCACCCAAAATGTGAAATTGCAATCTACCCTCCACTGCATCCTCCCCCCCATCCCTCCCCCCATCTCGTTGCCTCGATGTGCGTCTATCACTCGACGAGGAGGCGCTAATAAGACCGCGTGCCGCCGTCTCGTTTCAATTTGGCCGGGATTAACGGGGCGCTGCCGAGGTGTTTGCCCAGAAGCCGGCGATCGTTTAAGAGCCGCAAATTTCATTTTTTTTTTGGGCAGGATTCCTTCTCGTTGACCGTGAGCCGTTTGTTTAATTCCGAGCATCGCAGACTCACTCTGGGGACACACACCGCACGCTGTACATCGCGTTATACACCCCGTTACACACCGCGTTACACACCGCATTGTACACCCCGCCCTCGTACGCATTTTGGCGTCATCTGGTCCAACACCAATGGAGACTAGGCTCTAAGAAAAGCTGTCTCGGGTGTGGACCAATCAACTTCAAGGACAGTGCATATCATTATCATCATCCTCAGAGTTGTTTCTTTTTGTTTGCATTTTGACTGCTTGTGTTGTAGTTATTGCAAACATGATGCCTTGTATAAAGGTGTCAGGTTTTTGTACCAGTTGAAAGGGTAAAAACCTATTACTATTGTACACCACGTTAAGCACCACGTTACACACCGCATTGTACACCACGTTACACACCACGTTACACACGGCATTGTACACCACGTTCACGCACCGCGCAGCACTGCCACGGTGATGCTGTTAACGGCCGGCGTTCTGGACTTGCACATCCAGGGGTCGTAGGTCAGATCCGATCTCCCAGCGCGGCAGTCAAAGCAATGGGTGAGTTTCTTCAGCGGGGGATCTTCAGAGAGGCTCTCTACAGGGGCTCTCCCGCACTGCACGCTTGTCTCAGTCACAGTGTTGGTGAGCCCACAAGCTAATAACCCTAGCCACAATGAGTAAAAAACAAACGTCGCTGAAGAGCTTCTTTGAAAAGGGGGAAAGACCCAATGATGAACCCCCCGTCCCCCCCGGTCCGTGAAAGAATTGTCTCCCACGAAACCGGGTCCCTGGTGCCAAAAAGGTTGGGGACCGCCGCTCTACATGGGGCTCTCGCGATCTCTCCCTCCACTGGAGGAGGCTCTTCTGCCAGAAGTGGAGTGAGTGAGCAATCGGATGGGCTGCCCCACCGCGTAATTCCCGACCTGCATCGCCTTCAAGTGTGGCGCCGCCCACGTCTGCCGATGCACGTTGTTGTGGCTAATGAGCACTTGTCACAGCCGTACTTATTTAGACACACTATGTTGCTTTTAATTGTGAAAATGCAGTGTTCCAAATGCTGCTCTCACTCGCCTCGTTATATCATCATCGTTTTGATACAAATGCGCTTTTAATAATTGGCCAAGGTGTGCGCGTACTCTAGCCGTGATTTCACGCTGTGTCCCTCCGATAATTATCTTCTTTTGTCGGGCAAGGAAAAACAACAACCCCTTTAGAATGAGCGCAACATCTTCGAGATGGTGGTGATGCTGATGCTGCTACTGCAGTGTCCCGGGTACCATGCTGGGGGGGGGGGGGGGGGTCGCCAGGTTCTGCCTGCCGATAAAATTGGGAGAGTCTACTAGATTCTTTTTTGCCCTGGCTGCAATTGTGAACACCTGATATATCAGACATGAGGACATCCAATTAGTACATGAGTACATCTAATTAGTACATCTGATTAGTACATTCGTTCATCTAATTAGTACATCTAATTTGTACATCTAATCGGCATATTCAGTGGGTTGACTGCAGCCCGAAGACTCAGTCCCCGAAAATTCGTGCGGTGAAGTTAGGAGACATCCCCCATGCGTGCGTGTGCTCGCTATTTGGAGGCCATGAAGACCAAGAATCGGTGACTTCGCCGACAATGTGTTCATCGGCAAGGCAGTTACATATCCGTCCAGGGAGCAATGTTCTGGCAAGGGTCGCGCACAATCAGGTGGCACGGCGTCTTTCATCTGGGGGGGTGGAAGCATGGCCCGAAGGTCTGTGGGGCGGGCAGTGGTCGGGTTGCATTTAGCACCTGGCACTGCGTGACAGCGTCGACTCGTCGACGGCGATGCAGGCTTGGCGGCGGTCAAGCTGCGTGCTGGCCGGTGGGAGCCATCAACCGCCACCACCATCCGCCGCCACCGTGGGGTAAACCGCAGTTCGTCTATCGGCAGGGTCGCGTGTGCGGTGGGTGGGGAGGGGGGAGCTAAAGCGTGAGTATTAGTCCCCGCCAGCTCCAAATACATCCAGCCAGCGTGGAGTAGTAGGACAAATAATCCTCCGGAGATGGGGGGGGGGGGGCTCTCTGGAACTCCCTCTCGTGCACGATGGAAGCGGGTACAGAGCCGGGGTTCAGAGACGGCGAGCGAACTGGAACATAATCACATATGCTGCGCTGCCCGGGTCATTGGTCAACAGACGTGGCTCCACGGGGAGGACTGCACCCTTGCCGTAGGGATGCGGAATTGCCTGCCGCTAATCGCATCTTTCGACCGGCATCAGTGGAATCAAACCGAAGTTCGTTGCCAGTCCTCGACTTACACACACCCTCGCTTATGAGCCAGCTTCCACAAGATATATATATATTTTTTTTACCTTGACTTTAAAAGCGAACTCTCGCTTGCAAATCGAACCGCGGCACTATTTTGTCCAGCCGTGCGATCCTCCGCGAGATCTAAACGAGTCGGCCGCGTGCTGGGAGTGAGCGTTTGCGTGTGGGCATTTAAATGCAGTAGATTACCGTGTTCCGACTTACGAACCGTTCGACTTACGAACGGGTCCCCGGAACGAATTGTGTTCGTAAGTCGAGTACTGCCCATATCGTTGCTCAGGAGGGTCATTGCCAAAAAAGTCTATCAACCATGATCAATCGACTGCTGGATGAAGGCCTCCTCAGAGCCACTGCCAAAATCTCTCACGATTCTGCGAGGTAACAAAGCAAACTGCACCCACACACGGGCTCATTTTATCGCTCCATGTCCCCGGGAATGTTAGGCCCGCTGCATATTTTCCATTTGAAATCGGGATAGGAAATATTTTATCGAAATTAAGACTGGAAAAATAATCACCAGCCATCTCAGCTTTGCTGACGAAAATGATTATAACAGAGTGATTAAGATGAACTATTAAAGAAATGTACTAAGGTGACGATTATTATTCTTCTTAAGCACGTTAATGCGGAAAGGCCTCACTGAGTCTGCAGACTATTTTTCAGGAGGGCACTGCCAAGCTTTCGCAGTAGTGGGGCTACGACGATTGCCGTGTACATTTCAAATGAGCACTTTTGCTGATACACTTTAAAATGTAGCAAATTTGGACTGTGGTTGCCGGCCAAACGGGGCTAGGGCCTCCATCCCACCCATCAGTGGCTAGAAACCGCCTCGCGATGACGACGACGACGACGGAGCGGTGGCTCTGCGCGTTTGCAATGCGGTCGCGGGGAACGCACTTCCCTTTAATTACGGCGCCGTTAATTTAGAACGATGACCCCGTGGCTGCCGGAGCCGAGAGCTAAATTTAATCAGAGCTAATTGGTCGCTGGTTAAGTGGCACATTTACAATGGGCCCCAATTGTGCCGACGTATAAAAATAGGGCTCTCAGAGAAATCGCGCACGGAGAATGCACAAGGGCCAATTTGGTCTGAATGCTTATATAACGGATGAGATATTCTGAAAGGTCGGAAGCGGGCGGGGGGGGGAGTTGGAAAATAGCTTCATGCAAAAAGCAACAAATACTGGTGCTTATCTTGAAGGGCTTTTGACGCTGCGACTGAAGCGTTTCTATTGGAAAACTTTGGCACGAACGCAATCGCCGCACCGATTGATCGATCAACGGCCTTTGCTTACATCCTGGTGAGAATCCACGGAGATAAGGGTCTCTTAAGCGGTGGAGATCTGAGGTTATTGAGAGACAAAAAATATATATTGCCGTCAATCTCAACCCACCACACTATGTCAGTGATGGGGTTTAAAAAAAAATGTTTTAACCATACTTCATCTCATTGGTCAATGAGGGTTGGCAAAGGGAGGAGGTGGATGGTAGAAGCGGTGCTGACATCACTTCTGCTGCTGCTGCTACGTACTGTACAACGATCACAATACGTAGAACTTTCGCTCGCTCTCGACGGGAGGGAACGGCTCCGAGGCAGCGAGGAGCGGGGAAGGCAGCAGCAGCAGCAGCAGCCACGCGCTTCGACGGCACCAAATTCACCCCCCCCTCCCTCCAAGCTCTGCGATCCTCTACATACGAAGAGGTTATCGGCCGGTTAACAAGTGGTTCACCTTGTGGCAGGGAAGAGCAGAGCGCCCGGACAACACCCGCACACGCGCGGAGTGGGGGGGGGGGCAATCCATAGAGACGGTAGGGATGGAACGAGCAATGCCGAAGGGGTCAAATTTCAGTGTGACCTTATAGGTAAAGAAGCAGCCCTTGCAATTGCTTGCTCACAACGCGGCTGGCTTGAAGGGGCCTCCACGAGAGGGAGCTCTAGAGAGCCCCCTCTAAAGAGTATTTGGCCTACTCTTCCACGCTGGCCAGACGTCTTGGAACAGGTGGCAGTGCCCACAATCTTGTGACTGCGGTGACAAAATCGTGGCACTGCCGGGTGGACAGTGGAGGTCGTGGGAGAGATTTAAGAACCCCCCCCCCCCTCGCCGGGAGACAGATTTGAACCGGCGACCCCTGGATCGCAAATCCAGTCCAGCAGCTTGCTGCCCCACCCTCCCCGGGCACGTTGCCGCGGCAGCGACCCCCCAAACGACACGACACGATACGGCGCGGCCGTGAATGTGCGCCAAGCGTGCACACGCACGGCCGTGTCGGTGTTCGGCGTGCAGGCTTTGGGAACGCGTCTCGTGGACACGGCCCGGTTTTAATTTCTTGCATCACTGGGGGGCAGAGTCAACAGACAAATGAAGGCCAGGGGCCTTGCGGGTCCAGACTTCATCAATTCCCCTCGAGGAGGAACTGTCAAACGGTTCATTAGAATTCTCCCCACCAGATGCGGCCAATCCAGGTAATTATGGATTGGCAGTAGGGCAATGTGTTCAATTAGCTCTTGCTGGGAAGCGTCTGGTGAATGGTGCGAATGGTTAAATAATCACGGAGCTTGCACGAGCCCGCGCGGCATCGTGCAAGCGAGCGGAGCTGGGCAAAAGCATGGCAGCTGTTAGCGCAGCGGCTGTCTCCGCGTGAGAGCGGATGGAGATCACTTTAGCTTGAGCTAATGGATCTCTGTGAGAGTGAGCGAGGAAAATGTGCCCACAGATCCCTGGTGAGAGTAAATGGGAGGTTGTTTTAGCTCACAGACCTCTACGGCAGTGAATGCTGTTCCCATGAACTCCACTCGTCGATTCCGACCACCTGTGTGGAGGACCCTCGGCCTCCACCGCACATGGACCGTGCATCGTCTCCACGATTGCACGGCGCAATCTCGTCACTATGACAGCAGACCAGCAGCATTCGCTAACCCCACCACCCCCCAGCCTCCACCACTCCCCCCCCAGCCCCCCCCCCCCCAATGAGCAATCCAATCTATTTTAGAATTTCATTGAAGATTTACAGAATCATCGGAATCTTTAGTGAAACTGGAGAAATCCGACGAGCCGTGAAGCTCTTTTTCGGCATCAGAGCAGCAACAACAACGCCTCCTCGAATACACCTCCTTACCTGCTCCTAATAAAAATTCCAAACTGAATACAGCCCCCCCCCCCCCGACTCATCTCACTTGAAAATAATTCATGAAAAAAATAATCCAACTCTGCTCCGCTTTCCTCGCAGGTTTCGAGTCCATTTCCTCCTCCTGCGCGCATCTCAAAGGGAGTCCCCCCCGGCCCCCCGCCCCCACCTCACCTCGCACCGACCCACGTCTCGGAAATGGCACCGCAGATGCATCCTCCAATTGTTGTTTCGCTCTGCCCACGCTGGGGGCGCGCGGCAAGCCATCACTCGCCAGGGCGCTTGACGCCAACGCAGGTTCAAAGGTCGGTCGCGGCGTGGTGCAGGACGCCCGCCGGCAATGTTGTCGTTGTTCTTAGGGTCGCCGGAGCCGCGATCGTAAGAGGTCGCCGGTTCGATCTCCGCCCAAGCGAGCGGTGTCAACGGGTTACGCCGCGGGTTCGGTCGATCGGTAGGTCGGCGGTGGGGTAAAATGTGGGTATGACTCCCACCTCCTTCAGGACGTTTGGCTGGTGTGCAACAGCAGGATGGAAATGCCCGTGGAGAGGCCCAGTAAATGTGGAACGTTGGGTTCACGTTGGTCCCAACGGTTCCGACCAATTGCCAACGTTCGCCCCGGAATAGTGACCGATCTCGCAGGGCAGCTGCTTCTTCAACAAGACGATAATCCTCGGTGGCGAGATGTTAACTACCTCGCCTGGTATGCAGGAGGTAATGGGTTCGATCCCAACACTGATGGCTGAATATTTGGAGTTTGCACGTCTCTTCGATGTTGTCTGACTCGTTCGTTCGTTTCGTCGTGTGCACTGGCGCATCCGTGCTGTCCGTGCTGTCCAGTACCAATGCTCTCCTTCGTACCGTCTCGTTTGTACTGTCAGTCGTGTCTCCATTGTCTCGTCTGCACCGTCCGCTTTTACTCAGGTTGCCACTTGTGCTGGTTTTCCCAAGCTTTGAAACTATTGAAACTATTTTTTTATTGAGCTATCTAGCTCTTTTTCAGAAGCGACCTTGCCATCACAAATGAAAGCTCAACAAAGAGGCTTATCGCGTGGAAATTTATAGCAGCCAATTTACTCTCAACGCAACGTTGATTCTAAATGCGGAGGGAAAAACCGGAGGACCTCGAGAAAAATTCACGCGAACACGGGGAGAGAGACACGCAAACTCCAAATATACAGCCATCAGTGTTGGGATCGAACCCATTACCTCCTGCATACCAGGCGAGGTAGTTAACATCTCGAACACCTAGGATTATCCTCTTGTTGAAGAGGCAGCTGCCCTGGGAAATCTGTCACTATTCCGGGGACATCAAAACCCGCGGCTTGTCATCATTTGCATAACAGTAATATTATACTGTACGTACGTATGTTTGACTACTTTCGCACCGTACGTAGCCAACCGTGCATATCGGAGGTGCGGCGTAAGGACAAAGCAACTAACACGCAAAGAGCGGCTTTCGGAGAAATGAGTTTTCATCTGGAGTACATTCGGCTTCCCGTGGTGCGTCCCGGTGCCTTGCTACCCTCAAAATAGGTGACGACGTTCACAGCCGTCGTTTTGCAACGAGAGACAAGAAAGGAGGCGTTGGGTGCGTGCCGGGCATCACAGTCCGGGCGACAAACAAACACACAAAACAAACGTCGGTGTTTTTTGTTTTTCTTATTCCGGCCCCGGGCTCTTGACGACTGCGCTGTGACATGCGATCCGCCGTGGAGCCCAGCGATGGTGACGACGACGACGACGATGAAGACGCGCGATGAGAATAACGCGCGGCGGTGTGGGTCCATACGCCAACACTGCCTGGCGTTGGCGTATGGACCCACACACACACATATGGTATGTACGAATAAATAAATATGATTTGCGCGGTGAGACTGCATTCCGTTTGACATTCCAGTCAGTCATTGTTCTCCGTAAAATAACAAGGAGGAACAAAAAAAATATTAATGTATAATCGGGACTCTGATGTGGAATGCGTGCAAAAACAACAATGCGCACCCTGCGAAGACTCACGTGCATGTGTGTGTGCGTGTGTGTGGCTGTGTGCTCGCTAACAGCACTTGCCCCTACAGTCTGTTAAGGCTATACGGGGGATCTTTGACTTTGTCTTTGGAGAGTGGTAGCGTAGAGGTTAGCACTACGCTGCGCTACTAACCCGGCGACCTGGGTTCGATTCCCGCTCACGGCCAACACCAGTGACCATTGTGTGTAAACATCAGCACCGAGGAGACAAAGACATCTAAATGTCCCCCGTATAGCCTCAATAGACTGTTGGGGCAAGTGCTGTTGGCGAGCACCTACGAAGGCCGGAACGGCACACGAGGGGGTGGGTGGCCAGCACCACGCCCGACCACCTTTGTCTCCGCAGTGGCGATGTTTCCACACCGCACCAGGTACTCGTTTGAGGCCGAGTCGACCTAGGGGAGGCCCAGGACCGGTTCAGATAATCGTCAGCGGTGTTGGCCGTGAGCGGGAATCCAACTCGGTTCGCCGGGTTCGTAGCGCTGACCGCCACGCCACTGCTCCTCACAGTGGGCGAGTAACGCACACGGTCAAGCGCGTGCATCTAAATCACAACCGTCTAGCCGTCGTCATGTGCCAATGACGGGCAAGTGACGACGAGAAGGCTCGCGGGGGAAAGGGGTTGCCCCGTCGAAGCGTCGCGCTCAAGGAACGAACGCCTTCCAAGGCAAAGCGTCGCCGCCGCCATTCACCGTGAACACAAATTGAACGGCCGCGCTCGCGCCCGGCACAGTTGGGTAACAAGGGCCAGCGAGGGATCGTCGGATTTGCAAAACCAACATCGCTCGTGGCGTCAGAGAGTGCATCGCGCACGCGGTGGCTTGGAGATGTTAACTACCTCGCCGGGGTATACAGGAGGTCGTGGGTTCAATTCTGACTCTGCCGCCTGCTGCTGTATATTTGGAGTTTGCGTGTCTCTCTCTCTCCCCGTGGTCGTGTGGATTTTTCTGCGGAGTCCTCCGGTTTTTCCCTCCACATTTAGAATCATGCGTTTGGAGTATTTGGCTGCTGCTATAAGTTTCCACACGATAAGCACGCTTCATTGTCACTTGTCGCCAAGTCGCTTGTGAAGAAGAGCTACATAGCTCAGTGGGACCTTACCTGGTAAAACAATCAAACATAGTTGAAAGTTCATAGGAGGTGGCCGAAAACTCAACTCGGAACACAAGGGAGAGAGACCGCGCGCGCACGCTCGGTTTGTGTGAATACTTCCCAAACGAGCGTCTGCGCCCACAGGCGGCTATAAAAACACAACGTCGTGAACGCCTACCATCCGCTACGAACCGGAGCTTCGCGCGAGCAGCCCGCAGGCGACTCAAGGAGGCCTTCTTCCAGCAGTGGATAGATCACGGCCGACGATGGCGTACCACCCCGACTCTCTCATAGCCCCAGCACGGCACCTCCTCGCCCGCTGTGTGGAGGGCACGGCTGCTCACATTGATTCTTGGGCGACGTCCTCCCCTCGTCTGGCTATGAGCGACGCGGGGAGCGGCTTCTGAGAGCTCGAGAAGGATGCGGCGCGCAGGCGAACAGGCTCATTCCGATGCTGGTGAGCGCAAGCGAGTGGCACGGTGCCTCCCCTCCCTCCCCTGCTCCGCACCGCTCTCTCTCACCTCTCTCACCTTTGCCCTCGCTCACCGCCACCACCGCCACCACCAGCTGTCTCCCTCCGCTGTTATACCCCCCCTCCACACCTCTCTCATCCCCCACTCCCCTACCGCCCTGCCTGTCTCCTCCTCCTCCTCCTCCCGAGATATAATTTTGTATTTTGGACGGGGCTTGCGGTTCAGCTTTGACGTTCCGTCCTCGTGAATGCACCGACGTCAAGTAAGGTCGCCGGAACGCGAGACACACAAATAAATAAATGTCGCCAGAAATGTAATAAAAACACAAATAAATAACGAATGAAACGGGGGGGGGGGGGGGGAAGGAAAAGAAATGACCTGAGAACCAACAGCGGAGAAAGCATCGAGAAAGACGAGTTCCGTTTCATCTTCTAGCTTCTTCTGTCGCATGGCATGGAAGCAACAGTTTGGAGAGATGATGTCACGGTTGAATGTGAAGGGCTTTCAACCAATTCCAGGCGGCAGTAGGCGCCGCACGGATTGCCGCGATGCCGCCAGCGTGCGCGTGGATGGCGCAACTCGCCGGTGATTGTTCAAGATTATTTTGGTGCTGTAAATGTCCAAAAGATGAGCCACTTTGCCAAGCGATCATTTGCGAGAGCCAGGTCGCTTCTGGAAAAATCAGTTAACAGCTCAGTGGGATTTTCTTGGTAGGATTGGGGATGGTTTAGTTTTACTTGGACGTGTTTGGGTGATTTGTTTACCTTTCTTGTACTTTGCACTCCTGTTGTGTGTTTTCTTCTTGGTGCTTTCCGTAAAGTCACGTAGAACGGAAATAATAAAATAAAAAACACATAATAAAATAAATGTTTTATTATGGCTTATAAGGGAACAATTAATTAATTATTATTACTTTTTGTGCTTTATTTTTATTATTACTTTTATTACTTTATTATTTCCCTTCTACGTGACTTTACCGAAAGAACCAAGAAGATGAATCCCTGCAGTCACAAAAGCTTTAAAACGAAATTTATTGTTTTTTTGTTACTTTGTTGTTGTGACGTTCTTATCCGCCGCTACTGAACACCTGTGAAAAAGAGCTTCGAACCTCATGGGATTCCTCCTGCAGTATAAATAAATATTCAGATCCTGATTTCTGATTCAGATGGTTATGGGCTTGTCCACAGCCGCAGATTGGCGACTCTTTGATTCTCCACTTACGGGATGACGTGGGACGACGTGGGACAACGTGGGAAGACACGCATCTCCCGTGCCGCGTCCGAGCAGCGGTGCTCCACCGTGGCCGCGTCGCGAGAGACCCGCGGCAACTTCCACGGTCGGGTCCTCCCACCTTCCGGCGAGCGGCAAGTTCGTGTCGAATTTGCACGTTGAGGGTGCTAAGTTTGCGAACCGTGTCATACGGCAAGCCGCGGGATGAACGCGCGACCAAACGCAGTGCGGGTTCGCCGGGGGGGGGGGGGGGGTGAGCGGTCGGTGTGGCCGCAGCGCCGTCTAAGGAATGAACTGCTCTCCCCCCCCCCCCCCCATAGACTACGCAAGTGAAATGTAAATTAAGTGATGAAACCGTAACGATCGTTCAGAGTTTGCGTCTCTTGTACTCAGCACGTGCACAAAAATCACGCAATTCAGACTACTCGGACATTACCGCAGCTGGCGAGGTCTATCGAGCCAAACAAATCTCATCCCCACAAGGACGACACAAGCCCACGACTGTCAGCAGTTGGCGGCATTATTATCCCCGCCCCTGGCCCCCCGAGCCAGATTCAGATGTCTTGCGAGGCGGCAAATGATGAAAAAATATAATATTTATTTTCTTTCCAGATTTGAAGCTTTCGTGACTGCAAGGATTCATACTCTTAGGCGTTTTCGGTAAAGTCACGTAGGTAAAAAATAAAATTAATAGAAGTAATAATAGAAATAAAATAATAAATCACGACGTTTCGGAGGCGACACAAGTCTCCGTCATCAGGTGGGACCGTCACAGCTAAAATTACTGCATCAAGTGATGCAGTAATTTTAGCTGTGACGGTCCCACCTGATGACGGAGACTTGTGTTGCCTCCGAAACGTCGTGATTTATTATTTTATTTCTATTATTACTTCCATTAATTTCATTTTAATTTTTTACCTACGTGACTTTACCGAAAAAGCCTAAGAGTACTCTTTTCTTGCCCGCAGACGTCCAGTCGATTTTAGCTCGTCAGTTGGTCCTCTTCATCCCCTGCGGGACACGAGGCGGCGATCAGTTCCCTCCCACTTCTGCCTGTCCTTGGCAACTTGTTGTTCCTCGCCCCAAGAGAGGCCGACCGCTGCCGCCAGCTCGTCCTTCACGGTAATCTTGGGCCGTCTGTGATGTCTCGCGCGTGGTGCGGACGTTTCGCGTGCCAAGTCTAACCTTGGCTATAGGACCCGGTGGGCTCTCCTTCACACTCCTGACTTACCAACAGGCTTATCGCCAGGAGTGGTCGTACCGCCTACGACGAGCTAGAAAGCTCTCTTCCTCTCACACACACACACGTCCAGTCGACCTTTGTCCAGTGAAAAAAAACACCCGTAAGAGAGCGTTCACCGGCGCTGGCTCGGCTTGCTTTGCGCGAGTAGAAAAAAGCGGGCCGTCAGAGAGCCACCAACAGTTTTGGTTTCCTTTCATTTAAGCCCTCGGGCTTGCTGATAACCGTGCGAATGCAGCTCAAAGCGCTGACCGGCAGAGGATGCACTGTTGTCCGACTTCAGACGGAGTCGATGCCGTAAAGCGGGGAAAAAAAAAACGTGATTCGTGAACCAAAGCAACCCCCCCCCCACTCCTTGTTTACCTGGCGGGTTACCGCAGAGAAAGCCACAAAGCCGCCCCAGCGGTGATTCAATCTCGGCCTCTGCAGCCCTTCACCCGATTAGCGACCTTGCAATTGGTCCTTTTAAACAACAGCCCACAGCCCCCCCAAAAAGAAAGACGTGTATTATTATATGCAGACGAGTTATTTATAGATACCCTACTCAAATAATAGGGGAGCGTTATGATAACGTTTCTCCAAACCGATCGCAGAAAAACGCCTCTTCAATCTGCGAACGGCCAGCCTCCCTGCCAGGGTGACTCAAGTGAAAATCAGCCTGGGAGGTTGATCGCTTAGACAAATGCCGCCGGATAATATTGATCCGGAAAGCCGATAGGCCAATAAGACTAAAACATATTTTGTATTCAGCCATCGGATTGCAAGTCCATTGTGTTCACAGCAACGTCACTGATGCACAGCACCAAGCAGACATACCAAGAGTATAAATACTAACAACAGTAAAACACAATTTACAACGTACACATTGTCACGAGAACACATTTTCAGTCGTGACTCAGGGGGGCGCAGAAGCCAGGTTCTAGGATCTTCATACTCCTGATGAAACACGACACTACACTCGTTTTTATCTTACCAGGTAAGACCCACTGAGCTATGTACAGCTCTTTATCAGAAGCGACCTGGCTACCACAAACGATAGCTCAAAGTGGCTTACCGTCGCGTGGACATTTATAGCAATAGCCGAATGCTCGCAACGCACGATGATTCTAAATGTGGAGGGAGGAACCGGAGAAAAATCCACACGACCACAGGGAGAGAGAGACACGCAAACTCCGAATATACAGCAGGCGTCAGGGTCGGGATTCGAACCCACGACCTCCTGTACACCAGGCGAGGGAGTTAACATCTCCAAGCCACCGTGATGATGAGAGAGACACGCAAACTCCGAATATACAGCAGGCGTCAGGGTCGGGATCGACCCCACAACCTCCTGTACACCAGGCGGGGTAGTTAACATCTCCTAGCCACCGTGATGATGAGAGAGAGAGAGACACGCAAACTCCACGTACACAGCAGGCGTCAGGATCGGGATGGAACTCATGACCTCCTGTACACCAGGCGAGGTAGTTAACATCTCCTAGCCACCATGAAGATGATGAGAGAGAGAGACACCGCAAACTCCACATACACAGCAAGCGTCAGGATCGGGATGGAACCCATGACCTCCTGTACACCAGGCGAGGTAGTTAACATCTCCTAGCCACCGTGGCGCCCCAGAAGAACCTTGGCGTCACCAGGATAGGTAATTATGGCACAACGCAAATGTCGCTGATGATGTCACGAGGCACTTCATTGGGGCAGGCAGGGAAAGAAAACACCAGGCATCACCGGAGCTGCAATCAGCGTCAACACCTTTCCTCGTCGTGTGCATTGCAAGAGAGCAAATCAATTACAAAAAATATATAGAGAGAACTCATTAATTTCTATGTAAAAAAAAAATTGCTGCCAATGTCAAATGTACGGGCGGGTCTTTGAGATAAGCTCAAAATATCACCGACGCCCATATTATCGACTGACTTCAAAAATATGGGCGACTTCTAAACCGAACGTCTCGGACCCCAAGATGAGCTTTAAAGGTTTTCAATACCCAAGGCGAGCACCACCGACTGGGCCCTGACAGCCAGGCTTGACATGCGTCATGAATACCGTTCTTCCTCTGCGTCTTCTACGTCGTCTTCGTCGTTTTCTTCGAAGTCTTGTGCGCCTTTTGGCGTCATCTGGTCGAACACCATATGAGACGAGGCTCTAAAGAAAGCTGTCTCTGGTGTGGACCAATCAGTTTCAAAGACAATGCATACATTATCAGAGAATTGTTTTTTGTTTGCATTTGACTGCAAGTATTGTGGTTAATGTAAACATGATTCCTTGCAAAAGGTGTCAGTTTTGTTGCCAGAAAAAAAAGGGGAAAACCCCTATTAGTATATTTTGGTACTGGCGGGTCCCATGATGATTCTTCGAAGTCGTCGTGTCTCCTGTCCGACCTATATGGCGTCTTTTCCAAACATTCTGCACAGGCCACCCCCCCCCCCCCCGCCGCTTCTGGTGATCGGCATTGCCAAATCTTGAGCAGCAGCACATTGCGGTGCCGCAGGCGAGCGCTGGTGCGGTGCAAAGGTACCGGCACCGCTCGGCGGCGTCCCTCACGGGAGGAGTTGTCGGCGTTCAACTTCCCGCCGGTCCCTTTGCCGACGGGACACAGGGTTAGGCGTGGGCTGGGAATGCCGATGTCGGGTTCCCGGAAGCGAAAGCCGCCTACCGACTGCCACTTAAACCTCAAGGGAACGGGGAGAGCTCCGTTGCCGAGTCTCCGGAGATGCCCACACGCCGGTAGGGAAGGCCCATAGTGCCCCGGAGCTGTGGAGGTCGGCACCTGCTCCCGGACCGGATTTACCGCCGGACGCTAGGTGGCATGTACCGACTTACTGATGAACGGAGGGTGGGGGGGGGTGGGCGAGTGGGTGGGGGGGGACCAAGAGAAGGTGTCCGTGATTGGCAGTGAGAGACTGTGGGGGAGGGAAGGAACGTTACTCAGCAAAGGGGGGGGGGGGGGGGAGTTCTGCTGATATTTGTATGATCCACAGATCACCACACCAAGGCTTTCGTGTGACCACACAATGCTTTGGGCTGGCTGGTGCGACAGTCATTGGCCCCGAGGGCACGGTCAGATTTAACCCAGCCGGTTATATTTAACTCAGGCGGTTAGATTTAACCTAGCCGGTTAGATTTATTAGATTTAACTCAGCCAGTTAGATGTATTAGATTCAACTCAGCCGAGCACGGTACACAGAAAGCTCCCAGGGCCGGTTGTACAGTCGAATAGCCAAATATTTGGCGTGACAATTGCGTAAGGCCCCCCACCCACCCACCCAACGAGCGAGCGAGCAGGTTGTTTGGAATGCGGGCCGGATGGATGAGCACAATAGGGAGGGCGTTGCTTTTTTAAGACGGCGTGCCCTGGGACGCGGAGGAACGGCATGGACGGCACGCTCGCCAGCGTCCGCGGAAACATCAGGCTACGTGCTGACGCGAAGCCGGCTGGCAGCCCGCTTGCTCTTAAAAAAAAAAATACTTTTCGATTTAAAGCTTTCGTGACTGCAGGGATTCATCTTCTGGTTCTTTCGGTAAAGTCACGTAGAAGGGAAATAATAAAATAATAAAAATAAAACATAATAAAATAATTCTCACGACGTTTCGGCCACAACGCAAGCAGCCGTCCTCAGGTGAAGAACAGGTCTGTCGGAAAGGCATTATTTCCCTTCTCCGTGACTTTACCGAAAGAACCAAAAAAAATACTGTTATATTTCTCTGTTTGTCGATCTCGCCAAATAAGTGGCACCCGAGCATCCGCGATGGCGGCACGGCTCTTGTTTAAAAATGACTGCGAGCGGACGCTCATCCCGAGATCTTGAACTGCTCGGGAGGGGGGTAAGATGTGACCTGATGTGGCGAAAAGCAGAGTAATTGGAGGAGACGTTTCCGGCACCGAACGGGTGAATTCGGCAAACGCCCGATGGTGCGGACCGTTCTCCAATGAGCGGAAAGCCGCCGCTTGCACGCCCAGGGTCTGCGATAGCGGCGAGCGAGACTTTGTGGGAGGTGGCCGCCCCTTACTTTTGGACTCAATCCACCGGCCGGCGTTAATTTTGCACTTGTGTACGGGTATTGCTTGTCAAGCAACGTCCCCTTCTCTAGAGCACACGAACGGCCACTGCCTAAAGCAATTGCCCCTATTACACATACATTTCCTTCTAGGGCAGCGCTATTGACAAACGTGTCGAGTTTTTATTTGTGGTCGCGTGTCACTGACAAAAGCGGCATCACGAAAAAACGCCTTACCTATATCCCGTTGTCAGAATGTATTTTCGGTGAGTGAGTGAGCGAGCGAGAGTGTGGGTGAGTGGGTAAGCGAGTGGATAATTTAGATTGGCGAGTGTGTCAACGTGTGGGTTGGTGGCAGGGCCCCCTTTAAATCTTGCCTATGTTCTCAAACCCATGCTGCCATCCTCTTCCTGCCTCTCAGGTGCCATTCATTATAATAATAGCAGACAAATTATCTACAGTAGTTCATAATGTAAATAAATGACGAACAACCGATTCTCGTACGGCGTGATCCGATACGTATACTGTACGATGAGCGTAAGAACTAGATGTTAATTCGATCATTAATTAAACGCCTAATAATTAGCTTGTAACAATACGTGTCAGGGCGCGGACCCACTTTACGGCGGAGACTGGAGAAGAGGGATTCCAACTGCAGTTGTGGATGACATTTACGGGCAATTACCTTGAAATACGATCATATTTAGACACTTAATAACTTCCAATTTGTCTTAACCGTTTCAATCTTTTTTCCCACATTTACAGTGCGATAACGCACTTTGGATTCATATCACGTGTAAATGTAACCGTACCCCCAAGACGCCCGCGTAGGAATAGCCGGCTTTCCACTGGACATCTGTGAAAAAGAGCTTTGCGGCTCATCGGATTCCTCCAGGATAAAGAAAGATTCTGATTCATGTTACATATATATAGAGAGAGATGCAGTCGGTCATCGGCGGAAGGAACAAAAGGAGGCTGTCCTCAGCCTGGACTTGAACAGGGGTAGGACGTTGAGAGCACAGACTGCAGAGGGAAGGGAGTTCCTGACTGTGAAACTGTTCGCAAAAAAACGTGTTAAAAAAGCACTCGGCTTTGTGCACTATTATAATATGTCATTATAATAATGCAAAAATAAACCATCAACAGTTCCTGAAGAACTGCATTGTGGTCCTCTTGTCTTGGGTCAAGGTCAAATAAAATGTTAATGAAATGTGGACGAGTGGCAAACATCAGTGAGGTGGATAATTTTTTGAGTGTCAATTTAAACTCATGGTGTTTAATTTATGTAGTCTCTTTTGGAAATTTAAATATATATATGCGAGGAGCATTACTCTCATACGCAGAGGAGGTAAGAGGGTGCTGCCATGTACGGTGTGGACCAGAGGTCGTTTGAAGTGGGTCTCAGAGCTAGCTCTGCAATACCCATGTCCGTGGGCCATCCTCAGAACACGGAGGGTTGCACCGCTCTGCGCGACGCTCGAATCGATTTTCAACTCGTGACGCGACGTCGTCGACAGCACAAACATGGGGGAAAAGCGGGAGAGAAGAAATTACGAAAAGAAAAGAAACTACGTTCACGCAAGTCTGCATCGAGTTTCAAGCCAGGCCTCAAAGCGCCAGTGATTTGTAATTGAGTTAAATCTAAACACGGTTTACGGGAAGCGCGCACGATGTGTGTGTGTGGTAATTGACTGTGGGGAGCAGTAGTGTAGCGGTTAGCGCTACGCTGCCCGACGAACCCAGCCACCCGAGTTCGATTCCCGCTCATGGCCAACACCAATGGGGATTATCTGAACTGGTCCTGGGCCTCCCCTAGGTCGACTCAGTTTCAAATGAGTACCTGGCACGGTGTGTAAAACATCGCCACTGGGGAGACAAAGGCGGCCGGGCATGGTGTTGGCCACCCACCCCCTCGTGTGCCGTGTCGGCCTTCACAGGTGCTCGCTAACAGCACTTGCCCCGACAGCCTGTTAAGGCGATACGGTGGGATCTTTGTTTTTTTGTGGTAATTGACTGAATGCAGAGTCTGGGTGAGTTTGCGTTTAGAGAAAACGTGACGCAATGGTTGGGCGCGCCGTACGTGCGCCGTCACAAGAGTCTTGCTTTGCTTTGGAACAGCTGAAGGCACGGCGGCAATGTGATTCATTAATGTTCAGCTAGGTGCGATGGAGGTGGGCCCAGTAGCTGCGAGGTCAGAGCACCTGAGCTGATGCCGCTGAGATCCTGGCCTTAAGTCTTTCTCTTAACCGCCCCCCCCCCCATAATAAAACCGGCTTGCTCCGTTCACTGCTTTTTTTCTTTTGCAATGAATGCCATGATGAAATGAAACACGATTCCGCTAGTTAACGGGGGCGCCGCTAGATAACGGGGGCCTTGCGCGCACTCACCGAGGAGAGACATGGACGCTTTTTGCCGCGCCGCGCTGATTTTTCGACGGATAAACGAGCGCGAGTGCAGGGGACGATGATTCGATTTAAAGAGCAGTTTCCAGGGAGACAGAGGCACAAGCGCATTACAGCGCAATTATATTACAGGCCCTATGCTGTGTCAGAGCCCATTACGTAAACAATGAAGATTTTTTTTTGTCTGTAAACAAACGCTTGCGAAGCCAACGCGTCTCCACCGGCTGGGCTTAACAATCTACTACATCTCACCGACTGACCTTTGCTGCCGTTAGAACGTATCTATAATTACCAGATGTCGTGAAATTTCACAGGTTTTTTTTACACTCATCCAAACCCCCCAAGACCTCATTTTTCCTTAAGAAAACGGACACATTTATGAAATCACTGCGGTCCACCACCCACCCACCTACCCACTCCCATCCCCCACAAACTAAAACTTGCTCATGCGTCAAACCGCACTGGGCCCCGCCGAGTCACAGGGGGAGCAAGATTTGCGTCCCGATGAAACGGCCGCAACGCACATCGTCCTGGACGTGACGTTTGTCGTCGGCGTGAACGGTCACGCCACGGTGATGTTCCTGCCCCGATGGTGCCTCTCGTCGTTCACGGATTTGAACGACGACACCCAGCGGGTCGGCGGGTCGCGTAGGGGCTGCCTCACTCGAGACGCCTTGTACGTCACGCGCGCTGAACTTCTTCCGCACCGTACCTTAAGCCATCCGTGCTCTTCGGAGGTGCGGGGGAAGGGCAACAAACTAAAGCAGTTCGAAAGAAATTCGTCTTCAACCTGGACGATTTAACAGCGCGTAGCTCCAGTGGCTTCTTGATATCGGAAGGAAGAGCGTTCCAGACGGCCGCAAAAGCGCATCCGAAAGCGCGCGATGATGCGGTGACCGTCTATGTTTGATGAGCAGCCAAAAACCGCTGCGAGGATGACCAGAGTTTGCGTAGCGATGGTTTATGCTCCTAGACGAGTAGGCCAAATATCCTCCAGTGGGGTCCCTTTCCTCCAGCAGTGGTGTGAACAAGCAATTGCAGAGCTGCACCTTTACCTTCATAGCAGGGATAGCACCAACCTATATATATGTTGTTACATTAAATCGTCGCACGACAGGGAAAGGTAATATTATTATTTAGTTATTCTCCTGAGTGGAATTTTGCCAAATTGAGTGCAAATCCAATTTTAATGTGATTTGGTTGATTGCAGTCATCGGTGAATGGCCTGAGACCCATCAACTCGCCACACTCGAGAGTCCGGTTTAATCTCGAACGGCATTCATTACGAAGAAAAATAATTGCGAACGCAGCAAGCCGGCTTATAATTGCAGGTGGGCGGCTGAAATCCAGCCTTGAGCCCAGCATCTCAGCGGTGTCAGCTCTGGTGCGCTGACCTCGAAGCTGCCGAGCCTGCCTCCATCGTACCGATCCGAACACGAGTGAATCGCGTTATTGCCGTGCCTTCCGTTCAAAAGCAAAACAACACTCTGAGACGGCGTAGGCACGCCACGCCCGGCCTTCGTAACGTTTTTATCTCCGAAGAGACGTGACCAAGCCACTGCACGCAGCCCGCACCTCTGCCAACCCCAGCCCACTGCACATGTGCTCCCGGGTCCTCTGCCAAAAATGACGAGCGAAGCGCGAGGCCAGAACCCACATTCAGATTTCGCACGACATTCAAATTTTCAACGGGGGGGGGGGGGGTGGGGGTGGGGGTGGGGGGTGGTAGAGAAAGGGAGGGGACACACAGGGACTGCCCCGGTCACGCCGGGATGGTTAGTAGCTTTGGGGATGGTGCGGTTAGTGTGGTGAGCCGGGCTGCTTGGTGCGCTCACCAGCGTGGCGCCCTGCGCGTCGCGATGCTCCAGGCTGTCGCCGTTGGCGATCGCCCTCCGCACGTCCTCCATGAGGTGCCTCTCGACGGCTGAGCGCGTGTCGTCGATGGTCTCCTGCGTGATGCCTGGCGGCGCGCGGCGTGGCACGGACAGGCGCAGCAATGTCAGCAGCTCACACGGAGACCCACAGACTCACACAGAGAGCCATAGACTCACGCAGAGACCCGTAGACTCACACAGAGACCCGTAGACTCACACAGGGACCATAGACTCACACAGACCCGTAGACTCACACAGAGACCCGTAGACTCACACAGAAACCCACAGACTCACACAGAGACCCGTAGACTGACACAGAAACCCATAGACTCACACAGAGACCCGTAGACTCACACAGGGACCACAGACTCATATATAAACCCGTAGACTCACACAGAGACCCATAGACTCACACAGAGACCCGTAGACTCACACAGAGACCCATAGACTCACACAGAAACCCATAGACTCACACAGAGATCCGTAGACTCACACAGAAACCCATAGACTCACACAGAGACCCGTAGACTCACACAGAAACCCATATACTCACACAAGCGACCCGTAGACTCACATAGAGACCCATAGACTCATATATAGACCCATAGACTTACATAGAGACCCATAGACTCGCATGCAATGAGTTGTGATGAAGACTGAGATCGAACACCATGTAATGCACTGCTCAGCAACAGTTCCAACCTTCAAATTGGACACAAATTGTCTGATGACACGGTTGTCAATAGCACAAATGGAATAAAATTGACGGTTTAAAAATACATTTCTGTGGAGGAAAAGCAAAGTGCCAAAAGTCAAAAGGGGCCAGCTTCAAGCCTTGATGGAATGTCTCAAACACATCGGCCAAGTGATAGTTAACGCATTGTCAGTGATGGATACCCCCCCCCCCCCCCCTTGGCGCATTTTAGCAAAATAATCAAACTTTGATGAAAAGGTAACGTTTGCCAACGTGAGAATCGTGCCCAAAATGCCAACCAATTGGGCAAAGCTCCTCGCCCACGGAGATCCTGAGCCGGCCTTACGCAATTATTCTACATTCCGATCGTGTGCACGAGCGACGTGGACTGTCAATTGATTGTTACACGGCTGTGGCAGGCATTCATCCAGCAGCGGAAATGATCATGGCTTATGATGATGATGATGATAAAGGTGGGGGACCAATCTCTCTGAATGACAACCGCTGTAGCGTTTTCCTTAACTGGAACTAATTTCTATTAACCCTCCCCCACCCGAAAGGAATGATGACAATCGGCTGATTCAACACCCCATCTGGGATTTGAACTTACAACCTCGTGGCTGTGAGACAGCTGCTCCACCGGCAGAACCACATGGGCCAGACTGTCGTGCAGGTGGCGCTCGATTAACCACACCATCGATCCCACGCTCGATAAGCCAATCCCCAACCAACACATGCCGTCTCAAGGTAGAGGTGCAGCCCCTGCAACTGCTCGCTCACGCCACGGCTGGTGGAAGTGCCCCCCAGCAGAGGGAGCTCTCGACAGCCCCTCTAGTGGGTATCGTGGGCCTACTCTTCCATGCTGGCCGGCCGGACACATTGGAAGAAGTGGGAGTACGCACACTTTAACCCACCACACACGCCCTGCCAATCGACAAACTACAAAAAACTATCAACTATTTAAATTGTATCAGGTAAGGCCCACTGAGCTATATGGCTCTTTTTCAGAAGTGGCCTGGCCACAAATGATAGCTCAACAAAGTGGCTTATCATCGCGTGGAAATTCATAGCAGCCAAATACTCTAAACGCACGTTGATTATAAATGTGGAGGGGAAAACCCAGAGGACCTGGAGACCAATTCCACGCGACCACGGGGAGAGAGAGACAGAGACATGCAAACTCCAAATATACAGCAGGCGTCTGGGTCGAGATCGAACCCACTACCTCCTGTACACCAGGCGAGGTAGTTAACATCTCCTAGCCACTGCGGCTTCCCGTGGTGACCCCACACACTGCTGGGTGAACATAGGCGGCGGATGGGGGGTGGGGGGAGAAGAATTAAGAAACTTGTACAACTGTTTCAACCGCCGCACCTGAGGATGGAATCGAACTGGCGACCTCTGGATTGCAAGTTCGGTGTGCTGACCGTTACACCATGGGTTAACGGAACAGAACCGCCCCGAGAAGTTCAGCCGACGTGACGCGCCAAGTGAAAGCGCGAGTCTGGCAAGAGAGAGCCGAGGTGGACAGGGGAGCAGAGCCGGCAAACCCCCGCGTCACGGGGTGCCAGCGTCACCTCCGTCACCGGCAGCAGCGTGGTTTGTTTATTTAATAAGTTAACCGTGAAGGCATGTCTGCGCTTTAAAGGTTCGTCCATAAATTATTAAGTGAGTAAATAATGCGCCTGATGAATAAATAAACGCATCAGCGGGGGGCTTACCGCCTCCGTTGGTGCATTTTTATATTTGTATATATATTGTGTATTGTGTACGGGGCTCAAGCGAGAAGTGGTGCAGTGGTTCGTACCCTGCTGGACGAGACCTGTGTTCGATTCCCAGCCATGGTGGGAGACGGGGGTAGTGGCCATTGGCCCCCCTCAATCACCAACCCGCTCTGACCGGTGTGGCTCTGATTGCTGTGGCTCTGATTGCTGTGGCTCTGATTGCTGTGGCTCTGATTGCTGTGGCTCCGATTGCTGTGGCTCCGATTGTTGTGGCTCCGATTGCTGTGGCTCTGATTGCTGTGGCTCTGATTGCTGTGGCTCTGATTGCTGTGGCTCCGATTGTTGTGGCTCCGATTGCTGTGGCTCTGATTGCTGTGGCTCTGATTGCTGTGGCTCTGATTGCTGTGGCTCTGACCGGCGTGACGAAGCATAGTCAAACAAGCCCCAAGACCGACACGGCCTTTATCCAGCAGTGGATTTTCACGGGGCAGTACGTGCACACGTTATTATCAGGGGCTGGAAAACGGAAGAAATTTACTGCAGGGTTCCCGCCCCTCCCCCCACCCATCACACGTGATTCACGGGAGACCACAAGTACCCCCACCCCCGCCACCCCCTAACGCCTTTGGAAAACCAACCTGGCACCTCGTGAGCCGCGCTGGGCTACTGGTGCCACCCAGAGCGGCTCGGTTGCACAGGGGCAAGAGAGCTACGAGTTCACGGTGTCGAGCGGCAGTCAATCGTTAATACACAGAGTCATCCCATCGGCAGGGACAGGATTCCGCGATCCGTCACGGGGTTTTACAACGGCACTAAAACCACAGAGCATAAAACAGCGGTGACCGCAGCGACGCGGTTCGTGCGAGTGGATTTCGGGATTTAACGCTGCGCCACCTCGAGTGTTCCGCAACAATCGCCGTCCTGTCTCCAGGCGCATCGCCCCTCGGGGCTTTTTAATTTAAAAGCTGCAAAGGATTCTCCGGTAGAGCCCGGTGCGCAATAGATGTATTTCACTCGGCGAGCGTCTCGCTCGCTGAGATAAAACGGTAATCCCCCCCTGCCTACCGCCTCCACCGTCGAGCGAGAGAGAGAGAGAGAGCGAGCGCCGTTCTTTAACGGTACAATCAACGGCTCTCTCGCCTCCCAAGGATGCGGAGTCGAAGCCTTTTCAAAACGCAGCTGGCCGACCGGCGGGCAGCTGGCCTCTCTCTCCCCCCCTTTCATTTCTCGCCGCCGATTGGTTGAGAGACCCTCGTTACGAGATGTAATTCACCAAGTGTAATTTACAAGCCTCAATTTTCACGAAAGCGCGCTCGCACGCCAGTGCCACGACGACGTTCACGGTCGGCGGAGCGCCGGACCGTCGCGATCCACAGGTCTCCGATTCGATTGCATCTCTCCAAAAGCGAGCCGTTTGAAACAACGAGCTTCCTGAATCCCCACCGCCTACACGCCCGGCGGCCCACAGCAGGAGCAACGTCATCGCAGTTTGGTGGCCGATCGGGCAGGTCACGTGCGTCGGTGGGGTAAAGTGTGGGCGACTCCCGCCTCTTCCCCGACGTTTGGTCAGCGTGAAAGAGAAGAGGAGGCCAAAAATACCCCCTCCCGCGACCAGAGGGTGTTTTCTCTACAGCTCTCTCGAGCAGAGATCATTTCTGCCAGCGGTGGCACGAGCGAGCAATTGCAGGGGCCGCACCTTTGCCTTTTGCTGCATTCAACCGACTGAGCGTCGGGCGCGAGGAGTTGGTGGCTACTCCGGGACGTGTGCGTGTATATACATTTTTTTATTTACGCACGCGACGCACAAAGATCAAATATTTACCTTTGGCGGCCATGGCACCTTCGATGTGTTCCAGGGTGTCTGGCTCTTCGCAAATATCATAGGGCATGTCTCCATCCACGTTCACCGCCAGCAGATCGGCCCCACTGCACGCCGGCACACACACGGGTTTGATTTCAACGAGTTGAAAAAAAACGGAAGCAACGAAGAAATACGGACACGCGTCACACACGCAAACGGCATTCCCGCGTGCGGGTTTTTTCGCAGGCTGCTGCTGCACGACGCGCATTTCCGGCTTCGCCGACGCGCTTCCAGGAACCAGAAGAAGCTGCCGGGGCAACGCGGAGGAGAAACGGCGGAACGCCGCGCGGATCAGAACGTGGTTGCAAGCCCGTAAACGCATCAGGGGGGAAAAAACAGAAAGCCCCTCAAGTCGACGGTAATATCCAGAGGCAGGCATGGCGATTCCACGCTCTGCCTAACATCATCGTGAACAATTAAATTCTTGACAACAATTAAATTCTTGACAATAATGATATTCTTGACAATAATGATATTCTTGACGACAATTATAGCTTTGACAATATTCAGTGGCAATATTCACTGTGTATTGTCAGGATTGTATTGACAGTCTTCACTGTGTATTGACAATATTCATTATTCAACAATATTAAATGATTTTCTTCCGTCATCATGAACAATTATATTCTTGACAGCAATGATATTCAATGCTATTATTAACAATGATATTCTGGTCCACAGGAAAACCACGAATTTGCATGGCACAATGATGTCACGTGACCTATCATGTAACGGCTCTTTTACTCATCTGGCCCAAGGAAGCATCTTAGAAGCTTTTTTTATTTTCCATGCCAAAGTCGTATTTAATTACGGACGATGATTACTCGTAGCCCATATTTGGATGAAGTTGATGTTGTCATATATGGGTCGGGCAACCCAGTTCCTTTCATCACTGCACTTGATAAGGATTAAATCCGGTCGCTCGCTCGTTCACCAGCGGGCAGTCGCCTCCGTTTCATTCTTCTGTTGCTACTACCATGGTTACTGTTCCCGCAAACGTCTCTCATCGATACCTCCGCTCATGTTGAGGACTCGGTCTAGCAGACTGTCCCATCCACACTGCGTTTAACCGCCACACTGCAGGTCACAACAACACACTCACTCATCCACTGACACGTCACTCAACCACCCACTCACCTACTCATTCATTCAACCCACTCACAACACTGGAGGTCACAACACCCACTTTTCTGCTTCTTCTCTGGCACTGCCACTGCCTCTTTCCCCACGGCATTATATAACCTCGCTCCAAATTCGTGAAGCTTATTACGCGCTCTTATTTATTACAAAATCAACAGTGCTGTTTGTTGGTTGCTGGACACTTTACGTTTTTGGCCGTCGTGCTTTGTGGTCAGGCACCTTGGTAAAAAAATATGCATTTTTTATTTGACCAGGTAAGGCCCGCCCCGATGAGCTATGTAGTTTTTTTGTTTCAGAAGCGACCTGGCCACAAATGATAGGTCAACGAAGTGGCTTATCACGTGGAAATTTATAGCAGCCAAATACTCTAAACGCACGTTTGTAAATTTGGAGGGAAAAACCAGAGGACCCGGAGAGAAATCCATGCGACCCCGGGGAGAGAGACACGCAAACTCCAAATATACAGGTGTCAGGGGGTCAGGATCGAACCCACGGCCTCCTGTATAGCAGGCGAGGCAGCTAACATCGTGCCACCGTGGCGCCCAGATATAGATTGTCCTGAAAATTCGGCAGCCCCATAAACAATTATGATCAATCTGAAAAGATCACACAACATCTGCTCCTATACAAGAGAACAAATAGCATTTGGGGGTCCATTAGCCGCGGGCCGTCAGGGATAAAAACATTATTTCCAGCGGTGTGTCGTTATGAAGCAGGCGAAACCATGCATCGGTGTTGGCCTTCTGTGTTTCACGATTATTACGGCACACTGCATCCGAAAAGGTTATCCTCCCAGTTTTACTTGATAGAAATTATTTTAATTACGCCCCCCCCCCCCCCCGTGACATTTCAACGATGCCGTGCGACGTTCTGCTCAGCGCGCACGAGCCTCCCAACGGAAGGCGGAGGGGGGCGGCGCGCCTATTTCGTTTTTCCCCCGCGGCTGTAAACCAAACGAATCGCAACCCCCCCCCCCCCCCCCCCAGTCGGCCGACGAGGCTCCAGACGGCAAATCGGTTTTCGTTTCCCTCGCGAGCGACGTCGCGACGCGAGCGGGACAGAGAATATCACCGAGCGCGGCGACGGCTACGGCCAAAAGCGCAACTCTGTCGTGGCGAGCCCAGACGAGCGAGTCTGAATGAAGCCGCTATGTACTCTGTGTGTGTGTGCGCATCGAGATTATATCACCGACTGACGAAACTCACCTGATGTGGGGGACACCGCGTGCCACGGATACTAAGGAAGTCAAAACAAAGGCCTCTGGTACCTAACGGTGCTGAAAGGGGATTGGGTTCGAGGCAGAGGTCGCAATCGGGTACCCGATACCCGTACCCTAACCGATACCCGGCTACCCGTACCCGGCCGGGTACAGGTACCTGTTTGCGATCCTGGTGCGGCCGGGTGCGGGTAGGCCGTGAGTCACTGGTGAGTAACTGTTTGTCACTCATTTCGGGTAGGGTACGGGTAGGGAACGGGTACCCGTACCCGGCTGGGTACGGGTACGGGTAAGGAATCAAAACTCGTTTGCGACCTCTGGTTCGAGGCAGGGAAATTGAAGGGGTTTGGAGGGAGAAATACAACATGGACAGAGCAGGGAAACGGAGGATGACTGACAGGGAGGTCAGTTGAGATCGGTTCAGCAAAGTGGAAGGTGATTGGCTGGAGGGAGAGTGGGTCAAGGAACCTTCGAGAAAGGGGGCTTGAGGTATATATAAGGGTGGGGTGGAAATAAAGACTACTACTGTTGATGACCGCTGTTTCGGCTGTCACTACATACTTTATGTGTATATATACACTGTACATATATACTGTAAGTATAAAAAGATCCACGGAGCTCACCGATTGGCTGATCTAACAACAGCGAAGAGGTGGACAATGTCTGGCTCTCCTAACGATGCGTGAACCCCCGCTTTCGTCCACGCAGATTAAGACGTCCACTAAATCAATAAAAATAGAACTACGAAAGTGACGTCGGGGAAAGTTTTCAACCCGACGTCACTCCTCTGCCGAGACAAACTTCGGCCTGACTCAGGAATTGAGAAACCGCGCGCATCTCCGTTCGGGGAGAGAGAGAGAGAGAGCGCGAGAGACGGCCCTGCCGAAGTTTGTCGTCAAATCCCGCAGCGGGCAGCCAAACCCCTCCGTCCAAACTAAAACTGCCGATGGCTGCGTTAACCGTCGGCGACTTGCTTCGAAAGGGGAACGGGCGTTAAAGAGACGCCGCGGACGTTTGAGAAAAAGAAAAGTGACGCCGTGCGTGCGTGCGTGTGCCAGCCACAACCGTGGGTCCAGCTTTTGGCGAATTTGAAAGAAAAACAACACATTGGCAGAAGCATCGCTCCCAACTGCAAAACTTAAACAGGAGCCTCCTGGAAAAAAAGAGTCTTGAGACTCAACGATGTTTTCCCGAGGTAAATAAATGTTATCATTATCATCATGAAGCTACAAGTGTTATCAAAGCAAAGCGTAAAACAAAAGGGTGTAAAGACAGCACAGGCGCAATTGATGCTCGAGTGAAGCTGAGAGACAACTAATTTTAATGTCATGGCAACGAACTGTGCATCAGCTATTCACTGCTTTTGTTTTACTTTCTGAATTAAACGTGTTTATTTTCCGTCATGTTTTCGCGGAACGGCTTAGGGCGCGATTATTTATCGCCGATACACTGACAAAGTGATGAAAAGCGAAGGTGCAATTTGAATATGAAAGCGTTTCAATGTGCGATCGTTTTAATTTATCGTGTACCTCTCTTTGCTTTTGATTTATCTGGGACGCGCTCGCTCTCTAGCTCAGGACAAGATCTGGCCGACGGCCAAGCTCAATGCGTGCATTTTTTTTTATGAACCTCGAACTATAACTCCGCAACGCAGATAATCATGTCAGAAGAGCCCAACCTCTACACTCCAGGGGCAATGCAAAAAAGTGGGGATAAATCACGCGGCAGGCGGACGTGGATTCTGCAGATGCATTTTAACAAATTCATTTGGAGGTTATTAATATGCATGAGCAGGGAGCCCGACACGCAGCTCTGAGGGCAAAACTTGTTTTGCGTATTTGCAAAATACTGCGCAGGAGTAATGTTTTCATTTTGTTCTCTATATCAATATGGCCGGTTTTTCTTTCAACGGGGCAGGGTCCTCATGAGCGACACAACGCTGAAACAAAAGTCGTCTTCGTAATTGAAGCTTGTTTACAAGATCAGGATCAGAATCTTTAATTATTCCCGGAGGAATCCGATGTATCATAGCCGCCGGCCCGCCCGCCACTGCCACCCAGACCATCGTCACCCCACCCACCCACCGCCCCCGTTACGAACACTGACAAGACACGAAGGTAATCCACTCATGTCTTTTTCACCTGCGTTGGAAAGTTGTCAAAAACAACAACAACAACAGTTGCCCTTTGGCGCGAGCTGAGTTGGTGAAAGACGAGACTGAGACGGCGAGTGAAGTGAAACATGAAAACCGCCCACGACATCGCCACCGCGATTAAATCGGACACCCGACGAGATCGGCGTTCGGTGGATCTGCCCGTATATTGAAACGGCTCCACCGCCATATTTTGATTGGCTAATCATCCCCAGAGGGCGCTTGCTATCGTGCTGGAAAGACCAGGTGGTGGTGCGCCTGGGCCGAGGAGAAACCGGCGATCCGAGAGCCACAGTTGATGCCGCTGGCGGAGGACAGGGCAGGATGGAAGGAGGCCTTGGTGGAGGTGCTGCCCCCCGTGACCCAGTTCAGTTCGGAAAAGCGGGCCGATATGGATTGATTGCTAATTCTAGATTAGAAGTTTCGTGACTGCAAGGATCCATACCCCTCACCCTCTCTATCCCTGGCTCCGCCCCCTCCCTCATCTATATAATCCCTTGTTACTAGCAGCTCTTTGGCCTACTTCAGCAAGCGTGTCTTGCTGTGGTTGTTCCCACCTGATGACGGACGCTTGTGTTGCGCCCGAAACGTCGTGATTTAATTTATTTTATATTTTATACCTACGTGACTTTACCGAAAGAACCAAAGAGTAGTGATTGATAATTATCTGCGTGATCGGTGTTCTGCTCGCAGTTCGCTTTTATCGCGTTACAGCACAATTAATAAAGGACTAAACTATTATTTATTGGACCAGGTAAGGCCCACTCAGATATAAAGCTCTTTTTTTCAGACGCGACCAGGCCACGAATGATGGCTAAACGAAAGTGGATTATTATCACGTGGGCATATACTCGAAATGCACGTTGATTCCAAATGTCCCGGAGAAAAAAATCCACGCGACCACAGGGAGAGAGAGAGACAGACTTGCAAACTCCAATTATACAGGCATCAAGGTCGGGATCAAACCCACGACCTCCTGCAGAGCAGGCAAGGTAGTTAACATCTTGTCACCTGGGCGCCCTGGCCGGGCCACAGACAGAACGAACACAGGGGCACGTGCGGCGCCGGCGCTGCATACTGAACGCACGCCACCAACCGTGATCAATGACGGAGCCTTCACCTTCCACTATTTGCGGATCCGTCTCAATGTCTAAGCCGCGCGCCAAACGCAATTACTATTTTAACTGCAAAGTTACGGGAAAAGGGGAAGAGAAAAAAATTTAAACTAAATAGAAATCGAGCCGAGGATAAAGTGTCGCCCAATCACTGAACCCCCTTTATGAAATCGATCCATTCTGAGTGGAAATGGTCGCAGTGGCTCAGAGGAGGGGGAATCGTGATTTTTTACCGGATGCTGAGCCAGCATTTGCCAGGGGGGGGGGGGGTGGGGGGGGAATGAGTGTCCGAGAAAAACGATGACCATCTCAAATCGTCGCGCACGGCAGATGCGGCGACCTCCGAGACAAATGGAAAACACTTTTTTTAAATTAAAAAAGGCAAAAAGAACGTGAACACAACTTCGTAGCGCGCTCAATTTGACTAAATTCGTCGTCTTCATCTTCGTCGTCGTCTTCACAGTGCGGGTCAGTGAAATGGTGGTGGCAGCCCAAGGCTGCTTCGGATATGACCCCGCCATTCTAGATTTGAAGCTTTCGTGACTGCAAGGAATCATCTTCTTAGGTTTTTTCGGTAAAGTCACGTAGAAAGTAAAATAAAATAAAAACAAAAATCACGACGTTACGGAGGCAACACAAGTCTCCGTCATCATCAATGTATCAAGATACAGCTAATCTGGCTGTGACGGTCCCACCTGATGACGGAGACTTGTGTTGCCTCCGAAACGTCGTGATTTTTGTTTTTATTTTATTTTACTTTCTACGTGACTTTACCGAAAAAACCTAAGAAGATGACCCCGCCACTCGCTGCTGTTGCCCCTCGCTGATGTGCATGGGGGTGCAAGACGCGGATCTTCCCGCACAGTCCACCTGCGACGGCCCGTACCATCGCCATCGCCACGGCCACCGGACGACGCTCGCCGAAATCAGGGTGACAACAAATGGCAACTTCAACGATGCCAAAGCGCCCCGCCCTCAGGGCCACTGTCGGGAGATCAGTCGGCGAGACTTTCCATCCGCGAATAAAATTTGACTGACAGAACAACACGGCTGGCTACGTACGATGCGGAAGAAGTTCAACATACATGCTTAGGCCGCGGCTGTAAATCAAACTCAATGGGTTTCAAGCACGGTGCGCTCACCACTGTGCCACCGCTCCCCGTCATCATTATTAATACTATTATTACATTCACATTTGCTCGAACGAAGGAGACGCACCTGCGGTAATGTGCGTGGCTTTGACACGCGACGCACAAAGGAGGCCGAGTGTCACACTTGCGTGCACTTGCGCGCGCGCAGGAACTCAGGCAGGTGGGCAGGCATGAATACCCACGACAAGGGGTCGGCCTCAAATCCCACGCCTACCACTGATTGACGCGCAGCATCATCGAGAGCAACCTCTCAATAGAAGGCCGCGGCTTTCAAAAATATTTTCATCTTTTTTTTTACTTGAGGCATCCAGGGCAGCCTTTGTGTCTTTTTGCGCTTAATCTAAAAATGAAAGATCCCCGCGTCTCTGTCGACAGCTCCAGGTGCTCAATTTCAAGCCGCGCCAAATTGTCGGGGTGGAGGGGGGTGAGGGGGAGGGTTGAGGGGGATGGGGCCTCGTCGCCAGAACAAAGATTTGAGTCGAGGCCTGGGTCACCGCAGCGAGATCAGAGCCTGCGACGCGGGGCCACGGCCGCCCTGCACGTGACAGGGGCGACGGAAACTGGCGGCCAAGAATCACGGAAACACGAGCAGGCAGAGGAGGCAGAGAGGAGGCAGAGAGGAGGCAGAGAGGAGAGGAGGCAGAGAGGAGAGGAGAAAGAAAATCAGAATCGAAGCTCCGCTTGGTTTGCGGCCGAGATTCACGGGCAAAGAAAGCGTTTGAGCGAGCAAGACGGTAAACAACAATTCGCCAGACGGACGACTCTGCCGGGGGTCAAGGTGGAAGACGTTCGGGTCGGAGGAGCCCCACGCGCCGGGATGCTTCGGAGCAGTGGGAGGCAATCGACAAATAACAAATACTCTTCGTGATATTGTGGAGACGCGACGCGGTGCGGGGCCCGCCGGGCGGGCGAGTGGGAGGACACGCGTGCGCCCGGAGAAGCGTTTTTAATCTTCGCCCGTCGGCCGTGGTCACTCGCACCGTGCCCTGACTCTCGCGCCGTGGCCACGAGTCACAACGCACGGGTTTCCCATCTGAACCGTTGTCCGCACGCCCGCCCGCCCGTCCGTCCACCCGCCCGCACGCCCGCCCGCGCTGTTTAGCGCACCGCGCTACAAATCGCACCGGCGGCCCGAGTTCGATCCTCGCTCGTGAACAACAACGGTGGAAAATATTCGAACCGAAATTGGGTCTTCTGCTAGGTCGACTCAGCCTCAAATGAGTACCCGGTGCGGTGTGTTTAAACATCGCCGTTCGGGAGACAAAGGTGGCCCGGGCGTGGTGCTTCCCACCCACCCCCTTCATCAGTACTACTTGCTAACAGTACCTTCCACAATACTCTGTTACAGGCTATACGGGAGATCTTTGTCTTCGTATGTGCGAGTCAGTCAACCCATGGCACCTGCTGGGTCCGTCCCGTGACCTCCGGCGAGCGAGCGTTCGACACTTCACGTGGGCTCAAAGCGCACCTGGCCTGGCACAAGCGTCGTGGTGATGTCACCACCACTTAGTAGCGAATGGCGGTTGTTGGTTGTTGCTGTTGCATGTTTGTGCATGTGCGAGAGTGTGTGTGTGTGAGTGCGCGCGTGTGTGTGCGTGTGAGTGCATGTGAGTGTGAGTGTGCGGTAATGTAGCAGTTAGTGCAGTGCACTATGAACCCAGCGACCCAAGTTAAATTCCCGCTCACGGCCAACACTGGTGACGATTATTTGAACCGGTCCTGGGCCTCCCCTAGTTCGACTCAGCCTCAAATGAGTACGCAGTGCGGTGTGTAAACATCGCCACTAGGGAGACAAAGGCGGTGGGGCGTGGTGCTGGCCACCAACGCCCTCGTGTACCGTTCTGGCCTTCATAGGTGCTCGCTAACAGCACTTGCCCCTACAGTCTGTTAAGGCTATACGGAGGTCTTTTCTTTTGTGTGTGTGTGTGGGGGGGGGGGGGTGTTATTTACTCATACTTCACCATGCGGTTTCGTGGTGGTTGTTAAAAGTGGGGAGCTGTAGATGTGGGAGCATAGACGTGCAATACAACAATGCTATTTTGCTGCCATTCTCTGCTGACCACCACGTAACCCAACAGGCGACACGGGGGATCTTTGCCATTTCGCGTGCGTGCGTGTGCGTGCGTGTGCGTGCGTGTGTGCGTGTGTGCGTGTGTGTGTGTGCGTGTGCGTGTGTGCGTGTGCGTGTGCGTGCGTGTGTGCGTGCGTGTGCCACTGACTGGCCGAGCAGCTGCTGCACGAGCGGAAGGTTCCCGCAGGCGGCGGCTGCGTGCAGCGGGGTCCAGCCCTCCGAGTCGCGGGGGTTCACGTTCGCCCGGTGCGCCAGCAGCAGCGCCACCACCTCGGAGTAGTCATCGATGCAGCACTGCCGGTGGGCGGGCGGGGGGGGGCACACGGCGGAAACACACGGCGAGGAACGTCGGTCAGCGACGCTGCGGATTCAACATCCTCCCCCCGCGTCGTCATTCGCAGGGCGGTCCCCGACCGGGGGAATCGGCGTTTCGTCGTCGGCCATCAGCGTGGAAGAGTAGGCCAAATACCAGCCTACGGAGCTCCGTCCGGCGGAGGGACGCTCTCCTAGTGGCAGCGGCGTGAGTACTCGCAGGGAGGCGTCTGTCGATCCACCGCTGGATGAACGCGTCCCCAAGTCATGGCCCCGATCATCATCAGCCATGGCCGATCTACTGCTGGATGAACCCATCCTCAAGCCACGGCCCACATCGCCATCAGCCATGGTCAATCCACTGCTGGATGGAGGCCTCCCCAAGCCGCTGACAACTACCTCCCGATCCTGCGATGTAGCAATCCACCCGGCACCGCTCCGTCCCCTCGGTGGGGCGTTCCCCGTTCCGTGACCGAGCCTAACTCTGCCACCCTGTTAAAGGCGGCCGGGCGCGGCGTCTGCGACAGTTTCGCCTCATTGGCACGCCGTGTCGGCCTTCACAGGTGCTCGCTAACAGCACTCGCCCCCAACAGTCTATGTAAGCTACAGGGAGGAATGGGGGGATATTTGTAATTTCATATCTGCACATATTTGTATAGCTGTGTGCGTTCTTGCGCCAGACGCGTATGTTTGTATACGAGGTGTGCGTGTGTGCGTGCATGTGTGCCTGTGCATAGCTGCGTGCGTGCATGCGACCGTGTGTGTGTGTGTGTGTGCGCTAAAAATATCCACCACCGATGATGGACCATCTGTCGGCTCCTGAACGCAGATGCCCCCTCTCGGGGCAGCAGCCTACCCCCTTTTGTCACCGCCACTCTCAAATCAATGGAGCGCACCCCCACTAAGATTTCCCTCAACACATTGGTTCACAAAAAGTGTCAAAGTGGTTTCCTCCTCAAATCAGCATCGACACGCTCGCTGCTCATCAATACAGCCCTGGGAAAGTGGTGGAAATTCCACGTTCCTATGGCCCGCCCACCGAGTTTATCCATAGCACAACCACCGGTGACTTCCCCATGATGCGGTATTTTAAAACTAAACTAAAAACATGTTTTTTATTTATTTTACCAGGTAAGGCCCACTGAGCTGTATAGCTCTTTTTCAGAAGCGACCTGGCCACAAATGATAGCCCAATGAAGTGGCTTATCATCATGTGGAAATTTCTAGCAGCGAGACACTCTAAATGCATGTTTCTAAATGCGGAGGGAAGAAACCGGAGGACCAGGAGAAAAATCCACGTGACCACGGGGAGAGAGCCATGCAAACTCCAAATATACAGCAGGCGTCAGAGGGATGATGGGCAGAGGTTCCCATTCTGTGGTCCACACGGCCGTCGGAAGTAGTCCATGGAACTGTTGCAGACATTACGATTTAGATTTTTTAAATTATGTTTTATCGGTGCATGGTGGTGACAAATTTATCTTCAGCGGTTGACAAAAAACCGTGGCTCCAAGAAAGGTTGCGAACCAATGGGCCTAGACGATGAGAACCGAAATAATCTGTCGGAGGAATCAGTGAAGGGTTCTTAACCCTTTTCCTTTGCGATGACGGACGTGTTACATCATCGTCCGTCTTCAGGTTGGAAGACGCACAGAGGCTCCCACAAGGCCATGCGGGAGGGCGTGTGTCACAACCAGCATCAGCAGGCAACAGCCAACTCTGGCTGTCACCCGATGAGGCTGAATTGGCACTTTTTTTTACGTGACAAATCTTACTAATTGCCTGCGTCGGGTGGTGGCGGGTTAAACAACACGTATATAATTGCGCGATCTAACCCCAAAAAACACCTCTATTATGGATAAGTTTGGTCGCGAAAGCCTACTGCGTTATAAACTTGTGACACAACTTGGTGCCGCCAGCTATCGTCGAGTTGCGGTTTTGTCGCTACAGTTCTCCGCGGTGAGTAACAACGTCTTTTAAAAACAACGGCGCCTCTCTCAATACAATTAACGCCGATCCGCTGGGGCGTTCCCGAGAACCATCGGTGAACGGGGACACCCCCCCCCCACTTGCAGACGTCTCGCTGAACGGGAAAGGGTTAACGGCCGCCGGTGAGAAGAGAAGGAATAGAGAAGCGGCTGCAAAATCGCATGATTAAAACACTCCCGACCAACCTTCGTCATTAACAAACACTGCCCTCTGACTGAACGATAAGCCACATCGTAATCTAATGTCTTGTGTGATGACCCATTTTCGGGAGGCGGCAGTGCTCCGAAGCAAATCTTAAATTAATTAAAACCACCACCACCATTGATTTTTCCATCAGCGTAATCGCCACCGTCACAGATACTCATTACCATCAGCGGGCGCTTATGAAAGAGCATTTATGAGACCGCAATTATTTATCAATTGCTCGCTACACCGCACGTCTCAGCGCGGCCACAGTTTCGCTCTCACAGTGGCGACGCTGCGCATGAGCAGGATTCAGCAAAAGCTCAGGGACCCCGATTGGGACATCGGGGTGCACCGAACGTCCGCCGATTCCGTCAACATTCGCGTGTCATCGCATTGCATTCCACCGCACCTCCATCTTACACCTCTCTCACCTCCCCCACACATCGCTCACTTCTCTCGTCCACGCATCCCTGTGCACTGCCAACGTCTATTCCACATCTCTACGCGTCCGCGTATCCGACGTCTCTCATGCCATACCACTACACCTCCGTTGTCCGAACCTCTTCCGTCGTGTCACTACATCCTTTTTGCATCTCACGACGAGTTTGTAAAACACAAATGAAAAACACGTGACAATTTTCTCCATCGGAGGTGGGGGCGGGGGGTGCGGGTGGTGAACGTGGCGGCCAGCACATCTGCAGTATTCCCTCGCTGTTCAAGAACGTCCGCTATCCGCTCTCCGCAAATCGCATCTGGAACTCAAAACGACCAATGCATCGACAGAGCGATAGAGAAAGTGATGAGATAAATTGGTGAGATCATTTTCATGCATTTAATAGCATTTTTTTTTCGTATTTAAGGTAATTCATGAAAAATGTAGGTTTTCTTAAGCCAATGTCAATATCCGCGAAATTTGCTATTCGCCAGCATCTCCGGAACACATCACTTGCGGATAACGTGGGAATACTGTACGAGTTAAAATAGATAATTTGCGCTGGGGGTCCCCGGATGAGCCCACACGACCCTTGAACTCCCAAGCTCACTACCCGCTCGCGATTACACGCGAGAACACCGTCGCCTCTGTGACAGCGCCGAGGCGATGGCGTTGGCGCCAATGACGGCGTTGGTGGCACCACCGACGGTGTCCTTGGCGTCATCAACGACGTTTGCGCCTCCGTTTGTTCCGGCACCCTTCCCGTGAAAGGCTGAGATCTCTCCCCCCCCGCGTTCTGCGTTGTGTAAATTTGGAACATCCAATTAAAGCAATCAACCTCATTACGGAGTGTAGTGTGTGCGCGCATGAGAGACGCGTTTCGGAATTTATTCTTTTGGGGCGTTGGGATTTTCAGGCCCGATTTAGGATGTTTGCCGCTATTTTTGGGCTTAAATTAATGCAATTTTCATACCTCTCAGTGTGAAATTTTGCAGAAAATTGTAAAACTTTAATAATAATGATTTGCAAAATTCGTCATCCAAGTAATACACAAAAGTGCTTTTTGTAAAGCAATTATTTTCAGAAATTAAGCCAATGCAGGTTCCATGTGTTGTTAAAACGGTGTCATGTGATGACACTTTTGGTGGGAAAAGCACATAAGTGACATCACTTCCTGTGAGTGTCTGGTGATTTGTCAATGTAAGTATCAATATCTGGTTAGTGGTGAGTGCTTACTGGTGAGTGTGAAATGTCTTGGGAGTAGTGAGTCTCGGGGTGGAGGAGGCTCGTGAATGACGCCGCTACTGGTCAGTTGGAGGCAGTCGCCCTCCAACAACAACGGAGGGCAGAGGAGTGACGCTCACAACAATGAGCGGAGCGCCGGGCAGTTAAAATACAGCAAGCCGGCAAAGTAGTGGGGCACAGCTGGTGCATCTGCCCAGGAATCTCAGTGAGTCAACCCACGGCACCTGCTGGGTCTGTCCCGTGACCTCCTGTCAGCGAGCCTTCGACACTTCACGTGGCCTCAAGATGGCACCTGGCCTGGCACAGGCACCGTGGTGATGTCACCGTCACTTCGTGTGCGAATAGCAGGTATTGGTATCGGAGGGTCAGTTGAGTGATGAGTGTTACCTCACCCTGTGTGAAGGTTGGGCTGCCCTGCAGTTTCAGCTTTATCGGGGCTCGTTATGTTTAACTGCCTTGGGAAGGACCTGAGCTGGATACTGCAATCGCAGCAAGAACGTGGGGTCATGGGTGGAGCTGGGGAGTGGTTGATGGCTGATAAGGGAGGGTTTGACTTAAGCGAGAGGGTCCATGGACTTGTGACAATCCAGACAACGACCCAAAACAACAAAAAACACATTTGAGACAAAGTTTTTTTGGGATAAATTACTTGCATTTTTTTTTGTAAGTACATGCCATCGACTTTTCACAGAATACATGAGATTATTTATCATTATTTTATTATTTTCCTTCTATGTGACTTTACCGAAAGAACCAAGAAGATGAATCCCTGCAGTCACGAAAGCTTTAAATCGGAAGGAAAGTAATTAATGTGAGCCGACGGTGAACGAGGTGGCATAGCGGGAGTAGCTGAGAACGTCTACAGAGTTCCCGAAAGAGGCGTGGTTAAGGGCGGAGCCAGAGAGGGAACACCTGCGGTGTAACCTGGAACCGTCGGGAATATTCTGGATGGAGGGCGCGGCCGAGGGTGGAGCCAGGCCGCGCCGAGAGGGATAAAAGGGAAGCCCCGATCACAGATCCGGGCTGTCTGCAGGTGAAGTGGAACCCAAGTGCTACGTCTCCGTCCCTGTCTTCGACATCGTGAGTCAGGCAGCACACGTTGGCTGCTCTGACCCGATTATAGTTATCCCGTATGTAAGATAAATAGGTGTATTGTGGTCCTACGCGTAACAAGAGTGAGAATAGGTGTATTTAGTCCCGTGTGTAACGGTGTTGCATAAAGTGTAGAATAAACGATGCTGCCTCCTAAATAGTGTCTCTGAATGACTCACTACACAAACAAAGGGACGGACTCTTGGATTCCTATCTTCACACTGCCAAAATATCATCATCATCATCATCATCCCTCAACAACTTCAAGCATAGACTACGGATCAGCCTGATGGGTAGCAAAACAACCCAGTAGTCTCCTCCATGTAGCCTAACTCCCGATAATAACAACAACAACCGCCATTCGCCACTAAGTGGCGGTGATGTCACCACGATGCTTGTGCCAGGCTATGTGCACGTTGAGGCCACGTGAAGTGTCGAACGTCCCCTGGCAGGAGGTCACAGGGCAGACTCAGGTGCCACGGGTCGACCGACTGAGATGACTGGCTGATGCACCACCTGTGCCCCCTACTAACTCGCACACATGCTCACACGCGCGCGCGCACACAAACAACAAACGTGTTTTTGTTTTACACTCGCGTGTAACGTGTTTAATTGTAATTAGTATGCTTTGTTTAATTGATTGAACAATCTGTGTTGTACTTGTTTGGGTGTGGTTTTCATGTCAGCCCTCGGCGGTTTCAAACCTCACCTGCATCACCTTTTTTACCTCGAAGGTTTATTATCTGCACTGCACGTCTTTCACTCCTCTTTTTTGTGAGAGTAATATAAAAACAAATACTAGATAATCCACTCCAAGTGTGTTTTCCCATCAACTCTCGATTATTCCTCCCACCGCACCTCCGATTAGCACACATTGGCCAACGTACAGACGCACGCACACACGCACACACACAGCCTTTCGCAGTCATCCTTGCGGAGTGGAGAAGAAGTTTTTGGAGTTTGCTCCGGAGGGCACTTTCATTTTGTAATTCGACGTTAAAAGCCTTGCACTCTAAATAAAACGCGTATGCAAAAATGAGAACGTGACAATTTTCTCCATCAGGGGTTCATTTACAGGGTAGGGGGGGAGGTGGTAGTGTAAAAAACCCGCCGGCCTTCTGACAAAGCGACACTCATCACTCCCCTCGAATGAGCAAAAATAAATCTCTCCCTCCCCTCGTAGGTCATTAAATTAAAAGTAGTTGTCGCACCTAATTACCGTAAGGTTTTCAAAGTATAACCGAAACGCGTTAGCCTTCGGCGATTCACAAATTACCTTGTCGGCGGTTAATCTCCTCCCACAGACACAAAAAACCAATATGCCCTTTTCTCGTTACAAAGACCGCATTTTTTCTTTGAAAGGCCGATAGTGGGTATCTGAGCAGCGCAGCAAGGCTGTGCGGTTATTTCTTTTTTATATTTATTTATAGCTACGTATTTATTTAATCTGGAAGGCGATGGGGGGGGGGGCGGCCGACGTTTTGTGATTTCCCTCGCGGCCGAGCGACGCGAGCTGACGCGTCACGCCGGACGCACGCGCGCGACGGTCAGCGCTCGCTGGGCCGGGCTCGCGACGTGGAGGGAGCCGGCTCGCCCGGGTTGATCTCCCAACGCAAGCCACGTTGAAACGGCTTTCGCGACCAATATTATTCATAATCAAGGTTTTTGGGTTAGATTGCGGAAGTATGAATGTTGTGTCGTAACCCTCCACCACCCGACAAAGCCAGTGAGGTTTGTCACGTCAACAACGCGCCAATTAGTTACTACTTCAGCCCACCGGCCTTAAATCCGCCCCAACCACCCCCCAATGCTCCAGCTCCCACGCACCCCCCTCCTTACCGCAAACCCCCCCACCCCACCCACGTGCCCTGGTCACCCAACGGTACAAATGGGTCCGCCGCAGGTCGCGAATCGGAAGGTCACGTGCGCTGGGGAACTCCGCGTGCTGCTACATCCCAGGAGCATTGTGGGTGGTGATGACGGGCTTGTGAAGGCCTTCATTCAGCGGAGGTTTTGACCACGGCCGACGATGATGACGATGATGATGATGATGATCGCAACCAATGGGGATGAACTACGGTAAATGACAGAAGATAAATAAGGCCACAAAGGTGGGGCCCCCAGGGTAAAATGTATAGAAAAATAAAAGTCAGAAAAGTGAAACGAAACTCAGAAAAATGGAACGTTGCATGGCGCGATTGGAACGCGAGCTGAAAAGTGCACACAGAGCACGGTGGAAGTCCACGCTTCGGATCTGCACTGAGAGACAGGAAGGGGGGGACACGTGGGGCACCGGAGATCCGTTCAGAAACGTAAAGCGGACTTGAGCAAGACCCGTCACTGACAGGGGGACGATGGTCAGCGCTTGAGACGAACTTTGGAGAGGCGACCAAGGAGGAAGCACGCCCGAGAGGGCGTCAAAAGCCATGGCGGGGCGATGAAATCGGCGAGCGCAGGCAGCGGCAACATCGTCCGTTGCATCGTAAGACCGAGGGAGATGGTGACGGCTTGGCAGCGACGATAAATGCAGCCCCACGTCATCATCGTCACGATCCATCTCACTCCTGAACGCAAGCCGATCGCATTTCTCCGATCTCATTTCTCCAATCTCATTGCTCCGATCTCATTGCTCCGATCTCATTGCTCCAATCACATTGCTCCAATCTCATTGCTCCAATCACATTGCTCCGATCTAATTTCTCCGATCTTATTTCTCCGATCTTATTTCTCCGATCACATTGCTTCAATCTCATTGCTCCAATCACATTGCTTCAATCACATTGCTCCGATCTCATTGCTCCAATCTCATTGCTCCAATCACATTGCTCCGATCTAATTTCTCCGATCTTATTTCTCCGATCTTATTTCTCCGATCTCATTGCTCCAATCACATTGTTCCGATCTCATTACTCTGATCTCATTGCTCCAATCACATTGCTCCAATCTAATTTCTCCGATCTTATTTCTCTGATCTCATTGCTCCAATCACATTGCTCCGATCTCATTGCTCTGATCTCATTGCTCCAATCACATTGCTCCGATCTAATTTCTCCGATCTTATTTCTCCAATCACATTGCTCCAATCTCATTTCTCCAATCACATTGCTCCGATCTCATTGCTCCGATCTCATTGCTCCGATCTCATTGCTCCAGTCCTGGGATGCAATGATCCATCTCATTCCCACACACGGGCCGATCTCATTGTTCCATCTCCGCAATGGTCTTCCTTCAAAGTGAATCCGCTCCTTTATTATTATTCCTACTTCTGTATTAGTATTCGTGAATTACATGTCGGAGTTTTGTTGATGATGATAATGGCCATGAGTAGATTTTTGTTTACAAAGACATGCTTTCCTGTCCAATGATTGTCTCTTATTGACTTTTATCAACTAAAGAAAATACTTGTACAAAAGGAGATAAGAGTCCATTACTGTCACGAGTTCTCTTGCGGCAAGGGGATTTAGGATTTATTCACCAATTAGTTTTGCGGACAAAACACGAGTTTATCATCAATGCTAGCGAGATGCGAATCACACTCGGTGTTATTTATTTATTTATCCAGCCGGTTCCGCTGGCTGCTTATTTATTTATTTAGTCACCTGTACATTTCGCGGTGCAAAAAAAAACGGCGGCGAGTTCAACGCCGCCGGCAGAAAAAAAAAAATCGATGAACAAAACTGTTGATGGAGCGAGCGGCAGTCAAGGGAGGCAGTCTTTGCGCTAAAAACAAGACAACCTCGGGGAGCGGACGCGGAGACGAGACGCGATGGGACGGGCCGTGCTTTAGTCATCAAAGGCCCTGTCTGACGATAGCGATGGTGACAAACGCGGTTACGTTGGCGGCGCGACTGCTAAAAATAAGTCTACCTTTGGCCTCACATTCTTGGACGAACGCAACAATGGCCTGCTGCTAAGGATTGGCTCTCAATAGATTACAACGTCCGCGTATCTGTCAAGGAGTGTAAACCATCATCATGCGAACTCCTTTGTCGTCCTCGCAGCAGCAGCAGCTTCTGGCTGGCCGTCGAACAAAGGCGTCTGTCACCGCATTGCACGGCGCTTTCAGATGCGCTTCTTCTGCGGCCGTCTGGAACGATCTTCCTTCCGATATTAGAAAGCCACTGGAGCTACGTCGTGCAGAGATAGCCTACTGGACACAATCAAAGTGCAAACTGCTTTACAAACATCGTGGGGAAAACTAAACAAAATGTTTTTTTTATTTTACCAGGTAAGGCCCACTGAGCTATACAGCTCTTTTTCAGAAGCGATTTGGCAACAAATGATAGCTCAACGAAGTGGCTTATCACGTGAATTTTTTTTCATAGCAGCCAAACACTGATTGTGGAAGAAAATAACGTGATGTCGATTCCAATTGTGGATGGAAAAACCGAGGGACCCGGAGAAGAATCCACGTGACCACGGGGAAAGAGAGACACACGCAAACTCGAAATATACAGCAGCAGGCATCTGGGCTGGGATCGAACCCACGATCTCCTGCATACCAGGCGAGGTAGTTAACATCTCGCCACCGTGGCGCCCCAATGCTTCACTGCGCTTCAGAAGTGGCCGAATGCTACGCAGGAGATTCAAGAGAGGCGTGACCGCGTCGGGAAATGGCCGGGGTGGTGAACAAGAGTGCAGACGCGGCTAATCAGACGGGACGGAGAACGTGACGGTCGTTTACGCGACGCTGCGCCATGCGTTCAAATATTGCAGTGCGAGCGGGCGAGCGAGCGAGCGATAGAGCGAGCGCGAAAGCACGACTGAAAACCGGCGCCGATGCGTTTAAGGGAATGTGTATTTTCGGAAATAATCAGAGTAAGGTCATTTTGGCCCGAATTCTAATTCACGTAAAGTGAGGCGCGTGCTCTCATGAAGGTTATTAATGTCTTAAGGCAAGCGGCGGCTGCTATGTCCAGGAAATTATCTGCGAATTTGATTTATTACGACACATCACGCTTAGACAAATAATAACGCCCCGGCGCGGTATGGAAATGAACTGTCGGCAGCCATCCAAGCGGGCCCGAAAATGTGAAATTATTCCTGAGATTCTCATTACAAACTAAAATAATATAAATAGCATTTAGATTGCAATCGGCGGGAGAACGTCACGCGTCGCGTTTTTTGTTGTTTTCCTTTTCCCCCCCGAACAATCCGCTCACGGCTGTCTCTTACACGGCCGCAGCCAAAGCCGCTCCGTGCTCGGAACTGCCGCATTCTATCTCTGCGATATCACCACGCGTATCACGACTGCCTCGTTCTATCTCCGCAATTTCGCCGTACGACTCCGAAATTCGTTTTTTTGCCGTTGCTTCCATCTCCCGGTAATGTCAGAATCAGAATCGGAATATTACACTGGAGGAATCCGATGAGCCGCAAAGCTCTTTCTCACAGATGTCCAGTCTGGTGAGGCCGGAGGAGGTGCTGATGGGCTAGACAAGTTGTCTTCACTCATTTTCAGAGGGTGGGGACCCGCTTTCGCCGATAAGACATCATCAATGTGAGAGCCGCCTCACATTTGAAACCGTTGTTGGGTGGATAATGGGGGCTGTTTTAACTGTTGTGCACTGTCGGGGCCGCACGTCAGGGGCCGCACTAAAGGCCACCAGTGGCTGCCAGTGGCCCGCGGGCCTTGCAATGAAGAACGCGATATCGCCGCAAGTCTCCGACATACGCCGGAGACGTACGTCAGAATCGGAATCAGAATATTTACCTATATCGGAGGAATCCGATGAGCTACAAATCTCTTTTTCACACAGATGTCCACTAGGACGTCGACGGCAGGCCTTGAACGTAGGGGGCTGATGCAGGAACGCGTTTCCTCCGGCCTTTGCTTACATTTAATCTTTGGCAGAACGGCCAAAACCTCCATCGCCATTACCACCGTGGTTAATGTCCCCATGACTTTGCTCATTGATTCCTCCGCCCATGGTGAGGACTCGATCTCGATCAGACCGACTGTTTTGCTTCACCCGTACTGTGTTCAACAAACCCCACACTTGCAGGTCACAACAAGGCACTCACTCACCCCACCCACATCTGACTCACTGTTACACCCACTCATTCATTCATTCACCCACCCACCCACTCACCACACTGCAGGTCACATCACTTCCCTTTCGGCTTCTTCCCTCGCACTCCTCCTCTCTTACAACCTCGCTCAGTTCAGGAAACCAATGTACGCTCATATTTTACACATTCAACGGTGCTGTTCGTTGCTGGCCGCTTATCACATCGGGCCTCCCGACACCCCGTGCGGTCAAACATTTCACGGCAAGCCTCCCGATATTAATTGCCTGACCATCTCTGGGGTATTTCGTACACACGCCGTCGGCAAACTTCTCTCCGCTGAGAGCCGGCGCGGGCACATGGCGGCGCTCCGAGGCCCGGTCGCAGCGTAATCCCTGGCAAGATCAACGCGTGGCTCCGTGTGATCTCGGAGCCCTCGAGCGACGGCGCCGCAGCCGTGGCATAAATCCCCGGCAACAATCGATGCTTCTTAACGAACTGTACCGCGCGGTTTATACGGCGCAGACGAAACGTCCCCGACGCACTCAGCTTGCCCCACCGCGCCACCTACCCCCCCACTCCCCTCCCATCGTGCCACCTCCTCCACCCACAGGGCCACCTCCTCTACCCACCTCTCCCCCCACTGCACCACCTCCTCCACCCACGGCGCCAACACGGTTTTGAAACTCCGGGTTTCATAAGCAGAGTCGGACTTGTTAAGCAAACGCTGCTGAGTTGCCAAATGCTACTGGCAAGAGCACTCCATACACAGTATGCCACCCTGTGCAATGCAAAAAGGAATACTAGATGAAACTTTATGGCGCAACTGCTGTGAAACATCACGTCTCATGACCTATATAAAGATTTATATTTCGGAACAGACCTCCGCTCTTCGTCTGCATCGACAAATAGAGCATTCTGAGTCATCGGCCTTCTGGATTTCGGTTCCATTACTCGACCCAGCGGATTAATGATAGCAAAACGTGGCGTAATAAAAGCCCTGCCCATTACCCACGTGTGTGCCGCTGGACGGGAGGTGAAGGACAGGACTTGGTGAAGTCACAGCCATCTTCATTGGCCATGCCATGCTGGGCGTGGCCTGTACGGGGTTGCCCGCCTTCGGGAGGCAGGAAGTCCGGGCGGATTTTGTTGTTGTTTAAAGGGGGCCTGTTAATCGACGATTTAAAAAAAAGGAGTCGATCGTATGTACGTATGTATGAATCTACGTACGTATGTTGAGCTTCTTCCGCACCGTACGTAGCCAACTGGGCTAATCGGAGGTGAGGCAGTCCATTAAACGTCAATGCGCTCAAAACCACAGGACGGCCGGGGCAACGATCGCCACGCAACAATCCGCCCGCGGTTTAATCCCTCCACCTCCTCCGTGGGACGTCCCCGCAGCTCTAAGCTCCCCCCCCCGTCCGCCCTCTCCCACACAGTCCCCCCACCCGCCCCCCCCCCGGCCCCCCCTTCACGGGAGGCTGTCTCACCTGATGCAGGGCCGTTAATCCATCCTCGTTACACAGGTCGGGGCTCACTCCGCTCCGCAGCAAGGAACGCACTGCACACGCGCACACACACAGGGGGGTCTTACGCTTAGCCACCGCGCACGCGAACAGACTGTTGAAGCGAGTGCCGCTCATAACAATGATCATTATCATTCTAAGCACCAAACTAAGACTGCTATTTGTATTTCACCAGGTAAGGCCCGCTTTTTCAGAAGCGGACTGGCCACGAATGATAGCTCAACGAAGTGGCTTATCGTGTGGAAATTTATAGCTGACAAAAAAACTCTAAACGCACGACGTTGAGTCTAAATGTGGAGGGAAAAACCGGAGGACCCAGTGGAAAATCAACTCAACCACGGGGAGAAAGTGACATGCAAACTCCAAATATACAGCAGCGGGCGTCAGGGTTGAGATTGAACCCACAACCTCCTGTATACCAGGCGAGGGAGTTATCTTTCCAGTTACTATTTCTGTCTGTCTGTCCGTCCATGTGTCTGTAACATAATTCTCCTGAAGTTGATCCAATATGACAGATACTCGAGTGCAGAGTTGAATTGCTATTGAGGACTAACGTGGACTAACAATTTGTTAACCGGTTGCCCATAACATGGAGACAAAGCAGAGCAAAAAAAACAAAAAGACTACATTCTAAAAAGGCTAAATCACATTTGTCACCACACCTCCGATTAGCAGGCTTGGGCTACGTACGGCGCGAAAGAAGTTCTAGAAACATACATACACACATATTCCTAGGTTTTTTCGGTAAAGTCACGGTTCCACCTGAAGACGGAAGCTTGTGTTGCCTCGGAAACGTCGTGATTTTTATGTTATTTTTATTTTACTTTTATTAATTTTTATTTTTTACCTACGTGACTTTACCGAAAAAACCTTGCAGTCACGAAAGCTTCAAATCTAGAATACATACACACGTCCCTCACTGCTCATGAAAGACTCCCGAAGCGAAAAAGGTGGTTGAAGGGCTTCGCGTCACTCCACGCGTACGCCCGTGGCTTCTCTAACTTGTTTAGTAAAATACGCTAACTTAGAGCGCTTCGTCAATCGCACACCACCCAAGGCGGATTTTTACTTTCCGCGAGGTAATTTAATAAATTCATTGCAGCAGCAGCGCATTCATACCGCAACGCCGTTTTGATGAGGCCGGAGTTGGTAGTTAGCACACGAGCCATAACAGCCAGCACGGAATGTCACGTTCAGATGTTCCACTCTATCCGCAGTTACAGGCTGGCTGCCTGCCTCCTAGCGTCAAATGAGGCGTTAAATAGGCCGCATGTAAACCATGCCGTGCGGCGTGCCGGTCTCCCACCAATCCCCCCTCAAACACCCCCCCCCCACCACTACTCCGTTGTAACTTGACCGATAACAGTGACGGATTTTTTTTTTTCCATTCAGACGCTGTCTTTCCTACAGACCTGTTCTTCACCTGAGGACGGCTGCTTGCGTTGTGGCCGAAACGTCGTGAGAATTATTTTATTATGTTTTATTATTTTATTATTTCCCTTCTACGTGACTTTACCGAAAGAACCAAGAAGAAGAACAGTGACGGAGCGCTGAAAAATGTAAAGAACACTCCGATTTCTCCAGGCAAGTCCAATCGCGGCACAGGTGGTTTCTCCCACCGCCCAGGTTATTTGCCGCGCCGAGCCAGAACCAAAGCGGGGGAATCTGCTCGCGAGACTTCTGAATCTGGCTCGGGGCCAAGCAGGGCCAGGGGGTGGGGGGGTGGTGGTGGGGGGGGCGACGTCCAGTCAGGAGGCTGTGAGGACACACACAGCGTCGGCGGCGACGCGTCGCGACTCGTTCCACTGCGCGCGTCGTCAGCAACGGCACGGCTCGGATTTTGCAGTGGGGAAAAACAACTTGGGGGGCGGGGGGGGGAAGAGCTCGTGAGGCCACGGAAGAAGAAGAAGACGTCGCACCAGATGGGAAGACACAGTTTGAGCCAGCGGACAGAGACTTGGCACAGCGGGATTTATAACAATAATAACAGCAGCGGAGAACGCGGAAAAGGGTGAACTCAAGTCTACGGCTCGGGCAGAAACGCGTAACTCTGCCAGGTGATGAATTTCACACGTACACCTGAATTTATTATTGATGTGCGATGTTATTTATGCGGGGGCGGCAGGGGAGCGGAGACGCAGTGCTTTCGCACCATCAATCGGGCCCAGCTGAGAGTTCAATTCCCGGCCATGGTCAATCCGAATTGGTCCCGGCTCCCTCATTACCCCAAAACAACGCTCAATGACCAGCACGGTGAAGTATGGTCAAACGACCCCCACAACCAATCACGGCGTGGGCGAGCATTGCATTGACAGAGAGTTGTGAATTATTCAGTTTTATTACGAATGTATAGACCTTATGTATGCGGTGGATGCTGACGGTGCTTTCACGACGGAAGTGATACAGTGAGGTGCGTGACCACTTCACCGCCTCTAGCAGCATGTGGCACGCATGTGGCACGCATGTGGCACGCATGTGGCACGCATGTGCCACGCATGTGCCACGCGTCAAAGGTGAAGGCACAGCCCCGCAATTTCTTGCCACACGTCACCGCTGGCGCAAGCGAAGCCCTAAGAGAGCTCACCTCGGGGACGTTATTTGGCCTACTCTTCCACGCTTGGCGGACATCTCGAAAGGGGTGGGAGTTACCCACACATTACCCTCACCACACGCGACCAGGCGATCGACTAAATGTGGTTCATCCTATTATACCGCTGCCTGATGCTGGGTGGACAGAGGAAGTAGCCTGGTGGGTGGTGGTGGGGAGGGAGGAGAGATTTAAAATAAACGTGGCCCCGTTTGCCGTGGTGAAAAAATGTTAACGACATCGCCTGGTATACAAGATGTCGTGGATATGTTCCCAACCCTGATGCTTGTTGTAAATTTGGACTTTGTGTGTCTCTCTCCCCGTGGTCGCGTGGATTTTTCTCTGTGCCCTCCAGTTTCCCCCCTCCACATTTAAAATAAACTTCACGTGTTTTAAGAGTATTTGGCTGCTATAAATTTCCACGTGACAAGCCACTTCGTTGAACTGTTATTTGTGATGGCCAGGTCGCTTCTGAAAAAGAGCTAGACAGCTCAGCGGGGCCTTACCTGGTAAAATACAAATAGTTTGTAGTTTGCAAGTGCAGTGCCGGGAGATCGACAATCGAACCGGTCATCTCTGGAACATGAGGTCAAGCGTGCCGACCCCGACGCGACGTGACAGGTCGTGCGTAGGCATGAGGAGGGGGGGAATAATCCGGGCAGCGTCACATGACTGAGAATCCATACCTGGCGGGTGTCGCGCCGAGATGTGATCGCGCGGGAAAACATTTTCCAGGCCTCATTGGGTTTTCTTAAATTATTAACAAGTCGCCGTGAGTAACGACCTGCTGCGCTAAATGACCTTTGCATGAAAAACACTGCCTTTGCGGTAAAACACTGCTTTCCCTGGAGCCCAAGTGAAGACTTTGCCCTCAACAACCACAACATTCTCATATTTCACAAGCGACCTGGGGCATTAAGACTGCCAGTAGGGGGCGATGATTGCCAACTGAGTAACCTGCGGCGGTGTAACTTTAGAATTTGACAACTTTGGACCCTGGCAATGGCACAAGATGGGCTTGCCCTCACGAATGAGGCCAGGGGACCTTTGACGTCCACTGCGAAGCAGTCGGTGCCGGAGTGTTGTTTATCACGGCTATTACACACCGCAATCATAATCCTGGGGCCCCGCTGTGGTGAGATGTTAACTTCCTCGCCTGGTATGCAGGAGATCGTGGGTTCGATCCAGACCCTGATGCCTGCTGCTGTGTATTTGGAGTTTGCGTGTCTTTCTCTCTCCCCGTGGTCGCGTGGATTTTTCTCTGGGGCCTCCGGTTTTTCACTTCCACATTTAGAATGAACATCGCGCGTTTTAAGTATTTTGCTGCTATAAATTTCCACGCGATAAGCCGCTCTGTTGAGCTATACAGCTCAGTGGGCCTTACCTGGTAAAATAAAAATTAATTAGTTATATATCATGACGGCTGGTGTAATCTGCCCCCAGTTCCATTACGAGATAACAGAGACTGCTCCTTACAGATGTTGCCGCACTGCATGGCGAGACTTGCTGTACTACGAGAGTGGAAAGGAGACACTAGAAGCAAAGTTTAATGTTTGGTAAAACAAAAATAAAAAAAATTATCTGGGAGTTCCAGTACATGAGGCACATCCATCCAATAAAAAAAACGAGAATCTACAAACGCAACTGGAACCCTTTCTGTAAGCCAATTAATTACGCATAAATCACTCACGGATTATTTAATGATGCGTGCATTTATAGCCCCTTGCATCTCTCGTGTTCTAGGTGTTGGGACGGCTCCCCTGAGGGAAGTGGGGCGTACATCGCCGTTTTAATGGTATTTATTCTAGCGCGCATGGCACAGACTCCCGCAGATCACCGGCCCTTCTTTAAAAATCCACTGCTGGATGAGGGCCTTTCAGACACCACGTGCGTTGCCCGGGGTTACATTGGCCCAGCGACGGAGGGCAGCACGGACGTGGGAACACAGAGCCCATCGCAATCTTCATAAAAATACTCAACGCAATCGTCGATAGCACAGTCTTCAAAGGGAAAGCAAGTTATGGATGAGGAGGGGTCATCTCTCGAAACGTCGCCCGAAAAATGTTTGTTTCTTTTAAGGCTACACGCACACACAGTGCTATTGACGAACGTGTAGAGTTGTTGTTGTTTGTGCACCACTGCTAATGCATCATCAGCATCATCAGCATCACCAAATAATTGTGCCCAACCGTTTACAGAACCACCATCCACTGTCAACCCAAATAAACAAATACATTGCATGAAGAGAATATCTGCCACAGTCATACAGGCCATAATAAAGATAATTAAGGAAAACAAAGGAGTGGGAGTCAAAGCAGCAGGAAGCATCTCCGGAGGCACGGAATTGAAACGCAGCCATTCACACATCACTGCTTTTCTGACATAGTGAAATTTATTCTAGATTTGAAGTGTTGCTGTGACGGTTCCACCTGAAGACGGAAGCTTGTGTTGCCTCCGAAACGTCGTGATTTAATTTATTTTCTTTCTTTACCGAAAAAACCAAAGAGTATAGTGACATTTATCAGCCATCAGAGATGTGCTGAACCATAAATATGCTCGACTCTTGAGGTGGATCACGGGGAGGGGGGGTAGAGTTAGACAACACTCGATTGACACCACTGAAGACCTGGATTCAAACCAAGGTGCTGGGAGTAAACCCGGTTCTCCAGTGTTGCGAGTTGGTGGTCTCATCAGGCCTGGTCACCAATGACCGTGTCAAGAAAAGGGTCGCACGGGAAATTTGTATTCCTCCGGAAAATGGCGAAAGAAAATGCAGCTCTGAAATTACACGGAAAAAAAAAGTGGTCCTTCCCCATCGCCGCAGTTGATCGGTGCGGTTCGACACAAGATTGCGTTTTATTTTTTTCCCGACGGCCCTCGTTGCAGAGAGAGAGAGGGCAGCTGCCAATAACGCCCGCTAACACGTGCAGTGGTTGCTGCCAGCACGCCTGAATCTGCCGATGAGCACCAGAGAGTGATTCTGGTCCCAGGGTTTGCACGTTTAAAAACAGACACTGCTGCTTAATATGTGTCTGGAAAGCCCGGCGGGGCTGATAAGACTGAAACACAATTCACATTTATGCGGAGATAAGGAACAACAGTTTTTTTGTTTGTTTGTGTGACCCAGAATGCACCACTGCAATGGTCATTGAAGTTATGTTCTAGCAAAGAGCGGCGCCCCTCGTGTGGATATAAAGGAGGCCGACTGAAGTGACTTTCAAGAGTAGTTCCATGACATCATTTTCCACGGGCCTTTCTCTGACAGAGGGTGATGGAGCATCGCTAAAGCCGCAGGGGAATGACAAACGTTCATTTCCTCACCGGCAAGTTTGGAAAAACAACAACAGGTTATCGATTGACCCATTGGCATATAAATGGGAGAAGAAAAAAAAAACCCCATTAAATTTTTTAAACCAAAAAAATTCCTGCTGGTACGGCATAGCCTTCAGGCAATTTACGTGGCCAATTGTACAAGTGTCTGGTGGGAAATTGCATTTCACCTGGTTCACCAGTGTGGGGGCGAAGGCCATGAGAATAAGTGTCAAAAACAGGACACGGGAAAATCCACCGTGCTTAATTAGTTTTTGCATATGCATGCCTTCTTGACCACTTTCCAACACGTGTGCATCGTCGGGATCACTTAAGTCACAATAATGACTTGACGACAAGCCGCGCGATGAGATAGTGTCACATGGGGGCGCACGGAGTGTGATGTCACCACCTTTGCGTAAAAAGCTTTCCTATTATCGCTGTTTTTTTTATCGGTTTCCAGGTTTGTGGGTCACCCTGAGATAAATTTGGACACGTGAAAAAGTGCTTCATAGCTCATCGGATTCCTCCAGTATGAAACAAAAGACACCGATTCTGAATTTGCCCACTTTTGGGTTATCCCTAGTAGTAACACAACATCATGACCAAAACGTAATTTACATTCCATCATCTTTGCACAGGTTGCCGCAATCCCTGCGCCACAGATGGACGGACGGACACAGCTAATACGTAACATCATTCAAAATTAACCAAATTACTTGGCAGTGATGCTGCTGCTGCGTTGCCGCGGTGCAACAAACACCATCATCAACATACCCTTAGGTTTTTTCGGTAAAGTCACGTAAAAAAATAATAGAAATAAAATAATAATCAACAACAACAATGCTGCCACACAGTCGTCAATATCGCCACCTTCAAAATTAAACGAAACACAACAGAGAGAACGCTCTGGGGGAAATGGTCCTTCTCCATTGCACGTACACGTTTTTCTTCTTCTTTCAAGAATACGTAAATAACAACCAAAAATTCACACGTGCAAACATTGCGACTAAATATAAGAGCTAATACGAGAGAATACTAAATATAAGAGCTGCGAGGCGAATTAACTCAAGACAGAGCGCTCGAGAGCAACAGGCCAGGCCAAGCATGTCCCCAACGCCACGCTGCAAGGCGACGCATAAATAAACTTAATTTAGCAAAGTTCAGCCAGCCGTAGAATCATTTCTCGGGGTGACCCAGCACTGCCGGAGCGTGAATGTGACTGCCAAAGCGCCGCGCTGCTATTTCGAGGGCTTGAATGACTGCGGAAGGGCGCCACGGTGACTCGGAGATGTTAACTACCTCGCCTGTAACGCAGGAATCCGTGGACCCGATCTCGACCCCGACGCCTGCTGTATTATTCCGAGTTTGAGTGTCTGTCTCCCCGTGGTCGCGTGGATTTTTTTTTCCCGGCTCCTCCGGTTTTTCCCTCCGCATTTCGAAAACATGGGTTTAGATTATTTGTCTGCTATAAATATTCCTCGTGATTAGCCACTTCGTTGAGCTATCATTTGTGATAGCCAAGTCGCTTCTGAAAAAAGAGCTGTAGAGCTCAGTGGGCCTTACCTGGTAAAATAAAAAATATTTTTTTACAAGTTTTCAATTCTACCGAGGGCAAAGCGTGCGAGACACCCACTGCCCCCCTCCCCCACCCCTGACCAGCCGAACTCCAACGTGCAAGTAAAAACAAAACCACGAATCATCACAGCAACACCAATTGGTCCACCGCCCTTTGAACCGGAACACTCCTCCGAGACGAGCGGTTGTCTCGCGCGGCCAGTCGGCGGTGCCGGTTTATCTCATACGAAGCGAGGAAGCAAAGGTCACGGTGCAAGGGCGTTCGCTCGACAAGCGGCGGAGGAGATCTCCGTGGGAAGGGCACACTGCTGCAACACGCGGCAGGGAATGAATGTGCGTTGCCCAAGGCGGCTATCGGACGTGGAACCGACGGTGAAGCTAATAACATTTTTTTTATTTGACCAGGTAAGGCCCATTTGAGCTGTATAGCATCTTTTCAGAAGCGAGCTGGCTATCACAAATGATAGCTCGACGAAGTGGCTTACAGCGTGGAAATGTATTATTGCATGGCAATTCCAAATGTGGAGGGAAAAAAGCAGAGGAGCCAGAGAAAAATCCACGTAACCACGGGGAGAACGTGCAAACGCCAAATGTACAGCAGGTTTCATATTCTTAGGTTTTTTCGGTAAAGTCACGTAGGTAAAAAATTATCGTGCTGTGACGGTTCCACCTGAAGACGGAAGCTTGTGTTGCCTCCGAAACGTCGTGATTTTTATTTTATTTTTAATTTTACTTTTATTAATTTCAATTTTTTACCTACGTGATTTTACCCAAAAAACCTAAGAATATGAATCCTTGCAGTCACGAAAGCTTCAAATCTAGAATGTACAGCAGGTGTTGGGGTCGATATCAAACCCACGACCTCCTGCATACCAGATGAGGTAGTTAACATCTCGTCCATTGCAGTGCCCCTCTGAGATGAAGGGAATGGAGGGGGTGGGGGGGCAGCGTTCGGAAAGCTGAACCTGATTGCGAAAAGCAAAACGTGGCAGTGTGCCTTTTAATCAGTGCATAACGCCCGATTGTGCAACGCGGGACAGGACAAAGCGTGAGTGAAAAAAAACGCGCAAAAAGACGCACGGACCAGATGCGCGCTTGCAATTACACGGATAGACAGAAGCAGAAATCACGCGGATGAAACAACACAAACCCAGACGCATTGTATTGACTGTGAAAAAAAACCCCAAAAGTTAACTGGCTTGGGCAGGATGCGTCTGCACTGACCGCCGTGGTGTGAAGTATTGGTCGGAGGGGGGGGGGGGCGGGGGGTCTTCATCTAGCAGTAGATAGATAATGGCTGATGATCGATCATCGCTTTGTATCGGGGTGCTCTGGTTTCCTCATGTCCATCAATAATTGGCTGGCGCACTGAGCTACCTCGACGGATGTCTTTTACATTTTAAGATCTTTTAAATTGATCACGGGATAAAATAATCCCCTTCCCTTGATTCTATTAGGGATTCCGAGTGTGTTTCACTTTTTAGATCACCGTCTTAAAACTCAGCTATTTGTACAACGGGCTTTCCCCCGTAACTTAAAACTTTTGATTTTGTTGTCCGATAAGATTACTCTATAATTATTACTATTTCGCTTCCATCGTATTTCTTCATTGTATTGGAATTTCGAGTTGTAGTCATTGATATTGACATGGCTATTATCACCTTTGTATTCCGCCTAAGATTGTATCGACACTCGGTTTATGTTTACGTACAGCGCTTTGAGATACTTCAATACGAAAGGCGCTTGATAAGATAGAGGTCATTATCACGATAATTAATCTCAACGTAGAAGTGTAAGGACTGCAGAGCTTGGGAAACAGTTGCTGCCGGCTCTCAAACTCAAACTCATTCAACTAAACTATTTTTATTTTACCAGGTAAGGCCCACTGAGCTATATCGCTTTGTTGAGAAGCGACCTGGCCACAAATGATAGCCCAACGAAGTGGCTTATCACGTGGAAATGTATAGCTCCCAAACGCTCTAAACGCACGTTGATTCTCAATGTGGAGGGGACAAACCGGAGGAGCTGGAGAAAAGGCCACACGACAAATGGGGAGACAGGCACACAAACTCCAAATATGAAGGCGTCAGGGTCGGGATCGGGATCGAACCCACGACCTCCTGTATAGCAGGCGAAGGAGATAACATCTCCTAGCAACTGCGTCGCGAGGCTGCTGCTGCTGCTGCTGCCTTTCGGCTCATGTTTGCGGTTCCTCGGGAATAGTGAGATGCACATCTTTACGAACGACAACGCAGATATATATACACACAAAAGCAAAACATCATTATATTATTTATAATAACAAACGGTACGAGTAAGACTCCTCATGGGAAAAAAAAGTGTCCCGGTGTTCGATAATAAGTTAACGTCACTGGAAATACGCGAGAGAATAACGGGGGAAATTTTTAAATCAGAGAAAATGTAAAAACTACGAAAAAATGCGACCGGCTGGAGCCGTGAAACATTAATATATATCTGACACCCCGTTCATTTTTAAACATGAATGTGAAGTTAAGAAAAGATAAATGTACCTTGCACATCAGGATAATGCAGTTGAAAGCAGTAATTGCTTTTCATATGTATTGCAGTCTCCCGGTTTGTATTCTTAACTTAATTACGAAAAAAATCCAGGGCATTGCAGACTTTGCTTTTCTTCAAGTTCGCCCGATGTTCTCATCCAATCTTTTCCCACCCCCAAACATTTAAAAGTCGTCATCCACGGACGTTTAAAAAGTCTTTTACACAACTGTTGAGCGCACTACAAAACGAAATCAACTCCCAACGGAGAATGGGAAACTCAACAATGTTAAGCTATTTCGACTTTCTCAATAATACAAGGACGATGTAACCCAAAGACTGTTCTTTATTTCCATTCGTCATATGGCATTATATTATACCGAGGTCACCCTTGTAAATGCAGGCAATTGGAGCAAAAAAAAAGTTTTATAAATTCTCACCACAATATGGTATGCGGAGACTTGTGTTGCCTCCGAAACGTCGTGATTTTTATTTAATAAAAAAAAAAAATTATTTTTTTACCTACGTGACTTTACCGAAAGAACTAAGAGTGTGAATCCTTGCAGTCACGAAAGCTTCAAATCTAGAATAGTATGTGTGAACATTCGGCTCTGTGAGGGAAAATTCACCTCCCTAGGTCGGCAAGAGCATCCCCCACGCCCGGCCACCTTTGTCTCCACCATCGCTGAAGTTTACTCGCCGCGTCATTTAAAGCCGAGTCGACCCAGGGGAGGTCCAGGACCAGATCAATACAATCACACCACCGCCTACACATTCGCGGTGCAGCGAAACCACCACACCACCTTCTTCTTCTTGGTTCTTTCGGTAAAGTCACGTAGAATGGAAATAATAAAATAAAACATAATAAAATAATTCTCACGACGTTTCGGCCACAACGCAAGTAGCCGTCCTCAGGTGCAGAACAGGTCTGTCGAGGAGACAGAGTCTGAATGACAAGCTCGACAGCCCTGTTCTCCACCTGAGGACGGCTGCTTGCGTTGTGGCCGAAACGTCGTGAGAATTATTTTATTATGTTTTATTTTTATTATTTTATTACTTCCCTTCTACGTGACTTTACCGAAAGAACCAAGAAGATGAATCCCTGCAGTCACGAAAGCTTTAAATCGAAATTTCACCGCACCACCGTTCGCCCCCCCACCCCCCTCTTCAATTTACGCAACGAAACACGGAGTGCATGCGAGCATCGGGAACATTAAAAAAAACATGAAAAAAAAGCGACTTCCTTCTGAATCGTTGATGCAGACTTTAAAAATGTAACTCGGCACCGCAGGAACACCGCCGGCACTGGGGAGAATCAACTTTGAGCGACGCGGTGCGAGTGTGGGTCTGCAACTTGGGGGGCACGCCCCTGCCCCCTGCACCCCCCCCCCAAACTCCTCATCTAGAGACAGCAGACGGCCTTTGAAGATCGTGGTCATGTGGGGTTTTTTTTTTTGACAAAATATATACGTCTTTTTTGTTTCACATATTCAATATTTTAAATGAAAATCTCACTGCGGGTAAAAAGGGCGCGCACACACACACACCTCGCCCCATTAGGCCGGAGGATTTCAACCTCCAGACCCCGTGGGTGGGTTTCTCCGTGGGTTATCGAGTTCACCCATCTAATTTTGATGAAGATAAGATGATGCAAAGAAGTGGCCTGGTGACATCAGGAGTCAAAGCGCTGTTCTGGCATTCCACATTCATATGGCAGGGGCGAGTTTAATATTTATACAAAGTGGTATTCGCTTTATCACCCCATGGGGACGAAAAGCTGAGTCGAACCCCTGACCGGGACTTGAACTCTGAACCTTTTTGAATCGTGAGTCACTGGGTTATAAAACCACCGCACCAACCCAGCTAGATCACCCTTGGCGTTTGTGTCGCCCATTTACATTCTCATTCCATTCCGTTTAATTTCATTAAGTAGGTTTAGATTTTTTTTTGTATTCACTCACCATTCCAGATTGTCAATGGCTTTGGCCGGATTCTCTGGACTGGCACAAGAAAGAAATCAAGAGCCAAAAACTGCGTTGGCTAGCACCGGGGAATGCTGCCCCCAAATTATTAGAGATATTGCATTTTGTAGCACAGCAGCCACCGTCGAGTGTAGGGAGTTGTTTTTTTACTACTTGTACAAATGTTCCAGCCAAAAAGAACTCCACGTTACGCTAATTATTTCTTATTCTGACATCCGACGGTTATAAGAAGCGAGACAAATCGTTTTCAGGAACAATCTATTGAAGCGCATGTTTTGCAATTAAAAAAACCGAGACAATTCAACCAATCACACATCCAAGATTAGTCAAATAAAATGTACCGCACTCTGGGAATTTAACGGCGATTGGATGACGCCGTGGTTGTCAGGGGCCAGTGCACTGGGCTTGCGATACAGAGGTCGCCGGGTTCAACCTCCCGGCGCGGCAGCTAGAGCAACGGCAAAAGTTAACCAAATACCTCCCCTCCACCCACCTATGTCCACCCAGCAATATAAATCTTACACGCCACAGTTTAGTCGATGGGCAAGTGTGGGTACTTCTACCTCTATCCAAGACAGCTGGCCAGCGGGGAAAAGAGTAGGCCATACAAGCGGCTGTAAAACCTTTTTCTTTTCTTCCACGGTAACGATGCCTCGAACGTGCAAACAAATAAACATGCACTGTACGCACATGGAACTTCTTTCGCACAGCACGTAGCCAACCGAGTTAATTGGTGGCGCTTAATTCCCCACCCAGGTGTCCCTGTCCACCCAGAGGTATAAATGGGTTCACCGAACGGCGGGTCGATCGATCGGCAGGTCGAGCGTGGCGGGGTAAAGTGTGGGGGGGCACCGCAACCTCTTCCGCTGTTTGTAATGTTCACGGGGATCAGTTCACACCGGCGATTGTAATAAAATGTTCCCGTGACGAGCGGTAAATATGAACAAGAGGTTGAGAGTAATAGGTTTTTACCCTTTCAACTGGTACAAAACTGACACCTTTATACAAGGCATCATGTTTGCAATAACCACAACACAAGCAGTCAAAATGCAAACAAAAATTAACAACTCTGATGATGATAATGATATGCGCTGTCCTTGAAGTTGATCGGTCCACACCCGAGACAGCTGGTCCAACACCAATGGAGACTAGGCTCTAAGAAAAGCTGTCTCGGGTGTGGACCAATCAACTTCAAGGACAGTGCATATCATTATCATTATCAGAGTTGTTTATTTTTGTTTGCATTTTGACTGCTTGTGTTGTGGTTATTGCAAACATGATGCCTTGTATAAAGGTGTCAGTTCTTGTACCAGTTGAAAGGGTAAAAACCTATTACTATATTTTGCTACTGGTAAAGGAGGTCTCATAGTGTAAGAGGTTGAGAGTTACTGGGAGCGCGAAGGCGTTTGCGGCTGAGCCGTCGTCTGCTCTCTCGCCGACGCATCTTTGCCCGCGTGGCGTCCGACGTTCCCGCCCCACGTGCCGGAGAGCGCCTCTGCGGGGTCCGAGTTACGGCACAACCCAAAACAAAAAAAAACACGCTTCCCGGCAGCGTCAATCCGACGCCGTTATTTTGTCGTCGGCCAACTCTGCAGAGTTTTGGGCACGGGACGAACGTCCTTATTCGTACGCAATCCGCCCCACCGTCCATAAAAACCGGGGTGGGGGTGGGTGGTTTGGGCCTCACGCCCAAGCAACACCGTTTGGCAGGGGCGGCCCGTGTCTGTTTGGCCCGGGCGTGGGTCCAACTTTTTTGCGGTTTCCATAATTTATTCATGGGCTCGTGGAGCCGTCGGTCGATCTCCCGATCTGAGAGGCACGACAAGCGGGATGCACTCAAGCAACCAACCAATCCCCCCACCTCTCTTTTGTCCGTCCTGCAATTAAAGATGGCCGGGAAAAAAATCAATCCTCAGCCACCTGGTACGGGTGGTGGCGGTGGTGGCGTCGTCGGTGGCGATGGTGGTGGAGGTGGTGGTAGTGGCGGTGACGGCAAAAGCGTTTTGGAGAATATATTCAAGGCGGAGATGAACGGATATTCGTCTATTCCAGCCGCTAACAAGCGTAGTTACATCTGCGCATGTGCGCACGAACATTAAACCACTGCCTCGTTTTTTAAGTCCTAAAGAGCATAAATAACGCAATGTTTTAGTGTCATTATGAAGGTAGAAAAAGGTAAAGGTGCAGCCCTGCAATTGCTCCTCTGGCCACTGCTGGTGGAAGTGGCCTCCGCTCGAGGGCGCTCTCTAGAGAGCCTCCTCCAGCGGGTATTTGGCCTACTCTTCCACGCTACGGAGCGGCAGCGAGTCGACGGCCGCCGTACGAACACATTTTGCACTTTTCGAAATATAAATTTTGTCTGCACAACTTTGTTGTTTTAACACCATGGTTCCCGGTGGCCGGGTGAGGTTCTAGGAAATCTTCCATATCGGCCGTGGGGGTTGTTTGACCATACTTCACCGTGCCGGTCAGTGTGCGTGTCTTGGGTGAAGGGCGAGGGGGGGAGTTGCTCCAGACATCTGTGGGAAATAACTTGATAGCTCATTGGATTCCTCCAGTGTCAATATTCTGATGATTCTGCTCGGGGACTGGTTCAGATCTCACCCTTGGCTGGGAATTGAACTCGGGTGACCGGATTCAAGGTACGTTGTGTGAACCATTGGCACCTCTCCTCGCTGAACCGCATAAACACGATATATAAAGCCCCTGCTTATGAGTTTATTTATTCATCAAGTGCATTATTTACTCACTTACATCATTTATAGGAGACCCTCTCAGAGTGGAGACTCCATCCTGTAGTTGGTCACAACAACAACAACAAAAATCCTCGGTTGATGAGATGCGACGTTGACGTTTCGTGGCACGGAATCAAACACGGGTCGCCGGGTGCAGAGCGCAGCGAGCCAACCATTGCACCACGGCTCCACCCCCACAGGTGCAACGTACAGCCACCGCTAAACGATGGCTGGATTGAAGGCCTCCCCCACGCCTGGTTGCTCACTGGGGCTGTTTGACCATATTTCACCATGCTGGTTAGTTTTGCACATCTCCGATTAGCATGGTTGGCTACGTACGGTGCGAAAGAAGCTCAACACACATACAAAGCGGCGGCGCGGAGGTAACGGGCCAGGAACGGTTCAGATATCGCTCCCGACCAATGTTAGCCGTGGCCGGGACGCCGGGCTCATAACGCCGGGCTCATAAGAGCGCGGAGCTGATCGTCGGCACCACCGCTCCACCCCCTCAAATGGTCCGTATAGGCCAGGAAGGGGTCAGCAACCGAATTCGGTAACCCCCCCCCCCCCCCAACAAAAACTCTATATTTCAAGAGCCGCAATGCCGCGTGGCGAATACGAGACCGGCGTTGATCCCTTAACGAACGACGTCACGGAGCGGCCCTTGAAGAGCCGCACACCAGAGGTCGCAACCGGGTACCCGATACCTGTACCCTACCCGATACCTGGCTACCCGTACCCGACCGGGTACACCCGTACCCGACCGGGTACGGGTGTACGGGTACCCGTTTGTGACCCTGGTGCGGCCGGGTACGGGTAGGCCGTGAGTCACTGGTGAGTCACCGTTTGTCACTCATTTCCCAACGTCTTGTCTCTTCTCACAATTCAAGTTCCTAGAATCAACCCACCCGCGCCTGCAACATGGCTTCATCCCAGAGGTCGCAATCGGGTACCCGATACCTGTACCCTACCCGATACCCGGCCGGGTACGGGTAGCCGGGTATCGGGCCAGGTACGGGTACGGGTACCCGTTTGCGACCCTGGTGCAGCCGGGTACGGGTAAGGAATCAAAACCCGTTTGCGACCTCTGCCGCACACGCGGCTACGGAGCCGCAGGTTGCCGACCCGTAGTCCAGGCAGACATACGCGTGGCGAAAAACAATCGCAATCGACTCCGCATATTGTTATTATTATTAAAGTCATTTTCAACCAGCGACATACGACTACAACTCAGGACACGGCACGGTACGCGAGCCACCGAGTCACAGCTCTAATCCACTTACGACAGGCAACGTACACACGGTAGCAGCAAGCTAATATATTCAGCAACGCAGAGGAGGCATAGCTTTAATTTCTCCCACGGGGAGATAGTTACATATCCCCGACGGGGAATTTCATTAATATACGCATACCTCATCGTTTGTCGTCCGCTCGCTCGTTAACTGCAAACGTACAGCCACGAGTTTCCGAAGTGGTCAAGCCACAAATGATAGCGCAACGAAGTGGCTTATCATCGTGGAGAAATTTATAGCAGCAGGCAAATACTCCAAACGCGTGATGTCGATTCCAATTGTGGACGTAAAAACCGAGGGACCTGGAGAAAAATCCACACGACCACGGGGAGAGACAGACACACGCAAACTCGAAATATACAGCAAGAGTCAGGGTTGGGATCGAATCCATAATCTCCTGTATACCAGGCGAGGTAGTTAACATCTCCTAGCCACCGTTATGCCCCTTTTGTCACTTTCGGCTCAAGCGCAGGTGCCCTGGCATGGACTGTCAACATCGCAGGACCGTGTGGGATTGTGACGATGGCATTGGGGGGAGGCCTTCAGCCTGCAGATGATCGATCATGGTCGACGGCAAACTGCCGGAACGCCACCGACTTAAAATTAATGATGCGTACAAATGAAAATCCATGGCACATGTAGTTTTCATATATCAAAGACAAAGGTCCCCCGTTTAGCCAGACTTTTGGGGCAAGTGCTGTTAACGAGCCCCTATGAAGGCCGGCACGGAACACGAGGGAGGTTTGTGGCCAGCACCATGAGCGGGCGCCTTTGTTTCCCCAGTGGCGATGTTTACACACCGCACCAGGTACGCATTTGATGCCGAGTCGACTTCTTACAATTCAGCGTTAAGTAGCAATCGCTCCAAACCACGGAAATAAAGAAACTTAACAAAAATCCCCGAGTGCAGTGGGCAATGAATTTGGCTGTCCGCCTGATGAAGCTGGTTGTAATCACTGGCGAAACGTCGTGCTCAGATTGTAAATGTCGTGGATTTGCTCTCCAACACACCGGTGTGCTGTACTAGTGACGAATTGGCACGTTCTGTTTACGTGACAAACCTTACTGATTGGCTGTGTCGGGTGGTGGCGGGTTTAACGACACATTTATATTTACGCGATCTAAACCAAAAAAAACCTCTATTATGGGCAAGGAATGTCCCAAGCCGTCCTGGACCCGGCCGATCCATGCGCCTTCACTCACGCCTTGGCTGCACTTGTAAAATAATCCCCGACTCTGCTTTCTAACTCGCGAGAAGTCAATTCGCTAATGCACTTCTCCATTCATTTGGATTCAAAGAAAAGAAAAAAACATCGATTTTTACTGTACGTACTTTTAGTGGCGGACGCAACTCGGGCGCGCTTAGCAGGCACAAGGCGCCTGTGACCTCCGACCTTTTACAAAATGAGTTCAACTCTATACTCTTAGTTCTTTCGGTAAAGTCACGTAGGTAAAAAAATGAAAATGATAAAAAATAAAATCATGACGTTTCGGAGGCAACACAAGTCTCCGTCATCAGGTGGGACCGTCACAGCCAGATTTGCTGCATCAAGTGAAATCTGGCTGTGACGGTCCCTCCTGATGACGAAGACTTGTGTTGCCTCCGAAACGTCGTGATTTAATTTTTTATTATTTTCATTTTTTTACCTACGTGACTTTACCGAAAGAACTAAGAGTATGAATCCTTGCAGTCACGAAAGCTTCAAATCTAGAGTTCAACTCTACCTTGAAAACTTTTAAGCTCCGAGGTTTGGAGTGGTGTTGGGCGAGCGAGAGAGAGAGGGGGGGGGAGGGGGACGGAGTGCGAAGAGAAGGGAAGGAACCAACGTCGAAAGCTGAAAATACAAAACCGCCAAAGCGTCTCCGCAGTCGGAGATGGACGCAGCAGCAGCAGCAGTAGCAGCAGACCCTTCGCGTGACCCAGTCACTCAGAATAAATGATGGCTCTTAAAACGCGACACTTCGGCTCGCGGCCCGGGCTGTGGCTTTTTAATGCCGCGCTTCGACGGAGCGGGTAGACGGAGCGGTGGGGGGCGGGGGGGGGGGGGCCGAAGGAGGGCCGCCGTCGGGGTTGGGGAAAAGGGGCGCAGGTCTGGCGGGGCGGGCGACGGCGTGGCACCCACGGGGGGCGCCGCGGGAGACCGGGCAGGTTCCTCGCCACCATGCGGGATGTTTTATTTCTCCATCGGCGCAAATCGATCGGACTCAACGCAACGTGACGGAGGGGAGCTGGGGTGGGGGGCTGGGGGCGGGGGGGGCTGGCTTGGGTGGGGCCGGGCCAGGGTTGGGGGGGGCTGATGGGGGGGTGGGCCCCGCACCATCGAATGTCATCCCTTTGCCCCCTCCGCCACCCAAGTTAATTCTCCTGAATCACCGTCATGGTGGCCCCCCAAACAACCACGCCAGCTCTACTAACCACCGCCACCCGTCCCCAAATCTGAGAGAGAAGCTGGAGCCGGGGCCTGGCTAAACGGCAGAAAGCATAAACCAGAGGTCCCGCTGTCAAACCGCGTTGTCACTGCGTGCCGTAACGAGCGCGCGAGAGATGCGTGGCTTCAACTCCCAGCGAAAACCGAATTTGCCAAACAACCCAAAGCATGCAAGGGCCCTCCCGAAAAAAGAGTCCTGAGACTCAGTGAATGCATACCGGGAGAACTTTATTCAGCGAGTGATAAAAAAAACACTATTTTTTAAAATATATATAGCACAAGTTTATAACCTTTTGTCAACTCACTGCTGGATGAACGCCTTCTCATACTCTGTTGGTAATGGGGCTGTTGGGCCATATCTCACCACACTGGTCCGTACAGGGTTGGCAAAGCGGGCGCCAAAGACCGGCCAGCTGTGGCCAGGTATCCAACTCATTGGTGCTCGCGAACAGCACATGTCCCTCGAGGTTACAAGGGGGACCTTTGTCTTTGTTGGCAACGGCAAGCCATGGGTTTTAACCAGGCCGCGAGAGGTGCTCCGATAACGATATTTGCACCGGCGGCGGTCCGCGAGGGTAATTGAGGGATCTTTGTCTGGGCTGTCCATGTTTACAGACAATGCACAGACACACACAGAGACCTTGCACAGGATTTAACACTTCTCCCGGGGATAGCAATGCAACGGGCTCTCTGGTGGCTTTGAGCGACCTTTGTAGAGGCGGTGGGAAAGAGGCGGGTAAAGGCGCCGCCCTGAAATGTCCGGGCTCACGCTCACTGCTGTCCGACGGGCCTCCACGTGCGGTAACTCTAGAGGTCTCATCTCCAGGATATTTTGGTTTACTTTTCGACGCTGGCCAGGCGTCTTCGAACACGTGGGGAGTATCCAACACCGCGTAGACTGCGGCAACAGTCTGTTACGTCCAGTCCTATAGTAAAGTATACATGGCCTGAGCCACTCTCTTGCACATTTGAGACGATCATCCTGGTGCCTCTTGAGTTCTCAACCGGTGAAACAAAATTGAACTTGAACTGAAACAAGATGAAACTCTATCACGTCAAATAAACGTCTACTGCAAGTGCATCGTGCGCAGCGAGATGCTCGCTGCAAATGAACCAGCCAAGGGTGAAAATAAATAAATAAACAAGTGAACAATCGCAGCTACCGTACAAAAATTCGGCATGCCGAAGATGAAAGGCCAAAATTTCCAAATCGATGCGAGCCGACATTTCCCCAAAACTTCCGCAGGCCCCAAAAAATAAAAAATCCACTCCCTGTCCGTCGGAGAAACGTAAACGCGGAGGTGATTGCAGGCGCACACGCGCTCGCAATTACACACGCGCCAGCGAGTGGCACGAGCGGAGGAGCCAGGCTCCTCCGGCTCCTCGCCGAAGGCGCGCTGGCACGGGTGGGGGCGCATTAACGACTAATCACGGAAATCAGATTCCACGCCCGAGCTCGAAAACGACAAAATTATAAGTCGACGGAAATGATTAACTCTGCCGAAATGTTCAACGTATTTAAAAAAAAAAGTCCCTAGCAGGCCTAAAATGTGCCGCCTACCCACCACCCGTCCGCCCGCCACCTCAGTAACCCGGACCTCATCGAGTGCTGCGTGTCGCTCGGGCACGATGTCCGACGTTTCGTGCCAACTTGCTGGAGGCCTCCTTCAGAAGCAGAATTCGACGTCGGATGCACCGAGCTGACGGAGACGCGTTGTAAGAGAATGTGGTGCGTCGGAGAAGACTCCAAAAAATAATAATTTCCGAGTTCACCGATTGGGTGATGTAATAATATGGGGTGGGGGGGGGACATTGCATGCCACTGACACCGACGTTTAACAAACTAAGGGCGTCAAACTGAACGTGTGACCGCTTTCGTCAACTTGACTAAATCAACCAAAAGGGTACTTTGGAAGGCAGAAGAGGTTCTGCCGCAGGGATTCCTGCACTGCTCTCTAAGCCCGGCAGACCCGAGTTTGATTCCCAGCCCCGAGATAGGTGACGTCACTGTCTTCACAAAACCTCCAATTAACAAGGTAGGCTATGTACGGCGCGAAAGAAGTTCACCATACCCCTCGTATAGCCTAAACAGACTGCAGGGGCAAGTTCTGTTAATGAGCACTTGCCCCTGCAGTGGCACACAATGGGGTGGGTGGCCAGCACCACGCCCGACCGCCTTTGCCTCCCCAGTGACGATGTTTACGCACTGCACCAGGTACTCCTTGGAGGCTCAGTTGACCTAGGGGAGGCCCAGGAACGGTTCAGATAATATGGTGGCCGTGAACGGGAATCGAACTCGCGTCGCCGGATTCGTAGCGCAGCGCACTGACCACTACACTACCGCTCACCCATAAGGTCCATACACACATACACACACATACACACACACACACATACACACACATACACACATACATACATACACACACACACACATACACACACATACACACATACACACATACACATACACACATACACACACACATACACACACACATACACACACATACACACACATACACACACATACACACATACACACACACACACATACAACAACAACCGCCATTCGCCACTAAGTGGCGGTGACGTCACCACGACGCTTGTGCCAGGCCATGTGCACCTTGAGGCCACGTGAAGTGTCGAACGCCCGCTGGCAGGAGGTCACGGGGCAGACCCAGGTGCCACGGGTCGACTGACTGAGATGACCGAGATGACTGGCTGATGCACCACCTGTGCCCCCTACTGTGCCAACTTGCTGTGCTTTAGCCACCCGGCGCTCCGCTCGTTGTTGTGAGCGTCGCTCCTCCGCCCTCCGTTGTTGTTGGAGGGCGACTGCCTCCAACTGCCCAGTAGCGTCCTTCACGAGCCTCCTCCACTGAGGCCGATCTTGACACCGCTGGTACCAGTCATCGGCAAGTCCACTCAGCTCCACGTCCTCCTGTACCACATCACTCCATCTCCTCTCTAGCCCGTGCCGCGCCCGTTTAGCCCCCTCGATCCGGCCGAACAAAAGCTGTTTAGGCATGCGGTGGCTGGGCATGCGGGCTACATGACCCAGCCAACGCAGCCTTGCCTGCCGGAGGAGCTCACTGATGGGACTTTGCCCAGATCTTTCAAGGACTTGTGAGCTCCTCACACAATCCAGCCTGGTTAAACCCAGGATGGATCGTAGGCAGGCCAGCCTAAATGTTTCCAACCGGCGAAGATGCTCCACTAGGGGGGTCCACGTTTCGCAAGCATAGAGAAGGGAGGGAATGACCGTGGCCGAGAAGACCTGAAGCTTCGTGCGGAGCGACAGACCAGGTAGCTTCCACACAGCGTTACGCAACCGATGAAAAGATATTGCCGCTCGACTGATTCGGAGTGAGACCTCTGCTGATAAACTGGAGCCGGTCATGAGCACACTGCCCAGGTATGGGAAACTCTCTACTCTCTCCACAACTGCCCCATCACCGATTGGGAGTTGTGGGGGCGGAGTGCCCGATGGTACAAAATACCCAGGCAGGTGCTTAGTTTTGGTGGGGCTGATGGTAAGGCCCCACCTCTTAGTGGCACGCTCCAGTCTCAGCAGCAGCGTCTCCAACTCCTCTTCTGAATGAGCAGCTATTACCAAATCATCGGCATACATAACGTGGTTGACCAATAGGGAGCCATCCCTTGATCGCACCCGGGCGTCGATCAGCCTCCCATTGTATCTGTACCAAATGGTAATTCCCCCGGTACAGCAATTGAAGGCTTCACGAACTACGCAGTCGAAATAGATGTTAAATAATGTGGGAGCCAGAGGACATCCCTGTCGCACCCCAAGGTGTACAGGGAAAGGCTCCGACTCCCGGCCACGTAGTTTTACCCGGGCCCGCTCACCATCATGAAGGTCCTTAATGATCGTGAGCAGAGGGTCAGGGACTCCGAAAGCACGAAGAACAACCCAGAGCCCAGTCCTACTGATGGTATCATAGGCCTTGACCAGGTCAATAAAGCAGAGATGTAGGTCTTTTTGGAATTCCCTACACCTCTGCTGTAGCAGACGGACAGAAAATATGGCATCTGTGCAGGACCGCCCTTTCCTGAAACCACATTGGGGCTCCGCAAGCCCCTCCTCAGCATGCCTAGCAAGGCGATGTTGAATAATCCTTGCCAGGACCTTACCCGGCACACTGAGGAGTGAGATGCCCCTGTAGTTGTTACAGTCGGTACGGTCCCCCTTCTTAAAGAGGGGGACCACCAGGGCATCCTTCCAGTCCTGCGGAACCCGTCCAGTGGTCCAGACTGTTGTTATGATGTCATGTAGGGCAGTCTGTGCACAAACGCCACCCTCCCTCAGCATTTCGCCTGGGAGATCATCTCTGCCCGGTGCCTTCCCTGGTCTCAGACTCCGGATCGCCCTCAGTACTTCCACACACATACACACACATACACACATACATACAAACAACCTCCCAGAACAACGCGGTATGGGGCAGAGGTGGGACAAAGTCATTGTTATGCAAGTCCAAGTCGAGTCGCAAGTCATCAAATTCATGACTCGAGTCTGACTCGAGTCCAAGTCACATGACTCGAGTCCACATCTCATAGGTGGGACAAAGTCATTGTTATGCAAGTCCAAGTCGAGTCGCAAGTCATCAAATTCATGACTCGAGTCTGACTCGAGTCCAAGTCACATGACTCGAGTCCACACCTCTGGTATGGGGAGTCCTTCATCCAAGACTCGGACTGACCAAACGCTGCGACGTATTATTACGTTCAATTAATCTGCAGAATTAAAATGTGCATTATTCATCGCAATCCTCCACGACTGTGCATAATGCGATTCGGCTCAGTGGAACTTCTGTTTTGCCGGAAAAAAATATAAATAAATCTCCCTTTGCGCGGACGGTAATAATTTACAGCGTTGACATATAAATCATCGTAATCTCATTGTGCTTGAAAGGCGTTGTCACGCCGAGTAAACTAAATCAGGCTGTGTGTTTGTATTTAAAAGGTAAGAAGGCGCTAAAGGCGCAGCCCTGCAATTGCTTCCTTACGCCCCTGCTGGCAGAACGGCCTATGCTAGAGGGAGCTCCACACGGCCTCCCCCTAGGAGGGCGTTGTCATCTAAACTCCTGACGAAGAGTGGCAGACAAAGGAGAGCACAAAGACAAAAATTCCCGTGTAGCCTTAACAGATTTGCTGGGGCAAGTGCTGTTAGCGAGTTGCACCTATGAAGGCCGACACGGCACACGAGGGGGTGGGTGGCCAACACCACGCCCGGCCGCCTTTGTCTCCTTAGTGGCGATGTTTACACATCGCAGCAGGTACTCATTTGAGGCTGAGTCGACCTAGAGGAGGCCCAGCACTGGTTCAGATAATCGTCACCGGTGTTGGCCGTGAGCGGGAATCGAACCTGGGTCACCAGGTTCGTAGCGCAGCACGCTAACCTAGACATATCCCCCTCACACAGACACACACAAACGCACGCACGCACACAAGGACACACAGATATGCACAAACACGCACACACGCACGCACACACCCGAGCTGACGTCCACCGTGGAGATGGAGCGAAGAAATCAACTCGTGCCTAGGAGCCAGATGGGACATTTACGCGCTAAGACCGTGATACACGTGATGACCCAGGGAGGAGGGGGGAAATGTTGTCAGCAGCAGATAGTGAAGGTACATGCACTCACAATTATCGTTAATTTCTAATGCTGTCGCCGCACTGCTTTAGAATGTGAGGAAGGGCCTTTTAGCTAAGCATGGCATAATTGCATCAGTGGATTGGTTGCATCTATATCGTAATGCATTTGGCAGCCCCCTCTTGTTGGGCATTCGTTCAATACCGGAGGGGTGTGTGAGTGCTAACCGTGTAGGCCTTCATCGGTGCTCGCTAACAGCACTTGCTTCCCAACAGTCTGTCGAAGGCTATACGGGGGATCTTTGTCTTTGTAATGATCATCACACCGGACATACAATCCAGAGGTCGTCGATTCGATCTCCCAGGGAGTTTGCATGTCTCTCTCTCCCCTTGGTCCCGTGTCTTTTTCTCTGGGACCTTCGGTTTAGAATTCACACGCGTCTAGAGTAATTCGCTGCTGTTAGAAATGAACACGTGATAAGCCACTTTGGTGAGCTATCATTTTTTTGCCAGGTCACTTCTGAAAAACTAACTACATAGCCCAGTGAGCCTTACCCGGTAAATTAAACATAGCTTAACAGTTTCGTTTTTATAGTAGGCCAAAGTACCATCTCGAGGGGCTCTCTATAGCTCCCGTGCGCAGAGGCCCTTCTGCCAGCAGTGGCGTGAGCAAGAAATTGCAGGACTGCACCTTTACACCTTTACCATTTACAATGCAAAGAAATCTTGGTTGCGAATCCAGGTTTGATTCACCTGTGATTGAAACAGGATTGACCCTCCGGAACAGCGAGCTGACGGGATGAGCCTGGTCATCAATGAAAACACCGCCCACCACCACCACCACATTAAAATTCGGTGTTGCACCAACATTCACGATTTTGACAGCACTGTGGATTGTGAGATGCTCCGGAAAAGTAAAGACAACCAAACAATGAGGTCACATAATAAAAAGGATTGTCAGGAAAACATGATGTCCTGGCAAAGTGAGATACTAGGGTTTCAAAAATATGAAAGTCACAAAATAGAGGGTCGACACTGGGGCAAAAAAAGTGCCTCTTATAATCTGGAGAAAACGATAACCGCTCGCTCCCACAATGCAGTTCTGCACTTTCGAACTGATGTTCGGTTGGGAATATCTGTGTGGTGGCAATAATGTTTGTTTGTTCGCTGTACCTGGTGCAAACAAAGTCACACAAATCATGATCACTCACACACTAACTCGTTGCTTTAAAATACGAGAAAGAAGGAAAAAACCAGTGGGGTTCTATAATTGAAAGAATACGGTAAATGCCATTGGCTAATGTTAGCTCAGCATTGACTTTTTAAAGTTAAACCGAGACATCAGAGAATCTGAGATTATCTTTTTAATCATACAATCATAATGCATGTCTCACTCCGTCTTGGCCTGTGCGCCACGGTTAAATGGAAACATTTGAATATTTTCAGTCATGCATAACCCACACTCGCATTACCATCACCATTACCATTGTCACGTGATAATTGATTACATAACCGCCATTATTGGCGCTACAACCGAGTAAAACGAACACGAAGGTTAGCGGGGGCACATTTATTCAAAAATATAAATGCATACCTGCACCTTATTAAAGCAAATTAACTCGTTCAATCAAAGCTTCGTGCGAGCGGGCGGTGACGCGACCCCCTAGCTCCGTTCGTCGTCGCAGAGGCTCGTGGTTCGAAACCCAGTGGGAGCCCCGGTTAATACCATAGTAGCGGTGTGTGTGTGTGCGTGCGTGCGTATTAACCGTGACGAGAACGCTGCTACGCGGCGCCCCGCTTCACGGCGGACGTGAAGGTGATCCAGCGGCGTCGTTCGCTAGACCGGGGCGGGTGGCCGTCGCGTGGGCCGGCGTCACGTGGGTCAACATTTTACACCGCAAGCGACTCGACTGGGGGAGTTTACTGCTCGTGTACATCGGCGGCCATCGCGCCCCTACTGGCAGGCTGATGCCACGCGCCACTCTCGCGAAAGTTAGATTCGTCCTCGTCTCTTGAGTTCGCACCTGGTTAAACAAATACGATTCTCGTACCTGTCAAACCATACCGTGGGTTTTATCCCGACCGTGACGCCTCTATATTTGGAGTTTGCGGTGTCTCTCTCTCTCCCTGTGGCCATGTGGATTTTTCTCCGGGCCCTCCCGTTTTTCCCCTCGACATTTAGAATCAAAGTGCATTTCGGCCATTTGGCTGCTACACATTTCCACGCGATAAGCCACTTCATCGGGCTATCATTTGTGGCCAAGGCACTTCTGAAAAAGAGCTATTTCAAATATTTTAAAAGAGTAATTATTCTATGTAGCTGGCACATTTGCCTTTAAGGATTTCAAACGAGATTCTGCCCTCTCGCCTTCCAACCCCGCCAACCGCCTCATCACGTCTGCCAATTTGCCGAACCGTGTCGCGTTACGCAATCCCAGGCTTGTTCGAGGCCTTATTAAGCAGCGCCGGCTGACACATTTCCAGCTATTCAAGGAAGCGCCGATTTAATGCATCGCGAAAGCCCGCGACAGAAGCCCCCCCCCCCCCTGCACGACGTTGAGAAGGGGGCAACGTGTGGGAGGTTGTGGATCAGGCGTCAGGCGACCGCTGCTGTCGCAAGACTCCTGCTGCACCAAACGTCTCGCCGCGGTGGCGAGATGTTAACTCCCTCGCCTGGGGTGCAGGAGGTCGCGGGCTCCATCTCGACCCTGACGCCTCCTGTATATTCGGAGGCTGCGTGTTCACTCTCCCCGTGGTCACGTGGATTTTCCCCTCGGTCCTCTGGTTTTCCCCCTCCACATTTAGAATCAACGTGCGTTTAGTGTATATGGCTGACGTAAATTTCCACGCGATAAGCCACTTGGTTGAGCTATCATTTGTGGCCAGGTCGCTTCTGAAAAAGAGCTACATATGTATGAAGAACTTCTTTCGCACCATACGTAGCCAAACGTGCCAATCGGAGGTGCTACATAGCTCAGTGGGCCTTGCCTGGTCAAATAAAAAAGAGTTTAGTTTAATAGTTTAGTTCTCACTTGGGATTTCACGCCCACCCGGTCTAAAACACTCGACACATTCATCAACAGCACTTTGGCGTTAAAATGTAAGTATATATATTAGGCAACTTTTCAAACAATAGCCCATCCTAGTAGCCAATAAATGGTTCACGTGCGATGATTTCGGTGCTATGAAGAATGGGCCTTTGCCCAGAACGTCAGCCTCTTATATATTTTTTCCTTTCAAGGCCACACACACACACACAGGGGCGTTATTGACGAGCGCGTTCACGTATTAGACAAATGGAAAATTCGTGCGTTTGTGACGACGCTTTCTAAGAACGGTGAAAGCGGGGTGTTTAATACAAAATCGAGCAATGGAGCAACGCCTATCTCTGCTGGTGGCCCACAGCGAGCGGTTGATATTCAACATCCGTGCGGAATAAAACGTAGATTAACAAAGCGTCGAAATGCGACCGCGTCTCACGACTATGTACAGGGAACGTCTGGCTGGTAGTGGAGCGGTTTAACCACAGCAACACCTGACAGGATAGAGCTGTCCGTCACAGGTAAAGGCGCAGCCTTGCAATTACCTGCTCACGACACTGGTGGCGGAAGGGCCTCCATGAGAGCGAACTCTTTCAAGGAGGGTTATTTTGGCCTCCAAAATTCTTCCACGATGGGCCAGACGTCTTTGAAGAGGCGGGAGTAAGACGCAACTTTACTGCGTGACCTGCCGATCGACTAACCGTGTCACTCTGCTGGCAGACCAGACTGGAGCAATCCGATTGGCTATGAAGCTCCGGTGAGCTATGAAAGTCCAGCGCGTCGACCGTCACAACACGGTGGCGGCATCGTGGCGACGTTGCCGTGACAACGACGGAGGAAGATAAATCGCGGAGGGGGCCGCGGGAGTCGTTATAAGAAGCGCGGAGTCTCGAGTCCGCCCCACGTTAGTGATCTACTCAGAACCGAAGTTCATCGTTAACGTGAAGCGCGGCTCCCAAGCGTCGCCGTGGCTTGCGGGTCCTCTCGCTCACTGTCGGCAGAGCGGTGGGTAAAACAATAAACCCAACAACAACAACAATCATAAATCAATCTGTCCCGTCTGCCTAGTCTCTCGCCGCCCGACTTCCCCTACGTCCCCCCGTTCCTTCTCCGTCCCCAGATTGATGGGCAGGGTCCCAGCGCCAGGGCCGAGAGGAAACGATTGGCTGTGCGCGACGATTTTCGGACGCCGGTCGTGCAAGATGAAACCGGTCGGAACGGAGCGGGGAACTCACGAGGGGGGGGGGGGGGGGCATTTCGCCCGTTGCCGGGGGGGAAAAAATAACGGGCGAAAAAAAAATAACAGGGAAAAAAAATAAGGGGGGAAAAAAAATAACAACGGGGGGAAAGAAATAACAGGGAAAAAAAAGTAACGGGAAAAAAAATAACAGGGAAAAAAAAATAACAGGGAAAAAAAAGGGGGGGGGGGGTGGTTGGGGGCCGACGGGTCGCCTACGGCAGAGCGCCGCGCGGGCGGGCACGGCCCACGCGACGTCAAGGGGCCGTTGGCAGCAATGGGCCAAGATGAGCGGCGCCGACTCGTTCATTTACAAAGCCTGAAAACCAACGCGACGCGGGAAGACAAAGGCGCGTGTTTTTGTTACATCCAGTCCGTGTCCTCGCAGCGGCCGATGCTGCAGACGCGGAGCAACAACAACTCCGACTTCACGTTGAGATGGCCGAGCCGGATAATTGCGTCAGCGGCGGCGGCGGGGAGAGGGGGGTGTTGCTGTGGAAGCTGGAGAAGGCAGCCTTCCGTTAAGTGAGAAATCACCACAAATGCCATTAACCCGGCGACCCAACATCGATCAACGGTCTCCCAGCCTCCAGAGCAACAACCCAACTCGTTCACCGAGAAGAAATGGCCCATGGAACAGAGTCATCTAAATGTCAGTTTAACTATAAAGGTTTTTGGGTTAGATCGCGTTATTTATAAATGTGTCGCAACCCTCCACCACCCGACACGGCCTATCTGTAAAAAAATCATTATTATTCATTATTATTCATTATTATTATTATTATCGCTCACTGAACCGCGAACATCTCAACAAGATTACGGCTCACGTCACCCTCTCCTCGTAATCATTTAATCGTGGATGTGACACCTTCGTGAAAATCTTCTCTTAAACCTTATCTCAAAAATAATTTACATAGCGCCTTGAATAAGGCGCTTCGCGCAGAATTAACGAACAACATGTTGGAATTGACAGGAGAAAAGTTGGACTTACAAACAAATCGAATTACGAACCGAACTCGTTCGTAAGTACAGGAGCCCCTGTACATATGGATGTGGTGGAGGTAAGGCGAATGAAATCGATGAGAGGACGCTATGGGAGGCAATTCTGTGATGATGCGTGAATTTCATAAAAGCGAAATTGATGACAGTGAATGATGATGAATGGAATGAATGAATTAACGGGGTTATTGAGTGATAGCCAAGTAATGAGAATAGGAAGAGGGGACAGTAACGGTGGCAGTGGTTAAGAGGTGGGGGGGGTCATTGGGTGAGCAAGGCAACAACGAGTGTGAGTTTTGAGCAGAGGTCGCAACCGGGTACCCGATACCCGTACCCTACCCGATACCCGGCTACCCGTACCCGGCCAGGTACTGGTAGCCGTTTGCGACCCTGGTGCGGCCGGGTACGGGTACAGGTAGGCCGTGAGTCACTGGTGAGTAACCGTTTGTCACTCATTTCGGGTAGGGTACGGGTACCCATTTGCGACACTGGTGCGGCCGGGTACGGGTACGGGTAAGGAATCAAAACCCGTTTGTGACCTCTGGTTTTGAGTGACGAGCGGAAACTTGGTGAGCGAAGGTGTAAAAGGTGGAAGTTCGTTCCAGTGAAGGGTGGTGGGGCTAGAAGAGAGAGAGAGAAAGAGTGAAAGCGTGGATTGAGCGCAAGGAGGAAGACGAACGGCGAGAGAGAGAGAGAGACAACACAGATTGAGAAGGCAGAGGGTGAGAAGGGAGAGATACGGTGGGGCAAGACCAAAATGACACGCAGGGAAACGCCATGAAACCCATAAACCCGCTAAGAATTATCCCACGCAATAAAAATAAAACCGAGTCTACAGAATGTATTGTGTCTATATATATAAACTATGTTAGAGGTATTCCACGACTGCAGTTGTATTGTATCCTTTTCATATTGTCGCACAATATAAAACATTTTCTTCGTAAGCTCAATCATAAATAATAATGTATAGTCATGTATAATAATCATAAATAATAACGTATACTAATAATGTACAATAATGTACAATAATCATAATGTATAATCTCCATATATATAAAAGGCAAAGTTGTGATTATGTGTGTCTGTTCAAAATGTTTAGCGTACTTTCCGACATGCAATAAACTTGAAATTTGCCATGTGGGTAGTTTCCAGACTGTACACCATGCACAAATGATTAAAATACACTTTTGATTTTTTTTTTTGGGGGGGGGGGGGGGGGAGCTCAATAATGTCATTTTTTTTTGCATGGCAAGTGAGCTGTGACGTCAAATCTATCATGTGACCCGCGCACGTGGAAGCGTAACGCAGTGTAGTGTAGCGGTTAGCGCGCTGCGCTACGAACCCGGCGACCCGAGTTCGAATCCCGCTCACGGCCACCACCGGTGACGATTATTTTAACCGCTCCTGGGCCTCCCCTAGGTCGACTCAGCCTCAAACAAATAACTGCTGTGGTGTGTGAACATCACGACTGGGGGAGACACCCCCTCGTAATGTATAATCATAATGTACAGCCTTTTGGGCACTCCACTGTTGTATGAAGGCCACCCCATGGCATGTCGGTCGTGCGGGTTGTGTGACCATACTTCACCACGCTGGTCAGTGCGGGTTTGCTGCAGGCGGGGAGACACGCGACCGTTCCGATATGACTCGCCGCCGAACGCTAGCGATGACTGAAGTTAGCCTATTTAACATAAATTTCGTGCCAAATAACTCGATGTAATATTCAGTGTACAGTCCATATTCCTGTATATGATGTTGTAATCATTGTATGCATTTGTACGTATCTATGGTGAACTTATTTCGCACCGTACGTCGCCAAACAAGCTATTCGGAGGTGCGGTGGAAAGGGCAACAAACTAGACGTAATTTAGTTTTCTGGTTAATAGCCGCTTAGTGGAGTGGCGGTGCAGCGGTTAGCGCACCGCATTACGAACCGCTCGGCTCGACTGCATTTCACGGACACGGTTTGGCCCCAGAGACGAGCGGTATCTGAACGTTCTTCCTCGTCGTCTTCATCTTCGTCGTCTCCTTCACCAAACCCACATCGATGAGCGCGGTGAAGTATGACGGTCAAACGAGCCCTACGACCGACACGGTTGTCCCTTCGTCGGAAAGTGGAATGACTAAGAGCTATAAGCCTATTATCATTTTACTTAATGAAGCAATGCGCCCTAGGAGATATGCACGCTTGGAATTGCACCGCCGAGACTCAAGAACGAGGAACAACGCGGACGAGAGAACGCGGGCGGGATTAAAGAAATCACTTCAAGGCCGTTGAGAAGGGCGTGCGTGGGCTCGGACTGGATGCGTCATGGCCCAGAAGAGACGGTGACCAATGGCCAGAGACTGACAGCGGAGCGGCAGCCAAGGTAATGGGATGCGTCCGAGCGGACGTCCACCAGGAGGGGAGGGCGGCGACGAAATCAGCTCGTGCGCGCGGGTGTACCCCGCCGCATCGGCACACCGCAGGAGCACGACGACGAGAGGTGGCGATGGCTTGGGGAGGCCTTCGTCCAAGCAGTGGATTAACAAAGGGGCTGTAGACAAATTGTTTGAATTAACCGCGCGAGAAATTGTTACGAAATCTTGCCGAATTGCTGGAAAGTTGCTCAGTGGAGGATTTAACATCTGTTCGTCCGTCTGTGCGCTTAAACATGGCACTCTCAATAGGACAGGGTGCTCAAATCGTGTTAATTAAACCAGGTGAGAAAGCAAGATAGTACGGCAAGCAAACCCTTACAGACTCATTATGTCAGCTGTATAAAAAAAAAAACAGCAAAGAAAATATACCTCGGCTAACTTTAATGGTGAGATAGAATTTATTTATTTATTTCAACAGGGTTCTACAACTCGTAGATTTCCCCTAAGCCCAGATTGATCACCTAAAAAGAGTTCTACATTGTTATTCTTGGAAATGTTTATTGCAAGTCACGTACTTCAACCGAACGAATGTTGCTCCGGTTAATCCGAAATCCAAGTGACTGCCACTACAGTACAGGAGTTGCATTTCTTTACAACAGTGGGTGGCAGAGTTTGGTTGATGTTGATTGGCGTGGCTTGCTATCCACTTAGTGAGCGGAGTCTTCTGCGCGGGCAAATGTGATCTTTGACACAGAGATCCGCGGAAAATGGCAATTTTTTTTAATTACCCGCAATTTTGAATCATCCGCTGCCGTCCTCCCCGTCACAAGCGCGGATGATCGAGAGCCTCGCTGCATTAGAGTTGAAGTTTCTTTCGACGTTGTCGCACGGATGATCCAGTTTGGCCAGCTGCTGCCTCGACGCTTTTTTTACGACGTGGATCCGTGGCGAGCGAGCGCGCGCGGCAACAGCAAAACAAAATGCAAAAGACGTCAACGTTGCGGAGAGCGAGGACACGCTCACGCGGTCCTCGAAGAACGCCGCACAACCCGCAAAACGAGGCGCGGAATTTTAAAGGTGCGCGAAATGACAAAAAAAAACCGGCGCAAATATAAACACGAGAGAGCAAGCAGCGCGATTTTAAAAAAGTTAGGCGAATGTGCAGGCAATCTCCGGCGGCCAAGGACAACCGTGCGTATCGATAAACGGGAAGGTTTTTTTTTTGTTTACACATCAGAATGGTGGCCCACTGTCGACATTCCTGCGGCGTTTTCACACTGCCGCCGTGGTCGTGTGAGCAGCCAGGCGATAGAGGTAATTACGTGTTTATTTACTTCAACGGGGGCCTCTCCGGCCTGAGATTATGCACCCGTTCTTGGCTCTATCTGAAGGTGGAATCTGTGCGGAAGGCACATCAATGCACCCCCGCTATCCAATCATTCACCCGCCACCTTCATCCGTCCCTTCAACCCAAACGAACGGCCATACATCTCGCCCACACCCCCCCCCCCCCTCTTTATCTTGCCTCGAGATATCGAAAAATTAATTTATTGTTGCCGCTTCAATTACCGCACAGTGCTGTGTCTAAGTTCGAGAGAAAGACATCGCTTTAAATAGAAAATGGTTGACACTTTTTGCCAAAAGGCCATCTTCAAAATCTTTCAAGCTTTTTCTTTTGATTGTAAGGCTCTAAATAGAGACCAAAAATCTGCCATTCAGATTTTATATATGTGTGTGGATATATCTCCATCACGGCAATGATAACGGAAGGTTCTCCACGAGATGGGGCGGGGTGGGGCGGAGGGGAGGTGGTCTAGAAAGTCTCTCAAGTGGGGAGTATGGCCTATACTCTTAGGTTTTTTCGGTAAAGTCACGTAGGTAAAAATTAATAAAAGTAAAATAAAAATCACGACGTTTCGGAGGCAACACAAGCTTCCGTCTTCAGGTGGAACCGTTACAGCACGATTGCTGATACAGCAATTGCTGATATTTTATTTTACTTTTATTAATTTTAATTTTTACCTACGTGGCTTTACCGAAAAAACCTAAGAGTATGAATCCTTGCAGTCACGAAAGCTTCAAATCTAGAGTATGGCCTACTCTTCCATGCTGGCCAGATGTCTAGGAAGAGGTTGGGAGTCCCCACACTTTACCCCACCGCAAGCAACCTGCAAATCGACTCGGTGCGGCGAGCACCCATTTATACTGCCAGGCAGAGGTCGCAAACGGGTTTTGATTCCTTAGCCATACCCATACCCGGCCGCACCAGGGTCGCAAACGGGTACCCATACCCGTACCCGGCCGTACCCGGCCGTACCCGTACCCTACCCGTACCCGGCCGGGTACGGGTAGGGTACGGGTATCGGGTACCTGATTGCGACCTCTGGGATGAAGCCATGTTGCAGGCGTGGGTGGGTTGATTCTAGGAACTTGAATTGTGAGAAGAGACAAGACGTTGGGAAATGAGTGACAAACGGTTACTCACCAGTGACTCACGGTCTACCCGTACCCGGCCGCACCAGGGTCGCAAACGGGTACCCGTACCCGTACCCGGCCGGGTACGGGTAGCCGGGGAGGGTACGGGTATCGGGTACCCGGTTGCGACCTCTGCTGCCAGGTGAACGAAGGCTGCGGAGGGTAATGGGGGGAGGGCTTGTTGAGAAACTTGCACCGTTGTTTCAAATGCCGCGCCGGGAGATAGAACAGGCGAACCTCGGGTGCCCGCAGTGTGCCGACCATTACGCCACGGGGGGATCGTTTCCCTCGCAAAACAATAACAGCGCACGACCGGCCGTGTGAAATGAAAACTCTCTAAACCCACTTGAATAATACTCGATTCGCAAAGAAAAAAATTCAACCATCACTCGTTCACTCGCTGGTCATTTTTCCCAGACTGCCACCGAAGGCACGGCAGCGTGACTTGCGCGATGCTTCACACGGGACAGATAAACGACACTTATCTCGCAGTCATCACGAGTTTAGCTTGGTCAGCTGTCACGGCCCGCTGCCCATTGTAAATCAAACATCCTGCTGCAGAGCCTATTGAGACTAAAACAAGTTGCTGGCGTGGTTGTTGTTTTGTTTAGGGGCACGGGCGGGGGGGGGAATGTATGGGCACTCGCAATAATTCTACAATCTCACTTACTTGCAATCAGAAGGATGGAATCAAGTTTATTACGCGTTCTATTTTGGGTTTTCTGGCCAAAGCCAAACAGCTCTCCGAGAGCAGCCTACCGACCGCTCCACTCAACCACTGAACACACATCAGCATCTCTCTGCACACAGTACATTAAAACTAAGAATTCTACACAATGTATATGCGCCTATGATCAGATGACGAGCTCATCCGATCTCAGCGGCTGAGCGGGGCTGTAGCTGGATAGTGCCGCCTTGGATGGGAAGCTTAAACCTCCCCTCTCACACCTGTGCCTCCACGCAACCCCCCGCGGTTTCAATTGGCACAGCACAGTTAGTCCATCGGCAGGTCGCGTGTCCCCCCCCCCCACCTTCAAAAAAGTCTGGCCAGCGTTAGAAGAGTAGGCCAAAATCAACAGAGCGCCCTCTTCTTAGTGGAGGCCCCTTCCGCCAGCAGAGGCGCAAGCGAGCAATTGCAGAGCTGCGCCTTTGCCGCTGCATCTACAAAATTCTTCCGACGCAAAGAAGATAAAACAAAGAAGATCAATTTGATGACGTCGACACTTTTTAGGGTCCCGGCGCCCGCTCGTTATTTATTATCTCAGACGTGCCAAATCTCCCGTCGCTCGAGAGCCATTTCAAGCCCGGGGGTCAAAGGTTCAACCATCGGGTGGGAATAGATTGGGCATAATTATTATTACGGTTGTAAAACACACGAAGGCAACATCAAAAGGGGGCAGGACACAGTAAATAAAGGGCGATGACAAACGGAGTCTAGGCTTTTTGTGCAATGCAGCACATAAAGCCAATGTGCTTTAATGGTCCCGTCTTTAAATTCAGCCCATTTTTGTTAAATGTCATCAAATTGTATTTTTTGAGGGGGGGCGGGGGAGGGGTGTGAAAGGATTTGGCAATGAGCGTCAGTCCGCTAGACAGCTGTGTACACCGAGGCTCTTGGGTGCTTGTTAAAAATGCATTTCGTGTTTTTCTGCACATGTTATGCACGGTTACCGGCAAGCTTTAGGCAACCTTTACGCACGCGGTAAATATTCGGGTGCGCGTGGTGTGCGTGTGTGTGTATGTGTGTCCGTCTGCATGTATGCAAGGTGGGGAGCGGTAGTGTAGCGGTTAGCGCGCTGCACTACGAACCCGGCGATCCGAGTTCGATTCCAGCAGAACACAGTAAATAAAGGGCGATGACAAACGGAGTCTAGGCTTTTTGTGCAATGCAGCACATAAAGCCAATGTGCTTTAATGGTGCCGTCTTTATATTCAGCCCATTTTTGTTAAATGTCATCAAATTGTATTTTTTTGGGGGGGGGGCGAGGGAGGGGTGTGAAAGGATTTGGCAATGAGCGTCAGTCCGCTAGACAGCTGTGTACACAGCCAACACCAGCGACAATTATTTGCAAGGGTCCTGGGCCTCCCCTAGGTCGACTCGGCTCTAAATGAGCACCTAGTGGCGAGGCGATTAGTCGGTCGGCGGGTCGTGTGTAAACATCGCCACGGGGGATGCGCGTCGTGCCGACAACACCGTCCCCATGTCGGGTGTTCACAGGTGCTGCTCGCTGACAGCACTTGCCCCAACAGTGTGTTAAGGCTACAGGGGGGATCTGTGTCTTTGTGCGCGTGTTGGCGAGTGTGACCATGCATCTTTCCCGAGTCTGCGTGCGTGCACCACGGTAGCCCCTTTTTCGTGCGCGTGCGGCTATAAAACTTTGACAAACGTCGAGGTCACCCGGAGGGTACGGGTCGGTGGAGAGGGAGTGGGGAGGAGAGGCGAGAGAGGAGGGGGTGGGGGTGTGAACAGACGGGAGGAATGATAATTCGAACAGAAATAACGGTGAAGCATCACGCCACAGCAGTTGCCCCATCGCCACACCGCTTAGCAGAGAAAGACTTCGTAGGCAAACAAACTCAAGAGAGCGGCGACCCCATCGCAGTACGTAGGGCGAGGGAGACGGAGCAGGCTACAAACATAAAAGCGCTTCACAGTGGCAGGCAAACGTTTTTTTTTTTAAAGCGTGGCACCTGGAAGACGGCGGTGCATCGGCACAAGCGGTTTATCACGTGAGCGCTATGAACTCGGCGACCTGAGATCGATGTCCGCGAGAGGCTGACATCAGTGGCGAAGTGATAGATTAACCGGTCCTTGGCCCTCCACCGCGCCCCGTTTCACCAACCCGCGGTGACCAGTGTGCGGTGAAGTACAGAAAAAACAAACCCACAACCGGAAAGCCAAAGGGAGGCCTTCATCCAGCACTCAAATTAAGACGGGGGCTGTAATTTACCTCGAAGGCACCGGGGGAAATCGGAAGGTGCTTGACGCAGTTTTACAAAATGTTTTTTTTTTCTCGTGACTAAAAGTCTCCGAATGGGAAACAGTTCAGCCGCCAATTCAAGACAATTCATCTACAAACATTCTTAATTACTTTCCTGTCAAGGCCCCACGGTGTACACTTGCGGTATCCCCAGCGATGATTCACCACGCCTTCTGTGGCCTCTCTCTGTCTCCACTACAAATGAGGGCCCATTGCGAGAAATGTCACCGGGTGCAGTATATGTGTTTTCCTTTTTAGGGCAGCATTATTGACGAATGTACTGAGTTTTTGTGACATGTGATGTATGTGTGTGTGTGAGTATATACGGCAGTGTAGCGTCTTCTTAGGTTTTTTCGGTAAAGTCACGTAGAAAGTAAAATAAAATAAAAACAAAAATCACGACGTTTCGGAGGCAACACAAGTCTCCGTCATCAGGTGGGACCGTCACAGCCAGATTAGCTGTATCAAGTGAGGCTCACTTGATACAGCTAATCTGGCTGTGACGGTCCCACCTGATGACGGAGACTTGTGTTGCCTCCGAAACGTCGTGATTTTTGTTTTTATTTTATTTTACTTTCTACGTGACTTTACCGAAAAAACCTAAGAAGATGATTCCTTGCAGTCACGAAAGCTTCAAATCTAGAATTAGGCAGTGTAGCGGTTATAGCGCGCTGCACTACGGACCCAGTAAACTAGAGTTTGGTTCCCACTCACGGCCAACACCAGTGACGATTATTTGGACAGGTCCTGGGCCTCCGCTAGGTCGATTCAGCCTCAAATGAGCACCTGGTGCGGCGTGTAAAACGTCAGCACTGGGGAGACAAAGGCGGCCCGGGCGTGGTGCTGGCCACCCACCCCCCTCGTGCGCCGTGTCGGCCTTCATAGGCGCTGCTCGCTAACAGCACTTGCCCCAACAGCCTGTGTGAGCTACAAGGGGGATCTTTGTCGTTATATAATGGTATATGAATGGCATTGCTTTGATATGAAAGAGCCGACTCACATCCCTGTCCACCTTGCTTGTCCTGCCTTCTCCGAAACTCCTCTCGTCTCTTTCATGCTCACTCCGAGCGTGCAATTGCAAGCATGGATCTCAAATTGTGCTAAAATAATGTTTGCTCACCACGTTGTCCGACGTCTCAACCCCCCCCACACACCCCCAAGCATTGGGAGCCTCTTCAAGAACCAAAGCTTCCAAATTATTGGGGTTTTTTCGGTAAAGTCACGTAGTTAAAAAATTAAACTTAATAAAAGTAAAATAAAAATAAAATAAAAATCACCGACCCACAAAGACCACCACCCCCATATCTATGGGACCCTTTTTGCCGTTCTCTCGGCTGACACCGGTGAGAGACGAGGACATAAAGAGGCTGTCTCTGGTGTAGGCCAATCAGTTTCAAAGACAATGCATCACACATTATCAGAGCCACGCGTTTCATTGCATGTTCACCACAAGTACTGTGTGGCCAGTGCGAAATTGATGCCTTGCAAAAGGTTTCTATTTGGTGTTTGGACATCCTAACACCTCCCGTTTTATTGCCAGAAAGGGTAAAACGCCTCTTCCTACCACCGCGATAACCAACGCATTCAAACGAAAGCCAAGCGGATCCGACGACAGATGCCGTTAGGGAACGGTTATGAAACCCGCGCATCCTGGACATCCGTGAAAAAAGCTTCATAGCTCATCAAGATTCCTCCTGCGGTCTAGATAAAGATTCTGATTCTGTATACGCACAGTGCTCTCCAGACTTTACCGGGTCCGTCACCAACCTTAAGGGCAATTCAATAACGTCCACGCATCGCCCGTGCACTTCTCGGCCCCAATTGTTGCTTGCTAATGTGTAACTTTTTTTTGCGAATATGTAACAATATGCAACAATTTCAGAGCATTGCCTGAGGCTGCACCTTCAACACGAGTTGTTTTTCTTTAAAGGACCAACGTAATGAACAAAATGCGGCCGACAAAGACCTCCTCCTGCATTTTAGCTTTGAGAGAAGCGCTGCTTGTGGTTTGAGGCGACAGCAGACACAAGTGAAGACTAAGTAACGAATGCTTTAATCTGCGAGCTCATCCCCAAGGGCACACTGGGATTGAGTTAATACAAACTAAAACTTTTATTTTATTTTACAAAGTAAGGCCCGCTAAGCTCTGTATCTCTTTTTCAGAAGCGAACTGCCAATGACAAATGCGAGCTCAATCAATTGGCTTATCACGTGGAAATTTAGAGCAGGAAAATACTCTAAACATATGCTGACCATAAATGTGAAGGGAAAAACCAGAGGACCCGGAGACAAATCCACGCGACCCCAGAGAGAGAGACATCGCAAACTCTCAATATATACGCAATCAGGGTCGGGATCGAACCCACGAAGTCTGGTATACCATATTCTCAGCTTTTTTCGGTAAAGTCACGTAGGTAAAAAATTTAAATGAATAAAAAGGTATACCAGGCGAGGTGGTTAACATCTCGCCACCGTGGCGCCCAAAGTAATGTAAAAAGGTAAAGGTGCGGCCATCGTGCCACTATTTACAGTACGCGGAAGAAAAGCTGCGGGCTTGAGAAAACGAAACCCAGGTCGAGAGGCTGCCTTGACCTCAAGCGACCCTGGAAATTGCTCGCGCCGGACTGTGCCAGCACACACCGTCCCCAGACTCGACCTCCCCCAGCGCCCCCCCCCCCGCTCCCTGTTTTTATCTCGCCCACCCTTTGAACGGGTTCACAGAGGCCGAGATAGCACCACGCATTCATCAAGTGCTTCCCCTAAAACAAGCCAACGATCGCAAAACAAAAGTGCCTCCAGCTAGCAGCTCGGAGCATGGTTGGCATGGACCCTGAATCTAGACATGAAATGCCCTCCACCCACCCCTCTTCGTAGTCCTGCACCTGGCCCACCCTCCAGTCCACGAGTCCCAGGTGCAGTGGCTCTGCCCGCAAATCTGGTAGCTGTGCCACGGACCGAACGGTACCTCAGGGGAGTCTTAGTCCGGATTTACGAGCCTCCTGAATCATGAAGTTGGTGAGTCTTCTACGAGACGCAGCGACGATCAAAGGTGGAACCAGTGGCAAGGGCCACTGGTGCAAGGAGCGAAAGAGGAGCTCACCTCCTCCTGTCCTACCTGAGCCTCCACCTCTTCGTAGCCCAGAGCCTGGGCCTCCAACACGGCAGCTGCAGCGCCTGTACACTCACTGCCCCCGTCTAGATCCCATGAAAGTTGTCCGCTGACAGAGATCAAAAGACAAGGGTATTCAACTAAACTTCAAAAACTTTTATATATTTTTTTTTACCAGGTAAGGCCCCGCTGAGCTACATAACTCTTTTTCAGAAGCGACCTGGCCACAAGCTCAACGAAGTGGGTTATCATCGTGTGGAAAAGTATAGCAGCCAAATACTCCAAACGCATGTCGATTCTAAATGTGCGGGTAAAAACCGGAGGACCCGGAGAAAAATGCACACAACCATGGGGAGAGAGAGACACGCAAACTCCAAATATACAGCAGCAGGCGTCAGGGTCAGGTTTGAAACCACAACGTCCTACATACCAGGCACGGTAGTTACCATCTCGGCACTGTGGCGTATTAGGAAAATATCTGACGACACCATAGGCTAAAGAACAAAACTACAATGTAAATCAATTGACTCGGACCGTGGGATGGTGACATTTTAATTGATTCGTGTTCAATGCTTGCTGCCAATTTTCCATAAAAAAAGAAAGAACAACTTTATTGATGTTCGTGGATTGTCGGATTAAAATGCAAACTGAAAAGTGATGAAAAGGAATTCATTACATTCAACAACATCCTGACAAGCAGGTAGGAAAGAACATCAACTGTATAGTTGGTGATTTTTTTTTTGTTATCAAACATTACAAATCCTAAAGATTTTTTTTCTCTCCCAAACCGCTTTTAATATTGAATAACATGCACACTGTAAGTACATGCCATTCTATCAATCCTCTGCTAAATGAGGTACTCCTTAACAGAAAACAATTGTCGTTAAAATGTTTGCTGCCACTTTGAGTTTGATTCCCAGCCACGGCTAACATCAGTGGCGAGTGAACTTACGTGAAATGAAACTCTCGTCTCGTTCGCGCCTGTGCCACGGCGTCTCTCAAGACAAAAGGATTTTTGATGCGTCAATTTAAACTGAATATATTACGGGCGACCCGCCGGTTCAAATCGATAGCGTCCACATTGTGCGCGAGCTTGCAGTGGCCCCGATAACCTTGTGCCCACGTCCCCCATGTTTACAATCCGGCAATGAACTCCATTAACTGGCGATTGCTTATTGAATGCCGCGGGCTTGATTTAGGCCGATGCGGTGAATCTGCAGGCAATGTTCTATCCACCGCAAAAAAAAAAAGTCTACTGTACACCTCGTAATAAATAACGACGACGCAATAAAAGCGTGGAACAGTGATGTTTAGCATGTCGGACATAAATGCAAATGTGGCAAAATTTGAAATAATTATAATTATTTACCAATTATTTGGCAGGACAGCAGCGGTGGTGTTAAAGAGAGCAAACCCACCAGAGTGTTGGATTAAGAACAAACTTGCCCGTTTTGTTCACGTGACAAACCTTATTCGCTGTGGCCGTGTCGGGTGGCGGTGGGTTTACAACACAATTTTTACACGTACGCGATGGAACTTTCATCGTGAATAATAATGTGGTTTGCGAGAGGCCCCGCGTGCGGAATCAAAATCTCCCGATGTTTTAAATGCCAGCCAGGGAGATTAAAGCGGCGACCTCCAGACTGTAAATCCGCAGTGTCAGACCATGGCAGCCATCGTTGTCTACAGCGCACGTGCGATAAATTCCATCTTCTTTTATTCAGGTTAAAACTTTCACTTGCTTTCACCTTTTTTTTTTTCTCGGTGTAAAGATCACCAGGACACAGGTTGCGCAGTACTCACTCGAGTGTATTTTGTATTTCCGTCTGAAATTATTGCATTTTTTCACAGTCGTGGCGTTATTAAATTTTTTATAGGAGTTAGCATTATTACATTTTTAATAGCGGCATTATTACATTCTCAAATACCACCACCTCCATGGCATTGGTGCCAACAAAAAAGTGTTGGAAAACAGTGCACTACTCGGTAAACTTTATGTTTTATGTGATTTCGTGATCATCAGTGGGTGCATTTTAATATTCGATGGTTTAATGAATGCAGCGGGTGAGGGGTGGCGCAGCAGTTGTCACGCTTTCACTTTGAAGTTGGCAAACCTGCTTTCCATTCCCGGTCCTGGGTGCCCCCTGCCCTTCGAATCACTTCTCTTCACCAACCCACGCTGACCAGCCCGGTGCAATAAGCCAATTAATGTATTATTAAGGTTGAACTCCGGTTGACAAAGGTCACATCGCACTCCACGGCATCGTTTGATTATAATCAATCATTTATTGACATGTACAAGGCAGCGTAATCGTGGCAGGCAACAAACCGCCGTCAGCCACTTTATTACGCTGGCCAAATGTTTTGCAGCAGGTGGGAGTGCCCGCACTTTGCCGCACCGCACGTGACCCGTCGATCAACTGACTGCGGAGTGTCTTGCTGCGGAAGGAGAGGCGGGGGGGGGAGGTGGTGGGGAGGAATGTAATAAACTTGCAGCGTCGTTTCATCCGTCGCGCTGCGGGGAGATCGAACGGGCGGCCTCCTCTGGATCGTCCGGCGCTGGACATCTGTGATAAAATAGCTTCATAGCTCATCGGATTTCTCCAGGATAAAGATTCCGACTGTAATTCGGCGCCACTGCAGCCATCACACCGCGGCGGCGACGACGCGTAACTTGCACTGGGGGACAGTGATCACACAATGCCTGGCCACGCAAACACGCATTACAAACACGCATTACAAACACGCATTCAAGCGCTTGCTACAAATGGAATCACAATACCTTGCTGATCTCCTCAAGGAGCATAGACCATCACGCGAAATCCGGCTTTTGGCTCGCCATTGAACACAGATGGTCAACAGCATCGCGCGCTTTCAGATGCAAGTCTGCGGCCGTCTGGAACGCCTCTTCCTTCCAATATTTGGAAGCCACTGGTTGCTATGCACTTTTAAATCATCTACATTGACAAACTCATTTCTTCCAAACTGCTTTTTGTGTTTTCGTTCGTTGTCTGTCCCCCCCCGCACCTCCAATTAGTGCGGTTGGCTTACGAATAGTACTAAAGAAGTCCAACATACGTACGTACGTACATACATACAACATACATGTAATGGGGAAAACGATCGGGCTGCAAACACAAACGCGGGCAAGTCACGTGGGGGGGGGGGGGGGGGGGGCTGTCCGCTCGCTCCGTAATGAGGCTCTCGCACAATATGGTCCGACGCTCGGAGCATCCATCGGGATCCCACCCACGCAGATGGGGAGAAAAAAAATAATAATTTAACATTGTTGTTATATCCGAGAACACACAGAGTGATCGAGTCAGATAGAAATTAAATTCCTCGGTTGTTTTTTGGGGCGAGACATTCATTTGCCGCGTCGCCCGTTCTTGTTGTTGTCGTTGTTGTTATACCATTGCCCACCGGGCGATGCCCCACGTTTCAAAGGGTACACAGTCGGTAAAGGCGAATGCACAGAGCCCCTTGCAGTGACTTGCTCACACGCCACTGCTGGAGGATTTGTGCTCTGACGGAGAGAACTCTTTTAGGGAACTTTAATAAACTTGCAGCGTCGCTTCAACCGTCGTGCGGCTGGGGAATCGAACGGGCGACCTCCTCCGGATCGTCCGGTGCTGGACATCTGTGACGAACAAAGAGCTTCATACCTCATCGGATTTCTCCAGGGAACCCCGCTAAAGAGGGGATTTCGGCCATACTCTTTACACGCCGCCTTAAACGACTCTCGCAAAAGAGGTGGGCGAAACCCGCGCTTCACTCGTGCCAATCCACTCGTCGCAGCGCACCGCTTTCTATCAAGGCCGGGTGGGCCTCGGCGATGGGCCTAGACGCGCACCGTTGTGTCAACCGCCTCACCGGGAGATCGGAACGAAACGGTGACCGCCGAAATGCCGAGGCCGGCACGCCGACCGTACGATCACGGCGGCAAAGTCTCTCGCAGGTTGACGAAATAAATGGATAATAGTATTGAGACTAAACAAATGTCTGGCAGAATAAAAATAAACAGTCGTGCTCAAGGTACGCAGATACGAGGTGAGATTACCATAAGGTCAAACGGTCAAGTGCTCCGCATCAACGAGACACACGGGAGGTCGAGGTGACTTGCGCAGACATTGCCCAGTTGTGACCATCTGACAGCTCTCACAAGCAATGGTTCACCGTCACCGTTACGCTCGTAGATTACGTACGCTACTGTGAAATCGCCGAGAGCGTGGACACATAATTTACAGGTCTTTGCCAATGCGGTGATGGATGAGGGCTCTCCGAACGGCGTGTCAGTCAATGGGGCTTCGTTCGCCGATGCCTCGAAAACACCAGTCCGTGTGGATTGGCTCATGTCACTCGTTACTGACGTGTAGCTGCGGCCGGGAGTCTAACTCGGGTCACGGGGTTCATCACGCAGCGCGGCTGACGACTCAGCGACCACTTCCTCCAAGGCGCTGTAATGTCAAAAAAATCCATTCCTAACCTACCAACAATTCGGTAATTATTGTTGGCGAACGATCATCATGATTGAAAAAAAAGTGTCACAAATATTAAGTAACGAAAAATAACGAGCACTTAGCAAAAAAACATTCCGTGAAAATGCTTTCAGAAGTGAATAATTTAGCGCCATCGATGTGATAACAGCGTGGCGTAGAGAGTTTCTGAAATGTAACACGGAGGGAGAGTGGCTTTGATTTGGTTATAGCCAGAGCATAAAATCACTCACGCTGGCACCATACTTTATCTCAATTTGCTGCCAAATGTACGAACATGGGCAATTAGGGAGCCGATGTCCGGGGGGCTGGCGAGCGGGAGAGCTGAGGGGCTCGGGGGGTTGGGGGTCCAGGGGGGCGGGGTGCCAGGTGGAGGTGCCGCTCCATCAATAAGAATAACCCCCACGGCTTTGCATCCCAAGGCAACAACATTTATACGGACCGGAAAAGTAAACAACAATGAAAAGAGGTTCGTCAATAACGCTGCCCTAAAGAGAGAAAGACATTTATATAACGGGTGATGTTTAGGGCAATGGATCATCTTCTTCACAGAGAGGTATTCGATGAAGCGCTACTCCGCATAAATGACACATTGCCGATTTTAAGGTGCACTTTTTTCCCCCCACCGTGTTTGAAAGCAAAAAAAATGTGGGCAACGCATCCTACAATCCGGCAAATGCATCGCCTTCGGGAGCACGTGCTTTCATCTAATTATTCACAATCATCTCCCCGAGGACATCTCATCCCGTGTTAAATTGGCGCGTTCACAATCGTCTCGTGGAAGAGGGTTCTCCTCCGCTGTGCCGTATTCTCCAGATTATGGGACCACTCCTCCCGACTATTCCCGGTGACCCATTCGAAAGTCAGGGCGCCCGCTTCGGGGTGACTCGGCCGTCGTTAACCTCCACCACGCCGCGACCTTGGGACCTTCCGAAGCAGTAGGTCGGCACGTGTTCCTCCAGGCCACTTGCTTTAGCACGTGAATTAAAAAAAAATGTCACTCTTTTGGGCCAGCGCTATCGAGTTGTTGTGCGTGTGGCACCACCGCCAATGTGGCATCACCAATTATGAAAGTTTCGAGTTGAGAACCTAGAAAATCTCTTCTTTCCCGAAGCACGCCAACCTCTCCCCCCCAAGGTCAGAGACAAGCATCAATGTCAACAGCGGACCATCGCGGATAGAGGCGCTAATGGCGTTAAGAGATTTTGTGTCTCTCCGCACCAGCTACAAGTGAGAGGTTGCGTTGTGGGAGTCAACTGGATGCAGCAGGACACGCAAAGCACTCAGCCACCCACACACGCGGCATGGGCGGCTGCAGACAAGGCAGACGCACGGGGCTGGGCTGTGTCTCGTGGCCTTTTTGCTCATGAGATTCTAAGTTAATTGACTAAAAATATGTACAGTTATAAAAATAATTGAGCTTTTATTTTCCATAAAAAATGTTTTTATTATTATTAAAATTTCTATTTTATTTTTAGATTTGTTGTTTTCTATTTACGTGCCTTTACCAAAAGAACCAAGAACATGAATTCCTGCAGTCACGAAAGTTTTAATTCAAAACATTATTTAAAATATATATCCCATACACGTATCGTCACGTTGGCAATCCGCTGCCGGACGAAGGTCCGACTGCACCGTGGCGCGGGTTTGCTTCAACCGGGTTCGTGCGTCGTGCCCCCGTCACAGGGATGGAGGAGGGAGTGAAGAGACGGATAGGAACAGGGAGGAGAAGGGTGGGGAGAGAGTGAAAGGGCCTGAAACGGAGAGGAAAGAGAGAGAGAGCAAAATGGAAAGAGGAGAGCGAGGGAAAGTGGGCAAGTGGTGGGGAGGAGAATTAGGGAGAGGGAAGAGAGAGTGAGAGCGGAAAGGGAGAGATGGGAATGAGGAGAGTGAGGGTGTGAGGGAGAGAGAAAAATATGGAAAGAGATAGGGGGGGGGGGGAGATACAGTAGAGGCAGGAGAGGAATAGAGAGGCAGGGAGACGTGGAAGACGGGAGAGAGAGAGAGAGGCTTTGGCATCGCGCACTGGAGTTCTGCACGAAGGCTCCACCTTGCACCACACGCCGCAGAGCGTTTACCAGGAACGCGTGTGCTGCTCATGTACTGGGCACTCCAGAGAGAAATTAATGCCGGGGGCTTGCGAGACTGGTGCTGGGCTGGGCTGAGCTGATTGAATAACCACATGAGCTAGTCAGCCTCTCTGCCCTCTTCGTTCTGGGGCTGGGAGCAAATTGCCCAAACTATCAGCATATTGGATAGGGCCTTTTTTCTCCTTCTCTGTGGCAAGGCAGGGCTGTTGATGAATGTGTCGAGTTTATGATCCAGTTAAAATGCCAGCGCATGAATGAGTCACGCCCGGAGAGCACGTATTTGTTTGTGTGCTTGGCTTAAGCGCTACTGCCAATGGAATCCAACAACTTGTAGATTTGTAAAAAATAAAAAAAAAGGTCAATAAGCCCAACATAGAAATTAGGTAAGAAGCTGAAGGTGTATCCTGCCAATTACTTGTTCACACCACCCGCTGGTTGAAGGTCCACCACGGCTGCCGACTCTGACAAAGCCCGTCTGGAGGGTATTTTGCCCTCCTCTTCCACACCGACCGGACATCTCGGAGGAGGTCGAAGTACCCACGTTTTGCCCAACCACAACACGTGACCTGCCCATCGACTAACTGCTGTGAACCCCTTTTTTTTCTAACTCTGCTGGGTGGACAAGCGGCGGGGGGGGGGGGATTTATGAAACCTGCACAATCTTTGTTTCTACTGCCGAACGATCACAATAAAAGAATAAAGTGCCAGCGTAACATTTTATAAAGAGGAATAAAACTCAGGTCACCATGTTCGTCGCAGTGTAGTGGCGTCTACAACCACGACACCGCCGCTCCCAACAAATAACACAAACAAACGCGGGCTTACCAGCCTCCCCGCTATTATGGACCATCCATCATCTGGCCGGCGCACCACACCCGGAGCACCGTGATCACACAATACCCACAATTCACGCCACCAGTGGAATTACCCATCACACACATTTTTCCCTTATTATTTTTTCTCTTCATATAACAGTATTTGGAGTGAGTCATTTTCCTTTGTAAAAAGAAAAAAACGTTGCGGGGCTTCCCCCACCCCCCTCTCCGCCCCGTCCACCACCTCCGGACCACTGGATTTGATTGCCGCGCACATTTTACGGGAATTACTTTTTGGGCTATTTTTTGTTTGTAGAATGTTCCTTCCTGCGGGCGTGGGAGGACCGAGGTGGGGGGGGGGGTCAATGGGTTAATGGAGGAGGAGGTGGAGGAGGAGGCGGCAGCTTCTACTATACCTCTTGAACAGTGGGAATGTGGGAATGCAAGTCACATGGCCGTGCCACCCCCCCCCCCCCACAATTTATAACCGTCACCGGGGCATTATTATAAAAAACAATGTGGGATATTTCAACGTTACTATTAGTACACTACCGGTCTATGTATGGCAGGCATGCCGATGGGGCTCAGAAATAAGTAATATATAAGAGGATAAAGTCCAAGGAGATGAGGGGATGAAAACGTGAGCAAAAAAACTAATTGCTAGCAATGGTGTTGTCAATAACACTGCCCTAGACAGGAAAAGAAAAGAGAAAATCTATATATGTACATAAATAGGTGATGTTTTGGGTAATGGGCCTTCTTCATAGCAGTGCTTATATGAGGCGTACTCATATCCAACTTCCACTGTCTTGTCATTTTTGTTACACTGCAAATGTGACAGCGAACGGCGCCAGCGCATCGCCACGCTCGGTCGCTCTGCTAGCCGACGGCGACTGGGCAGGAGACGGGGGCAGAGAGTACCAACGCGAAGAACGACGGCTCGGCATTTCGGTACCGTGCAAGTGGCAAGGGTTTTATGCTGCCGCCGTGGTGTGATGGCCGGCATGCCGAAAACCGACGGCTCGATTCGATCTCCCGGCGGTCGTGGTAGTTGAAACGACGGCGCGGGTTTTCTTCAATCCGACTTCTACTATTTTTATTTTACCAGGGTAAGACACCCACTTAGCTGTACAGCTTTTTTTTTTCTTCCAGAAGTCACCTGGCTATCACAAATGATAGCCCAACAGAGTGCCTCTACACGTGGAAATGTTTAGCGGCCTAATACTCTAAACGCACGTTTCTAAAATGTGGAGGGAAAAACCGGAGGACCCGGAGAAAAATCCACGCGACCCCAGGGAGAGAGAGACCTCGCAAACTCTCAATATACACGCGTCAGGGTCGGGATCGAACCCACGACCTCTTGTATATCAGGCGAGGTGGTTAACATCTCGCCACCGCGGTGCCCAGCCCTGCTGCCTCCACCCACGCAGCTGCGTAAAAGTGGGTACAGCCGTAGTGAAGTCAATCGTCGGGCCGCGTGCATCTGGCTGGCGTGGCAGAGTAGGTCCTTCTAAAGGAGTTGCCGTGTGGAGTTCCTTCAACCAGCAGCAGCAGAAAGGCCTCCTCCATCCACCTTCACTTTTAACGCGAGCGGCCACAGCCTCCGATTGCAACTTGTACAGCCCGCTGCGGCATCGTCAATACATCAACGACAACCGCTCTCGCACTTTATTTTGTTATAAACAAATAAAATTAGTGACAAAGTGGAAATTGGCCACTTGCGACGCTCCCCCGAAGCCGCTATGGCAACACGTAAATCATCCAAACCGAATCTGAACGCTCGTGCACGCTGGGGGAGCGGGAACGGCCACGAACTGAAAGTGCACCGTCGCGTTGCTTGTGGCAGGTTTACCGTATTAATGGAATCAAGCGAGAGCCGTATTCAATATTCCATCAGAAATGGGGTTGTAATGCTTTCCAGGGCAGAAAGTGCCGCTGTAATGAACGCCAGGCCCTGCTAGCACTTACGGAAGGTGTAACGCCGCCTTTTACCAAACTGCCTTTTAAAACGGCAGCATGGAGGGGGGAAGATGAAAAGGACGCGAGCGGGGAGAGAGAGAGATCATTTTCAATTTAATTTCTCGTCTCCAGCAGCACACGCCTCATCATCGCCCGACCGCGACCGAGCAAAGTGGGTCAATAGCAACGCGTCTACGACCTCAACATTCATCGCCAACATCTGCCAGGATCAATCCACCACTGGGTGAAGGCCTCCTCCTTCCTTCCTTCTGCCCGCCCCAAGCCATCGCCGTCTCTCGCGATCCCGCGACGCGGGGCCGTGACAACCCACCCCTGGCGCCTGAGCACGAGCGGTGGATCTCGTCGCTGTGCCCCCCCTGCCCACCCGCACCGTGGACGCGTTCCGTTTCTTATCTCAAGAGTCACGCGCTCGCCCCACCAGGACTTCGAAGCGGCTCAAAACGCACGCGTGCGTGCGACGTCGCGTGACGTCGCCTTCGCAGCCGTGGCTTCACGCAACAGTGGAAAGGCTTGTTGCGTGTTGGTTTGTTGTCCTTCCCCCGCGCCTCCCGATTGGCGCGGTTGGCACACGCACCGTGCGAAAGAAGTTCAACGTACACACGTACATTGCACCGCCGTGGCAGCGTCCACAACCGTTAGGTCGAGTAAAAAAATAAAACATTGGTACAATGTTGATCACCGGCGGAGATTAAGCGGTGGGGGTCGCGCGCCCTTTAAGTTCAACGTTCATACTTTATCTTCTTGGTTCTTTCGGTAAAGTCACGTAGAATGGAAATAATAAAATAATAAAAATAAAACATAATAAAATAATTCTCACGACGTTTCGGCCACAACGCAAGCAGCAATAAAATAATGAGAATTATTGTATTATGTTTTATTTTTATTATTTTATTATTTCCATTCTACGTGACTTTACCGAAAGAACCAAGAAGATGGATCTCTGCAGTCACGAAAGCTTTACATCGAAGTTCATACTTTACTCAGACACACACGGGGTGGGAGGGTGGGGGGGGGGGGAGAGCGCTTGCTCAGACACAAGCGAAGGGCGCCGCTACTCGTCCCTGCTTCTCGTTTAACATTCGTTCAAAGTTTGATTAACATTAGCCACGAATCCCAAGCCATCCACCACGTCGTAAACCCTCCGCTGCTGCCGCTGCTGCTGCTGCTGCAGTCTCCACTCCTTTAAAGTAGGAATGGACGAGATCCGCTCCGATTCTAGAACAAACAATTGCGTGGATAACGAAACAAAAATTACATCTTTCACCTGGGGCTAACCGCGTCCGTGAAATGCGGGTCAGGCCGAATGGTTCGTAATGCAGTGCGCTAACCATTGCGCCGCCACTCCTCCAAGCAGCGATGAACCAAGTGGACCAAGGACACCAACGCTGGTTTTACGATACTTCACCACGCCGATCGATGTGGCTTTGGTGAAGAAGAAGGTCGTGTAGTGGCCCACCCCCCCAAAGTTTTTAAACACTCGCCTACCCCAACCCCCCCCCCCCCCCGTTTAAATTAATTTCGCGCTCCTGCAGGGTTCAGTCCGCACAAGCAAGGACACAACGCCGAGTCGGGAATACGTGCAGACGTGAGTGGGCGGCATTTAAAGTGAGTCATGCTTTCGATCCATTTCTCATAGCGGCCAATATGCATCGACTGGAAACTTTCTACCGTGAGCTCAGTCGTACGACGATGCCTTTTGTTATTTTGATATTGGAAAAGAAAAATGCCCGATGCTCATTTCATGATAATAAAAAAAAACAATATACAAATGTGCCTATAGATGAAAGTTTTCCCATAATAGAGGTTTTTGGGTCAGATCGTGTAAATATAAATATGTCGGTGAACCCGCCATCATCCGACACAGCCAATGAGCAAGGTTTGTCACGTAAACAGAACGTGCCAATTCGTTACGAGCACAGCACACCAGCGTGTTGGAGAGTATACCCACAACATTTACAATTCGAATAGGCCGTCTCACCCAAAAACCTCTATTATGGATAAAATTGGTGGCGAAAGCCTCCTAGGTGTTCAAGCCCTAGTTTTAAATCGGGTGCATATTGCCCGCCATGACGTATCGTTGTGAAAGGCGGATGCTTGACAATGGAAGCTAACCGAAAACTGAGAAACGCACAAAGAGGGGCGTGTTGAGAACTACGCTGAGAGACGGAGAGGGGGGGACACGGGGATCGGAGAACGGACGTCGCCGAGACACCACAACTATGCGACCACTTGCCAACCGCCGCCGGCAAATTCAAATTCCGTTTTAATTGCCGGAGGGACACATGCAATGGAAAACACAAGCAGGTTAAAGACCTCATTCGAGGGGTGAAGAAAAGCAAGTGGGCTTGAGCAAGATACATCGCTAGAAAGGACCACGGCCGACGGGTGAGACTGGTCACAGAATTGCAGTCGAAGGATGGAAGGGCGCGATGAGATTAAAAATGCGTTGTGGCATCTAGCAGTGGAGAGATCATGGCTATTGATGATGATGCAAATGTGAGGGTCATTCCCTTGAGCCGCGTAGAACTAGCGCTCTGGACAGAATCCTCAATTCACCGTCGGAAGCATGCACGTTCAAATCCTGGAGGAGGATAGAATAATTCGGCTCGTGACGGGTTAATTTGGTGAGAGAGCCATTGCAACAAACTCATTTTGCGTTGCTGCAGAACACTTTGGGTAAAATGTTTACGATCAGAACTCTGTTCCGTGTCCTCACCGATAACTTCAAATACATCTTAGTGCACCGGCCGGCCTCCTGGCTTTTCACACCAATATTATCCGGGCAGATCACCAGTGGTCAAGGCGTGGAGATACCAGCCTCTAGCCAGGGAAATGTGTAATTCTCCCAATGACTCAGGGCTTTACATCTAGATCAGGATAATATTTCGTCTGCTTTTGACTTGACCTGTATTTCACGTGCAGCGCTGCTCAATTACAACGACCGACATCGTCGCAGAGTGTTTCTCAAAATAATTCAGAAAAATCGGGCGCATTTTAAGACCCCCGGTAATCGTACGGTCCTCTGCGGTGTGCCAAGAGAGCATTGGGGAGACGAACAAGGGGGGGTGGAGAAGACAGAAGGGATTTTTTTTTTAGTTGGAGATTGATGGCTGATATTCCTTAATGATGACGCAGGGAGCGGTCGTCCGTGAGCATTGGACGTGCTCGCAGGACGCTAGCGCAAGCGGAGCAGCGCCGCCGCCTCTCCGCAAAGAGCGCTGCATTTGGTGCAGTAGAATATCGACACGCACCCCCAGATTCAACGTCACCCACCAAATCACACATCCCAAAGCAAGCGTGCCAACTAATGAGGATGGCCCAGAATGATGAGATGTTAACTCCCTCGCCTGGTATGCGGGTGGTCGTGGGTTCGATCCCGATCCCCCGACACCCGTGGTCACGCGGATTTTTCTCCGGGTGCGCGAGTTTTTCCCTCCACGTTTAGAATCAACGTGAGCATTTGACCGCTATAGATTTCCGCGTGATAAGCCACTTCGTTGAGCTATCGTTTATGGTGACCTGGTCGCTTCTGAAAAAGAGCTGTATAGCAGCTCAGTGAGCCTCAACTGGTCAATTGAAAATAGTTGCTTTTAGTTTTTATTTACGAATGTGTAACATGCACAAGGAGGTACGAGGCTGCCGTGGTGAAACGATGGTCTTGCGATCCGGAAGTCGTGGGGTTCCATCTCCGGGCACGGCAGTTGAAACAACGGTGCCAGTTTTGTAATATACCCACCCCCTTTCCGCCTCTGTCGACCCCGCGTTATCAATCTGCAGGTAGTGTGTGGTGGGGTAAAGAGTGGGTAATCCCACCACCTCTCCCAAGATGCCCGACCAGCGTGGAAGGGCAGGCCATATATACCCTCCAAGAGCGGGTCTCGAAAGCTCCCTCGAGTGGAGAGCCTTCCAACAGCAGTGGTGTCAGCAATGAAGTTGCAGGGTTGCGCCTTTTGCCCCTTTTACAAGGCACAGAAGAAATTTTGAGCAAATAAAAATTTGCTTCGCTTGCACTAAACGCTCACTGCGAAGCGCACGAGATAAGTTCTAGAATATTTATTTTCGCCGAAGGCTTATTTAAGATAGAGACACTTTAATTGACAGCCGAGTAATTGCGCACGTCATTGCATTTTGCCCATGCCACAAGGCGTTTGGCTGCGCACAATTTCTTTTTATTATTATTTAAAAAATAATAGTTCATAAATAAAATTATCTGCTGGGTTTCTCACCCGTTATATTTTATTGCCGAGCCCAGAAAAAAACCTCATCTCGGCCAAAGTGCAAGCCGGCGTCGCAGGAACGTTCCACACTGTTGCTCACCGCTGCTCGCCGCTCCGCCCCCCCCTCTTATTCAAATCGTTACTTAATGGTTTTATTTTTGGGTACACAACGCCGAACGAAATTGCGCACGGCACGTTTAGCAATTAACACACGTGCAAAATTTATGCGGAACAAAGCGCTTCAACCATTAATCAAATTCGCGCGCGACGTTGCGGATTTTGGAAAACGCACCGGGAGCTCTTTTAAAGCGCGCAGGGGAACACGTCAAAAGGGCCACGAGCCCACGGGATATCGCGTTTCGCCAACATGTTCGGTGCGCGGGGGTCACTGCGCGCCAAATTGGCCGTCAACGTTAATTGCTCCGGAAGGGAGCGCAGAGAGTTAAAGGTGTCAGAGTGCACACCTGCCAGCTATTGTCCTATGCTGCAAGCCCGACTGACTAATCCAGTTCCAACCCACGCACTCGTTCTGGACACGCATGTGCCCGAGCTGCGGCAGAATCCGTCAATCCCGGACGCGGTCTCTTCGGCAATCTTCGGACCCACAGATAATCCAACTTTTCTATGGAAGACAATCATCCTTGATTGCGCGGGATAGCCTATGATGGTGACGATGATTGTCCTATGCACAGAATCGCACTGCTTCGCAACCTAGTCCAGTGTCGCATCAACATCTCATACACCTCTGATGAGCAAGGTTGCGCCTCCGATTAGCGGGGTTGGCTACGTACGGTGCAAAAGAAGTTCAACATGCATACACATAGCAGACGTGTAAATAACAACACCATCCAGCAATCCACTGCTGGATGGTGGCCACGCCACAAAAGCAAAGTTTGTGGGGAATAGCCATTTTCTATACTTTTTAGGCACAAGCAATTAAAAAATAACACTTAGTACCCAGGAACAAAAATTGTGTGACATATCGTTACTGGTCGTGAGCGGGAATCGAACTCGGGCCGCCGGGTTCATAGCGCTGCAAAGCAACCGCTACACCACCGTACGCTAACCACTACACCACCGCACATACACACACACACGCACGCGTGTTTAGGACGGGTTTATTTTGCAAGGTCTTCAACGTAAAAAAAAAAACCCGTAAAAACCCAGCGCGCCTGAAAGAGCGAGCCTGTACGGAAAGAGGACGACGATGCTTCGTGCCGCGTGCACACGGCTACTTCTGTTTGAAGTGCTACATCTGAAACTCAAGATTGCGAAAGCCCTTGGCTCGGGTTTTCGAACGGCGCCAATTTATCATTCGCGCACAAACGGCGCCACAGTCAGAGACGCTGGAACTCACCGTTCTGCGTTTGTTGCTTCTGGTTCGACGCGGCCACCGTTGGCTTGTGAAATGCGTTTGGCTTCGGTTCGAGTCGTGTAAACGGAGGGTGGCGGCAACGTTCATCGCCTTGTGAAATGCGTTTGGCTTCGGTTCGAGTCGTGTAAACGGAGGGTGGCGGCAACGTTCATCGCCTTTTATGGGTCAGCAGGTCAATGAACAATGTTGGAACAGCAGCAATAAGTGTGCAAAATAGTATCCAGTGTGCTGCGCGCAGAGGGGCCATTAGCTGCAAACGTGGCGTGTTCCATATGTATTTTCTGTTCTTTGAAGGCAACAGTGTGAGACTGACAAATGTGTTGAGGGTTTTTTTTTCTCGTTGTTAATTTTGCTTGTGCACCTCTGCTGCCAACGCAGCGCCGCCAGATCACTCGTTTAATGATCTATAATGTCACTCACTCAAGCGTCGAGGTTGAGCGGCAGCGCCGTGGTTGACGCATTGAACTATGAACCCAGCACAGAGTTCATTTCCCGTTTGGCAAAAAAACAAATTTTGTACGTGACCCTAATTTCTTCACGCATCATCAAGGCTCACTCGAACAGCAGCAAACACGTCGGTACGAAAACCTGTCGAGCGATTACAAAGCACCCTGGAGGCGGCCGTGACGCAGTAGTTAGCGCACTACTCTACGAGACTGGAAACCTAGGTTTGATTCCCGGCCAGAGAAAACATTCGGAGGGAGCGGCACCTCAACCAGTCCTGGGCCCTCTCCCTTCCAGCCCAAACCACACTGTCCAGCGTGGTGAAATATGTCGAACAACCACCAACGCCTGACATGGCGCGGCGAGGCATTCATTCAGCAGCGGGCTGAGATAGAGGCTGCAGATGATCATCTTTGTTGATTTTTTCTCCCAGCCAACGTACGTCCGTGCAGATTTTTTTCACGTTATAATTCAAGACGGCACTGTGCTTTCTGTTTGCTGTGCACGCACATGACTCAACATCACTGGTAACTGGTACTGGCTCATCAGTTTACATTTAAATTGTGTGCAAATATCAGCCCGTGTGTGTGTGTGCGTGCGTACACGTGTGTGTCCGTGTGTGTGTGTGTGTGCGTGCGTACACGTGTGTGTACGTGTGTGTGTGGGAAGTCGCAGTGGTTTGTGCTCTGCGCTATGAACCCGGTGACCCGAATTAAAATTCCCATTCATGGCCAACACCAGTGGAGATTACCTGAACTGGTGCTGAGCCTCCCCTAGGTCGACTCAGCCTCATCTCGCGGTGGCGAGATGTTATCTGCCTCGCCTGGTATATAGGAGTTCGTGGGTTTTATCCTAACCCTGATGCCTGCATATGTTTCACGTCTCTCTCCCCGTGGTCACATGGATTTTTCTCCAGGTCATCTGGTTTTTCCCTCCACATTTAGAATTAACATGCGTTTAGAGTATTTGGCTGCTATGAATTCGTACGTGATAAGCAACTTCATTGAGCTATCATTTGTGGCCAGTTTATTTTTACATACCAATGTGCGACCAATTGTGACGAGATGAACGAGTCTGTTGCAACGTTATCAGAGACAGCAGAGGTCCCGAGGAAGACCATTCATGGTCATTGGTTCCATATGTTTAGCTATATAGCCAATGCAAAGTTCACCGATTGGCGGACCTGATAATATTGGGCTGGGGTGGAAAAAATTGCATGGCCCCCATGCCGCCATTTAATAACCGAGAGTGGACTAAACGTTTTGACTGCTTTCGCCGAACAAGCCAAGAAAGCGTTCTTCATTGCAAGGCCTGCGGGCCACTGGCGGCCCCTGGCCCCCAATGCGCAACCCTCGACAATACACAAATGTGAAATGACCCCATATTGCTGTCAAATCCCAATGATTTCAAATGTGTGGCGGCTCTCACACTGATGTCTTATCGGCGAAAGTGTCCCACCCCTCTGCAAATTAGTGAAGAACGCCGAGCTAAGAGAATGAATACAATCAAATAAAAACAGCTGACCAAATTAGCCGTTAAAGCCACGTGCGGCGTCCACCTGCGGCCGAAATTGGACCAAAACACAGAGCCATGATAAGCGGGGACAGAGACAGCGAGAGAGAGAGCGAGAGAGGGTGAGAGAGAGGTAGAGAGAGAACGAGAGACAGCGAGAGAATGAGAGAGAGAGGGAGAAAGAGAGAGGGCGAGAGACAGGGAGAGAGTCGCAACCTCCCCCCGTCGTCGCTGGACTTTTAACCTCATGCCAGCACATTTCGCCGATATTCTGACAGGCACAGCTGGTGCGGACGAATGTTTTTTTGGAAACCCGTCACGGATCACTCGACGGAGTGGGGGACGCACGGTGGCGGGGGGGGGGGGTACCGGCCGTTCCGTCGTGCGAGAGGCCCCTCTGTGCGTGTCTGCGCATCTGCGTTAATCACCCCAACCGGCGCCTGCTTTTGTTTCTCCAGGATAAATAAAAGATTCCCCCATTCTGGTACTTGCGGAGCGACCTTCTCCTTCTTCGCATTATTCCGTGCGCTGGCTGGCGAGCAAGTCCATGGGAAGGGGGGGGGGGGGCACCGGTTTTCATGAGGAGCCTCGCTGGGAAAGGGTGAACATCTCAAGCGCTGCCCGCAACAGATGTAAAATCTCGCAGTTCAGTTGACGGAGGGGGGGGGGGGCAGGAGGGGGGCAAGCAACTGCGGCCGAATAACAACGTGGCGGAATTGTAAATGCTAAAGATATTAAATTCGCCCGCCGACCCTCGATAACAGGTGTTACAGACTTGCGAGGCTACGCTGCGGGTAGCAAAAGCCAGCGTAGCATCAGCCAGTGTTGGTACTGTTCTTCTATGCTCCCGCATGTATGACTCCCCCTCCCACCACCATCACCAATGTGTACTGGCTGACGTGGTGAAGCATGGCCAAACGAATCCCGTCTCCACACGGCACGAGGCATTGACAGAGAGCTGCGCGTGTGTCAATCCACTGCTGGACTAAGTTAACGAGTGAGAGGCGGGGGGGGGGGGGATGTTCCAGGATTGGTCTGGATATTACTCGCCACCGACGTCGGCCCCGGCCAGGAGCCGCACCCAGGTCACCGGGTTCACACCGAGGGGCATTAACCACCCGCGTGCGATTAATTAGATTCTTCTTCTAAAGCCAGTGCTGCTGCAATTGCATTTGGGAGCTGCGTGCAAATAAAATTACGCGACGAGCATCATCAATTGGGAACAAAAATAACACGGATTGAGCGCGAACAGCGGCAAACGGTGAAAGTGCCTGCGTGCGCCACAAGCGCGCGGGCAAGTGCTACGCTGGCGGCACTTGTCCAACGGTGGACGTCCCACAGTTGTTGACGGTGGTGGCTTAGCATATCAATGGGACGAGCAATTTACACAAAGTGGCACTCGCAGTACAACTGCGGAGGTGTTCGAGGATGGGCCGTGTGGCTCTCCGGTTTGAGTGTTTTTAAATCCTTTATATTAAGTTCACTTGCTTGCTTGCGACCGTGCAAATCTTTCGGTCGTTTTTTAACCCACTTCCCGTGATCCAATCGAGCTGACATTTTGCACACAGACTCGTTGTGCGTGACAATTAATTTTCGTGAAATTTTTTTTCCAAATTGTACACTTTTTAGGAAAAAAAAAATTATATTTAATTACCAATTGCTTAATGGTGGCAGGCAATCATCTGACCCATAGGTGGCAGCCATCTCAAGCCAGAGGACGAGAGGACTCTAGCCGCCACGCATAAAAGGATTTATAGTGAAAAACTTTGTTTTTACGGGTTAATTTTTTTTCAGAATCAGAATATTTATTTGTACTCGAGGAGGAATTCGATGAGCTAAAAAGCTGTTTTTCCCAGACGTCCAGTCGGGGGGGGGGCGGGTAAGAACAATACAACAACAACAATACAAAAACACGTTAGGAGTGCAAAGTACAAGAAAGATAACCAAATCATCCAAACACATACAAATAAAAGTAATCACATCCTACCAGACAAAGTCCACTGAGGTATTAAGTTATCGTTCAAAAGCGACGTGGCTCAAAGAAGCAGCCTGGCATGTGGACATTTATAGCAGTCAAATACTCGACACGTGCGTTTTTTTTTTTAAATGTGAAAACTGGAGGACCCGGAGAAAAATCCACGCGACCATGCCAACTCCAACTATAGAAGCGTCAGGATCAGGATTGAACCCACGCCCTCCTGTGTTTGTGGTATCCGACTGAAGAGAGTGCGAGATACATCCTCCTTCGAAAAAAAAAAATCCCCAAATCTCTCCGCTCTAATCCTACCTAGTTCTGCACTGCTGGTCCGCTATCGTGCTCCAAGTGTGCATTGCGATCTGGCAAAGTAGCCGTTTTTTTCCCTTTCACAGATACATTTTTTCCCAGTTGACCGATCACGGAAAGCTAAGCTGCGGTTGGGGCCTGGACAACGCTTGGATGGGAGGCCCAACAGGCGTAAAACCGGTGGCTGTGCTTCGTTAGCAGAGAGCAGTCGACATCAACCCAATACTTTAATGTGCTATGCTCCAAGGTGTATCTTAAAGTGAACGACACCGCACTGACCGGCATGAAGTATGTTCAAATAACCCCCCCACCCCCCGCCATGGCCTGCACGATGTGAGGCAGAGGCCCTCATCCAGCAGCGGATTGACGGCAGGACACCGAGGCTTACACACGAACATGCAGACGACCAGCTAAAGTCACATTAAGGCCAATGCATTTGAAAAAAACAACGGTTACGTCAACGCGGAAAAGACACGCCGTGCAGCCAGGGCCGTATGATCCAACAGGCCGCAGTACGCACTGTGCCTAGGGCCTACGAAACACTAAAAGGGCCTCCAAAAACATGTGACCATGTTTTTTTAAATGTTGTATATGTATGATAAAACATTTCACCAAAATATCTTCTTGGATAAGTACATTTATATAGCAACAAGGATAGGCACACTGTACATACAAAGAAGGCAGAGTCATGTCAATGTGTAACATCTTCAAATTGTGTTTTTCGCCCAATCGAGCGAGTGACAGTGGTAGTAGTAACATGGGGCAGCAGAACCGACTCTAGGAAGTTATCGCCGAAGGCCTACGAAGGTGCCTTGGGCCCACAAGAACATTAATAGGGGCCTTTCGTGCAACCCAGGCAGCAAACAGGAGCCCTGAGTGCGAGGAAGGAGGCGACAATGCCACAGGGGAGGTGCGGGATGATGGCAAAGGGTTATCGACGAGAGGAAAACCGGGCAGAAGCTGCTACACACTCGCACATTCCGCAGAGTGGCGACTAAAGATTTCGTTTTAATTACGTTGCCCCGTCGTATTTTAATCTCGGGGGTCACCACGTTGGGTCAGCGGCCCCCATCCCCACCCCGGCCCCGCTCCTCCGGCCCTTCTGACGTCTGCCGCGTTTGGGGTTTGGGGCAACAACGGCACGGACAAAAATAAATCCACGCGCACATTTGTCGCGCAACATTAAACACCTCGCCTGCCTAATGGCACGCAATAATTACGCCCGTGCCCCCCCCCCGACCCCCTTCAAGGTGACGCCAAAAAAATTAGCCCCAAGGCCTCCCCCGGCCCCCATTCATCGCCCTGACTCGGAGAACCATGGCAGACGGCGGCGTGAAAATCTTCACGGAGCCCTTCGAAGAGCAATTAGCTCACTGAAAGTGGCGATTATTTTATTATGTTTTATTTTTATTATTTTATTATTTCCCTTCTACGTGACTTTACCGAAAGAACCAAGAAGATGAATCCCTGCAGTCACGAAAGCTTTAAATCGAAAGATTCTTGTCTTGTTATTTTTCAGCACAACATCAAATACACCCCGACGGACACGCATATTTCTGCCCCGATCCAATTGTGCGCCCTCCTCCACCCCAGCGCAGTATCTGTGTCCACGGGCGTAGCTGTCACGAGGAGCCAGACAGGTCGTCGTTCCGCAGGACCGCGTGGGATACGGTGACGCATTTGGGAGTGCATTCAGCAGTGGACAGATAACGGCCGACGATGTTAAATAACGTATCGATGTGTTCTGCTGTGATATTTCACATTTTCCAGAATTTAGAGAGAATATTTCGTACAAGTGATGCCGATCAAGGCGGACGCTGCACGATGGCCTATTGTGGCACTAACCGTACTACGCCTTAAACCCACCGCAGCTGATGTACTCGTGGATTGACATTTTTGTTTCAGTGGAAAATAATATATAACCTTTAGAGTCGTCAACAAAAACGCTGCCTTGCGTTCAGTAATTACATTTTCCGCAGGAAAAAAACAGGGAAGCAATAAGAAATACTTTTCTCCGTTCACCGTTCACATAATTGGGAGCATTTGTTGTGTGCCACGTTTAGGAACATTTACGTGCAATAATGAAAAGCGATTTCTTGATTTCCTCCTCGCCATCAATTACCATGTTAGCACCGTCGCAACTGAAATCACATAATTACGGTATCTCCATAAACATCACCACCCTAATGAGGCAAGCATCACAATTCTAACGAGGGTAGCATCACCATTCTAACGAGGGTGGCATCACCATCCTAACGAGAGTGGCATCACCATCCTAACGAGGGTGGCATCACCATCCTAACGAGGGTAGCATCACCATCCTAACGAGGGTGGCATCACCATCCTAACGAGGGTGGCATCACCATCCTAACGAGGGTGGCATCACCATCCTAACGAGAGTGGCATCACCATCCTAACGAGGGTGGCATCACCATCCTAACGAGGGTAGCATCACCATTCTAACGAGGGTGGCATCGCCATCCTAACGAGAGTGGCATCACCATCCTAACGAGAGTGGCATTACCATCCTAACGAGGGTGGCATCACCATCCTAACGAGGGTAGCATCACCATCCTAACGAGGCTAGCTGAAGCCGAAACACCGTGGTCTTAATCTGGATTTACTCCATTGGATTCGGTAAGAGCAGCAGCGTCGTCATCATCATTGCACTTTCTCAACCCATTTTTTTAATGGAAAAGCTGATCCGCAAGAAAGTACATTTGCAACGTCGTGATCATTTATCATTATTATCATCTTTACCAAAATAACCAAAGAGTTTTAAGTACATTTGAACGTAAACCCTGAAGCTGCCCACATTTTTCCGGAGCCTGCCACCACAGTGGGGTCATTGTTTTGTTGCTGGCCTGAGCCTTCAGGTACAATTATAATTATCAGAGTTAATTTAATGATTTACAGGTCTCCCAAGCATATTTGCATAGAATCTATTAGCGGAGGCTGGCAAAGCGCCCTTTCGAAGCTAAGAGGATTATGCCAATCAGTTATCGAGACAAGCTGGCCTGACGCCAACAAGGGGGAGAGTTATTGGCTCCGAGTCGGGTTTGCCGCAGGGCAATATAAATTGGCTGACGAGCTTTCAGCAATAGAAGTTTGAGATGAATCTCACAGCCCCCCTTGTCAAATCGAGGGCAGTGACTCAAAAGGCGATTTGTTACGCGACATCTCCCCGTGCGCTTTCTGGTTGTGCCGCGTGCAGTTTACCGCTTCGCTACAAACCCGCCGTGAGCTCCTCCGTACGACAGCGACGGCCTACAGGAACTGAATTTCAGTTTTCCGGAGAAAACTCTCGGGGCACGCGGAGGGAAACATGGAGACATTATTGTTGCAAGGCAGCACCACGGCACGGCCGGCATGCAGCCCGAACACACACATCGCAGAGACGTGCGATGCGAGTTTTGCATCGAGAAGAGCACGCCTATTCTTGGTTCTATCGGTAAAGTCACGTTGAAGGGAAATAATAAAAAAATAAAAAAAATGTCGTACTGTCGCACTCACGTGAATAACAGCTTCATGGATGTTGCACGGTCGTTTTAACTCAATCCTCCAATTTTCCCCCTGTGACATAGATTAACCGTTTCCCCAGGGGTGGCAGTGGACGGGGGGATGGTTTTGCCCCGATGTCCTGGAGGCACAGATAACTACATTTGGCAGCGGCTTGCCTGCTTCCCCGTGCCGGGCGCTTGTTTAGGAGCTGAAGAGTTACATTCCTAATTCGGTTGACAATACTTCACGCAGAACAAATAGGCCGCTGTATCTTAATTATTGTGATTACCCAACCACGCGCCATATCGCAAGGACACACACTGGGCGAGATGCGTATAATATAACACAACCGCAAAAAACTACGTAGCAGTGTCCTGTTAGTTATTTCGCCAAAAAGTTTCTCTACCCGAGGCTGATAAAACAACGGACAGCTGGTGAAGTTAACACGGTGGGGGGGGGGGGCAGAAAGCACGCTAAGAAAAAAACAAACAGCCTGGGTAGGTGGGCTGGAAGAGATGCATATGAACTGACAACTATCACATACAGCAGTCGCGTGAACATCCATGCGGCGGGGGAAGTCTCGAGCATTTAATAATAGGGCTTTTCCCCTTCTTCTTTGTTCTTTCGGTAAAGTCACGTAGAAGGTCCTTCTACGTGACTTTACCGAAAGAACCAAGAAGATGAATCCCTGCAGTCACGAAAGCTTCAAATCGAAAAATATTTTTTCCCATTTTTTCTGGCAACAAAACTGAAACCTTTTTACAAGGATTCATGTCTGCATTAACCACAATTCTTGCAGTCAAAATGCAAAAAAAACACACTATGATAATATGTGCATTGTCCTTGAAACTGAATGGTCCACACCAGAGACAGCTTTCTTTTGAGCCTCGTCTCAATTGGTGCTAGACCAGATGACACCAAAATGTGTACAGCACAAAGACAATGCCACTATCAAAGTAATGAGGGCTCGTGGTGACCAACCATCTACATCATTAGACCTCCTTTGCCAGTACCAAAAAATTATAATAGGGGTTTTTCCCCTTTTTTTCTGGCAACAAAACCGAAACCTATTATTACATGTTTCAGTTTATTATTGAATTATTATATTTTGGTACTGGCAAAGGAGGTCTCGGGCATTTGGCGACCATATCTCTCTTGGATGTGACTCACAGGGTTGTGCCACGTCTAGAAGAAATCTCCGAGAGAGTGGCAGCGAAACGTTGGACACCGCCGCGCCGAACAACGCGCGCTACACGCCCGCGATGCAACCCAAACAACGCGCGGACGGAGCGACGCAGGGCGGCAGAACGGCGAAAACCCGCGCAGCAGATTTGAGCGACTGGCTGGGGACAGCGCCGCAGACTTCAAAATGCAACCTCAGACAGAGGATTTAAAAAAAAAGAAAATCCACGTTCGTAATGATACACAGGAGGGAATAATTATCAGACGTTTTAGAATACGCTGTGACAATGTGCACGGTACGAACTTCACCCATTGCCATCCCAAGTGTGGATACAAAAAAAAAAGCCAGTGCGTCCGAGTACATCCGATAACGTGGCTACTTTACGAGCATTTTCATCCCTCATCAAGAAAGCAGGAAAACGTGATATAGGTGCAAATTATAGTCCTAAATGATTGACACGCTCTGCCCAAGTAAACAGGTACTCCATTATTACACTAATGATTGCACACAAGTGTGTGAAATGTACATCCGGAATTGCGGAATTTCCCTGGTGTAAAAACGTAGAAATCTACTGGACTATTTTTGGCTTCTGAGTGCAGAGCCCATAACATATATTACTGCCATTATTCTTTAACAAATACAGTAAAACCTTGGATTGCGAGCATAATTCGTTCCGGAAACGTGTTTGTAATCCAAAGCACTCGTGTATCAGTTGTGATCACGTGACGCTCGGCAGACGAAGCGTATATACGCGCTACTCGTAGTGCAAGACCTCGCTCGTTTATCAAATTAATATTTATTTAAAAATTTGCTCGTCTTGCAAAACACTCGCAGACCAAGTTACTCGCAATCTAAGGTTTTACTGTAATGCCCAATGAGAAAAAGAATATGTGTATATATAAGGAGTTAACATCGCAAGCAATGCCCCTTCATACTCGGAGTGGTGGTTATACCCTGCAGATCAAAGTTAAAGACGGCACCAAACTTTACCGCTCACAGTATCGCACATCGGGCAAGTAAAAAATGTTGAAAACCGATTAAGAATAAGTCGCGCACACGCCGTGGATTAAGTAATGATTCCCAACATGCTCTTTTCAGTGTTCAGATACATTTAATTAGCAGAATAGAAGCTGGCGGCAGAGCCGTCAGGGCGGGAAAAAAAAACCACGCTTTCATAATTGAAAATACGCAGAAGACATGGAACATTTTGGCAATGTTGGTCCAACGGTTCCAACCAAATGCCAACATTAGCCGAATGTTGTTGCCATGTTTACTCAGTAGTCCTTCTTTGTCTGATTTGTCTTTGGCAACCCTTCGATCAATTTGTGCAGTTTTTTTATACGACAGGGTGAGTCCAAAATAGCAACACAACCTTTATTTTTTTCACAAAAGTTTAACTCGTAATGGAATTGTCCTTTAGCGCTCGAGTCACCGAGGCCCCCTTCCGCTACAGGTGGACAGACGCATTGACGGACGAGCAAACGCATTCGCCGCCTTCAACCCTTCTTTGGAAAGCGTTCACGAAAACACGCTGCATGCCCAAAGCGATCGATCCATAACTCCATTAATTCTTAATCACCGGCGGCAGCGGCGGCGGCGGGTGGTGGCGCCGACGCCGGCAGCAAACGGGGCGCAGGTTAAATTGAAGCCTCACCTTCCTCGACGTCGTTCCGGGCGGCCGCCTCCAGGAGGGTGACGCTGGGCGTGAAGCGCAGGCCGAGCTGCTGCCCTCCGTCCCTGCCCTTTTTGCCGCCCTTCTTCGCCTTCTTGGCCGAGCCGCCGGACTTTTTCTTGGTGCCCTTGCTCTGCTCGTCCTTGTCGTACTGCATCCAGCGCCGCACCTGGTGGACCCTCTCGCGCTGTGCGGCGCGCGCTCTCTCCTGCCCCGAGCCGCGTGGCATCGCAGCTGCAGCCTCCCCAACCTCGCTTGCCGAAATCATGGCTTTATACGAGGGGCGTTTTTTTTTCTCGTGCGTTCAAATCCCCGCCTCGAAATTCAACTCCGCCTCCCCCCGTGGAGTTTTTTTTTTCGAATTCTTCTTCTTTCGTCGCTCTTTACGTCACCCACTCCCCCGGTTGCTGGTCGCCGTCGCCGTCGCCGGTACGGTTCGTTAACGTCGCGCGGTTTTTGTTGTCGCTGCTGTGATTATTGTATGCGTCCTTGTGCCAGGATTCTTGCTTTGGCTGTCATTGTTCGAACAGAGCTGGGCACTGCGCCCACATCCCACCATCCATAATCACCCTGTCCCCCCCACTCTTTGCGAACGTGCCCACCACAATGTAGCACTCAACTGCTGGAGTGCCCTATTCCCGTCGGCCTCCCCACTGCACCAAGCCCATCCAATTCAATAGCGAGGAGGAGAGAGAGAGAAAAAAATCACTGCTAGCCGGCGGCGATTCAATTAACCATTTACTAGCACGATGGGCTTTTGAACGGAACAACTATTTTTTTTATTTTAATGGATGGCAAATTGTTAACGATCCCTGGAGACTGTGAGCGACACGTTGCGTAGCTCTTAAAACGGGGCCGTTGTAAAATCTTTCAGAGGTGTGATGAGCCGCCCATGCGGTGCGACGGGTCACCGCACCAAGGCGCGTGACTGCAATCGTTTTTTTTATATATATGTAAAGGTGCAGCCCTGCAATTCCCTGCTGTGATGAAATCACATTCAATGCTAACTAAATGTGTGCATTGAATTGGCATGGGGGTGCTTTGGTTGTTTTCTTCTTGTTTTTCTTGTGGTTATTCTATCGTTGCGTTTTCAAAGCGGCGTCGTTCGTCACGTTCATCCTTTTTTTCCATTTGGGCGCGAAGAAAGCATTGATTAGCGCTCGCAGATAACGGTTCAAATTGCCACCTGTCTCTCCCGTGAGGAGACGCTTCACCCTTCGTCCAGAGGCACTGCTCCAATCACATCTGCAATAAACAGAGGCAGGGGCGTTAAACACAGACATGAGGCGAACTAAAGAAAAAAATTAACCGCATCACGTTTGCTGCAGGTCACCTATTCCGATGGTGCGTAAAAAAAGGTCAAAGGCGCAGCTCTGCAATTGCTTGGCCACACCACTGCTGGTGGAAGGCCCCTCTAATTTAGGACGCTCTAGCGAGCTCCTCTAGATCAGTGGTTCTTAACCTGGGGTGCACGCACCCCTTGGAGGGGCGAGATGCCCTTTCTGGGGGTGTGGGACACGGGCCAGATTGTTTTAGAAGGTAAATAACTGAAAACACAAATTGAGCGCGGGCACTCAAGTACAACTACTTTGTATCACAAAACCCCGATGTATTTATTCTAGATTTGAAGCTTTCGTGACTGCAAGGATTCATATTATTAGGTTTTTTCGGTAAAGTCACGTAGGTAAAAAATTTAAATTAATAAAAGTAAAATAAAAGTAAAATAAAAATCACGACGTTTCGATGTTTTTATTAACATTAAACACTTTTTAACGACTGAGACCCAAAGGCGTGCAAGGCTGCAGTAAAGTTCAAGGACCACTGCACTCGAGGCTATGTTGGACTCCTCTTCCACGCTGGCTTGGATTGCGAGCCACGTGCGCTCACCAACTCTGACACCGTGCCAGCGGTCCTATTCCAAGAGTGTTGAGAGTACGCGCGTGTACACGCACGTGCACGGCACTTTGTCACCGCAGCTCATTGAGGACCTCCACCAGTCACCGCGGGGGGGGGGGGCTATCTGACCACACTCCACCACACCGGTCAACGCGGTACAGTACAATAACTGATCTTGCAAGCAATGTCCCCTGCCGTCCACCACGCTGCCCAGCAGTCTATAACACTTGTCGTCCATCGAAAGCGCTGCCTCGGATCAACCCTGCTGAGACCTTACGAGATGAGGGCATTCATTCACTTGTGGCGGTGACATGGCCTAGTGGTGGAAGCGCATTTGTCACTTGTTTTTTGGGGCGTGCGATTAAAACCCCGCAGTCCACCCTTGTTAATAATCCATAATTTAAAAAAATGTGGATTAGGTAACGTGAATCTAAAATGTGTCGTTAAACCGCCACCACCCGACACAAGCGATTAGCAAGGTTTGTTACGTTACCAAAACGTGCCAATTAGTCACTACATTTCGATTTAAAGCTTTCGTGACTGCAGGGATTCATCTTCTTGGTTCTTTCGGTAAAGTCACGTAGATGGGAAATAATGAAAATAAAACATAATAAAATAATTCTCACGACGTTTCGGCCACAACGCAAGCAGCCGTCCTCAGGTGAAGAACAGGTCTGTCGGAAAGACTCATTCAGACGCTGTCTTTCCGACAGACCTGTTCTTCACCGGAGGACGGATGCTTGCGTTGTGGCCGAAACGTCGTGAGCATTATTTTATTATGTTTTATGTTTATTATTTTATTATTTCCCTTCTACGTGACTTTACCGAAAGAACCAAGAAGATGAATTAGTCACCAGTTCAGCACACTGGTGTGTTGGAAAGTAAACCAACACATTTACAATGGGTATCATGGTTTTAACCCTTCCTGCCAATAAAACAGGTGTTAAGATGTTCAAACACCAAATAAAATATATTTTGATAACGTTGAAGTGTTAGGCAGAACTAATTATGACTGGCCAAGATTAGTTAAGAGAATCAATTGAAATTGAGAAGAATTCAAATAATTTTCATCGCTGTGATAGCGATAAACGCAGCCTGGAAGCGTGTTATTAAGTAATACACAACACATATTGCAATTCCTTACAGGTGAGTCACATGCTAAGTGGCTGATTACTGATATGTTACATAATTGCATGTAAAGACAAAGACCCCCCGTATAGCCTTGACAGTTGGGGCAAGTGCTGATAGCGAGCACCTATGAAGGCCGGAACGGTACATGAGGGGGTGGGTGGCCAGCACCACGCCCGACCGCCTTTGTCTCCCCCCACCCCCACCTCCGCCTCTCATCTCGAATCCTGATTGGGTTCAACAGTGATGACGTCATCCTGCACTATTTAAAACCGGGAGCAGGTGGATGGCTTCACTATTCTGCCAAATCGCCAGAAGATGCTGGATGAAATGTTCAGCGAAACGTCGTACTACTCAAATTGTAAATGTTGCGGATCCACTATTCAACACACAGGTGCGCTAAAGTAGTGAACTATTTGTCTTTTGTCAACATGACACATTTTTTACTGATTAGCTGTGTCGGGTGGTGGAGGGTTGCGACACATTTATTAATAATGCGATCTAACCCAAAAAACTTTATTTATTAACGAGGGGGTGGGTGACAGCACCACGCCCGACCGCCTTTGTCTCCCTAGTGGCGATGTTCACACACCACAGCAGTCACTCGTTTGAGGCCGAGTCGACCTAGGGGAGGCCCAGGAGAGGTTGGAAATAATCGTCACCGGTGGTGGCCATGAACGGGAATCGACCTTGGGTCGCCAGGTTCGAAGCGCAGCGTGCTACCCACAACACTACAATGCGTTAGGCTTCCACGTGCGCGGGTCACGTGACAGATGTGACGTCACAGCTCACTTGCCATGCAAAAAATCTCTGCATTATTGAGCCCCCCCCCCACCAAAAAAAACGCTAAAGTGTATTTTTATAATTTGTGCATGGTGTACAGTCTGGAAAGTACCCACATGGCATATTTCAAGTTTGTTGCATGTCGGGAAGTACGCTAAACATTTTGAACAGACACACATAATCACAACTTTGCCTTTTATATATATGGAGGTAATACTGGTCGCGAAAGCCTACGTGTTAAACCAAATATAAACCTTCTGCAAGGAATCATGTCCGCATTAACCACATACTTGTGGTGAACATGCAAATAAATATGCTCTGATAATATCTGCATTGTCTTTGAGCCTGATTGTCTTTGAGCCTGATTGGCTTTGACACTTATTGGCTAAAGAAGGCTCTCTCTTCGTGTAGGCCAATCGGTTTCAACGACAATGCATATTTTATCAGAGCATGTTTTTTTGGCATGCTCACAGGTATGACTCGATTCCTTGCAAAATGTTTCTATTTGGTGGATGATTATCTGAACTCCTCCTGTTTTATGGCCAGAGAGGGTAAAATCTGTTGTTATTTTTCATATTTACAATCCGAGTACGATGTGGCGTGTTAAACTCGCCCTCGTTCATACCGCCGGATTGAATTGAGAACCATAAAATAAACACACGCCATCTGCTGCACGCTGGACCATTAAAGACCGCGTGATTTTGTTCGGGGAAGAGTTGGTTAATTGCGTGCCGGCATCGCGGTCCAAATTTTTTTTAAAAAGTGTAATCGTGTATAACGGGAATGGGGAAAACACGCAGCGATTGTCGCCCCGTAGCGCAATAACTTGGCAGGACGGCCCCTGGCAAGAAGTCTTGCGACTCGGCGAGAGCTTTCCTGGGGGGTAAGCGAGTGGCAATCGATAAATAACTCGTATTCTGGGTGATATGGTCACGGGGCATTCATAGTGTTGTACACCAACGAAACACCGAGGCATCGCTGCAATGCCCGAGTGTTAACTGCATCTCCATTGCTCCGGAGCTGTTTACGCCCGAGGTCTTTCTGTTCCTCCATTTGTTACTCACGTGCCCGCCCGAGCACGCTTATCCGCAGCCGTTATTGCAACGCAGTCATAATCCTGCACTGCGCCGACTATAATACAAAAAAAACATAAAACAGCAATTGTCCGCAGTTGAACGCGTCTGACAAGAGCTCCGGGGCCATGAGGCACTCAGCCTTCAAAGCCACAGCTGCGCAAGATACGAACAACAACAACAACAACAAATCCGTCACAAGATAACAGGGGCGGCGTGGTGGCACAGCGGTTAGTGCTGCACTGCAACTAAGTGAATTTAGTCGATCCAGTTCAAGCAGGCGAGAAGCTCAAGGGGCGAGAGGATGGTCTCAATTGGATGCAAGAGCAACCTGGGGCAATAGTCTGCCACAGAGGTCGCAAACGGGTTTTGATTCCTTACCCCCCGTACCCGTACCCGCACCCGCACCCGTACTCGTACCCGGCCGTACCCGTACCCGCACCCGTAACCGTACCCGGCCGTACCCGTACCCGCACCCGTACCCGCTCGTATCCGTACCCGTACCCGGCCGTACCCGTACCCGGCCGTACCCGGCCGTACCCGTACCCAGCCACACCCGTACCCGGCCGTACCCGTACCCGGCCGTACCCGTACCCGCCCGTACCCGGCCGTACCCGTACCCTACCCGTACCCAGCCGGGTACAGGTAGGGTGCGGGTATCGGGTACCCGGCCCGGCCGGGTAGGGTAGGGTACGGGTATCGGGTACCTGATTGCGACCTCTGGGATGAAGCCATGTTGCAGGCGCGGGTGGGTTGATTCTAGGAACTTGAATTGTGAGAAGAGACAAGACGTTGGGAATTGAGTGACAAACGGTTACTCACCGGTGACTCACGGCCTACCCGTACCCGTACCCGGCCGCACCAGGGTCGCAAACGGGTACCCGTACCCAGCCGGGTACGGGTAGCCGGGTATCGGGTAGGGTACGGGTATCGGGTACCCGGTTACGACCTCTGGTCTGCCGCTGCTGTGTGTGTAACCCCAATTCGGTAAAAAATAACTTTATTTAGCAAATTTGTACCCCGACGCCGTCACACGATAGCTGCCCCCACTCTGGCGAATGACGTGGGGGGCGACCTTTAACCTTTAATGTCCGTTGCGAGCGGAGCAGGCGGCGGTGTTCTCGCAGCGTTCATGGTCATCGCACGAAGCGGCGACGATCATTTGGGCGACAATCTTTGACCCCGGCGATGAACCGGCCCGCAGCTAACAAGAGGCGATGAGCCGTAACAAAAATAGGTGACGGGAGACATCCGATCTCGTCCGGAGGATTCTTCCCCCTTCACGAGTCCGCGTCTGCGCGATAGGCGTCGTATTAACCGCTCGTCGACTTTGTTATTTAATATTCGCCACAACGACGCCAACGATTTACACGTTGACGATACTTTTGAACTGAACGAGGGCCAGTATCTTAAGGAGAGAGTCGTTGCCGATAAACATCTGGGCGTTCACCGCCATTGATTCAAGCAAGCCTGACTCTGCTGATGAGACACTACGTCAGATCCAGTCCAGAGTTTGCTTGTACCGTACCGAATCAATGCTGCCGAAATGATTTCACGCCCCCACAAGGCCTTTAGGGCAATGGGTTGTGCAAGAAATACTTCACATTCTACATGTAGAGACAGATTGTATGGAGGTGGCATTCTTGCCTGCTTGTGTTTTTTGCACTGACGAGCAGGCTGAACTATTTTCAAGCAACCTCCACGGCCAACAGTGAGGAGGGGGGGCGGGGGGAGGGATTTCATCCAGCAGTGGACTGACAATCTCAAGTGTTTTGAAAATTAAGTGGGCTCGTCAGGACACGCCGCTCCAAGGGATGATGGCCACGGATGAAGATTAACGACAGAGTGGCAGCAGCCAAGGAATGGAACGCGTCAGAGAAGAAGCCTATCGAGGAGATGGAGCGACTAAATCAGCTCATATGCGGGTGCCAGATGGATTATTACATCGGCGGGAGATGTTGGCATCTTTGAAAGGCCTTTATTCAGCAGTGGATTGATCATGGCTGATGATGATGACGAACCATTATAAAAAAATTTAAGTAGAGTAATTGGAAAGAACAGCATCAATGACCCAACACTTATTTCCTCGGGATCTATTATCCCCTCTGGATGACTTAGCAGGGTGTCAGGGGAGCTAAGGGGGGGTCCGCACACATGAGGCGTCATGGGGTGTGATAATGCAAGAGGGGACACACCTTTGATGAAGGGGGCCCTCAATCTAAACAAGCCTCCATGCTCTCAGTGGACATACTCTTAGTTCTTTCGGTAAAGTCACGTGACTTTACCGAAAGAACTAAGGGTATGAATCCTTGCAGTCACGAAAGCTTCAAATCTAGAACTCTCAGTGGACCCCCGTCCAGTGTCAGCACCAAAATAGACGTGGTCACGAATCGACGCATAGAAAGCGCCAAACATCAGAGCGGCGCACGGCGCTGACGACGGAATAATTCGGCCCGGGCAAACGCTTTCCCCTAATTGGAGAAACGCGAAGCGCAACCGTCCACCACATTTATAATGAGAGAAGTTAACCCCCCACACCCCCCTCCCTCCCCTGGCCATAATCCCTTAAGATATCCAACGCACAGTACACAATGCTTAATAAGGGGAATGAATGTGCAGCCCAGTAATTGTTTGATCGGCGCCACTGCCGACGGAAGGGCTTCCGATAGAAGGGTAGCTTTAACCTCAACACACACGCAGAGATTATTTTTGTCCGACGTTTCAATGCTGGCCAGATATCATGGAAGAGGTGGGGGGGGGGGTATCCCGACTTTATCTCACAACAGTCTCCGAAGAAGAGAAAGAAAAAGATGACGGAGAGTAAGACGCACCTCGGCCTTATTGGCCGGTGTCAATAAAGTCATGCATATATTGTCACGAGAACACACACACGCATTGACTGGATTATATGACGCAACCCCAAAATTGTATTTAAAATACATGGGGGGGGGGGGGAAGGTGCAATTTTCTCACCGGCCCTTACAAGCGGTTGATATACGACATACAAAACGCTTACAATTTTGTCTTTCGCTCAACAATGCACTGGCAAATGCGTGAACATAACGCAACAGGAAAACAAGAAGTCGGGCACTTCTTGTGTTCCTGTTTCGTTATGAGACACCACAACGAACCTTTCTCGTTGTATCGCTTTGGTTCAATGTGCTGCGCCACTAAATGGATGGAGTCTGCGTGGCAATCAATTAAGAATGAAAGCCATTTACCAAGATTGCATTCCCCCCGCCCCCCGACTTTAAGGTGACTCAAGAAATAAAATGGGAAACTCTCATTTTTCATGGTCACCGGAAGGGCTAGAGTAAACGCACGTACATTAAGTTATTCCAAGGGCCAGCGTCACAGCGGCGGTGTTTATTTTTCGGGAAGATTTATGCAACTGCTTGTAAGGATCTCTGAATTCAGGGTTTTGTTTACTTGAGGTTGCAAACGAATATCGAGCCTGGAGCGCCAACATCAACAGGAGATGTGGCCGCAGCGTGATGTTTAGCACGCTGGACTTGCAATGTACAAGTCACCGGTTTAATCCAATCTCCCAGCATGGCAGGATAAACAACGTGCACGGTTTTTTTTCTTTAAACCTACCCCCCCCCCTCTCTCTGCCTCTGTCCATGCAGGAGTATAAACGAGTATATCAGTTGGTCGATTTATAGGTTTTGTGTGATGGAGTCTGGATAGTCTTCCAAGACGTCTGGCCAACGTTGACGAGAAGGCAATAATGCCCTCTGTATTTTATAGTGGAGGACCTTCACAACCATCAACGGCACGAGGTAGCAAATGCTGAAACTAACCTTTCAGCTTTTTTTTTTAAACCACATCCATATGCAACTTTCCATTTGAAAAAAAAAACAAGTCGCTAACTAAAAACGACAAAGCCACAAATTCGCTTCGGATTATCTTTTTCAGGCGAGAGAATGAATCAAGGCAATACAATTATCGCGGGCTGCGTCGATCGCTTAGACGCGCATTAACAACACTGGATGAGAAAAACCCCCCCCCCCCCAGATAATCCATCTGATTCATGAAAAGGTCTCGGAGTGCCTCTGATAAAATGGAAATAACGAGCGCAATCTCTCATGCGGATTCATCAATCAAAAGAAAAGCCGTTCGCACCGAAGCGGCTGCTGCTGCGGCTGCTGCTGCCGTTACCGCCACCGCCAAGCGCTGCCACGACGGAGGGGAGCGGACGGATGAAAAGTTGAGCGGAGCGGCCGCCGGAATTGGGAGACTCGGAGAAATGACCGCATGCCACAAACGGACCGCTCGCTCATCTACCCCCGCACCCCCCCCCCCCACGAGCAGACCGCCACCGCCGCTTCCTCACAGAGGAGGGCAATCCAGCGCACGAGGTTCAAAAGTGACGATGTGTGCCCGAGGCTAAAAACATTATACGATTTATAGATATCGCTGTAAAGGTAGCAAAAAGTTAAGGTGCGGCACTGCACGACGCTGCACCTCCGCACCTCCGATTGGCACGGTTGGCTACGTACGGTGCGAAAGGAGTTCAACATATGTACATATACATGCACGGCGAAAGGGGCCTGAGCACTGGAGGGTAAATTATCCCACTGGTCACACGTCTTGGAAGAGGTGCGGGTACCCACACTTTACCCCACCACGCGCCACCTTCCGATCGACAGACTGCTCTGTACCCATTTATACTGCGGGGTGGACAGAGGCGGGGGGGCATTTAAGGAAACTTGACCGCTGTTTTAGCTGCCGCATCGAGAGAACGAACCAGTGACCACCTCTGGATTGATAGCTCATTGTTACTAACCATTAATTATACAATGGCAGCATTCCATATTCGGCTGGCATTAGGAGAGTTGAAATTTGGAAACCAGCGTTAAGGTGGGGGGCATGAGACCTGCAGTTTGGGAAACAATGGAAATAAAAGGGTCACAACACAGGTGGTTCGAATCGATTTGGGATGACACCAAGCTCTAGAAAGTCGCGATTGAACAGAACCAAACTGCTGACGGTACCATTATACATCAGTCGCAAAGTTGTACGGATAAATCCACGGCGGTGCGTGAACACCGCCAGGAGTTTACACTACGAGACCTCCTTTACCAGTGGCAAAATATGCGCCTTTTGGCGTCATCTGGTCCAACACCAATGGAGACTAGGCTCTAAGAAAAGCTGTCTCGGGTGTGGACCAATCAACTTCAAGGACAGTGCATATCATTATCAGGGTTGTTTCTTTTTGTTTGCATTTTGACTGCTTGTGTTGTGGTTATTGCAAACATGATGCCTTGTTGTATAAAGGTGTCAGTTTTTGTACCAGTTGAAAGGGTAAAAACCTATCACCGCCAGGAGCCTTGATCTTTTGTTGTGTAGCACTGGGCTGATCACATTCACGCATTTAGCGAGGACCCACAGGGAATTTGGGATAACCCCTCCAAGTGTTACCGGCGGTTCTCTCCGAATCAACAGCCGGTAATAAAACACGAGCGTGCGCGAATCGCAGTTATGCGTGACGAAGAGTAACTCTGCCCGAGCCTTGGCCAAGAAATTCAGGAAAGCTTTTCTCATCCGTGACCCTATTATCTGGGTGGGGAATATTTAATCAATTTTTATTTTACCAGGTAAGGCCCACTGACCTATAAAGCTATTTTTTTAGAGACGATCCGACCACAAATGATGACTTCAATGAAGTGGCTTTTGATGGCTCACTAAAGTGGCAAATTTATAGCAGCAGCCAAATACAGTACTCTAAACGCACGTTGATTCTAAATGTGGAGAAAAAAAAATCAGAGGACCTGGAGAAAAATCCACGCGACCACAGGGAGAACGTGCAAACTCCAAATATACAGCAGCAGGCGTCAGGGGTGGGGGTCCAACCCACGACCTCCTGCACACCAGGCGAGGTAGTTAACATCTCGCCAACATGGCGCCCCCAAAGTTGGGAGTTATTAAATCTTCGCGCTATTATTATTATCCACAGACCTTCTCGTCATTTTTCCCATCCCCTAACAGCGTAGGCCAGACATCACTCACTGTGGCCATATGAGGCCTGCCACCTTAAAATGGCCACACAAAACGATGTTTATCCGTCACTGCAAGCGAGGATGTAATGCTAGCGCGTGCATTTTCGCAGCCAATATTATAATTCATGACGGGTTTTTGGGTCAGGCCACGTGATGATCTCACCAGCTCTGTGTCATTGGGAATCCTCGACCACCAGACAAAACCTCACGACTTAATTTCCACGTGTACAAGTGTTTAATGCGCCAATGTAATTTTCTGTTAATAATCCGGGAAAGTCGGAACAACCTGATTCTGTATTGTTACTCTTGCTTGTATAGATCGGGTCCAGATGATGTTTGACATACTGAAATTGTAGCTTAAACGTCATTCGTATGCTAAAGGTGGTTGTCAGGATTGCTCTTAGGCTGAAAGAATAATAACTGGCGCATCATTAAGCGCTTGGAAACGTGAAACTTAAAATTGTTTAGCTCGGCCCGAGAGGGGGCCGAGGGTTCTAAATGGCACACATTTGGTCAGAACATTACGGGGCCCAACCCAAAAATAAGTTCTGAATCATCTGATCGAGTACTCGAGAGGAATATTGTTGACCTGACAACAACGCGTGTCTAATTTTAGCACGCTCGATCACCGCCGTCGAAGTTAAAGGTGAGCCGTCATTATTTTTTGTGTCATTATTTTGATGACGATAAAGTTGCGTGCTCGTGCGTGGTCCGCCCAATGGTGTCCTACATTCATATTTGGCTCTCAGTAGGTAAAACGTTTCCCCACCACCAGTGCTGGATTAAGCTAGGAGCGGGGCCTGTAGCATATGTTATAAAGGGGCCCTAAATAAAATAAAAAAAAAACATTAAAAGCATACATTTTTAACTTGTATAGTAAAGTTGGTGCATGAAGTCGGCACACGAGGTTGCTGTAGTTCTGCGATCTCACACTAACATGCTAATTTCTCTCACATTAACATAGCCACCTCCGCGCGCTCGTTGTGGAGGTCGCTCCCCGATCTTACACCAACATGCTAATTTCTCACATTAACATCAATAGCCCCGCCAACTTCGTTTATGACCCTTGGGCTACACACATTTCAAACCTTTAAAACAGTCTGCCTCAGCAGCTTTCCTCTCTTTGTTTTCCTCCTGATGACGATTGCTTGCGTTGCGACCGAAACGTCGTAGTTATTTTTGTCATTTTCTTTGAACCCATCTACGTGACTTTAACCGAAAGACCCAAAGAATATGAATTCCTGCAGTCACGAAAGCTTCAAGTCAAGATTCATTGTCCATTTGTGTTTCTCTCCTTGTGATGGGACCTTGCAGGATGAACGCTGAGATTTATAAGAGGCACGGGGTGACCAAATCAGGTCTAAATTGGTCTTTAATGAGGTCGGGGCACTGATAAGGGGTTGACAGCTCTGCTGTAGGGACGGGCTCTCTGTCTCTGGCCTGTGGCGAAGCTCACGGGTCTCACAACCCGAAACCCAAAACCAACACGACGCGTTTCCACGGAGGACTTCGCGAGGCACCGGCGTTTCTGCACTAAATGTGTCACGATGCAATCTCGATTCGAAGCTTTCGTGACTGCAGGAATTCCATACTCTTTGGTTCTTTCGGTAAAGTCACGTGGGTAGAAAAATAAAATAAATCACGACGTTTCGATTGCAACACAAGCAATCGTCATCAGGTGGGAAAGCGTGACGAAGGACGCTTGCTTGTGTGTGTGCGCCCGAAACGTCGTGATTGATTCTATTTGATACCTACGTGACTTTACCGAAAGAACCAAAGGTTATTATGATGCAATTGTTGTTGGGAGGCAAGTCCCAGCGAACTCCAACCCTGCCTGGCGGACAGGTCGTTCCGACTTCACTCTGGCGATCGCCCCCCGGTCTGAAACGTCGGTACAGCACAACGGCCACGACAGACGGATGGATAACCCTTCAACGTCTCGCGCCAAGGGGCCGTCCATAAATGACGTCACGCGGACGATTTTTGAACCCCCCTCCCCCGTCACACGGCGTCACAAAAAGTCAGACCCCCACCCCCCTCAGATATGACGTCACAAAGCTCTGCCCCCCCCACCCCCCAAAACCATATTTCTATTTTGAAAATAAAACACGCTTCAAATCGCTTTAAACTATTGTTATTGTAGTGCGTTCTTAATGTGGCGCTGCACTCTGATGTCGTAGGAGTGTTGTTATGACAATTAGTGTTGTTATAACAATTCAATATTTATTTAAAGTTGCGCATTTTGATGTGACGTCACGGCTCGCGCAGTAACTTCCCAAGAACGCCGGCAACTTCATCGTGATCGAAACGCGTGCCCTGGGCGGGCAAGTCCCAAACAATGTCTGCTCGTATCGCCAATTGAACGCAGCGCTGGCGGATTTAAAGTGCCGAATGGCAACGCTACGCCACGCCCGGCCGCCTTTGTCTCCCCTCTGCGAACATCCCCGGTTACGTCACTCATTTGAGGCCGAGTCGACCTAGGGGCAGCCCCCGCCTCCCCCTCGGTCCGGGTATTCGCCCGTGAGCGGGGATCGAATTCAGGCGTTGGAGCTTCGCCGGCTTCGTCAGCGCAATGCGCTCACCAAAGCGCCACCACTCACTCGTTCACTCACTTACCCCCACACCAAAGACAAAGATCCCCCGTGTAGCCTGTGACAGACTGTTGGGGCAAGTGCTGTAAGCGAGCAGCGCCTATGAAGGCCGGCACGGCACACGAGGGGGGTGGGGTGGCCAGAAACCACGCCCGGCCGCCTTTGTCTCCCTCGTCGCGACGTTGACTAGACATCGTACCAGGTACTCATTTGAGGCTGAGTCGACCTAGTGGAGGCCCAGGACCGGTTCAGATAATCGTCACTGGTGTTGGTCGTGAGCGGGAATCGAACCCGGGTCGCAGGGTTCGTAGCGCGGCGTAGCGCTAACCACTGCGCCACCGCTCCCCACTACCATCACCACTGCTGCACCACCACCACTTCTTTCACCACCAACCACCACCTTTCCCCAACCATCACTACCGCTTCCCCACCGCCATCACGACCACCGAAACTTCAATCGAAACACAAAAAGTTTCAGTTGGCAGGCGAGTCTTCAACAGAGCCAGCCAGGCAAGCCTTTGCTTGCTCAACAAACCACATCAGTCTGCGATCTCACAACAGCACCGAAGCAATGCTCATACTGTACTGTATCGTTCACACACACACGCGCGCGCTGTACCACCACCAGCAGCAGCAACAACAACAGCAGCAGCAGCTCACCTTATTGTTTTCTGGTTAAGATCCAAGTTTCCAAATTGTTCTCCGTCACTGAACAGCTGAACGGGGACGCCCCAACACACAACGACACACCTTGAAGCTCACACACAAGACACAAAGCACATCTACACACACACTCTCTCTCTCCTGTGCGGTGTGTGTAAAAGTGCGTTAAACAGTTGTAAGAATGAGATCACTCATTGCCACGCCTTCAGCACGGGAATGAGTAGGCCTGGCCTGCTGCCTCAAATGTCCGGAAAAGAACGCTCGAATGGGGTGGAGAATTGTGAATATTTACATAGTTGGGTTTTGAGTTTCCACCCAGTCACCACTCAATCACCCACCCCTCACCCATCCACTCATCACTCATTCACCCACTCACCACTCATCCACTCACCCACTCACCACTCACCCACTCACCCACTCACCACTCATCCACCCACCCAACCACTGAACACTCATCCACCCACTCACCACTCATCCACCCACCCACTCATCCACCCACCCACTCACCACTTATCCACCCACTCACCACTCATCCACCCACTCACCACTCATCCACCCACTCACCACTCATCCACCCACTCACCACTCATCCACCCACCCACTCATCCACCCACCCACTCACCACTCATCCACCCACTCACCACTCATCCACCCACCCACTCATCCACCCACTCACCACTCATCCACTCACCCAGCCACTCACCACTCATCCACCCACTCACCACTCATCCACTCACCCACCCACTCACCACTCATCCAACCCACTCACCATTCATCCACCCATGCACCCCATCCACTCACCACTCACCCACCCACTCACCACTCATCCACCCACCCAACCACTGAACACTCATCCACCCACTCACCACTCATCCACCCACCCACTCATCCACCCACCCACTCACCACTTATCCACCCACTCACCACTCATCCACCCACCCAGCCACTCACCACTTATCCACCCACCCAACCACTGACCACTCATCCACCCACTCACCACTCATCCACCCACCCACTCATCCACCCACCCACTCACCACTTATCCACCCACTCACCACTCATCCACCCGCCAACCCACTCACCACCACCCATGTCCCGCAGGCTTGTGGTGGAGCAGTGCCCTCTGGTGGAATCAAATACTCAGGCACCTCTCTCTGCGACGATATGTGCGGCTCGTGGCAATTCAGCAGCATTCGATTCATCAAAGCTGAGAATTCGTAACAAAACAGACAATACTCGTGTAGGACTGTCTCCTTCAAAGGGTAAATCTGTTTTTGTTCCACGTAAACAAAAGTTCGTCTGCTTATCTATGTTGTGACGTAGATATGCTCCACAATGACGTGAATCCTTGTTTCTTAAATGCAGCTCGATCACGTGGTTGATTGGCCTCTCATTATTAGCTGGTAACATCGATATCAATGTACGTACATGTGGTAAGACGTTCATAAAAATAATATAATTTCAAACTATACTTTTTATTTCACCAGGTGGCTATATATATACAGCTCTTTTTTAGAAGCGACTTGGCCACAAATGATAGCTCAACGAAGTGGCGCTTGATGTGCACATTTACAGCAGCCAAATACTCTAAGCGCACGCTTCTAAATGTGTGTGGGGGGGGGGGACATGCAAACTCAAAATATACAGCAGGAGGCAGTGGTCGGGATCGAACCCAACTCCTTCGGGGCCGTCCATAAATGACGTCACACGATTTTGGACAATTTTTTACCCCCCCCCCCCTTCGTCACACGCAGACCCCCCCCCCCTCAAATATGACGTCACAAAGCTCTGCCCACCCCCCCCCCAAAATAAAACATGCTTCAAATCGCTTTAAACTATTGTCATTGTCGTGCGTATTTAATGTGGCGCTGCACTCTGATGTTGCAGGAGAAAACATTTTTTTAAAAAGTATATTTAATTAAGTAGAACGTGTTGTCTATATTTATTTAAAGTTGCGCATTTTGATGTGACGTCACATTTCTCAACCCCCCTCCCATCGTCACACATCGTCACAAATGTCTGACCCCCCCACCCCTACTAGGTGCGTGACGTCATTTATGGACGGCCCCTTCATACCAGGCGATGGAGTTCACATCTCGTCATTGTGGCACCCTTAAAGTTGTCATACTTGCTTCAGGATGTGTGACTTGGCGGGTGACGTTTAATCCGGGGATGCAAATCACGTGGACATTCAGAGCGGGCACAACACTCTAACGTATGTTTGCCACATTTAGGGCCCTTTGTCATGGGGAGTTGAGCATTCGTAGCCACGTTGGTTAGTGTGGGTTGGTGAAGATGGAGGGCCCTAGACCGGTCCAGATAAGACCGCTGATGTTGGTTATAGTGGGGAACAAACTTGGGTTTCCAGATTCAAAGTGAAGGATGTTTGCCACTGCACCATCGCTTGCCCACAGATTGAAAAAATAATGATTCTCTATTTCTTAATGTCTGTCGTCATCTGGGTACTTTGTTTTCACTAGTTTTACAATTCAGTCTCTTATCATATATAATTATTGTTACATATTGCTCTCTAAAGCATTGCGTCTAAGCTTTACTTATCATCAATTTCCTTTTTGCATGCTCCCATTGTTTAAGAGAACATCCGCTATTGCCTTAGTGTTGTTCTCCGATTAACGTTGTAATCTTTCCCTCATTGTTTTACAGATGTCTGCTTTTTGTGATTACAGTATTCTCGTGAAAATACATTTTAATTCAGGGAAACTTAAGCAGCCACCCAAGCAGTCATGGACGAAGGTTCAGCCGGGTCGTGGTGGCGACGCACGCCACTAATCCAACCCTGTGGAGCGAGGGTTGGTAGATCTCACACATGTTGTGCCATACCCTGGCTTGCGACTAATGATCATATGTCCATTCTGTATGGGATAGAGTGTTGCTCCCTCGCATGCTCGGGTGTTCTCCAGGTGCTCCGGTCTCTTCCCACATGTATGCACACTCCACAATTGGCTGAACACATCTTAATATATAGAGAACTGCAGAGCAATTGTTGGCGCTAGCTCCTTATCTGGAAGCTTTATAGTTTGGTCTGTGGTTCCTATCCAGCGATTGTGAGATGCAATTTGCATGAGCCTCTTATAGCGTGCCTACAGGCACGGGCGTGCTTTGGTATTTAAAATTCCGTACTGATAAAATCCCTAAACACATTTCTTTTCATTAGAATGTTCCCCAATGTGTTTCGGCATTTTGCACAAAAATACACAATAACATCTCTCGACGCCAGACTTGAGTAAGCTGCAATTTCTGGCAAGCCATCGGGTTACCAGAAACAAACATTTAAAACTAACCCCGAAAAAACTCCAGCCGGAACACTGTTTGCACGCTAATGGAAGAGACAACCTGTAACTGTTTAGTACAAGGACATGTAACAATTCACAGAACAATGTTGAAAATTTCGTAATTCATTTAATTCAATGACTTGCTGTACTTGCTGATCGGCTCAAGATAAAATCCCTATCAGTTTCCATCCCGAACTGTCGTTTCAAGTGAAGTTCTTAGCCCGTTCACAAGTACCCTGCACTCTGTTGAAGGCCAAAGCTTTACACAGTGTGAGTGGATCTTAGACTTGCAGTACCAGGAGTTGTCGACACAAACAGTGATTTCCCATTAAAACGCAACGAAAAGACACAGCTCCACGCTTGCAGCCCCACTGCTAAGCTGTGTGTGTTCGGGCTTGATCCACACAGATTAAACGCTTTGTTAATGGAAAATGACTGCCGTTATAAATGCAATTTTGGCACGCGTGGCGTTACTCCGATACGTTGTTAAAATATTAATGCATATACACACCACCTGGGTGGCATAATGACACTTCACCCAGTACCTTTAGGATTCTCATTAACGAAGCGTCAAATTCATCGGATAGCCCAGGCGACAGCAAATAAAGATATCTCCAAAGCCATTTCTATTTTTTTCTTTCCTGAGTCTCACTCGAAATGTTAAAGAGCAGCAATAATTTGCAAGAGCAGTCCTGGAAATGAAAATAACAAACGAAGATGTAAAACACCTCTCTTGGATTTGGGTCGGAGGGGAGAGTCCAGAAGAAAGGCGATGCTGTGAGCATGTGAGCATAAACACCAACAGCATCGCTGCTTGCATCTATCATGGCGAGATGTCCACTTGCTCAGAATCAGAATATTTGTTTAGAACGCAGGAGGAGGAATCCGATGATCTATGAAGCTCATTTTTCACGGATGTCCGGTATGGCCACGGGGGTCAGCAAGTTACGACAGCGAACAATACAAAAGCAACTTTAGCAGTGTAGAATGGAGAGAATGATAAGCAAGCGACTAAATAAAAAAACGTGAAAATTATTTTAAACAAATTTCGGTGAAGTGTACAAATTAAAAGTATGAAAACAATTCCTGAGAATATTCGTCAGATTGCGCTGGTTACCTGCCACCGAAAATGAGAAAGTTTGAACAAATATATCAATCCAAATGAACCTTTAAGAATTTGGGCACGTAGTTATATTGGTAGTCAAGAAAAATCGCTAACAATTTTCACGAATAAAATTACAACCAAGTCACCTGGAATGTGCCCGATCTAGTCGGATATCGGAAGCTAAGCAGGCCTGAGCCTGGATAATGGTTCGATGGGCGACCATGCAAACAAAGCTACGTGGTGGGTGAGCATAGGACAGTGCAACAACAAAACATTCTTGTTGTTCTGTACTTATATGCTCCCTGTATTCATCCTGCACTTGCCAGCGTGAAGTATGGTGAAATAACCCCCATGGTATGGAGGATGCCCCATCCAGCAGTGGAATAACAATGTCAGTACAAATATCACGTCTGCCCCTTTCCGCTTTGAAAATTACCATCAACTCTAATGCAGAAAATGTAATCTTGCATAATAACACTTCACAGAGCAGCGTTATGAGACCACCCTTGCAAATGAGTCTTCGCAATATTGTCATGGGGTTTTCACGGAGTTCTAAATTAAGAATTTGGGCGAGTCACGCAGCTATTAATAACATGGAATAGGGCTCTGCCTTTGGCATAATGGGGCCACGCACAGATGTAAATATTTTAATTTGGGCTTGAGTTCACCAGGAAGCACGGTGCAGAGCACCCTGTGACAATGCTAACAACCCGAACGGGAACTTCATCGCCCACCCCAACAGAAGAACATCTCCCATTTCAACTCACCCCACCAACTGCACTGAGCCACATCAGAACATCGCACGGCAGATGTGGCCATCTCCCACTCCACCCGTGCCAGTGAGGACTATAGGCCGCAGTGCGACGGCGGTGTTGGGGTGGTCAACGCCACGCACGCCCCGGGCTGCTCGTCGTCTACGCAGCGATGAGGCTCGGGAAAAAAAAAACAAATACCACGGACTACACCACTTTGCAAATCCATTACATCTCACCAAAAGTTTCAATAGGCTCTCGTTCATTTATTGGCGAGCACGAATGTGGACATTTAAAAAAGGTAAATCAAACAATGCGGAGACCACGTTTCTTTGTCAAGTTTTATTTTTAACGTTTTATTCAGTAAGTTTGTTAATTTTGAAAACTACTTTTTCAAATAGCGTTTTTTTTATTTCCTAATTCTGTACACAATTTGGGATCTCCAGTTTTACTCTAAACCAGCTCTAACCTTGCAAGAGGCTTCTGTGGCCCCATTCACATTATATTTGTCACCCTTTTGTGGCATTTTGGCGTTGGTTGAATTCCCCACAGCCACCGAGGGACGTACTTTCTGATGTCGGCACGCGAAATCCCGTGGACGGAACGAGCTAAACCAATCAGACTACGTCTCACACACACAAAAAAACGCATTTATAATTATGCAAATGATAACGTGCCCAATATTTTAGACATAAATGATGCTTGACTTGAGCCAGGCTCAAGTCTTATTTGAAAGCCGGGCGAAAGAGGTGGGGGCCTTTAAATGTCTCTGAAAAGTTGGTGTCGATCGAACGCAGCTACTAGTCCTGCTGCGCACATCTGGGTTGGCGTTTATAGTGTGCAGGAGTAACTTGTGCTGCCCTCCCAGCGAGCTGCAGAATAGTAGCGCAAAGGCAGCTGAGCGCCACTTAAAAACAATAATGACGATGTTGGACATAACGACGATGGTGGTTCTATCAGCATCAACAGCAATTTGCAAAATAATCCGTAATTTCCATAACTCTCCTCCAAAAATTGGACTGATGGCCAAATTACCGACATGAATAGAACACCTGGTCCCTTATCTAATTACTACAACTTTTATTTTTGACATTTACATACCATGAGGTCTTGAATTCTTTCCTAGGCGATGCCAACAGGGGCGTTGGCCCTCTCGTGAGTGAACTAAGAATGTGTTCGTCTCTTGCGAGCTTATCCTGTCGGTGTGGTTCCCAATTACAGACCATCTTCTTTTCTTTTTAAATCCTTTATATTAAGTTCGCTTGCTTGCTTGCGCACTTACGACCGTGCAAATCTTTCGGTCGTTGTTTAACCCACTTCCCATGATCCAATCGAGCTGACATTTTGCACACAGACTCGTTGTGCGTGACAATTTATTTTCGTGAAAAATGTTTTCCAAAATTTTCCACTTTTTAGGAATTTTTTTTTCATATTTAATTTAAAATACCAATGTGATAAAAATGAAACTCTTACTGAAGAAAAACAGAAATGAATAATAAAATAAAACCGATGCCACGCATATAAAGGATTTATAGTGAAAAACTTTTTTTTACGGGTTAATTTTTTTAGACATTGCATCCCAATGTTTCGCGCGCGTTTGTGGGTGTGCATTCAAAAAGCAGGTGTCAAACACGCTTTAGCAAATAACTCTTCAAACATTATATCACAACGCTTATTCACCCTTATCTAGTTAATTGTATACACGCTGGTAATTGCGTTCGGCTTGCAATCACTGGCAGACCCTGGCTAAATCAAACAGTAGGCAAGTTTGACATTAAGACACAGGCAATTACATACTGAGTAATGAGCCAATTACCATCACGGCATGCTTGGCATACACAGTTAAAACATCTTCTGCAGCTGTATTGTTAGTTTTGTCGGCTAGTAGTCGGTGTTCACTCCACTACATTGAGTTGAGTTCGATTCCTGTAGCCGAATCATTAAGTCATCTCTGCAAATAATTGGCCATAACAGCACAGCAATCACATCGGACCAACCTAGATATCCATTTTGTTGCATCACGTCCGTCAATTCTCCAGCACGCACTCCAAGCCCTCCTAGATGATCACGTTATAACACATAACTCGCACACACAGCCATAACTCTCCACCACCAACCACCCACAATACCCACTTACGCTCGCGCTCATCACACATCTGGTCATGCTCACATCCACACACAACATTCTCAAGCATCTAGAACCTCTAACTCTGCACCATCGACCTCCTCCTTCACCACTTGCCCACCTCACATTGTGTTCTTACTGAGGTCCGCCGATGCTAGGGGCGCCTGCTAACACACCATCCGTCAAAGCTTACTTTGCCAAAAACTCTGAAGCCCTCCCGAGTTCCAGTCAGAACCAACCTAAGCTACAGCTTGGTGAAGGTAAAGTTGTAGCCCTGCAAAGACTTGCCCACACCACTGCTGGCAGACAGTACTTCTCTAGAGGGTACTTAGACGTTGTAGCCCTGCAAAGACTTACTTAAAGTTGTAGCCCTGTAAAGACTTGCCCACACCACTGCTAGCAGACAGTACTTCTCTAGAGGGTACTTAGACGTACTGTTTCACGTCTTGCAAAGTCCTGGAAGAGGCGAGGGAGAGTACCCGCACTGGACCGACCACACCGCACGCGACCCTGCCCGTCGACCAACTGCCACTACAGCTTGGCCGCGGGCGAGTCCGGCAGCTCCACCACGACCTTGCCGAGGCTCCGGCGCGAGTACAGGTGCTCGACGGCGCGGTGCACGTCGCCCAGCCCGCGGAACGGCCCGCCGTCCGTGGCAGCGCCTCCGTCGACCGCCGCCAGCAGCTCGCCGCGTCGCACCATCCCCGCCAGCCGCTCCACGCCGGCCCCGTGCTCCGCCACGAAGTGCGGCAGGAAGAACCCGCGCACGCTCGCCGACTTCACCAACAGGTGCGCCTGCACGCTCGGCAGGACCCTGGCGGATTTGGTTTTTTTGTCACCGCCGGCGCTGCCCGCTTCTGCCCGGTAGCCCTCGATGTAGCCGATGATTATGAGGCGGCCGCACACCGCCAGGCTGTTGACGGCCGTCTCGAACGTGTCGCCGCCCACCGATTCGTACACCACGTTCACGCCCTTGGGGCACTCCTGGGGATGGGAGAAACGGTAACACACGTCGCACTGAAGGTAACAAGCGACAGTAGGGTGCCACGGTGGCTAGGAGATGTTAACGACCTCGCCTGGTATGCAGGGGGTCATGGATTGGATCCCGACCCTGACATCTGTTGCTGTATATTTGGAGTTTGCATGTCTCTCTCCCCGTGGTTGCTTGGATTTTTCTCCAGATCCTCATTTAGAATCAACGTGCGTATAAGAGTATTTGGCTCCGATAAATTCCCACATGATAAGCCACTTCATTTAGTAATAATTTGTGGCCAGGTCGCTTCTGAAAAAGAGCTGTATAGCTCAGCGGGCCTTACCTGGTAAAATAAACACGTTCCTTCGGAGTGGGCAGGTAGGAACTTGGTTGGACAGCGCATTCGTGCACGACAGAAAGCTCGCGGTCACGTGACGCACTTCAACCAATCCGGGAGCGTACATGTTTGGGAGGGGCTATGCACGACAGACAAATACTCCCTGGTGGGCAGTGTGGTACTGTTGTTCCTACCTGTAAAAATTGTTTAGACAGCACCCCAAATGTCACTTATTTCGCCAATGGTGGTGGTGCACCGACGTGTGTGATTTGGCACGAGGGTTTTCGTGATTTGGCAACACTGTGATATAGAGCACGATGATAACAATGGTCAAAAAAAAAAAACATTTTTTTCTGGCCTGGACTTTTGCAGCTGTTCTAGACTAATTTCAGGGTGCTGATTCCAAATCTGATCTCAGATTTGCTCTATCACATCTCATTTTATGCTATCGGCATACCCCATTTTCATTGATTTTACCCAAAATTAACTCTGTCACTTATGATTGCAAGTTTTTGCGAGTCAGTGACTGCTTTAGTGTTAAAATATGGTGCTGTATTTTTAGGAGAGTGTGTTTATAATATCATTTTATGTAGATATCCACATTTATTTAATATTTTTCTTCTGCAGTTTTTATTGGAAATGCAATATTTGATATCTCAAAAAACCTGATGCCAGATTTGGAATCAGCACCCCAAAATTACATTAAAACCCTTGGAATACCTTATGCCAGAAAAAGTGTGTTGACCAGTGTAATCGGACTGTCCGTTTTGCAAAATATCATATCTCGGCTTGTATTGTACATTACGAAATAGTTATTAACCATTAAATGAGTACTTTCCAAAAAAAGGTGTTTGTAGTAATTTATGGCGTGGTAGTTGTAAGACGAGATTATATTTGAGATGCACGTAATTATATAATTATTCGTGTAATAGAAAGCGTGTGCGCCGTGTACGTTACAGGCTGTAAAGTTGACATTATTGAAAGATTTATGCCACGTTGAGTATTCTGCTGTTAGAGAGCTTTCAAGTAACCATTATTCATACTGGAAGTATGGCAATGGGAAGAAAAAAACAATTACGTAAAAATGTCAAATACAATTAAAACAGTGCGGGGGAAAGCGATGCAGCAATGATTGTCTGCTAAATAATTGCTTCGTATCCTGAAAAAACACATCGTAGCAAAATGGCAACCACCTCAATCCGGGCCCTCCAGGAAAATGATAGTGAGACTATCCTGGGTAAAAAATTAACCCGTAAAAACTAAGTTTTTCACTATAAATCCTTTATATGCGTGGCATCGGTTTTATTTTATTATTCATTTTTGTTTTTCTTGAGTAAGAGTTTCATTTTTATCACATTGGTATTTTAAATTAAATATGAAAACAAATTTTTTCCTAAACAGTGGAAAATTTTTGAAAATGTTTTTCACGAAAATAAAATGTCACGCACAACGAGTCTGTGTGCAAAATGTCAGCTCGATTGGATCACGGGAAGTGGGTTAAAAAACGACCGAAAGATTTGCACGGTCGTAAGCGCGCAAGCAAGCAAGCAAGTGAACTTAATATAAAGGATTTCAAAAAGAAAGGAAGCATGACATATTTACATGTGCAGCCCTTTGTCAATTCACTGCTAGATGATGATGGGGCTAGTTTGACCATACTTCACCACGCTGGTCAGTGCTAGTTGTGAAGGCAGCAAGCACAGACATGGTGGTACAGTACAGGGTGGTCCATGTCTTGTGACCCCCTCCAATTAATTTACTCCAAATTTTTGTTCATTTACATATTTATTTACAACTTTATTTACATATTAGTTTACAACTTTATTTACATATTAGTTTACGATAATAGGGAGTTTCCACTTTTTTCTGGCAACAAAACAAATGTTAAGATGTTAAAACACCACACTGAAACCTTTTTACAAGGAATTATGCCTGCATTAACCACAATGCTTGTGGTCAGAATGCAAACAAAAACATGCTCTGATAATATATGCATTGTCCTTGAAACTGATTGGCCCACACCAGAGACAGCTTTCTTTTGAGCCTCGTCTCAAACGGTGTTAGACCAGAGGACGCCTTTTGGCTGTCTCTGGTGTGGACCAATCAGTTTCAAGGACAATGCATATATTATCAGAGTGTGTTTTTTGTATTCTGACCACAAGCATTGTGGTTAATGCAGACATGAATCCTTGTAAAAGGTTTCAGTTTGGTGTTTTAACATCTTAACACAACTGTTTTGTTGCCAGAAAAAATAAGGGGTAAAACATATGATCATATTTTGGCACTGGGAAATGATGTAGATATTCATTTATGTTTTAAATTAATCTTACTTAAGTAAAGTATATACATGTTACAGAATTAAATTTGGGTCACAAGACATCTGGACTACCCTGAACAGTAAAATTTTAGATTACGCTGCACTGTCCTCTGTTGATGTGTTTTTTGTGAGCACTGCCCGCACATTCGCGTGGGATACACGGCTGTGGTGGAGGGTGGGTGGAGGGGTGAGAGGCGTGACGTCAATATGCACGAACCCTTCTCAGCGTTGTGCAATGTGGGTGACGTCATCACACAGCTGGGCATTGATGATGTCACCCCCACGCACTTCCCTGCAGCCAACCAAATTTGTTTTGAGTATACCAATCGTGGAAAAAACCGAAGAGTATATACCAATCGTGGTCGAGTGGTGGCACTGTGGTTAGTGTATTGCACTATGAGCCTTTTGACCTTGGTTCAATTTCCGGCCATGGTTAACATCAGCAGGAAGTGACATCAGAAACCTGTCCTGGCTACCTCCAAACTCGCCAACCGGTGCTGACCAAAACTCGCCAATCCGCACTGACCATGGTGGTTAAGTATGGTCAAAACTTTTCTTTGGGAAACCATCACCCATTGGAGTCTTGAGAATGGGTGATATGTATTTTAATTATCAGAATTATGAGCAGAAATGCAATATAAATGTTCCCTTTGTTTCACCCCGAATCATCCTTTACATATGAGATTGATAACATCTCAGCTGACATTATTTAAACATTTTAAAATCGACATAATTTACAGAGGAAAGCAGTTCACCAAAAACATGAATGCCACGCACCTACAGTGCATACATTGTTTTACTATTCAGTGTTAGTAGTCAAGACATACATCAAATGCATACGGCGTCACCGTCTTTTAAACTGGGATAATTATCCATTTAAGATCTCACCTGCAAGGGCTTTGAAGAGCACACAGAATTCATTAAGTGAAGAGCTGTAATTGTACGTTCATTTTTAATGACGTGGGAATAGGCATACGCAATCGCTCAGATTCCTGGTGTTGTCACTAATGTACACCTTCTGCAGCTTAATGTCCGTGTGTGTGTGAAGCGGCGGTGTCGTAATCAGTGCGCTGCGCTACAAACCTAGCGACCCAAGTTCGATTGCTGCTCGTGGCCAACACCGGTGACGATTATTTAAACCGGTCCTGGGCCTCCCCTATGCAGACTCAGCCTCAAATGTGTACCTCGCACGAAGTGCCTAGCGCGACGTTTAAAACATAGCCACGTGGGAGACAAAGGCGGCCGAGCGTTCCAGACGGCCGCAGAAGCGTGTCTGAAGGGACGTGCGACCACGCGGCGGCCGTCTGTCGTTTTCGATGGTCAGCCGAAAGGCCAGAACGTCGAAAAATCTCCACGCAGCCCAAGATGCGTGGGGACCCGCATTCCACGCCCCGTCGAAAACCCCTCGCACCTCCTTGAGCACTTTGGCGAGGCTCTCCTTGCGCACGTTGATGGGCCGGTGGCACCCGAGCGTGGCGAGGAAGGCGGCCTTCTCGTCGGATGAGCACGTGCCGAGCACGCGGCACCCGGCGCGTGCCGCCAGCTGCACGGCGAACTGGCCCGTGCCGCCGGCCGCGGCCGTCACCAGCACCGACTCGCCGGCGCGCAGCTCCGCGGAACGCTCCAGGCTGAGCAGCGCGGTGAGGGCGCTCACCGGCAGCGTCAGGTACTCGGCCTTCAGCTGGTGACAGGAGCCATTCAGAGAGTTGGGGGGGGGGTTATGGGGACATGGTCTGGGTCGTGTTGAGATTGCTTGGCGGCGCCTTCGAGGTGAAACGCGACGAAAGTTGTGTTGACGTAGTGTCTGCATTTGTGGGCATTGGGGGAGTGGTGCAGCAAGTATTAAAAATAATTATTTGGCCACTTTGTTCCACGATAATTGATCTGTGGTATGCAATCCCCTTGAGTTCCACATGACATTTCTAGGCGGTGAGACAAATGACAAAGGGATATATATTATAATTTCATTAATTATTTGCAATGGTGATCGTGGCTTTTCTGCGTAACGGTTTGCCAAGCAGGTACAGCCACAGGATTATGTGATTTGCGCAACTGATACGGGCCAGCTAATGTGCCAAGTCAAAAACATTCACCTCCAGTACCCGATTAGTGCGCCGTCGATACTGGCAGTGAAGGATACAAATCGCTTGCAGGCCATTTTGAAGCTGTAGGCCTCATGTGCCCGTGTGCTGAATTATAGTCGCGGGCTGGATGTGGCCCATGGGCCATAAGTTCCCCACCACTGAATTCTAATAACATAGTCGAGCACAACACCGCATATCCAACATTCGGTGGAATAAACTACAGGCGGATATGCGAAACGGCTGCGCGCGTAAATATCTGTAGAAATGACAGCTACACCACGCACAAGCACTGTACTGGGTGTGGGCAGTTAATCGGCCACTGCAGATAAGCGACGGTCGGATGTCGCGACGTCGCACTGCGCACGCGATCGACGCACCTCCGGCAGCGGGAAGATGCTTGCGGCCGGGACGACCTTGTACTCGGCGAAGGCCCCCTCGGCGGCGTAGGCGACGGGCTGCCCCAGCGAGAAGCGTGCGCTCGCCGCCAGCCCTCGCGCCACCACCGTGCCCACTGCCTCCAGCCCCGCGTCGAACGGCGGGCGCACGCGCGGGTTGTAGCGCCCCGCAGAGAAGTTGATGTCCGACGCGTTGATGCCCACAAACCTGCGCGAAGGATCGGTAACCGCAATGCCGCTACCAACCCGGCAACCAGGTTCTCGCACCCGTCCTTCCATCAACCCGCACTGGCTGGCCAGCATGGCGCGGTCTAGTGAAAAAACTCCCATGACTCAAATAGAATCGAGACACCTTCATCCGGCAGTGTATTGAAAAAAGGCTGTACGTTATTGTTTTTTATATTACATCGTACTGTATAAATGGTGGGTAGCAGGAGACTTTATGTGTTTAGTTTGTTGTCCTTTCCCCGCACCTCCGATTAGCACGGTTGGATACATACGGTGTGAAAGAAGTTCAGCATACATACATACATATAACGAAGTGGAGCAAAAGCCATTGTTGAACTGTCTTATTGTGCTCCCACCTCTATGCTCGCCGCCTTCACAAGCCAACACCATAGAGGTTTCAGGTTTAAAATGTGAGAATCCCAGCTGCTGCACTGTATTTGGAAACTGGATATGCATAATTGGTAGGGGTGCACATCTGTAATCCAGTGCCTTAGAGGTGCAGATTACACAGACTTGATCAACTACACCTGGGTCTCTGGGCAATTATTTAGGATTATGAACATGAGCCAATACCAGAAATAATTGGTACTGTATATAGGATGGGGTTGGAGCGGTGGTGCAGTGGTTACAGCATTGCTCAACAAACCCAACGCTATGAGTTTGATTCCTGGCCATGTTTAAAGTCAGTAGCGAGTGATATCTGAGCAGGTTACTGGTTCTCCCCTGACCTTTACCAACCCGCACAGACCAGTTTGGTGAAGTAAGGATGTTGACCTCCCATGCCACGTCAGTCACGGCTGTTATATGACCATACTTCACCACGCTGTCAGCGCTGCCTTGTGGAGGCGGCAAGTATAGAGGTGAGACCTCAATAGGGAAATGCCTCGTATGTACGTATGTTGAATTTCTTTCGCGCCGTACATAGCCAACCGTGCTAATCGGAGATGCGGGGAAGGACAACTTCAACTGCTTCTTGCGGTTAGTGTTGTTGTCCTTTCCCCGCACTTCCGAGTAGCACGGTTGGCTACGTACGGTGGTGCGAAAGAAGTTCAACGTGCACACGTACGTGCGTACGAACAAAACGAGGCGCTGGCGGTGACGTTGGGCCACCATTACCTGTTGCGCACCAGCACCTGGTCGCTGTCCGGGCTCGGCACGGGCGCCTCCTGCAGCTGAACGGCTTCGCGGAAGTCGGTGCTGAGCACCGTCACCACGAGCTTGGAGTGCGAGCGCGGAAGCGGCCGTCCGCCCTCCACGAAGTGCTGCGTGTACGACATGTCGATGATGCCGCGAGATGGAAGGCGCAGGAGGCGTCGCGGCGGCAGCAGCAGCGTCACCAGCCGGGGAGCGCCAGGTCCAAGCATCGCGCGCGGTCCGCTCTGGGGACCGAGGGCTCAAAGTCCCACGCCACGCTCTTCTCGTGTTTGCCTTTTGGCAAGTTGGGAAATCCTTCAGTGCTCCGGGGCTTGAACCTGTGGACTGTGGTACGCACAGAATCGCAATGGGTAACCAGTGTTCGCTCTGCTCATTTCATCAGTGCTGGAGATATTTGTCGTCAAGTGTTTTTATATGTTTATTTCAGTCGGCGATTGACTGTGCGCGGACGAAAACCATCAAGCGTGGCAATGCCTACCACTAACACTGAACACAACAGCGTTCCTGACTTTGAGGAGTCAGAACGTACGAATGAGGATGTGGACTACTAATACAAATATAATATAATACAAATCAGTAACGTAATCAAGTAACATCATAAGAGGCTGCAGTGGACTGCATGGGAATTGATACGATACGTACAGTGTATTAAATGATTTACGGAATGCATTAATTGGCTGACCTGATAATATTGACATGATAAAAGAGTGGACTAATATTTGACTGCTTTAGTCGACTAGACTAGGAGTAACACTAAAACGGCATCCTCTTGACTTTAAAGACTTTACACTAAAATTCCACCCTATAGGCGAGGGTTGGTGGAACACGCGTGTGTTTAACCATCCAAACCCGCTGGGGCTCACGAGGTGGCCGGAAGATGTCAGCAGAGAAAACGGTAAATTGTTGAAACCTTCGTGTCATCCACTTAAAGCAGTGGTCCTTCACCTGGGGTGCACGCATCCCCTGGGAGTGCGAGATGCCCTTTCTGGGGGTAGCTGAGACATGGCCAGATTTTTTTAGAAGGTAAATAATCGAAAACACAAATTAAGCAAGGGCACGTAAGGTACAACTTTGTTTCATCAAACCCTATCATGAGGTTTCCTTGTATAAAGGTTATTGGTAGTAGTCGTACTATACTCTGTGGAGAGCGGTGGGGTAGCGGTTAGCACACTGCGCTACGAACCCGGCGACCCGAGTTCGATTCCCGCTCACAGCGACGATTAGCTGAACCTGTACTGGGCTTCCCTAGGTCGACTCAGCCTCAAATGAGTATCTGGTGTGGTGTGTAAACATCGCCACTGAGGAGACAAAGGCGGCCGGGCGTGGTGCTGGCCACACACCCCCTCGTGTGCCGTGCCGGCCTTCATAGGGGCTCGTTAACAGGACTTGCCCCTACAGTCTGTGCAGGCTATACGGGGGATCTTTGCCTTTGTGTTATACTCCCCATGTGCTTTGTATTACCCATTTGAACATTTCGACACCATCACGAATAATGTCTTCATTATGAGCCATGGTCAATCCACTACTGGATGTAAAATAATCCATGAAAATAATCCACCCGGCAGCGTACGTTCTCCAACAAGCGTGAGGATTATACAGCCATTGTTATCACAGCAACATAGTGCTGTGGTGGTCTAAATAACAATCTACTACCCTTTGTTGTCAATCCACTGCTGGATGATGACAGGCCTTCCCCACGCTGTGTCGGTCATGCCAGGGGAGGGGTGGGGGTGTGAGTTTGACCATACTTCACCACGCTGGTCCGTTGCGGGTTGAAGCCGAGGATATATTCAGGGTGCTTCGAAAACATGTTTTCACACTTAATATGGGACTATCGTTTTTAATGGAAAAAGAACGGATAATACGCTGTAACAGGATAACAAATGTAATGTTAATAGCTTCAAAAAGTACGAGTCTCCACTTGTTCGCCACCATTGTCAACGCATTACCTGGAATCTTCTCCAGATGGGAGTGTGGCAAATTATAGGAAGTGTTAACATTTTTTTGAAGCGCCCTGTGTGTTTATATATACACACGATATGCTCTACATACTGAAAGGTCACAACCATTGATTCTCCTCCAACTTAGCCGATGACGCCTGCCCAATGTACGGTGGTCAACTACCCAGACTCCTCGGTGGTCAACTACCCAGAATCCTCGGTGGTCAACTACCCAGACTCCTCGGTGGTCAACTACCCAGACTCCTCGGTGGTCAACTACCCAGACTCCTCGGTGGTCAACTACCCAGACTCCTCGGTGGTCAACTACCCAGACTCCTCGGTGGTCAACTACCCAGACTCCTCGGTGGTCAACTACCCAGAATCCTCGGTGGTCAACTACCCAGACTCCTCGGTGGTCAACTACCCAGACTCCTCGGTGGTCAACTACCCAGACTCCTCGGTGGTCAACTACCCAGACTCCTCGGTGGTCAACTACCCAGAATCCTCGGTGGTCAACTACCCAGACTCCTCGGTGGTCAACTACCCAGACTCCTCGGTGGTCAACTACCCAGACTCCTCGGTGGTCAACTACCCAGACTCCTCGGTGGTCAACTACCCAGACTGCGCTTCAAAAGGCCACCGATGATGACCTGAACTTACCCGATGACCTCACACGATGACCTTAACCAATGACCTCACCCGATGACCTCACCCGATGACCTCTCAATTTACAAACCGCGGGGGGTAGTACATTTTCCCCACGCTTTTGAGCCGACATCGCATCAGGTACTCATTTGAGGCTGAGTCGACCACACACACTACACACACACCGCACACACACACCACACACTGCGCACACACTACACACACTACACACACACCGCACACACACACACCACACACACACACACACCACACACTGCACACACACACTGCGCACACACTACACACACTACACACACACCGCACACACACACACACCACACACTGCACACACACACTGCGCACACACTACACACACACCGCACACACACACACACCACACACTGCGCACACACTACACACACTACAGACCAAACACACACACACCGCACACACACACTACAGTACACACACTACACACACACCACACGCACTACACACACTACACACACACTACGCACACACACTACACACCAAACACACACACCGCACACACACACACACTACACACACACTACACACTCCACACACTACACACGCACACTACAGTACACACACATACACTACACACACACTACACACACACCACACACACACTACACACACGCAGTAAACACACTACACACACACACCGCACACACACTACACACACCACACACACCGAACACCCTGCACACACACTACACACTGCACACACACACTACACACACACAGTACACACACTACACACCACACACACACCACACTACACACACACACTACACTACACACTCCACACACACCACACACACACTAAACACACACACCACACTACACACACTGCACACACTACACACACACTGCACACACACACTACACACTCTACACACACACTACACACACACCACATACACTACACAAACTACACACACACTACAGCACACACTACACACTACACACACCACACACACTACACACGCAGGCTTCGTGCTGTAGACACAGTCGGTGGTAGTACACTGTACCGCGTTGCTGCGACGTAGATTACCGCAAAGCCCTGGGCCGCGTGTCCCTCCCTGCCACCCTCCCACACAGCTCACACGTGTCACATTCCTCCCCGCAGGTGGCAGTGTCGGGCTTGATTGCGATCGTGGGGAGCTGTGATGTCCACCCCCCACTCCTGGGGCATGCAGCATGCAAGGGGAGCACCCCCACAAAGTCCCCCTGGTGGCCAAAGCTACGAGTTTGGCTTGCATCCCACTGGGATTTTTGCACACAGCGTTGGTGTACGGTGATTTTTAAATCCTTTATATTAAGTTCACTTGCTTGCTTGCTTGCGCGCTTACGACCGTGCAAATCTTTCGGTCGTTTTTAACCCACTTCCCGTGATCCAATCGAGCTGACATTTTGCACACAGACTCGTTGTGCGTGACAATTTATATTCGTGAAATGTTTTTTCCAAAATTTTACACTTTTTTGGAAAAAATAAATTAGATTTAATTACCAATTGCTTAATGGTGGCAGGCAATCATCTGACCCATAGGTGGCAGCCATCTAAAGCCAGAGGACGAGATGACTCTAGCCGCCACGCATATAAAGGATTTATAGTGAAAAACTTTGTTTTTACGGGTTAATTTTTTTTTCTGCAATGTTTTGCTGTCTTTTCTTGTATTTCTGTTTGCACTTAGTCACATATTCACTTTAAGATGTTTTTTGTTCGTGTTTTTTGTTTGTTGCGGTTGCACCCGATTCAAGAGCCGAATGGCTCACAGGGCTATACCTAATAAATGAACTTGAAGTTGCGGGGGCCTCCCCCCCTCCCACCCCTTGACAAGCAACATCAGTGTAAAAGAACAACAACTCATTTAAAACGCGGTTTACATAAAAACATTTTTTAAAATGAAAATGCTTTCCATTTAGTCGAGGTTGCGTTGTTTGCGAAGACGGATTGTGCCCCTCCCACACCCCACACCGCGCCTCCCTACAGCGTTAAATGTTCGAGACCGTGAGGACGATGCGATCCCGTGAAGAGAGGAGAATAGCCGCGGGGTGGTGCGACGGGGCGGGGAGACAAATCACAAAGTTGGGGGGGGGGCTCACAAAGTTGGGGGGGGCACGAAGTTGGGGGGGGGGCAACCGGGGCCCCACCCTGACTGATTGCCGCACCACCATCACCACCCAACCCACCCAAATCTCTGATGTGACAATGCAAAGTTCCTATGTCACTGGGGTATGCGCAGCGGTGCGCTGCGAACCTGGCCACCCCGAGTTCGATTCCCGCTCACCGGTGACGATCACTTCCGCACCGTTGTGCTGGGCCTCCCCTAGGTAGACTCGGCCTCAATTGGTTTACCTGGTGCGGTGTGGAGTAAACATCGGCCAACTGGGAGACGATGGTGGCTAGGGCGTTAGACATTGATGATCAATGAAATATTGATCTGTACGCATTTTGAAATGTCAGCTAAAAAATTGCGTCGGTTAACAAAAAATGTGAGAAGCATTACGTCGGTCCGATTTACGACCCACGTTTGCGACGCTTATAGAACGTTGCCGTGGTTCGATTTAAGACGCAGAAACTTCATTTGCGACGCATCTTCCCACTTGACTCCTCTAACACATTTGAACAGTGATGTTTCTAATTTGAAACGGAATCGAAAGTCAGTGAGTATTTTTTTTCTTTTTCTTCAAAAGGTCAAGTCACCTTAGCATCAGAATGTAATTAAAAAATTTCATTTTTAAAATTGCTTTGTGTAGATTTTCATAAAAAATTGTATATTCAGTCCTGTACTGTGCACTTAACACTCTTGCCCTCTGAGTTTATAGCACGGAGGGACTGTTTTCTAACATGAATAGTGGTGATTATTTCATATATATATTTTACTATATCCCATATTTCTAACCTTTTTTGTGTGAAAATTTTGGTTTCTAGCCCGTGTTCGGCAACGTAGCCAGCACGCTTTTGGAGTCACCGACAACACGAGCCAAGGACAAACACCGCAGACACAATGGGCATCTTCCTCCCTTCTGGCGTGTTTAGTCAACGCACATTATTACACGTGACGGACCACGCGTGTTGTACCAAAGGGTGGCACAGTCGGGTTTTTTTACAATCGGGTTTAATTGTCTTTTTATATTAAACCCGATCATCTGAGATTGGGAGAAATCCGGTTTAATTGGTTCTAATTGCAGAACCGCACTTCGACAACTTCTCAACGATGGGCTTCATCCATTCCAAGCGAAGGAACTCACTGGCGCCCACGATTGTGGAGGAGAAGCTCCTCGTGTTCATCAAGACCAACCTGCCCGCCGCATTCTACGACTACCCCGTGCCCGATGGCCCCGAGTACGATAGCAGCACCGATGAAGAAGCAGCCTAGGCCTTGGATCAGAGTTTCGTATTCATTAAACCAGGTTTTAATTCCCCGAAATCGGGTTTAATTGTATTAAAGAAAAAAACCCGATGCCTGCCGCTGGAAAAATCGGGTTTTTTCCACTCATGGTTGTTCCCAGCAAAGTCATCAAGATTCTGGCTCAGGACAAAGATGGATAATGCTTGGATGAATGTGGTCTATCAAAAGATTTTGTAAAATTGTTACATTTTTGAAGTAACAAAAATAATCATCCTGAACATTATTGTCGATTCATTTCTTGCTTAGAGTAGTTTAGATTTTACTATCGCATATAAATCCCTTAGGTGAGGCTTCATAGGCTCTAATTGAGGCCCAAATGCCCCCAAGTCCTCTGCAGGACCGAGGAGATGTGGGCCCGAAATCTTCTAGTTAAACTAAGGATACATTTTATTGTATTTTCTGAGGGAAAATTCATTATTGTTCGATTTTAGATTCTATTTATTTCAGCAAGAAGGGCCAAAATGAGCTCGATTTCATAGGTGTTCTGCGACGGTACAGATGTTCTACAGTGCATATATTAGTGACACAAGCAACGAACAGCAGGACAAAGTTAAAGAATGTAAAAAAAAACTGCAAGGACATTTTTCTTACTTTGACAATTGACTGACGATTGGTCCTTAACACTCCTCAGCTCTCTCGTAACTTTATAATTGTTTTACTGCCTTTGCACCTTCATGGCATTTCAGTTATGACAAGCCTTAGCTTATAACATTTTTAGCATAGGTCTATCTATGATCGAGTCTCTGTAATTGCAATTCATCCCCAATACGTACAAATATAACCCTTTCCTCTGGCACGAACGTGAAAAATCCAACAGAGGGCAACTCCACCCAAGTCTGGCTTCCTAAATTCTTGGTGCAGTGAATCGTAATTCATTTGTGCCCAAAATAAAGGGGGCCGTTGTTGCTATCTGGTTATTAATGCCATAGATAATTTTAGTTGCAAGACAAACACACGCAGGTCACGGGCAAGGTTTCAAGGGTTTCTGTCGGTAGCTTTCTCTCACACCAAAAGTGAAACATTCATCTGACTTATTTGGTTGCGGCGTTGCAACAAGAGTGGGACTGATGCAATCTTTCGTGTTAAGCATTCGCCAAGTGTCTCGTTATCGCAGGTGAATTGAGAAAGCTGACGTGGATAGATGGATTCGTGTGTGGACTGCGAGGTCTCGCAATACAATACAATTTGTATTTACACAATATTTAAATGCAACCGCATCTCAATAGGCCTGCGTGCAAACATGAGCAGCATGGGTAAATTAATTATAATGTAGGAGAACAGGAAAGCTCTGAGCTTGGAGTTGATTCAGCAATATGGATGGCTATAGGATGGAGTGCCAGAGTGAGAAATCAGAATCCTGATTTAGACTGCGGAAGAAAATCGATTAGCTATGAAGATATTTTTACAGCTGTCCGGCAGGAGCGGGCAGAAAGTCACAACAACAATACAACAGCCGATAGTTGAGTGCAAAGTAAGCTAGTCACTAAAAGAAATCCAGTACAGAGACTGCTTTACTTACGAATGAGTTCGGTTCCAGAGTTTTGTTCGTAAGTGGATTTGTTCGTAAGTCCAACTTTACTCCTGTCGATTCCAAAAATGTTGTACGGCGTGTACACTAAACACGGGGGGATGGCTTTAAAAGTTGTATCATCTTTTGTAGATGTAGATGCCACTTGTTCTTCACGTTTTTCAGGTGCAGATGCCACCACCGTCATCTATTGCGGAGTGGTTGAACTTACGACTCTCGATCGAAACGGGCAACTGGACACATGGACCAGGTTTTATTCTTATCTCTGTAAGTTCGTAAGTCAAATGTTCGTAAGTAGAGGATTCCCTTTCGATTTAAAGCTTTCGTGGCTGCAGGGATTCATCTTCTTGGTTCTTTCGGTAAAGTAACGTAGAATAAAATAAAATTATGTTATTTTATTATGTTTTATTATGTTTTATTTTTATTATTTTATTATTCCCTTCTACGTGACTTTACTGAAAGAACCAAGAAGATAGAGGCTTCCCCGTATATAAGTACAAATTGCAAAACACGGTGGCAACAGCAGAGCAGGAGCGACCTCCGGCATCGTGAACATTGAAAGGGGGGCTTCAACAGAACGTCAATGGTATTGCTGAAGCATAGAGCGCCTGAATGTGGGAGGTGGAGTGGCAGTGGAGACGCCAGGGCCTTGCGAGGATGATGTCCCATCTAGCAGGGCTGGGAAGCCAACGGCGGGGCCGTCTGAGAAGCTTGTCTCGGACTTCAAAGTTGTGGGCAAAACCCTCAAATCGAGTTGGTTGGTTTTCAATGCGGTGATACTCTAACAGCGACGAACTTTATAGTTCGATGTTGGTTCATATATATTGGATTATCGACACGAGAGACGGATAGAGCTAATCCAAAATCATTTTCAGCATTAAAATAAAACAAAATTCTAACTACAACATAAATACAATAATAACTCGATATACAGAGTAAGATGCGTTCCTGGAGCCTCGGATGTTGAAACTTAGTATCGTGAATAACTTATAACAGTACTATGAGGATGTCTTCCCAGCCTTCCTAACTTACCATTTCATACCATAAACACTTCATTGCTTACCATTCATTTTGTAAACAAAGCCATTTAAAAATATAAATGAATAGTATACGTTATACTGTACAGTATTAAAATTAAAACAAACTGACCCAAGTATTCGAAAGATAGTGAAGAAACATAATTTACTTTAAATTTCCATAGTCCTGTCGATCGATTAATGTTTTGTCCATTTCAGTATATGTATTTATTATTTACCGTTATTTTTAGCTTTTTGTGTAAAAAAATCCAAAGTTTGTAACACCGAAACTTTGTTTATCGAATGTACGCATGTACTGTATGTAGTTTTGATGGGATAGTGTATTGTTTCAGAGCTTTAAAAATGGGATTTTGTGAACTAATTGCTTTGATTTGATGATAGAGGTGTTAAGTCTGAGCTTCCTGTGAACAGCCAGTGTAGTATCTCTGTAGACGAGCGAGCTGTTTAGTTTTTTTTTTTATAAGAAACCCCTATACTGGCTGCAGAACAGCAAGTGTATTGTGCGATAAATAGGCCTCTATTAGAAGAGTCTTTGAGAATAAGTGCTATTAATGCCTTGTGGAACTGTACTGTACCATTATGTATCCCGTTAATAAATAACCAAGAAGCTAAATACATACATATCTGAAGAATTACTTCATTTTACAGAATGTCATGTATAATTCACACATTGTCATGAAACATTATTTTCACCAGATCATTTAAGTCCCGGTAAATGCACATACGTTTTTTTGGGTAGGTTGCATAATTTCTCCAATTTACAAACGGCACTTTGTGTGAATTATATTTCTGTTTCTAGAGATTGCCATTGATTGTTTTCCTGATTATTTGTGTGTGTCTCTGGGCAATTATAAATTACTTTCAATGGAAATCGACCGGTAAGGTTTGTATGCATGCTCCAACGCCACGTATGCAGCTGACCTACAAGTTATACTTTAAATAACGGATTATCAGCCTTGAGAAATATATTGAAACTCTATACTGTAGTGTAAAAATAGTTCGGCTTTATATATGGTTGCCACCTGTCTGGTGTTTTCCCCCCCCAAGGTCATACTCTTTGAGGTAGTCGTCCTGGGCAATCTTCCCAGAATATTTTACATGACAAGTCCACCCTTTTTATACCCCCCCCCCCCATGATATGCCCCCGTGCTTTGTACCACTCAGCTGTGTCTCAGTTGGTAGAAGTCTTGGATCCTTGAGACCATGCATCAACCTCTAGGTCAACTTCAGGACGTTTTCTCAGCTCTCACTTCTTTTGGAACTCAGTCCGAGAACTTGGCTTATAGAGGCACCAGCATTGACGAAGCTTACCACCCCTGAGGTAGGAGTAACGGAGACAAATCGTGGCAAAGAGAATATCTCAAAATACCGGAAGAGCGGAGAAGCGCATGTAAATGCGTTGTCTTGATCAAGACGAACATGTGTCATCGAGTTCATAGCCGCTGATGGTTGCATTTACAAAGCAACTGACTAACACCGGGACTATGCGTGTCCTGGGAAGACTCACAGATTTATCAGGACAGCTACCTCAAACAGAGGACGATTCTGGGACAACCAGGACAGGTGGCAATCCTAGCCTTGACACTGTATTCGACTTAGAGGGCCCGGATTTGGCAGGCCTTGATACACGCCTTCACATCAATGGCTGCTGGTCTTCGCCCCGGCTTGGCATGTGAGTCCTGATCTTGAATCCAAGATTGGTTGATAAAGCTCCAAAACAAGGGGATGCAATCAAAATCCTGCCCTGCTTGGTAAACGTGGGGGTGGTGGCAGTGGTTTGTTCACTGGAGTGAATTTGATCACTACAAATTGCCGCGGTGGCGAGATGTTAACTACCTCGTCTGGTATACAGGAGGCCGTGGGTTCGATCCCAACCTTGACACCTGCTGTATATTTGAAGTTTGTAGGTCTCCTCTCCACGTGGTTGTGTGGATTATTCTCCGAGTTTTCCCTCCCCATCTAAAAACACGCGTTTAGAGTTATTTGGCTGTTATTAATTTCCACATGACAAGCCACTTCGTTGAGCTATCATTCGTGGCCAGGTCGCTTCTGAAAAATAGATATGTAGCTGCTCAGTGGGCCTTACCTGGTCAAATAAAAAAAACATGGTTTAGATTATTGTGCTGAGTAATCATACCTTGACCGTAGTGGTAAGGTATGGTAAAATAAAAACTCCCATGACTGGATATGGTACCGATAGGTCTTCAATGCGGTAGTGGATTGACAAAGAGATGAAAATTATTTTGAATTCCTTGATTGTACTATTATGTCAAAGTCTACTCTATAATGTGGTAAGTTTTCCATGTTAATGGTTAAGGTAATTTACATTGTTCTGCCCTTGCCTACATTGAGGTGGGTAATAAAATACCCTTTTGTTGTTGAAGATCTCACAGACTCGTATACGTGTGTGCAGACATGCGCCTGGTTCACCGTGTGTGTTTTATATTTGTGTGTGCAGTATTTTTAGAAGCATTAAAAAAATGAGTTTTTCAAGAACCCAGAATACAGTGGGAACATCAAAAGGAGGACTGTGTGTACGCAATACTTAATAAAAAAATAAAACAATAAAGGAACAAAAACAATATCCGTACTCGAAAAGTTTCCAAATATGTATTTGTACAGTGTGTCTCTATTATCAACGGATATATTATGTCCCTTGAAATATATGTCATTTGCGAAGTATTTTATTGCCTACACCAGTCCTGGGCCTCCCCTAGATCGACTCAGCCTTAAATGAGCACCTGCTACGGTGTGTAAAACGTCGGCACTGGGGAGACAAAGGTGGCTGGGCATAGTTGTGGCCACACTATCTCCTCGTGTGCAATGTCGTCCTTAATATATGCTCATCCCACAGCACTTGCCCCTAAAAGTCTGTATGGCTACAGGGGGGATCTTTATCTTTTGTTTGTACCTCGGGGCGTGTCAGATTGAGATCCCACATGCTTTAGGTATATCATGTCTTTGAAGGTTTGGAGGTGGTGCAAGTAATTCAGAAATTACTACGTCTATATAAACCCATACGTTTAATTATATACAATCTAATTAATGTCAGAGAGTCGAGTGACAAAGTCAACAAAACTTCGGTTTACTCTACCGCGCGAATTTACAGGCAGTCTGGGTGGCAACTGCCTGGATTTTAAATGTCAAGTTCTATTTTACACGCACTACCCGTAATCCTGAGCCTCAGACATGTGAGGTGATGTGGCTAAAATGTTTTTTTGTTGACAGTGAAATGTAAAGTGAAAAGTGAAGAGACCCGCACTAGATTGAGCTCTCGATGATATTTAGTCTTCAACTTTCACGACGGCCAAACGTCTCGTAGGAGGTCGTAATACTCACACTTTACCCCACCACACACTGCCCGGCCAATCAACTAACCGTGGTTGTATCCAATTGCACCGCTGGGTGGACACATGCGGAGGTAGGCGATTTAAAAAAAAACTTTACCCATTGCTTGAACTGCCGCGCCTGGAAATAGAACCGGTGCTTATGAATTGTGGCCGGTGGTGACCATTCCTACCACGGCACCATTAATCCCACTGCCATGCTGCCAGGAGATCGAACCGGCAAACCTCTGGGATTGCAAGTTCAGTGTGCTAACCATGACAGTGTGGCAGTTTGTAGAGTGTGGGCTTAAATTATTGGAACCTGGGAGCAGTCTACACCAAGATGGGCCACGTTAATTTAGAAATCTCGATTGGGCTCCTATTGAGGCTCGTAAACAAAAGGCAGGGCCCTCTTGACTTCTGCCCAAGATTCTTGATTCATAATGCTCAGCCAATGCCTGTTGATATGGTGCATATGTACACCGCGCGTATGTGTGTGTGTATGGTGTATATTCGAGGCATGTGCGTGTGTGTGTGTTTAGGCCATGTTATTTCTAACAAATCAAAGGACTCTGCCTTCTCAGCCTCGGGGTAAGAGAGCAACCGCTGTTGTAAAATGCGTAAGTACACAAAGCAAAGACGCACGCAGAAACGCATCTGCAGGGACACAAAGGAACACACTCTCGCTCACACACACGCGCGCGCGGTGCACCAAAACTACACGCACGCACATGCAAAGCATTTTTTCTGCAATTTGCATACATTATGCAAATGTGTCTTATTAAACACACAAGCGCATAATTAACACCGAAGCTGGGCTCATAAATCATTTATTGTTAAGTGTGCCTATCTGATAATTCAAACGCTCATCTTTATCTTTGTTGGCATCGCAGCTGGCTCTGTTACATGGGTGACACATCTACTGGGCCATTTCATAAAAGTGGCAGATATAACGGTGGAAGTCAAGGAAACATGCAGGGCATGTGTACAGCCGATTTCTCTCGCTGAAAACAATGCATCGTAAATGTGTCCGCAACACACGAGCATACCTGGCGCGTGCAATATTGCACACACAAGCGAGCATATGCTTTGCTTGTACGTGCATTTAAGTGTGCGTGTACATTATCTTTGATTGGATGCATACATGTACTGCGTATATATAATTATATATATGCATAGACTAATATAAATTTTATATGCGATACGTACATGCACGCACACACACACACACGCGCGCGTGTGTACGTGTCGAGTCTTGGTAATTGCTTATTGACATGCTGTATTTTGCTGCAGCGTCATCATTTTCCAAATATTATTTATTTTTGCACATATTAAAAAAAATCCTTTATGTATGAATTCTATTGAAATTGGAAAATATCATTGTTAAAATACGGCTTATGTCTTAGTCATGTGGTTTCACCAGTGTGGTATAAATATTGTTTTTTTTTTACAAACCTATAAAATATTTTGAATTAAAACGGCACGCACGCATGCACGCATTCGGACAGTCACCGCATAGCAAACGTAGAATTAAATTACAATACAGTACACAATAATAATGGTGACATTCGGTAACTCAAAGAGTCAAAATAAATGTTACACTTAATCGTGTTCGTGCTTTCTCTTTATAATTGTACGAAACGGCGCGTGCCGTCAATCTGCGAGTGGATTGGCGGAGTCAAAGAAGGACGTCATCTATCAGCCATAAATTTATATAAGGTTACATAAAAGGTTAATGTAAAAATGTATATACGTGGCAGGAAAAAAATAAAAAGTCAAAGACATAAAAATACCAATTGAGATTAGAAAACGAAAAACAGTAATAATATTAAAAGAAATCTTGCATATACAATGTGTGGCATTTTCCAAAGTGTTGGTTTATTGCAATATTATAAATGTCAAAACTGGCAGCAATATAGATTTGTATGTGAGAAATAATCTTAGCAATCCACATTCTGCGGCATTAATATTTAATCACAGCTTGCCTGCTCACAAAATACTTCTGAGCATAAACAATTCCTAGCTGCTGTAATGACGTTAACCTTTTTAACCCAAAGCATTAAAAAAAATTCAAACTCCACATGGGGTCCTCCGGTTGGGAGAATTTAAGAGCTTTGTTTATACAATACAGTTTACAGTTGTTGATATTATAATCTACGCATTTTTTTATTCCATCATCTTTCTTCCCGAGTGAAATAATATTAGCACAACCTACTCTGTCAGATTAAGGTTAAAAAAAATCCCTTTCACCCACATTTTTTTTCATATTCTCCATTAAACTATCTACATCATTTATTATTCCTCGCAGAAAAGGAGGAGGAGGGGGGGGGTTAGAGAGAGGAGGGATTGCCGTGTGTTTAATATTACAGCATTTCGTACAAATTTAGTCTACCGTAATTTCCCCGTAGCATATAGTTGAGGGGTTGGGGGTGTCAGGTCATCCGAGGGCAACAATGTTAGCGCACGAGCTATCACATCCATCTAACGGCAAAACATTCAAATTTAGTGCCCGTTTGATAGTTGTCGAAGCTAGAGAGAGCGAGAGAAAAAAAAAGATTCCCTGTACGTGCTCAAATTCATCTTAACGCAATACCCCCCCCCCCCCCAAAAAAAAACCCCACAGCTGAGTTGCTGCAGAAACACAAAGACAATTGTGCACGCCAGGACACCCCTTTTTCGTGAGTACGCCGGCAGATGAAGGCATCGGGGTTTTTGTTTGTTTGTTTAAACAAGGGACGATTTCCCAGCGCTTCGGACTCCGCTGTGGGGCCGTTCGGCCGCTTCGTATCCGCGTACCGGGGCAAAAAAAATTGCGTACAGTGTGAAAGTTCCATCACATGCCATTCCTCCCCCCCTCTTGCTTTGCGCCAGACCAATTTGCAACAACATAACTCGCTCCGGCCCATCGGCTGCGTGGCAGCCGTCAAACAGCGGAGAATGAATGTGGAGCTGGTTTACTTTGCGGAGTGATGATACGGCCGAGCTGCAGGGCGTTTGATTTTTGTTGCAAATAAATGCGCGGTTGGAACCCAGTGGCAGCCCTGGCTAATAATTGTAAATATATTAAGCAACAAATAAAAACGGAGAGTGAAACTGATTGTTTTTGGGTATGGTTCGGATTAACTATGGTTTATTTCAAAGTGCTTTCTCAGAAGGTTCGGTTCTGGACAACCGTTTTGCTAACAATGTGTCTCAAACGATTGAAATCTGTATTCATTCCCAAAATGTAAAGCTGTCTTTTTTTTGCTATTTCAAAGCAGAGAGACATTTGAATTGCTTCAAACACGCCTCTCTCTTTCTCTGTTGCAAGGAACACAGAGACAGAGCTACAGAGACAAATGTTGATACAGAGAGACAAACGGAGGCACGGATAAACATTGAAACAGCATTCATGAAGCCTTAATTTTATATCCCGCCAATTTTGCCTATTAGATTAAATCAATATATCAATATGTAAACGTGTATTAAGGGGCGGGCTGTAGCATTTCCAACAAAATGATCAATATAGTAGGGATTTAAAAAATATTTGATAAATGCTGCGGAGTGTTTCATGACATTATTTTTTGTTGCTCATGGTGTACGCATTATTGCAAGCGCTACAGTATAGCACACATAACAATGCGTACACCCATGAGCAAGGAAACAAAGCAATAAACATTGCACTGAATTTATCAAATGTATTTTAATCTCTAATTGAAATATTACAGTTGTAGAACAGGATAGAATTAGCCACTTGAAATGTCTATCTCCTGTGAAATATGGAGATAATATTGCAGAATTGGCACCTGTGATCTAGCCCAATCGCTGTCCATCTGCGTGTGCGGTAGTGTAGTGGTTAAGCTCACTGCGCTACGAACCCCGGCCACCCGAGTTCAATTCCCGCTCACGGCCACCACCGGTGACGATTTTCTGAACCGGTCCTGTGCCTTCCCAAAGTCGACTCAGCCTCAAACGATGTGTAAACATCGCCACTTGAGAGACAAAGGCGGCCGGGCGTGGTGCTGGCCACCCAACCCCATGGTGGGTCGTCGTTCCACCCTTCATAGGTGGTGCTCGCGAACAGCCCTTGCTCCAACAGTCTATTCAGGCTATACGGGGGAATCTATGTATGTGTTGTGGGTTCACTTGAGAGACACACTTGACTCAGGAGGTAACACGTTTATCCCACGACCAAAACGGGGTAACTACATAAACGTAACCACAACGGGGTAACTACATAAACGGGTCAGGTCAGTCGGCACACTGCCTGACCCACGATGCCGAGCACGGAGACCGGAGACCGAGGAGAAGACGCAGCACGGCGGGATCCATTCCAGCAGACAGCCCCGATGCAGCCCCGGGACTCCCCTTTTATGCCCCCCAGCGTGGCTTGGCTCTGCCTTCGGACACGCCCCCTTGTGGAACCTACTAGAAGGTTCTGGGTCACCTTTGGTTCCACGTGTCCCCTGCCTGGCTCCGCCCTCGGCCACATCCCCTTCTGGAACTCACTAGAAGTTTCTGGGCCCTACAACACGTGTCCCCTCTGTCACCTTTGGCCTACATCCTCACCTTGCCCTATCACGTGCCCTTGCCAGCCAATCGGGCTACTACGTCCTCAAATGCCCCCTACTCTGCCAGCCCCCAGAACCATGCTCCCCTAGAGACCTCTTCCATGACATCGTGTACTCTGCTGGCAGAGAGGGCTACTACACACGTAATTACTCTTTATGTCGGTAGATGACGCTAGGCGCCGTAGTGACCCATTATATGTCACTACATATGTAACAAAAATGTCGCTCTCTGAGCCTCGGTGAGTGTGCTCAGTTCTCACTTTGTGGTCTTGTGCAGACTCACTGCCAAGTACTCTGTGCACGAGACGTCTCACCGAGTCATCGACGGACCACGACGCACAATCCCTCTTACATGATAGGTTTTAACTGTGAAAAATTGCCCAGGGAACGCAGACTGTTCACACTTTAACACCCCCAGCTACTAAAGTACGATGTCGATTTATTTTTGAACCGGTTTAAACCGAATCGTTTTACTGGTTTCCAATCGATGTTTTATTTGTGTTCGGGTTTCCGTTTCAGTTCTAGAATATGAAGGGTGAAACAATATCGGTGTTCAGTTCCGTTTGACTCTCTACAAAAACAAACACACGTGCTTCAGAGTTGAATGTTTTACGATCCAGCGATGATATTCCCAAAATAGTAGGCCCACGTGTGCCGGTGTCACGATACAAATTGAGACATTTTCACAAATGTCCTCTTTGGGTAAAGCCAGATTGCAACATCGCCCTCTGCCATGAAACGACTACAGACTATACTGGGTTCGTGAAACTGCACGATATAGCCCTTGCAGGATTGCGCACATACAAAATGTACGAATAATTTAATTACGTAATATTGAGTTTCTTTTTATAGCTTCATTTGTGTAAATTCTGTACAATCAACTCACACGGGGAGCGCATGGATTAAGACGTTTTCAGCAAACCGATGAGCGTGTATACGTATGGGAAGAAACCGGACGGAGCACGAGGGAGCAACGCTCTATCCCATACAGACAGGGACAGATGACATCAGTCCACATTTGCCGCACCGCCTTCTCCTGGCGAGCCGCGGTATGACATCGGGACGCCCACGGGGAAGGGAGTTTTAGGACGTGTGATCCGCAGAGGTCGCAAACGGGTTTTGATTCCTTACCCGTACCCGGCCGCACCAGGGCCGCAAACGGGTACCCGTACCCGTACCCGGCCGTACCCGTAACCTACCCATACCCGGCCGGGTACGGGTATCGGGTACCTGATTGCGACCTCTGGGATGAAGCCATGTTGCAGGCGCGGGTGGGTTGATTCTAGGAACTTGAATTGTGAGAAAAGACAAGACGTTGGGAAATGAGTGACAAACAGTTTAATCACCAGTAACTCACGGTCTACCCGTACCCGGCCGCACCAGGGTCGCAACGGGTACCCGTACCCGTAGCCGGGTATCGGGTAGGGTACGGGTATCGGGTACCCAGTTGCGACCTCTGGTGATCCGCCAACCCTCGCCCCCCAACAGCGCTGGATTTCTGTCGTGCGTAGCCACTGCTGCCTGGCTGCATGCTCGCGATGTGCTCTGCATTGCTTGGGATCCTGGCGCTGGCGCAGGTGGCATTCATTCCTTTTCACCGCCGCTGCTGCTACCTTTGTCTATTGCTTTGCACGCACCAACGGGCATGAGAATATTTAATGCTGACGATCAATATCATGCCTCGGGTGGTTTGATGATGATGGTGGTGGTGATAATGATCTTCAGATGTTTAGTTGTGGCTTATAAATAATGTGTCTATAATGATGACAGTGACGATGACGACGACGATGATGATGGCGGTAATGTGATTTTATTGACAGACGCTATTTTAGAAAAAAAAAAACCTTTAGATTTTTTTTTTCATCTGCACAGAACTGGATCAAACACTCGCGCACAACATGTAATTTGTGGACATTTTGCATTAATTAGCCCAGCTGATAATGGCCTCGCGTATTTACCCGGCTTCAATGCGAATTAATTAAGCTTCCCAGCACATCGGGCGTGCATTGGGCGGTTCGTACACGCTGTACGAATCCAGAATGTCGCGCACAGCACTGTGCACCTGTAAATCCAATACGATTCGTATTATTATTATTGTTCAATTCAGGATGTGCACTGCAATAATGCGTAATGTAGTGGTCGCACGGTGGCTATAGCATGCTCCGTTACGAACCCAGTGGCCTGACTGATTGCACGGCCACGGTTTACGTCAGCGGTGATTGACATGAGAACCGGACCCTGTGCCACCACAACCCCCGCTGTCACAAACCAAACGCTGACCGGGGTCGAAAAGTACCGCCCAACAAATCCTTGCGATCGACAGGGCAGGCGGAGACCTTTGTCCAGCTAATTAACTGACAAAAAAATTTACCCCCGAAATTGCGTTCACTTTTTTTCTGCGGTTTAGAACACATTTTTAATTATTGAAATACATTCCCAAGTGCCCGCATTGTAACGTCGGTGGCTACTATTCCGCCCGCCACTGTATCTCGCTTGAGTGAATCGATCTGGGGTAGTCCACCATGGTGGCAGTCCACCGTGGACAACGTAAACACCACAACGGTCTCCAGGCGGAGTCCACGTGGAGTTTATCCCCGCACGAACCTTTTTGCGATATCGGACAATGGACGATCATAGCCCTTCACTGCCTCCCCAACCCCAAAATCTCAATTCTCCGTTCTCATTTCTCCCGCTCCCTGGATATTGACTCTGCTCAGCGTTTGGCACACAACAACGACAACAAAAAAAACCAACCCTATGGTGTGCAAATTGAAGCCTCCCTCCTTAATCCTGATGACAGCCCTTATTTGAGCCTATGCCACCTCCAGGACAGCACTGTAAATGAGATGCAGAATCTCGGTTGGATGTCCTCGCAGATAAACAAATTGAAGTGCGTGTACGCGCGCGTGTGTGGGGGAGCGGTTAGCGCTCCGCTTCGCTACGAACCCGGTGCACCAAAGTTCGATTCCCGCTCACGGCCAACACCAGTGACGATTATCTGAACCGGTCGTGGGCAACCCCTAGGTCGACTCAGCCTCAATTGGGTACCTGGTGTGACGTATAAAAACATTGCCACGAGGGAGACAATGGCAGCCGGGTGTGGTACTGGCCATCCACCCGCTCGTGTGCCGTTCCGGCCTTCACAGGTGCTCGCTAACAACACTTGTCCCCAACAGTCTGTTAAGGATATACGGGGGATCTTTGTCTTTTGCATTCGTGCGTAAGTGTGCATCGTGTATGTGTGTTGGCGAATCGGAGGGTGGGAGCGACGGCGCAGTGGTTAGCACGCTGATCTACGAACCCGACGGACCAAGTTCCATTCCCGGTGCGGGCTGGTATTGGTGACAAAAAAGTAATGTGACATGCTGGTTGTGCTCTCCGCGAACCTTCACCAATCTGCGTGCCACCAGCGGGGTGAAGTATGGTCGATCTAACCCCAGAAACACCGACGCGTTACAGGGGAGGCCCTCATCCAACTGTGGAATTGACAAAAGGCCAGAAACACGTAAGGAGGCTTTTGCGACCGATATTATTCACAATCAAGGTTTTTGGCTTAGATCGCGTAAGTTTTGTGTGGTAACCATCCACCACCCGACACAGCCAGTGAGGTTTGTCGCGTAAACGATGCGCCAATTAGTTACTAATCTTGAATTGAAGCTTTCGTGACTGCAGGAGTCCATACTCTTTGGTTCTTTCGGTAAAGGCACGTAGTTAACTAGGTAATTAGTTACTGCTTCAGCCCACCGGTGTGTTGGAGAGTAAATCCACAACATTTACGATTTAAGTAGTACGACGTTTGGATGGTAATTACATCCAGCATCATGTTGCCTTCTACCAGCTTGGCAACGGAGACTCAAAAACATTAGGGTGGGACATTTAGCACCCCGGAGCTATCTATAAATAGACAAATAACTATTGATTCGCTTTCATAATTAAGCACGCGAATACGTACACATAGAGATGGAAGCGTATGGAAGTACAATGGTATGCTATTTGATTAAAGCCAAAAGACCGTACTCTTGTTAGATGTGTTACAACTCGTCAAGGTTTGTCGATTTTAAAGCGAATGGCATAATTTAAAAAAAATAAAACACAAAATAAATTAACAGTATAAAATATCTTCTTGGTTCTTTCGGTAAAGTCACGTTGAATGGAAATAATAAAATACTAAAAATAAAACATAATTAAATAATTTTTTATTAGTATTTTTTAAATTTTATTATTTCCATTCTACGTGACTTTACCGAAAGAACCAAGAATATGAATCCCTGCAATCACGAAAGCTTTAAACCGAAGTATAAAATATGTTTTCAAATATGGGCGTGTGGACATGTACGGTAAGTAGTCCTGGCTTGACGCGTGGCGTTCACAACGCTTTGCGCTACAACGCGGAACGCTTCGCACCGTTACAACGCAGCTTCTGTGCGGTCGATGACGAACTACTTTTGTTGAGCTGAGCACCCCGCACCTTCGATTAGCACGCTTGGCTACGTACAGTGTGACAGAAGTTCAACACACACACACATACGAAACGTGGCCGTGGACCCTCAGTTATTTGTCCGGCCATCTCACTGCGCGTGCGTGCATGCATCTCGCCAAACTCTGCCGCTACACTATCAGCACATTTCGATTTAAAGCTTTCGTGACTGCAGGGATTCATCTTCTTGGTTCTTTCGGTAAAGTCACGTAGAATGGAAATAATAAAATAATAAAAATAAACATAATAAAATAGCATAATAATAAAATTACTTTATTATGTTTTATTTTTACTATTTTATTATTTTATTATTAATAAACATAACAAAAGTGCATAATAATATTATTATTTTATTAAGTTTCATTTTTATTATTTTATTTACGCTTACTCGTGTCGACGACGAGGGGAACAGACAAGCAAGAAGATATTTTATCGCGTGGAAAGTTGTCGCAGCTGCTAGGCTAAGCGTTGCCCAATCCTGGCCAGCTTGCTAAAAAAAACTAATATAACGGCGTGTGTGTGTATATGTCGACTTTCTTTCACACCGTACTTAGCCAATCGTGCTAACCGGAGGTGTGTGTGGGGGGCAGCTAAACAGAAAAGGGGCAGTCCATAAATGACGTCACGCGATTTTGGACGGTTTTTGACCCCCCTCCCCCGCGTCACACGGCGTCACAAAAAGTTAGACCCCCCCCCTCAAATATGACGTCACAAAGCTCTGCCCCCCCCCCACCCAAAACCGTATTTCCATTTTGAAAATTAAACATGCTTTCAATCGCTTTAAACTATTGTCATTGTAGTGCGTATTTAAAGTGGTGCTGCACTCTGATGTTGTAGGAGTGTTGTTATAACAATTAGTGGTGTTAAAACAATTAGTGTTGTTATAACAATTCAATATTTATTTAAAGTTGCGCATTTTGATGTGACGTCACATTTCTAAACCCCCCCCCCTCGTCACACATCGTCACAAATGTCTGACATCCCCCCTCCCCCCCCCCCCCTAGGTGCGTGACGTCATTTATGGACGGCCCCAAAGGCGGTTCTCAAGAAAGAAATGAGAAACAACCGGGAGATTGAATCGAACCGGTGACCTCTGGGGTTGCAAGCCCAGTGCTCTAGCCACCCCACCACTCTGGCAGTATTCCAACGTGCGTCCCACGCACAGTTTTTAAATCCTTTATATAAAGTTCACTTGCTTGCTTGCTTGCGTGCTTGCTTGCTTGCTTACGACCGTGCAAATCTTTCGGTCGTTTTTAAACCCACTTCCCGTGATCCAATCGAGCTGACATTTTGCACACAGACTCGTTGTGCGTGACAATACATTTTCGTGAAATTGTTTTTCCTAAATTTTACACTGTTTAGGGAAATTTTTTAAAATGTTTAATTACCAATTGCTTAATGGTGGCAGACAATCATCTGACCCATAGGTGGCAGCCATCTCAAGCCAGCGGACGAGAGGACTCTAGCCGCCACGCATATAAAGGATTTATAGTGAAAAACTTTGTTTTTACGGGTTAATTTTTAGAAGCTACAGTTCGCGTGCGTAATTAGATGCGCGCGTGGTTCAGTGTGCCCGTGCGATGCGCCGCAGCCTCCTTTTCCACACTTGTGCGTCGTGAAATGTCGTCCGTTAACTGGCTCCCTTAATTCCCAATGTCCCGCGTCGCAGCTTGTCGCGGTGGTGTCGCCGCTCCAAGGCGAGCGCAAATTGGAGCGCAGACGATGGAGTCGGGAGGACGCCAAAAGCGGCTTCCCCCCTCTGTTGCGATGCTGAGACCGAGTTAAATCAGGTCACTGCCAGGGAGCACTTGGTGGTGACTAACTAGGTGAAACGAGTCCCTCTTGGCCACGTTTCAGCCGACGTCTCAGCACGGTGCTTGAAGATGGTGTGTCGTGCAACGCGATGCTTTGGGAGGAGTCATCGAGCGAACGCTCTCTGTGTGTAAGCACGCGCGCGCGTGTGTACGTTGGACTTCTTTCGCACCGTACGTAACCAACCGCACGAATCGGAGGTGCGGGGGAAGGTATATACAAAAAAGTAAACACTAAAAGGAGTTCTACATAAATGAGTTTGTCAATATGGATGATTTTAAAGGTGCATAGCTACAGTGGCGTCTTAAATTGGAAGGAAGGAGCGTTCCAGACGGCCGCAGAAGCGCATCTGAAAGCGCCGCGCGATGACCGCCGTCTCTGTTCCACGGCTAGCAGCCAGAAGCCGCATCTGCTGCGTGGATGACACCGGTTAGTTCGCGTGATGATGGTTTACGCTCCTTGATGAGATCAGCCAGGTGCTGTGCTCCATGACTCGTGCAACTCTCTTCATCTCTTGTTAAGCCATCGACGACTGCCTTGCAGCATTGTTTTTTTTGCGAGCGAGCGCCTCTTGGATGCCCATGTCAAGAAGAGTCGATGAATGTCGGAGGGACCCAGACCAGAAGGAAAATAATAAAATAATATATTTTTTTACAATTAAATTCTCACGACGTTTCGATTGCAACACAAGCAATCGTCATTATCTCCCTTCTACGTGACTTTACCGAAAGAACCAAAAAAATGGACCCAGACTAGGTTCAGTCGATTGTCAATCCACTGCCGAATGAGGGCCTCCACCAGTGGAGGCTCTTTGACCACACTTCTCCACACTGGTCAGTGCAGGGAAAGGGGGAAGTCAGGCAGCATAGGCATAGGAGCATAGGTGTACAGCACAACAATGGGGGTTTGCTGCCCTGCACTGCCCACACTGCCGCCTCCCTTGCCCAGATACAAATCGCCAATGGTGTGCATAGCCGGGAATTGAACTTAGGTCAGGAGGATTGTGGCATAGTTCGCAGTACACTGCTCTGCCACTCCCCCCCCCGTAATATACAGGGTTGCCCAACAATGATAGGGTTATTGCACATATTTAAACAAAAGGAGGTTTTTCCCCACCCATTCATTTTAACAAATGTTCAAACTGACTTCCTATTAACACGAACGCGCGCATGAATTATCTCGTGAAATTTATGACCTTTCTGTTGTTGTTGTTGTTCTCCGTCGACGGATTATCGCTGCCGTCTTTAGCACACATACACAACAACTACATTGGACGCGTTTATAGTCCGATACATTTTGTTTTCCATTTTTAAATGTCATCCGAAAAAAATAAGACTATGAGCGGTATTCATGAAAATAAATACAAAACATTAACTTAAGGAATATACAATAACAAAATGTTTTAACGGCAGTGTTAAAAACAAATTAAATAAACCGATGCGTCCAGATTTGTTTGGGTCACGCACAGGATTATAGGAGACAGACCGGTGGACATCGCGGCGCCGGAATAGAACAACAAAATCGTACACCCGGCAATATCACCGATCACAGATTTGCCCATATATGGCATTGCGGATCGTTAATCGAGAATTAACTGTATCGAATACCGCTCAGTCGATCCATGATAAACAACCATCACAAAACACCCGGGTTGATCGTAATTTGCGGGTTAAATCGCTGTGTCGATTCCATTTTTGATCGATCCATGGATCGATTAATGGTGTGACCCCCCCCCCCTCCTTCATTTGAATGGTTAAATATCAGCAAGATCGGTGATTCCGGACTACGCTTGTAATCCGATCGGGGCGAAAGTGTGGCGACATCCCAACCACTTGCAAGATATCTGGCATGGTCACAGATACAGCTGCCGGCCCGTACGGTTTACTCGTATTCTTGTGCAGGGAAATTGAGTTTTCAGGTCCATACGGCAGGCAGAGAGCCGTTTCAAAACGGGCAAAAAAAAGACGTCTATTTGTTTTTGTTCCTCCCAAGTGATGGTACTTTGTAGGATGAACGTTGAGATGTATAAGGGCAGGGCGTGACCAATATTGAACTGAATCTTGATTTGAAGCTTTCGTGACTGCAGGAATCCATACTCTTTGGTTCTTTCGGTAAAGTCGCGTAGTTAGAAATAAAATAAAACAAATCACGACGTTTCGATGGGCGTAGCACAAGTGTCCACCCCCAAACCCTTATAAACAGTTTGCCTTTAGAGGCTGACTCCTTTGCCTTATGACGACCGCTTATGTTGCGATCGAAACGTCGTGATTTGTTTTATTTTATTTCTAACTACGTGACTTTACCGACAGAACCAAAAAGTAATATTGAATTGGCCTGTATTAAGGTAGGCACTGATAAGGGGTTGACAGGTAAGCATATAGCCTCTAGATGAGGCTGTTTTAGAGCTGCCCTGTAGTTAGTGGAGGCCCCTTTGTCGGCAGTGGCGTGGAACAGGCAATTACGGTGGCTAGGAGATGTTAACTACCTCGCCTGGTACGCAGGAGGTCGTGCGTTCGATCCCGACCCTGACGCTTGCTGTACATTTGGAGTTTGCGTCTCTCTCTCTCTCTCCGTGGTCGTGTGGATTTCTCTCCGGGTCCTCCGGTTTTCCCCTCCACAATCAAAATCAACATCACGCGTTTAGAATAGTCGGCAGCTATACATTTACCTTGTAAAATAAAAAAATGCCAAGAAATAAAATAGACTTATTCAACTCAAGATTAAGGGTTTTCCGAATTATACAAAGACGCACGTTTAAAGTGAGAAAGGGTTGCCACATCTGGTATATGTATACTTAACACAGTATTTTCGCAGCACCTTTAATGTATTTCTTTCAACACGTCCATTGAAAAAAAAAACAAATTATGTCTACAGGCTATTATTTAATCTCCAAACTTTGCTCACGTTTCAAAAGTAGATTTTCTATTTTAAAAACAAAAAAAACCTCCCCACAGGAGCCGCTGTTGACGTGGGGAAAAAACAAGTAGTCATCTCCCTGTGTCCAATTAAACAAGTGTAAATTAACCGCCAGTGTCTGCGAAGATGCCGCCTGTTTACGACAGAATTCAAGATCTGGGCATGTTTGCACAGGGACAGCCCGGGAATTAAGAGTTGCCGCTTCCAAATGCCACTTGCGAAGTTTGACGCTTACCGTATTCTCCAGATTTACGATGGGACACTCGGGACGAGTACAACGCACCCCAAATACGTAGCCCTGGCGGCATCGATGAAATTAAACAGATGTGTTCGCTCACTCACTCTCACACTCACACATCACATCAACCAGGTTATAACATAAATCCGTCAAACTTTTAATTTAAACTATTGTGCGCCTTTTGGCATCATCTGGTCGAACACCATATGAGACTAGGCTCCAAAGAAAGCTGTCTCTGGTGTGGACCAATCAGTTTCAAAGACAATGCATAAATTATCAGAGTATTGTTTTTTGTTTGCATTTGACTGCAAGTATTGTGGTTAATGTAAGCATGATTCCTTGCAAAAGGTGTCAGTTTTGTTGCCAGAATAAAGGGGAAAAACCCCTATTAGTATGGGGGGGAGATGTTATAATTCGGATAATACGGTCACAATCGCACTAGTTGATGGTTGTATGCTTTTTCAAACTTGACTGTGAAATTTCGCGTTGCATGCTGTGTGCCTGCTCCACGCAGCAGGGACACACTTGTTTGCTTAGCCAATTTTCGTTCCAACTCTACGGGCGACGGCAATCCGAAAAGCTCTACAGCTCATCGGATTTCCTCCAGTGGTGTAAATAAAGATTCGGATTGAAGGAGACGCTGCCGTGGTGTCGTGGTCCGCGCCCTGGATGTGCCGTCATTATCATCGTCACCATCATCATCATCATCATCGTCGTCGTCGTCACCATTGTTATGATCATCACACCATCATTGTCCTCTTCATTATTGTCAACATGGCCATCATTGACATAACTATCATCGACATCGTCACTCTACTTGGCAGCTGTGACGCCGTGGTGGCTAGGAGATGTTAACTGCCTCGCCAGGTATGCAGGAGGTCGTGGGTTTAATCCCAACTCTGACGCCTGCTGCTGCTGTATATTTGGAGTTTGCGTGTCTCTCTCTCCCCGTGGTCGCGTGGATTTTTCTCCGGGTCCTTTCGGGGGTTCCCTCCACATTTAGAATCAACGTCACGCGTTTTGAGTAATTTGGCTGCGATACATTTCCACGTGATAAGCCACTTTACGTCGAGCTATCATTTGTGGCCAGGTCGCTTCTAAAAAAGAGCTACATAGCTCAGTGGGCCTTACACTGGAAAAAACAAAAAAATTGTGTAAGTGTTTAAACGACAATGGCGACACACGCAATCCATTCAATAGCCATCACATCGCAGTCGTTGCGGGCTTAATCATTTGAGCCCCAATGTCACCATGGGGGTTTTGAGCTTTCACTTTGCGGATGGGATACGGCTTTGGCGGGCGGTCTCCATCAGGATTGGAGGCGAGGGCTGAGTGAGATGGGAGGAGAGAGCCTCGCCTTCGGCTGGTGAGTGTGTGTGTGTATGTTGAACCCCTTTTGCACCGTAGGTAACCAATCGTGCTGATCGGAGGTGCGTGGGAAGGACAACAAACTAAATACAAAGAGGAGCATCTAGGGTAGGGTTAGGGTTGGGTAGGGTTAGGGTTGGGTAGGGTTAGGGTTGGGTAGGGTTAGGGTTGGGTAGGGTTAGGGTTGGGTAGGGTTAGGGTTGGGTAGGGTTAGGGTTGGGTAGGGTTAGGGTTGGGTAGGGTTAGGGTTGGGTAGGGTTAGGGTTGGGTAGGGTTAGGGTTGGGTAGGGTTAGGGTTGGGTAGGGTTAGGGTTGGGTAGGGTTAGGGTTGGGTAGGGTTAGGGTTGGGTAGGGTTAGGGTTGGGTAGGGTTAGGGTTGGGTAGGGTTAGGGTTGGGTAGGGTTAGGGTTGGGTAGGGTTAGTGTAGGGCTAGGTAGGGTAAGGGTTCAGTAAAGTTAGCGTAGGGTTTGGGTTAGGTAGGGTTAGGGTTGGGTGAGGGTTGAGCTGGACAAGGTTTGGTTAGGGTTTGGGTAGGGTTAGGTTTGGGTAGGGTTAGGTTTTCGGTAGGGTTAGGTTAACAGCGACTGACAGGGCCACCTATTAAGGCTGGCATGGCGCACGAGAGGGCTGGGTGTGCCAACACCACGTCTGGCCGCCTTTGTATCCCCAGGTAGTCATTAACGGCTGAGTCGACCTAGGGGAGGCCCCGAGCTGGTTAAATATGCTCTACTGTTATTTGCCGTGAGCGGGTGGCCAGGATCGTCGGGCAGTGCGCCAACCACTGTGCCACTTATCCCCACTTTTGTTATATAGACACACACACATATATCACAGCAGAGTATATGAGGTCTGTGTATATGTGTAGCACGTATGCATATGCATGGAGGCACACCTGCTTCTGTTGGCATATGTTCTTATTATTATACTGCATGAAATTTGATTCAATCCTTTATTTGAGAGGAGAGCTCATTGAAATTCATTATTTATTTTGCATAGACCCGCTCTGGAAAAAAAAATCAATATACAGTAATGTATATAACACACCTACAATACAGTATTCGTCAAGATATGCATTTGGTCGATGCATTACACTTTATTCTGCCCACCTCGCAAGACACAAAAATATGAATTTTCATTTACAGCATCCATCCATTTGACAACTTTTGAAATATCGTACCTCTAATTATTTTACGTAAAAAACCGCTGGGTCTATAAAACTTTCATTTTTAACCACCATCCCCCCAACACACACACAAGGGTCTTCACGCAAATCTGCGTACAATTCACGCTGGCATCATCAAGAAGCGGGTCAAAAGGTGAATTCACAGTTTACTATTTTTATTTTATCAAGTAAAGCCCACTGGGCTATCTAGCTCACTTTTTATCAGAAGCGACACGGATATCACAAATGATAGCCCAACGAAGTGGCTTATCATCGTGTGGACATTTATAACAGCCAAATACTCTAAACGCGTGACGTTGATTCTAAACGTGGAGGGGAAAATACCCGTAGGATCCGGGAGAAAATTCCACACCACCACGGGTGAAAAAACACGTAAACTCCAAATATACAGGAATTGCCGTGGTCGGGATCGAACCCACGACCTCCTGCCACTTTAGCGCATCTCTTTATCGGCAGTCAATTTGACGAATTCAGTCGGCCCATTCCACATTCCAGACACGGGATAGAAACGCGTGTTTGTTGTTGGCGGGCCACGTCTGATTGTGTAAAGCTGAGTGTGCCTGGTTCTGCGAGCCTGGGCTCATTTCGCGTGTGTATATTACAAACCACGAGACCTTACGCGAATATAAATTATGATTGAATTCCACGCTTTTATTTTCGCCTCTGCACAATAGGCGAATGTCATAAACAGGGCGGCGAAAACCAATCCACGTAATAAGCATGCTGATGCCCAAATTCAAGAATTCAAACGTGTTTATAATTTCAAATGTTTTTGTAAACACATTTGCTGTACGATATGTAATATTGTAAATATATTTGCCGCATGGTATGTAATATTTAGATGGTGCCATCTGGGTATAAACACAAGCACGTAACATGTTTTAATTTGTCCTATATATATTGCCCCACATAATGGTACCGTATTTACATTTATGCATGTATTGCATCCCTATATATCTACACTGTATCTTATTGTCCTTCTGCAAATTATTTAACTTAAGTGCGTATGGATTTCCAGAAAGAGCACGGCCTGTCGAAGACCCAACGTCTCATTTAAATTAAAAATTTCATTGATATTCATATTCGCTTGTCTTGTTTGTAAAAAGGGCACTGTATAAACACGCAGACTTAACCAATCAGCGTCGGCGTGCACGACACATTTTTTTTGGAATATATAATTGATGCCATCGTAAGGATATAAACATTGCATATTCGCCACCTATATTGTGTGTGTGCCTTTCACTGCGGTAAAACAAATGACATTGAAATTGTTACCGCATTAAGAGCATTCTCAGCTGCGCCCCAAACGCAGGGTCTATACTGTGTGAAGCTATCCTGGCTGCTCGTGCCTATTAATCTTCGTTAAAGCTGTCACACACGCAAGAGCCACTATAATTTTATTATTAATGCACAGCATTTCCACCCCCCCCACCTTCTCTCTCGTGAGAGACAGTCACGTGCACGCGCGCACACACGGGCGCGCGCGCGGGGCTCTTCCGAGCGAGGGGGCGGGCGTGCGGGCGCGCGGACCACGGGAGCGGCGCGCGTGCTGGTTGACCTCCAGGGGTCACGATCGCCGGACATCGCGACGGGCGATGCGTTGCGTGCCATCGCCAATCGGACTCGATTTGCACGGATCAAGTGGCGGAGGCGGCGAAGGCGGTGGGTGTAAAGCAAACAGAGCAAAGGCGTGGGGTGACCCAGGTGGCTCAAGGGGGTCCACCCTCTGATTAATGTAGAATGGAGGGATGCATCAAAATATATATCAGCTCAAATTCAGACCAACCCAACGAGCGTATTAACATTCAAAAAAAAAAGCCACCTTAATCAATATCTTGTCCACATCTCTCTATTACGGTCTACATTTATTTTACCTTGCTTCACCAATATTTCACGTCTATATCTCTACTGTCATTTCACGAGGAGTTTACATATTTCAAGTGGGTGATGTGGGGGGGGGGGGCAAATATAATGTCTGTGTACGGCCCCCCTATATCGGTCAACATCCACTGCATGGATCGACGCTCTCCGTGAATGGCTGAACGGCTTCGTTCTGAACGACTTCCAAACACGATTGTGCGTCTCGTGAGAAATTGTGCGTCGTGAGTGCGGTCATTTTTGTGGGGCCACTCCTTTCAATTGACAACATCCCACAGTGTGAGACGACCCCGCAGATAGACATAGGGTACAAGGCACAAATGTGTGCCCGAAGACGCATAGGGAGACGCATGCTTGGACTGACATTGAGAGAGGAACACATTGGTTACAGAACAGTCACAGGTTAATAAACGTATCAGAAACTATTACTAAAAGTAAACGGCCTTGAGCAGGACACGTGATGGATAGAAGAGATGATGGCCAATGGCCAAGTACAATAACGGAGTGGCAGCCAAGGAATGGAACTGATGGGGAGATGGAGCGATGAAATCAGTTCGTGTGCAGTTGTTAGATCGCAGGATCGTGGGATGGCGATGTCCCTGGGGCGGCCTTCATCCAGCAGTGGATTGACCACGGCCGATAATGATGTTTTTTGTATGCGACCCCAATGCACTTATCTGCGTACTGTTTAGCATGCAGTGACTGCCCAGCGTGTGAGCAAAGTATTCCCGTGGGAGTTTCCACGTCTCTTTATTATTATATATATTTTTGTCGAGCGGCCCTTTTTCTTGGGATAAAAAATTGTCGCAGGGAAGGCAATGATGCGAATGAAAATATGAATCATGAATGACTAAATGAATGAGTTTATAGATGGACGGATGACTATAACACATTGTTTGTATGAATAAATAAATGCCTGAATCGATGCTTGAATAACTGGCTTCAGGAAAGCAGGCGCACTGTATAAATTAATGAAAAAAACAGATGCGGCATGGACGGGTTACTTAGCAGAACGATGGTTCTTCTATAATAGAACATGAATAAATTAATAATGTAATATATTCATTTGCCCATTACTCTTAAACCGAAATGTTCCTCTCGGCAGTATAGCAATTATTGCACGGCGAACTTCCTCCTCCTCCTCCACTCCACGATTTCCTTCAGTGGTTAAGTACGCCGCTATATTATTGATGGAAACACCCCTGTAATCCGCACGCTCTGGTGGCGGGGGCCGGTGGATCACACAAATTCACGAAGCTCGCTCTCCACCCGTGGGCACACAGGCGGACCGTGTGCTGCCCGACTCGCACGCTGGTTTCCCTCCCACGTGGACAAACACTCAATGATGGAGTTGGGCTAGAACACCACCTACATACAGCATCACAGGACTTCCGTGATTGTTGACACCGTTTCTGGCGCCCTCCGTGCAGAAACTATGACCGCTCGCTAAAAAATAACAGATAAATCAGCGGCGACGCCTACGTACGAACACGAAAACATTATCACCAGTTGTAAGAATGATCACACGGTGTGAACGACTTAATCATTTGGTGGACAGTGTCCGAGCCCGTCCGTCGATTTCCACCCGCATTTAAATGAGCGTCAGCGTTGCCACATTGTCAGAGGCATAGCGACAGATTGAATGTGAGAATTACAAAAATGCGTCGACAACGCGAGGGAAGAAAACTGCGGTAAGTAAATATGCAATTAAAGCCTTTCGCGAACTTTAAATGAACATCCATATTAGCGGGTTGTGGTTTAGATCGCGTCAATACAGACAATTAGTAGAGTTTGTCTCGTAAACAAATATATGCCAAATGCGTTACTAGTTCAGCACAGCGGTGTGTTGGAGAGCATGTTTTGGTTACGTGACAAACCTGACTAATTAGCTGTGTCTGGTGGTGGCGGGTTTAACGACACATATTTACGCGATTTAACCCCCCTCACCCCCCCCCCCCCCCCAAAAAGCCTGAATTATGGATAATAATTGTCACGAAAGCCCTACCAGGTGTTAATCTTTAAATAAACAAGCAACGCGTTTCCCTACCTCGCTTCCACAACCCACTCACCCATCTCCCGCAGTGGCGTCTCATTTTGTCGTCAAAAGTTGCAATCGCACTCGCGCTCTGCAAGTCAAACTTCCAGTCGCGGCAGAACAACAACAACAACGACGGAGCCCTCTCGCGTTTCGCCTTCAACGCGCGACCACACGTCGTGGCTACGGCTGTCTTCTACCTTGAACTCTCCAGGGCCGTACAGACAATCGCTTGAACGGAGTTACACATATTACGTATGTTGAACTTCTTTCGCACCGTACGTCGCCAGCCGTGCTAATCGGAGGGGGGGGGGGGACAACAAACTGACCACAAAAAGCAATCTTAAAGAAACTAATTCTAGATTTGAAGCTTTCGTGACTGCAATGATTCATATTCTTAGGTTTTTCCGGTAAAGTCACGTATAAAAAAAAGTAAAAAGTAATAATTAATAAAAAAAATTGTTATTTCTTTTAATTTCAATGTTTTATCTACGTGACTTTACCGAAAAAACCTAAGAATATTAAAGAAATTACTTTTCAATCTACGAGATTCCAAAGTCCATAGCTCCAGCGGCTTCCTAATATTGGAAGGAAGAGCGTTCCAGACGGCCCTTGGTCCCAGTTGCAGTTTCCACAGCCTGCACGGTCCAAAGGCAGCCACGTCACCGAATCTGTTGGCTCACCATCAGCTTAAGCTGGGCTGCATAATCGGATTATTTAAGTGATCGATTACTCTACACATTATCGATCCCGTTGCTCGACCGTTCGGAGAGCGTGGAGATCTCTACGGGGGAGCTGGGGGAAGAAAAAAAAGACGTCTGACCTCTGTTCTCACCTCTGTGTCCACGTGTGCCGCTGGACGGGCGGTGATTGGCGACTCGTATCTGAAACGGGTCCAGGGCGCGGTGACCACAGTGTGGCGAAACAGTCTCAAAGAAGCCCCCACGACACCATGGGGAGGCCTTCATCCAGCAGTGGATGGACAACGGGCTGGACATTTTGGTTGTTGTTGTAAATTGAGTAGCGGGTCTCCCGCTGCCTTCCACAGGAGCAGGGAATTTCTACCACCGCCATAAAACGAGCACTTACCCAAAGCTCAGAGGAGCCACGAGACATTTGAAATATTTATAAGTGCATTTAATTTTGGGCATTTGCGATTTGGTATCAGCGCGTAATGTTCTACACTTGCTGTTGAAGGATGTCGTCGTTTTCTTCAGAGATTATGCTGCAGCCCTTTCGCCAATTCACTGCTGGATCAAGGCTTCCCCATGCTCGGTTTCTTTGACCATACTTCACCGCAACTGGCGAGTGCGAGTTGGGAAAGGTTGGGCCCGCGAGCCCAAGACCAGTTCATGTATCACTCGCCGCAAGGGACCGAACTGCTCGGATCACCAGGTGCACAGTCCAGTCAGGGTCGGGATCTAACCCACGATCTCCCGTACACCAGGTGAGGTAGTTAACATCTCATGGCCACCGCTGTGGTGGCTATGAGATGTTAACTATAATCATGATCACAGGGCGCCAGTGGGTAGGCGTTTTGGGCAGCGAGCGAGGTGCTAATCATACGCGCGTCGCTTTGACCTCAATTAAGTGCATGGGCTTCTGTGGCACTGGCCCAATTAGGCTTAATGCAATCTGCCGGAAAATATTTTTGTTACGTATTACGGCTGTTTATTTACTGTTTGACTCCGAGAGGCAAACTGTTTCCGTGAAGGTCAGGTTGAATGCTGATAACGCGCCCGGCATAAAAGTGGAAATCTGCCTCTGTTGATAATTACTACGTGTTTTTTTGTTTCCGTTACGCCTGTGGTGAAAAAGAAATCCGTTGTGAGGAGTGTCAGGGGTTAAGTTTTACGTAGACGTGGGGTGGCACGGGGGTCGGTACACCCCCTCAAATCCCACCGCCACCGCGAATCTTCCACGTTGCAGACACTTCAACGATGCGAGTCACCATTGTTGCAAAGTGGCTTTTGTATCTGAACGACGAATTTAAAGTTGCCAATTCAGAAACAACGTCGCCGCCTTTTTGTTCTCGATGACGGAGGAAAAACTTCTCTCGTAAAATCTGCCCACGGTGTGGTCGGACCGACTTCAAAGACGACCCCGGCTTGTTTAATCCATCGCTTGGGGATTGTGGCGACTGGGCATTCGCGTGTGTGTGTCACACCGTTATTAACCTTATCCATATTTGAAGAATATTTTCTGAAACTATGGTACAACGAGTTCGGTTCCAGAGGTCTGTTCGTAAGTCGATTTGCCCGCAAGTCCAACTTTACTCCCGTCGATTCCAAACATGTTGTTACGGCATGTCCACTAAACAAGGGGAATGGCTTCAAAAGTTGCATAATCTCCTGTAGATGTAGATGCCACTGGTTCTTCGCGTTCTGCAGATGTAGAATGTACCTTCAAAATGACACCCCATACGTATGGCACGGGTGATTAGAAAGTTCGACTGTGAGCTTGCCGAATTTCTAGGAACGACGTTTGAACCGTTCGTTAAATCAACCGGGGTGGGTCCCAAGCACGTCAATAATATTAACACCAAAGCACAGCTAGATGGAGGCCTCCTCACGCCGTCGAGGTCATAGTGAGGGTTAGTTGGCCACAATTTCAACCACGCCGGTTCGTAGCACAGCACCGTTGTTTCGCCTCCAGCCGCCACCGTTGACATCCCCAAGCGGGGAGTTCAGCTCAACCTTGTGGCGTGAACATCAACAATGGGGCATTGTTCTGGCCACACTGCATAGGTGCTCCCAGAGAGCACGTGCTCTCTAGAAATCTTAGTCAAGGGACATGCGTCCCTCCTCTGTTTTTCGTCTTCTTCTGCGAACGTTTGCATTCGCTTACGCAAATCCTGTTGATGGATGGACAAACCGTCGTCCACGTTATTGCAGCGTTATATTTATATATGGATGGATATAAACCGTAATTAAATTACGCTGTTTTATTGCATTTCGACGCGAACCATGGAGAGTTCAGATCAAGCGTCGTCCTCCGGGCCTCATTTGCCCAAGGGTTTGGTGGATGTGGGGGGGGGGGGGGTCAGGTTACATCACCACCTGAGAGAGTCGAATTTCTTCAGAGCTTTTATTTCAAAGGTGGGGGGGGGGTCGGATTTGTTTGGGGGCAGGACCGCGACGGTGGCCGGCGAACGGAACGATCCGATGGGGGGGTGTCTGCACAACGGGGGAGGGAGGTCCCCCCGCCCCCCCCCCACACAGCCGAGGGGGAGTTCCATCCAACCTGAGAGATGGAGCGACGAGGTCGACCCGCGTGCAGGAGCGAGACGGACCGTTCGTTGCATCGCGAGATTTGCGATGACTTTGTGTTGGGATTTTTGCACAGAGTGTTGGTGTACGGTGCTTTTTCTGCAATATTTTGCTGTCTTTTCTTGGATTTTCTGTTTGCACTTAGTCGCTTTAAGATGTTTTCTTGTTCATGTTTTTGTTTTTGTTTTTTGCGGTTGCACCCGATTCAAGAGCCGAATGGCTCACAGGGCTATACCTAATAAATAAACTTGAAACTTGGTGTAGGAAGGCCTTAAATCCAGCTGTGGAAAGATCATGGCCAGTGAGGGTGATGGGTTGGGACCACACGGGCTCACATCACGAGCCCGGCCCATGATGTTGCTGCAAGGGAGAGAAGACGATGTCTTTTCGATTTAAAGCTTTCGTGACTGCAGGGATTCATCTTCTTGGTTCTTTCGGTAAAGTCACGTAGAAGGGAAGTAATAAAATAATAAAAATAAAACATAATAAAATAATATAATATTATAATATAATAAAATAATATAATAAAATACGTGACTTTACCGAAAGAACCAAGAGGAGACGATGTCTCTTTACAGATATCCCGCCCCCACTTTGATTTTCGTTGCAGACGTATTTATTGCTTTGTTAAACAACACTTTTTTAGAAATTAATTTCCTCTATATTAATGCAAACAGAGATAGGGTGGAATAAAATTCGATTTTATGATTTGATTACATTAGCGCATGAGGTAGAAAAAATAATGTGTCCCCCTCATCCATTCACATATTGCATTGCGCGTCTGCCAGCAACGAGTAGAGGTTTTTATTGGCTTGTTTAAGTAATTAAATGTCCTTAAAGATAGCCAAATTTGACTATTGTTAGCCGTTATTGATTGTTGCAGGGCCTGTGGGCGACACCTGATGAGTGATAACGCGTCTTAAAACTCGTTTAGTTATTACATTCATTTTTAATGTTCAGCAACGCTGCCAGATATGATGCATTTGAGAACTCATTTTTAATTGCAAATGCCACTAATGAATTATACACATTTGCTGAATTTCAAATTGGCCAGATGCCACTGACGCAGCCATTAACGCTAAAATAATAATAATAATGTAGCAACACAAAATAATTAGGTATCTGGGATAACGCTCCGATGTCTATGAGCTGGCTGCTTCATCAACTATAGCTGCCATCCATTCGGCAACAACGTGTCGGGTAATGATTGGAGGACAGATAATGGTGGGTTGTAAAATGTGTAAACATTGGCGAAAGTCAAACAAGACGACTGTGAGTGCTGGGGTGGTGTGGGCTGGATGAAGGCCTCCCCCCAAACACATTTTATTGCGCATTGGAGTTGTCTGACCATACTTCACCACGATGGGCGACTGCCTGTTCGGTGAGATGGATGGCCCAGGACCATGTTCACATCGCACATCCCCCACCGATGTCAGCCGTGGCCGGGGATCGAACTCAGCGACCCGGCGCGTCCACAGTGTAGTGGCAAGCAGAAAAATACACCCCATTGCACCCAACTGCATATAAAGTCACCAGTATCCACGACAGGAGGCCGATCTGCACACCTTGCGAGAGGCGTTGGCGTCAACACTCCACTGCAGGGACGTTACTCGGTTCACGGACTGCGTTCAAGCGCCAGACATGAAGCGACGTGGAACTGTGGGGCTGACCCCGCCCTGCGGGTGAAACCGAATTAACCTCCTCAACGTCGAAATTGTCGGTGGGCCAAGTGTCGTTGAGCGGCGCGGTAATTGCCGTGGTACCACTGCCGCCCCAGCCCCGCCGTGGCGCCACGGAGGATATATCCTCAACCTGGATTTATTCATACTCTCTGGGTCTTTCGGTAAAAGTCACGTACGTTGGTTCAAAGAAAAGAACAAAAAAACTACGACGTTTCGATCGCAACACGAGCGTTCGTCATCAGGAAGAAAAAAAGAGCTAGTTGCGTTGCGATCGAAACGTCGTCGTTTTTTGCAATTTTTTGTTATTTTTCTTTGAAGCCATCTACGTGACTTTACCGAAAGACCCAAAGAATATGAACCTGTATTTGCTTTTACGAAGCAAAATAGGCGTGCGTGTATCAAAACAACAGCATGTTATGGTGCTGGTTATTAGAGTAAAAAAGGCTTTGAGACCGTAGCCATGAAACATGTTAAATGGGGCCGTTTTTTTTGGAGGGGGGGGGGTAAGATTGTATTTTTAGGAATGCCAGCCCCGAGGGACACTTTCCGCAAACACCCGTACCGAGCAAAGTGAGCCCCTCCACTTAACGGCAGTGACACTGTAATTGTGACAAATAATGGTTCGCTCCCATTAGCTGAGCAACGCACCATTTTTTGTACGAAGGTGCTTGCAAAGTTCATCCTGGGTGGTAAAAGGCAAAGGTGCAGCCCTGTAATTGCGTAATAATGCCGCTGTAAAGACCCCCCCCCCCCCCCACTCCAATGGAGGGGATTTTGGCCTACTCTTCCACGCTGGCCAAATGTTGTTGACGAGGTGGGGGTACCCATACTTGACCCCACTCCACACGACCTGCCGCTCAACTCTGGCCTACCCATTTATGCTGCTGGATGAGGGCTGATGTAGTGGGGGGGGGGGGGTGTAAAAAACAATGTTTTGGCCGGGGAGGCTGAACTGCAGTGGCCTAACCGTTACAACCACCGCGGTTGCATCTATCCTGGGTGGTGTTAAAAACGTAATTTAACGTGAGTTTTTTTTTTTACATTAAGGGACTGCACGCACGGAAAGCGGTGCACAAGCACAGGAAAGAACCAATGAGGCTCACCACATTCATCAATAACACTGCCGTCACCATCATCATCATAATCGTCAACATCAGCATCAGCAGTGATTTATTCACTGCTGGACGAATTCCTTCCTATGCCGATCGTCATCCCTCATGGCTTTGCAATGGCACAACCCAATGAATGGAACATTTTTGCCAAATTCGAATGGTGACTTCGGCACAAAAAAATGCCTGTTGCTTTTTGCATGACGTCACGGGATTGTTTTAACGTCCACTGTGAACGTAACGGAATCTTTAACTTTTTCTGTGAAGCAGACGGCACGTACAGTTGTTTTCATTTACACTAACGGTATTGACCAGGGCGGCCGCTGAGCTCGAACCACAAACCTGAACTCTGTGCTGTCCAGTTGCGCCCCGCCAACAAAGATTGTTTTGCGTTTAGCAAAACCTGTTGCGCTATGGCTCACCTTCATCTGTGTTACTGCCTTCTGATCGAAAACCCCCCCAATTTAATTGGCTACAATTTCAGACAACATCTCTTCTCTTAGAATAGAGAGAGAGAGAATAAACATCGCCCGACTTGTCGAATGAGATCGCTCTTACCGCTGCGGGCGCCTACAAAAAAAAACCGAATTTATTTTCTGTGTGTTGTTGTAAATGCCCCTGGAGGTTAGGAATGGCCGAAGATGGGCCATCGCATCCCCCATCCCGTGGGGTGCCTCGCGGTCCATCGCTCTCTCTCGGCCGCTTCTCAATAGGTTTAAGTGGCATTGCAGCGCAGCGTCCTAGCGGTTCACGTGCACGCGCCATCTGCGAATCTCTCCTGTAGGACCCGTGGTGGCGAAAGCCTCGCGCGGTCAACATTGGCTCCTGCGCGTGCAATAAAATCGGACTGCCCGTGTCTTCCTCTCCCTCTGTTCTACTCCTCTCCTGTGCTGAGATCGCACGCCTTGAGCCTCGCTGAAAGCTGAAATTGTGAAGTTGATTACTAAAAATTTGATAAATAAACAATTAAGCAAGCTACATTCTCCCCGCCCCCCCCCCCCGAACAAAGAGCGTGACCGTCAAGCGTAGTGAGTTGATGGTCTCAGCCCACTCAGCGATTACGGAACGCCCTAACCATCACAATAAAATTTGGTTCTGCACTTTGGTTTTGCAAAATTCCAACTGAGATTCAAATATATCGCTTTAATTATCACGCCATGTGCGTCACTCCCTTTAGCAGGGCGGTGTGGAAAAGCACTACCTCTCAGACGGTAGTTTTGCGATATCATCTTCCGCGGGCCGTTCTTCCAACACACGGTGGTGCGATATTCCGGAAGAGTTCCGAATGGGGAATCTTCATCTCATCGGACGGTGACGTGGCCCAGTCGTGGCGCGCGTGCCACTCGTTGCAGAGACTTGCTGTTTGAGCCTGGGTGGGCCCCCCTGGTTAATACTCTGTATCAATGCCCCCCCCCCCCTCTGGTTAATACTCTGCATCAGTGGTTCTTAACCTGGGTTGCACGCTGCACCCCGTGGGGGTGCGAGACATGGGCAGATTTTTTTGCGAAGATAAATAATCGAAAATCAAAATTAAGCAGGGGCACGTGAGTAACAACTTACTTTGTTTCATCAAATCCTACGTACGTATTAACATCGCACGTGTTTAAGCGATTGCGAACCAAAGGGGTGCAAGGCTGCAGTGAAGGTAAAGAACCACTGCTCTGTACTAACCGTACAAATACACTCACGTCTGCTTCCCAGTGGACGTTAAAGATCCCGTGAAATTTTATATAAATAGAAAAACAAGAGGTGGTCACGTTGCGAGCTGGCATCACGGTACAAATTTGTCAAATTTGATCTCTTGCTCTCAGTTCACTTCGAGTTGATCGTCGATTATCCGGCTGCTTCGGGGGTGGAGGAGGCGGCGCCGGAATTTCAAAACGCCGGATAATCACGACGTTATGGTTGTAGGTGTTGTCATATGTTTATGTTTTAAAATGTGTTTACTATGTGACATTCGCATCAATAAACATACAAATAGACGAAAAAGTATCCGATTTTAAAACGTTACTGTACCGATTTTACAGCTTTCGTGACTGCAGGGATTCATCTTCTTGGTTCTTTCGGTAAAGTCACGTAGAAGGGAAATAATAAAATAATAAAAATAAAACATATTAAAATAATTCTCACGACGTTTCGGCCACAACGCAAGCAGCCGTCCTCAGGTGAAGAACAGGTCTGTCGGAAAGACAGCGTCTGAATGACGTCGTGAGAATTATTTTATTATGTTTTATTTGTATTATTTTATTATTTCCCTTTTATGTGACTTTACCGAAAGAACCAAGAAGAAGTTACTGTACCCTACTTACTTTTTACTCGAACGTACTTACCACTCCAATCCCAAGTACTCTGCATGGGGTGATTTGTATACGCGCAGTGTTTTCATTATATAATTTGTACGTAGTATATAATGTACTGCATATAATATTTGAGACTTTTTTTTTGCCACGCAAACGGTGCCGACCGCCGGACTGAGTTTCAGCCTCAGGAGCAGTTTCGCCGGATCGGATAACTTTGGAAGCAGCCGGATAATCGAACGGTGTCGGATAATCGACGATCAAACCGCAATTGGGGGGAAAAGGCCACTTAAGCAACATCATTTCCCGACTGGCCGATGAATCTCCACGTGCATGCCGGTGGCACGTTCAACATTTGTGCCGGACTGGGAGGGGTTCCCTGCCACGGGGCATCTCAACGTGTGCTTCATGGTCGACGCACCTTCGATTAGCGCTCGTTAGCCGACGTACGGTGCGAAAGAAGTTCAACATAATGTTCATATATACGGTGCGGTATAAATATGAAGTGGTGATGATGATGAACCGGGAATTGAATTGTTTGTGGTGGGAGGTGTGAGGGTGGGGAGGGGGATATAAATACACAATAGCTGAATTATTGTTTCAATGATTTTATTTATTTTAATAGTTATAGTTTCTTTACAAAATAATGCCAAATGGGCCAATAGCATATGGCCAACGGAGGCAAAGAAGAAAAGCCACATCAAGAATGTATTGTTTAGACGTGAAGGCATTTACACCCAACTGAGTGGAGCAGTCGTTTGAGTTACTTTTGATATATTTTTTTGCAAAAACAAACCTTAATTTGCATTAATTAGTCCAAATTACCATTCAGCGATGATTTAACTGCAGCCAAGGACGCGTGCGCACGTGATGTGCACAATACCGCGCACTTAATAACCTTGAGCAAAGGCAATTGCAGATGAATTACATTTGTAAATAACTAAATAAATAACCCGTAATAACTATGGTCACTTAGGTAGTGGTAGCGTGGTTTACGGTTATTCCGTTCGCTTGCTATTTTAAAAAAAATATATATGTGAATATAACAACAAAAATTACGCTCATGGAGTAAATGTTTTCAATTGAAATATCTCAGAAAACACAAATCTCAGGGAGCGAGGCGAACGCTGAGAAGGGGGCCCAATTACGCTATTAGACGACATAAATCAGTCCGATAGCATCATTCAATTTGGCCCTGCGTAGCTGATCAGGCAAAGCAAAAGCGCGCGAGGCTGCAGCAACACACGCACGAAAAAAAAAACCCCACACGCACACAACAAGGCGCGTAATATTACACGATCGGATGGCCTAAATGGAAAACGAGCTGTGCATGAAATTTTTAACAGGTACAGTGCCTCTTCCCCCGCCCCACCCATCAAAAATAAATATAAATAACCGCAGCACCTGACATTGTAGTCTCAATGACCACTCCGCAGTTTGAAAGTTAAATATTTCCACCCTCCACCGCAGCTTCTTGGTTTAAACGACTCCAGTGATTGACCTTTCTGAAACACGTGGGGCGACTTCTGGGTTTAACGACTCCAGTGATTGACCTTTCTGAAACACGAGGGGCGACTTCTGGGTTTAAACGACTCTAGTAGTTGACCTTTCTGAAACACGCGGGGCGGCTTCTGGGTTTAAACGACTCCAGTGATTGACCTTTCTGAAACACGTGGGGCGACTTCTGTGTTTAAACGACTCCAGTGATTGACCTTTCTGAGACACGTGGGGCGACTTCTGGGTTTAAATGACTCTAGTGGTTGGCCTTTCTGAAACACGTGGGGCGACTTCTGGGTTTAAACGACTCCAGTGGTTGACCTTTCTGAAACACGAGGGGCGACTTCTTTGGTGCTTCTGGGGTAACGGAACGACATCTTGTCACTGAAGAGAGTCGCACCAGGGTGATGATGATGATAATAATAATCCCACGTCCTCCGCTGCGTTGTTGCCAATCAGGGTGAAAGGGGGGGGAAAAAAGTGAAAATGCGGCTATTATTTATATTTAATGAACCCTTGCCTAATTGTAAAAGCGGCAGCGATTTCATTTATTAATGGCATTCATCACAAATGTACATTAAATGCATTAACGTTCTACTCGTCTGAGTTGTAATTCAATCGCGTGTATTGTGCTGGTGCGGACACACACACATACATGTCGGTATATATTGTGGTCGCTATTGTCTATCTACTGCTGGATGAGAGGTTTTTCCCCCCAAAGCCTTCGTCAATGACTCTAGTGCCCGTGACGCCCAAAGCCAGGACACGCAGGCTTATTATTTTAACTTTCAGAAATCACAAAAGGTTATTTCATTATTTTCACAAATGTTCAAACTGACTTCCATTAACAGGAATAAAATTAATTTAGGACTTAAAAAATAAATTACGGCTGCCTTCTTCATCTCCAGCATACAGAAACACTACATTGAACGCGTACATCTTTCGGCAATTTTCTTTCTACTTTTGAACGCCGTCTGAAGCTGAAGAAAAAACTAAAATATTCATCTTGATAATAAACAAAATATAAACTTAAAAAAGAAACACATTTAATATTTTAATGCCAGCGTTCAAGCAAATGAAATAACCCCGTCTGAGTTACTAAAATAAAGATAATAACCCGATGTGTCCTGAATTTTGGACCACCCTGTGTATCTATAAACTTCTGTCTCCGGCACGGACCACCTCGTTTGGCTGCTGCTCCTTTCATAGCCTCGACCACCGCCCATCGTGCCTTCCTCTGACCCACACTGCTGAGGTTACGCTACGTACTTATCTTGGCAGTCATGGTAATAATAATCATAATTTAAAAAGATAAAGCGCCCTTAAACAATCGTTCTCAGTGGCGCTATGCATTGAAAAGTGGAAAAAAAAGTAAACAACAACCGAGTAACGAAAAAGTGAGAAAGACGGTTGAAAAATAACCGTCGAGAGAGAAGGACATTTTCAACAGATACGTTTTTCGTCGAGATGCAAAGACCTCGATGTGCGACGAGTGGCAGACTTTAGGTGTTGTCACAATTGCCAAGGCACCGTCATCACCCCCTAGTGTGAAGCCTAGACCACAAACTGCTGCGTTATGTTCCCAAAAAATAAATGTTTTTTTATTTTTTTATTTTTCTCATTCTGTCTTTAATTCCCAGAATTCGCCTCTCAACGCTGCCTGGGCTCTGCATTTGTCATATTTTGTTCCATTTTACGTCGTTCGTTCTATTTCGATTTAAAGCTTTCGTGACTGCAGGGATTCATATTCTTGGTTCTTTCGGTAAAGTCACGTAGAAGGAAAATAATACAATAATACAAATAAAACAATAACATTATCACGACGTTTCGATTACAACACAAGCAATCATCATCAGGTGTGAAAAACACAGCAAGAAAATTTGAAAAAAGTGGCGGTTTTTTCAAATTTGTGTGCCAGCGTCATGGTAAAAAAATTACAAATTTTAAAAAGTTATCCGCGAATTACTCTGTTATGAAATGTGCATCGCAATCAATAGTCGCTCTCTAAAGTAAAAAAAGATCTTCTACTCAAGTAGGCCTTCCTAGGTAAACGAGCGTAACAAGAATGGAAACCTTGACATTTCTCGTTATTACCATTCTTCTTATTCTTCGGTCTGGCATTGTTGGTGATTGCCACAGATTACAAATTGATGTCGAGATTTGATATCCCGTTTCGACTGCTTCAGGAGTAGCCGCGTGTATTTGTTTCAGATCGCTGTTGAATGATCCGATTGGGCGGTCCGTTCACGCTATGTTTGCACGGTCTCAGATGTCGCAAAACGCATTCAGAAACCGGACTCTCGTTAATTTTCCACTCATTGAGAAAGTGTTCACATCGTCCATGGATTCCAATTTAAGAAGGACCAGGATCTTCCTTGGTAGGTCAGATCCTGGTTGGAGGATTGTCGTGGTCGCTCACGTTGGGATTTGTCATCATTAGTGCCGGCACACGCCTGTCACCCACCCGCTGTGGAGCCGAGGGTTGACGGCCCGTACAGATGGTGTGAAACTTCATTCCCTGCGGCCGTTGAGGTGCCATACCCTGGCTTGCCAGGAGAATGCGGTACAGGAAGTGTGGATTATAAAGTAAACAATGTTTTTTTTATTTTTTTTGTTTTACCAGGTAGGGCCCGCAGAGCTGTTATATTGCTCTTTTTCAGAAGCCACCTGGCCACACGAATGAAAGCTCAACGAAGTGGCTTATCACGTGGAAATATAAAGCAGCCAAATATTCTAAACGCACGTTGATTCTAAATGTGGGTGGGAAAAACCGGAGAAAATCCACGCGACCACGAGGAGAACATGCAAACTCCAAATATGCAAGTATCCGGGTCGGGATCGAACCCACGACCTACTGCATAGAAGGCGAGATAGTTAACATCTTTCAACTGTGGCGCCCCATCTCCATCTGTCCCACATGTATGAGATAGAGCGTTGTCCCCTCGCACTCGTGTTTTTTTTCTCTCTCCGAGAGCTCTGGCTTCCTCTCATGTGTGTTATCACTGATTAAATGGCTGATACCATGTTTAATATATAGAGGATGCCAGAGCTTGGGCAATCTTTGGCGGCGCCAGCTCACCGCCTGCCTGCTACTTACCTTCCAACTTGTCTGTGGTTCCTCTCCAATTGTGAGATGCAATTTGCATGAACGACGACGAGGACGCGATATAAAATATTATTATTGTAGCTGTGCCGTGTTGTGCGCACTAAATAACAAAGGTGGGGTGGGGGGTGTGGGGGAGAATAATACTTAGTGGCAGTTCACTGTACTGGGTCTAAATGTAGCCACGGGGCTGCCTGGCTGTTAATTGGAGGGTGATATAAACAGGAGTGTTAACGAGCAGGTGCGCGGGCCAATCTTAATGAGGTCTCGTCACATTGATGCCGGAAGTCAAGTGCATAAACTAGCCGGAGAATTTAGCGGTAATAGTTTTGAAACTCGTGAAAATTGGAGAGAATTATTGACAGCCTCGCTCCCCGTTTTATGTTGTTTTCTATTTAGTGTCAATGCCAGCTCTATGCAAAACATGATTGTGGCACCGGATTGTTGGATGGATGCGCCGTTCGAAGGCCTACATCTAGCAGTGAATAGATCAAGGCTCTTGATGATGATGATGGTGCTGTGATGTTTAATACATTTTGAGGTGGCTCGAACTGACTGTTTCGCAGCATGTGGATGCTCAGTTTGAATCCAGATTTCATGTTAGAGTTGCGATCAAATGCTGATGGGGAATCTTCTCTGCCATTCACCAATGTTGAGTTAAAGGGTAAACGCGCGGTCCTGCATGTGCTCGCTCACGCCACTGTGGATGGAAGGGCCTCTGCTGTACGGAGCTCTCTAAATAGCCCCTGCAGAGGATATTTGGCCTCCTGTTTGTGGTCAAGAACACTAATTGCTGACACGGCGTGGGGAGGCTTTCGTCCAGTATTTTACTCAATGGCTGTAACACATTCCTGCGGAGGGAGCTGGTAGGAACGTTGGGTTGCTCGGTCAATGGCCAGGGTCAACGGCGGCGTGGTGTATTCCGCAAATATTGCCGACTGTGAGGGCGGGCACAAGCCGACGTGAGTAGGTTAAACGTTGAGTTTTATTAGGGCACCACGGGGTGACCAGTCCCTCCCCACCCAGCTCCACCCCTCCCACCCTCCACCCAGCCCCACCCTCCCCACCCATCCCCTCCCCACCCTGCCCACCCAGCCCCTCCCCACCCAGCCCCTCCCCACCCTCCCCTCCCCACCCAGCCACACCCTCCCCACCCTCCCCTCCCCACCCAGCCCCTCCTGCACGACGGACGGACGGACACAATAATCCCTTGTGGGTTGGTGGAACCAGTGGGTTCCTACCAGTATAAAAATTACATATTATGATTAAAGTTAACAATATGTATAATACTATGCTCGTCTAAAATATATACCGAGTGTATTTCATTTGGTTTAAAATATAACAAAACAGGAATATATCTTGGTGGGTTGCGACCTAGTTACGAGCAACATAAGACTGCTTATTGTTTACTTGTAAGAGTTCGTGAAATGTGGTAATTTTTCAGAAAAACAAACCCCAATTTTGATAGTTGTAGCATATTCTGCACAAATTCAGGTGATCCGTAAAGCTACAACGTTTCTGGGGCCTTTCAATGTGAACACGTGGTGGTGGTGGTGGTGAGCTGACAGAGCCCCTGCTTCCACCCCGCCTACTTTCACATAGCCACACCCACTCTGCCACTAGCACAGCCACGCACAGTGAAGGGCCCCATGTGCTCTTCCTGCCCATAGCCTCACCCACTGCCCACAGCCCCCACCCACTGCTCATAGACCCCCACCCATTCCTACATAAGCCCCGCCCGCAATCCACATAGCCCCGCCCACTGCTCTGTTAGCCCCACCCACTATTCTGGTAGCCCCGCCCACTACCACGGTGGCCCATCCCACTACACGAGTAGCCCCCACCCACTGTTGAGGTAGCTCCGCCCTTTGTCCACATTCCGAGTCGAGCGAGAAGCTAAGAACGTTTTAGAGCCAGGCATGTCCAAAGTCCGGCGCGCGGGCCAATCACATGTGGCCCGAGGGCAGATTTCATACGGCCCGCAGCTTCGGTCTTATAACGTGTTATTTATGGCTCGCTAGCTCTGTCAGAATAAATACATCATAAAACTCATGGACATGTAAGGTATTCTATACAGTTTGTTCAATGTTATCTGACTGAATGAAAGGCAGAATTGCGTTTTTAGAGTTGTTCCCGTCTGCCTGAGTGGCTTATATTTGGTTACATTGTCATTTGAAAAATAAAGGTAATTGTGACAATGAAAATTGTTTTACAACGGTGTGTATTTCCACCTAACTTTTGTGGTTAAATCAATGTCAAAAGGAACTATTGGCCCCGGGGCATCTTCACTTGATCGAATGTGGTCCTCTTTGCAAAAAGTTTGGACACCCCCTGTTTTAGACGAAATCGAGATTTTCACGACAAACTCTTTAAGACACCGGGAGCAGCATTTCTGAAACCAGGGGCTGTCCCCGGCCAAACGTGGGGTCGTTTGATCGCTTGCTTTAGTGATGTGTCATCTCCTGGCCCGGGAATCGTCAATCAGTGAAATATGCCATCCCATCTGCCAGACTGAGCGTTGCGAACGGGACATCGTGAAGAGTTGCCTTCCTCGTCTCATCGTTCAGCCTCAACGCCGGCACTGGGGTTTGACGCCTTTTAGCAAAGCGAGATATATTCTAGATTTGAAGCTTTCGTGACTGCAAGGATTCATATTCTTAAGGTTTTTTCGGTAAAGTCACGTAGGTAAAACATTAAAATTAATAAAAGTAAAATAAAATAAAAATCACGACGTTTCGGAGGCAACACAAGCTTCCGTCTTCAGGTGGAACCGTCACAGCCACGACAGCTGTATCCTGCAATCTCTCATTTACCTGATACAGCTGTCGTGGCTGTGACGGTTGTGTTGCCTCCGGAACGTCGTGATTTTTATTTTATTTTACTTTTATTAATTTTAATGTTTTACCTACGTGACTTTACCGAAAAAACCTAATAATATGAAAGCGAGATATATTTTTTTTCCGCTTTCCAACTAAAATTGAAAGTGTTTATGCATGAGCTCCGTCATGCCATCCGTCCGTCCGTGCGTGCATGCGTGCCACCATCGGTCCGTCCCTCCGCCCTGTAAACGGGGAGGCATGAAACCAAGATCCAGGCCGATTCTCGGTGGCTGCCCACACAGTCTGGAACGCCACCCCCTCTGCACATTCGTGGCATCACCTGCCTCGTCTCGACCTTCAAGGGACTTGTGTATATATATACTGGTTGAGGGTGGGAGGAGCCAAGGTAGGCCCTGAATATTATTTTTTGTGAGGTTCGGTGCGGCTGAAGCACGCTGTTAGGAATGAGCCTTTGTTGTGTAAACTAGGTGCTTGATGCAGTAATCGTGCTGTGACGGTTCCACCTGAAGACGGAAGCTTGTGTTGCCTCCGAAACGTCGTGATTTTTATTTTATTTTAATTTTACTTTTATTTATTTAAATTTTTTACCTACGTGACTTTACCGAAAAAACCTAAGAATATTAATCCTTGCAGTCACGAAAGCTTCAAACCTAGAATCTTCAAGGGACACTTAAAAAAACTCACCTCTGCGACCACGTGCTTTCGAGTGACTCTGAGCTTGGCTCCGCGCCTCCCAGTTGGGGCCGTTTTGTCCGCAAAATTTGCGCGCGTTACAAATTGCATCATTATTATTATAACCCCTGTAACGATGATCCAATGAGAATGAAACGTTAATGCAGAAGTGTGTTGTTATTAGGGAATTCATCATCATCATGATCGATGGGCAGATAGCCCGTTGGTGTCCACTGCGAATTTCGTTATTTGTTTTCACTTTCCTCCGTCTTGTGACAATACGCTCAAGTCGTGGCCACATCTTTCTGGCACCAAATCTCTTAATTGTCGCCGTCAAGCCATCCTCTGTTGGGTCTTCCTCTCTTTCCGGTTCATTCCAGGGGAATTATTCGGGAATTATCCAGTCGAAAACCTGTGGGCAAACGCACGTGGTAACGGAACTCATTATTCTCACGTGTGTGCGTATGAGCTTTCCACGCTCGTTACTTTAACGCGGCATGCATTTAGCCTTCATCATCAAACACTTGCCGTTTCTCAAACACACGACATCGGACAGTGCCCATTCATGCTGACAGCCAGTGCTGGTTCCATTACCACCGCTGTGGATGCTGACTTCGTAAGACGTACTCTTAGTTTTTTCGGTAAAGTCACGTAGGTCAAAAATTAATAAAAATAAAATAATAAATATCACGACGTTTCGAAGGCAACACAAGTCTCCGTCATCAGGTGGGACCGTCACAGCCAGATTTGCTGTATCAAGTAATACAGCACCTGATGACGGAGACTTGTGTTGCCTCCTAAACGTCGTGATTTTTATTATTTTATTTTTATTAATTTTTTACCTACGTGACTTTACCGAAAAAACTAACAGTATGAATCCTTGCAGTCACGAAAGCTTCAAATCTAGAATTCGTAAGACGTATTTTTTTTTAAATCAACCTTGGTGGGAGCATGATGATGATAACGATTACGACGATGGTTGAGCCTGACTGGGATTAGGACTCATATTCTCGTGATTGGAAACACTGCCTCCAATCACGAGTTTTTTTTAAGCCAGATGAGGAAATGACACATTCCTTATGGCTAGAACGGTGGAATTTTTCTAACTGCGCTATGAACCTGTAAGTACGAGTTCCATTCCCGGCGATGGCTAATGGCGAGTGATATTTGAACTTTTTATCAGTCTTATCCCCCTTTCATCAACCTGCAATCACCAGCGTGGTGTTGTACGGTCAAACAACATCCATCCTGCACCTCCGGCTAGCACGGTTGGCTACGTGCGGTGCGAAAGAAGTTCAACATCCATGCGTACAACATCGTCACTTAGCAGCATGTATATAAACTATTCACGTGGTGAATTGGCAACACAATAATGTAAACTTTAAAGGCAATCAACCAGGTGCGCAAGCAGAGTGTGAGAAAGTTTTTTTTTTTACTACCATTAATCATGTTCGTACTATGAATCGGAATCTGGATAAATACGACTGAATGATAAAAACCATTGTGCTTGGCTTTTGTAAACTATGAAAGTTATTTATATTGGTTGGAAATTGATGCAGTTATTCAAGCTCTTACGAGCCAAGGCCTATTCTTGTAAATGGGACAGCTACACTGGGATTCTTTATAATCTATATCGCTGCATTTTGTATTCATGTTGAACGTCTTTCACACCGTACGTAACCAGCCGTGCTAATCGGAGGACTACAAACTAACACACAAATATCAGTTCGAAAGAAATTAGTTTTCAATCTCGATGTTTTACTTGTCTGAATTCCAACCATCCGATAGGGTTTGCCAAAGACGCATAAACCCGTTGTGTTGATATAACAAAATACGCGGATAAACAAAGAGATATTATCTTGCGATATTTTGCGCAATGGCCCTACTTAACGGCACTTCGAGAGGCAAAGTGCTGGCGCAACGTACTCCATATCATGAGGCCCGATAATAATTAAATACAACAAATTAATTGTGTTGGCATTAGTTTAATTCCCCTTGTGTGGACTGCAAGTTGAATTAAGGATGTGATACAAATTGCCGTCATGGTGCCGCATGTTCACGTGTGTGTGTGTGACTGCGTGGATATACGCACACTGGGAGCCGTGGCGCAGTGATTAACGCACTTCGATACACCACAAATGCTTTCCGCAGCTGTCAAATTGATCGCGGGGCGTTTTTACACCCGACACGGCTTCGAACGCCGAGCTGCCCCGTCGACGCAATCCGCTTTGGTGCAGATTTTTTTTTGTTGGCGAGCCCATTCGCAATTGTCATCTTATTACTCGCACATCCTTATCGGTCGACCCATTTTGTTAACGCCGATAGATTAAACAAAGCCGACGAAGTCTAGCGTTGCTATCGCGCGCGCTAAAATCAAACCTCGTCCGATGGGGGACTGGGGTAGTGGCATAGCACGGTCGGCATGAGCCCTGTTCATTATCATCGGCCATGATCGATGCACTGCTGGATGAAGGCCTTCACAAGCTGCGGCCCATGTTCCACGGGTCCTACGGTGTAATAATCCACCCAGCACCTGCACACGATCTGATTTTCGTTGCTCCGTCTCTTCAGGAGGTCCCTACCCCTAGGACGCGTTCCAGTCCTCTGCTGCCACTGCGCCATGAATCCAAAACCACTGGCGATCATTTTGTCAACTTCCACGTCTCAACAAGGCGACTTCGTTGATTGTCCTGCGTATGCTCTCCAATCACGGCGTTCTTATTTCTCTCTCCCCTTTGTAATCGACCCTGCCGTAAGTAATGCAATGTGGGGTGCGGGGGGGGGGTCTCCCTATCCAGTCAATGATTCCCATGTCTTTGTGGACTGGTGCCGTGAAACCTCTGGCCCGTAGAACCCCTGTGCAGTTGCACCGCCTATACGCTCGGACAGTTTTCGCCTCCCTGGTCGGGATGCGGTGATCCGTCCTGGTTTTTTTTTTTGGTGAACGGCTGGGGGAATCCTTGGGACGGAGGAGACCGATATGTTTCAACGGAGCGCCATTTCTGCGACTGACATCAATCCGAACCGAGCGTGAATTACAAAACGGCGCATCGTGCATCAACCCACATTATCTGCTCAACAATGCACTCCCTCGCAAAATGCAATATATTTTTCCCTCTCGCTCTCTCTCTCTCTGTTCCCCCCCCCCCAAACCCCCCGTGATTTTTGAATAATAGAGGTCACACTTTTCTTATTCAGGCAGAATGTCTGTTTAACAAAGTTTTGTTGTTGTTGTTGTTGCAACCATTTAAATTCACACGCATCTAATGATACTTGCAGTTCGGAGTTCGCACGCACATTTCAAAATACATCTGACCGTTTTCGCTGTTGTCTGCGAATATTGCTAGTTCATTAACAATAATATTAATAATTATGCTCGTTTTTCAGAAACATATTTAAAGCGATGGCGTTGTTGTGTGTGTGTGTGCAGTCGTTAATGATTGTGCTGAGAGCAGCCACTGATAAGAACGAGGTTTAATCCCTGGTGGCTGATGCATGGATTTGAACTCAGGATTTAAGCTGGGGGGGCCATGAGCCTGCTACAGCACTCCGATCCCTCCCCTGAGCCACTCAGCCAACTCAGAATAAACCTTTCTAATAACAAACTGCGATAATCGTAGAGATGGAACGTGAGCATGTTGAACTAGTTTCGCACCGTACGTAGTCAACCACGCTCATCGAAGGTGCGGGATAAGGACAAAAAACTAAAACATAAAACGCAGTTCTAAGGAAATTAGTTTTCAATCTAGATTTTAAAGTGCATAGCTCCAGTGGCTTCATTATATTGGACGAAAGAGCGTTCCAGACGGCCGAGCCAAAAGCCGCCGCTGTTAGCATTATCGGAGTTCGCATGATGATGGTTTATGCTCCCTGACGAGGTCAGCGAGGCATTTTTGCTCGTTTGTAGCAAGCACTTCGTGTGTAACGAGTATGACCTCGGTCGATGTAGCAAATCAATCGACTAAGTATTCTAATCCACTTATATTTGTTTCGTGGTCGATTTTTCTGACCCCTTTAAAAATGGTGGCAGCCCCTAACCAGCTATGGCAATCGTTGAGTGGCTCACGCAGCTGATGACGTCATCAAGCCTATCACCTCCCGTCCAGCGGCACTCTGACCTCTGAACCACTCATCCACCGCTCTTCAGGGAAATTTAGTGGTTATTCTGTCGAGGCACGCTAGTCACGGCCATGAGAATGTGGAATTCCCAGCACTGGCTCAACCCTGCCCCTATTGGACATGAGAGGGGGTGGAGTGGTGGCGGAGTGCTTAGCACACTGCATTGTGAACCCAATGGTCTGAATTTGATTCCTTGCCACGGCTAACATCGATGATTTCTGAACTGGTTCTGGGCACCTCGCCCTGTATCACCCCGCACTGACCAGCACGGTGAAGTATGGTCAAACAATCTCCATGACCCAAACGGGATCGGGAGACCTTCGTCGAGCATTATTTGTTTTAATCGATGAGCAGAGTTGGCATTTTAATGAATGAACCTCTGTAACCTGACACCTCCGTGGTACGTGTACCGAGCCCCGTGAAAGCCACACGTACACACGTACAACAACCACAACGACACATCAGACATGGATAATACACACCAGGTGGAGCGGTGGCGCAGCGGTTAGCGCACGCCAGCGGCGACCATCAGTGCGGGTGATATTTCAACCAGTCCTGGGGTTCTCCGCACAACATTGGCTCTCTCACTTCAACAACCCGCAAATGACTCACGTACGATGACGCCATCGCCAAGGGGCCTTCATCCAGCAGTGGATTGACAACGTTGGTTTCACATTACGCTGATGGTCTCTTGACCACCGCCACCACCATCATCGTATAACGTCGCTTGAGCTAACACCTGGTTAAATAAATAAACTTGACGATTAAATATTCTGATAAACCCACAACCACACACACACACAATGGGCAAGCCAAACATATTTGAGAACCGGATATTAAAAAAGCCACACAGAATCCACCACGCATTACAATAATAATGATAATAAAAACAAACATTTGAATGTTAGTAATCGCTCGCTAACATCGAGGGCGATTTCACGTCACAGCGTACGATCGTGTTTTTTCTGCAATGTTTTGCTGTCTTTTCTTGGATTTTCTGTTTGCACTCAGTCACATATTCACTATAAGATGTTTTTTGTTTGTTGCGGTTGCACCCGATTCAAGAGCCGAATGGCTCACAGGGCTATACCTAATAAATGAACTTGAACTTGAACCGAGGTGGCGTTCCGAAACGTTATCGGGATTGGGCTGACTTTCTATCTCTTTCTCTCTCTTTTAGGACATCGCATGCGTGTAACACAGAAACAAGAGGGCGTTTGAAAAAATTAACCCGTAAAAACAAAGTTTTTCACTATAAATCCTTTATATGCGTGGCATCGGTTTTATTTTATTATTAATTTCTGTTTTTCTTGAGTAAGAGTTTCATTTTTATCACATTGGTATTTTAAATTAAATATGAAAAAAAAATGTCCTAAAAAGTGGAAAATTTTTGAAAAAATTTTTTCACGAAAATAAATTGTCACGCACAACGAGTCTGTGTGCAAAATGTCAGCTCGATTGGATCACGGGAAGTGGGTTAAAAAACGACCGAAAGATTTGCACGGTCGTAAGCGCGCAAGCATGCAAGCAAGTGAACTTAATATAAAGGATTTAAAAAGGCCCAAAGACATATCCACGCAGCCAGAGCAAGACGCACGCACGCTCGCTCGGCGTGCGCGCTCGGAACATACTGCGGTAAATTACTGGAGAGGGTTACACTTTCCTAATATTGTTAGCAACTGTATCGTACGCGGGGACCCCTTGTGCGCACGACGCGTTGCATGAATGGCGCGTGTGTTTATGCGAATCGCGAGTAAATATATACAGCGCGCTGACATTTTAATGTCGGAAAAGTGGATTTAATTTTTTTGGCACGCCTCGCCGAATTTTTTCTTTTCTGTGTCGTTGCTGTAAGGGATTTGTTTGTTTCAGAAACCCAAGGCGGGCTAATGTGTATCAGCTGCCACCAGTTACGCTCGGACTGGTTTGTAAAAGAAAACTTTATATTTTTTCTCTCTCTCTCTCTCTCTCACACACACACACAAGGTTTGGAAAATGTTAGCGAGCGGAGTGTTTGGAATTATAAAGTGATTCATGTAAACATTATTTTGTTTAAATTTTTGGTGTTTCCGAAAAACAAGCGCATTATTAAAGTAACTCGCGGGGGATTGCATTGTAAGTCGTTCCATATTGTGGCCAAACATTCTACCCCAGTGCTATAGAAAATAAAATCTCAGTTGCAACACTGCCACGGCCATTCACTGCGCAGCCGGTTATTGTTGTTGGGTCCTTGCTTAAATATAATTGAATTATTATCACACGAAGGAAGCGCAATAATTTAATCTTGAGTCCCTGAGATTTTCTGGAAATTGTGTATTTGTACGAGTTATTAAAATAAAGATTCCTAGGGGTAACGTACTTATTATATTTAATATCCATTCATTTGCAACATGCCTCCGTAGCATAATGATCACAGCACTATACGGAAGTCGTGTGTTCGATCAGTTGAAACGATGGTGCAAACTTATTAAATTCTACCCCCCCCCCCAACAACCTCCCCCATCCCGCAGCGTGGAAAAGTAGACCAAGGTATTCTCGATCGGGACTCTTTCGAGCTGTCCGCTGTGTTGGCTCTTCCGGCAGCAGTCACGTGAGGAAGCAATTGCAGGGTTGTGCCTTTACCTTCGATTAATTGGTCATGTTTTAGCTGCATGTGTATAGAGTGATAGTCGCATTGCTGTTGCGCTACAATCGATTACGAGTCCCAGGTGAATCGGCCGTTACCTGGAGCATCAGTAAACGCCACGTGCTAAAACAGATTCCTGTGCATATCGAATGCTGCCTTACCGTACTGCGTTTACGATACAGAACAAAGGTCACCAGTGATAAGAGCAGCAGAGCTTCTGTCAGGTTGTGGGTTCAATCTCTGCCCAGGTCCGTCCCAGCTCCACCACCGTCATCATCATCATCGCCATAATCATCTGTCTGCGGTGGGTAAAATAAGTTATCACCTGGTGAGGATTTGCCAATTGGCACAAAAACAACTAATCAATAAGTCACGGCCATTAATCAATCCGCCGTTGGATGAAGGCCTCTCCAGGGAGTTTCATGGATGTATGTAGAACTTCTTTCGCACCATACGTAGCCAACCGTGCTAATCGGAGGTGCACGATGGATGTTGTTTGACCGTACAACACCACGCTGGTGATCGCAGGTCGGTGAAAGGGGGAGAAGACCGAGAAAAAGTTCAAATATCACTCGCCATTAGCCATCGCCGGGAACCGAACTCATACTTACAGGTTCATAGCACAGTTAGCGAACTACCACCGTTCTAGCCGTAAGGAATGTGTCATTTACACATCTGGCTGAAACAAAAACTGCCCCAACGTTCCTTTAAGCATGGCGCATACTGTAAACATTACTAAAGTATAATTATTGTAGCTTGACTGAATAACTTCCATCGTTTTCGCGATCGTCGCAACCGATTATTTGTGTTACAACGATATTTGACGTCAATGTAGTTGTTGTTGTTGTTGGTCTGGCCCAAAAATCTGTTGAAGTGCTATGCCCCTGCTGCACTGCTCGTGGTGTAGAGATGACGGGAATGACTCCATTAGTATTATTGCTCCTACCACTACTACTTAAATAATGTGCTGATGTTGCATTCGCAGATATTACGCATGAATTTTCCCCAGTGTCTGGCAGAGTAGAACCCGCGCACACGCGCACACACATTCGTGTTCTCGGTAGGTCGGTCTTGTTTTTAAAAAAAGAAAAAATCTCTTTATACATATAAAGCGCAAAGGCGGAACATTTTGCTCTGTCGTGCATCGGTGTAGCATTGTTTGAACAGGTTATGTATTTAGCAAAGCCGGGAGAAAAAAAACGCATGGCTACATTGTGCGGTGATGTAATGCATTATTTATGTTGTTGTCCTTGGAGGAGGAAATGGATATGACGGTTTCTCGAGTGTGTGCATTTTACATATACTTGTGCGTACGTCCATGTGTGTGTGTGTGTGTCTTTGTTATGCGCTACATCGGTGACGAATATCTGAACCAGTCCTGGGCCTCGTTTAGGTCGCCTCAGCCTCAAATTAGGTACCTGGTGCGGTATGTAAACATCAACAATGGGGAGACAAAGGCGGCCGGGTGTGCTGCTGGCTACTCACCCCCTCGTGTACCGTGCCGGCTTTCATAGGTGCTTGCTAACAGCACTTGCCTCAAAAGTCCGTTAAGGCTATACGGGGGATCTTTGTCTTTGTTACAAAAAATATAAATACATGGGCGTACATGCTTCTGAACACACGCAAAGGCGTGTGTATGGAACATGCCATTCTATTGATTCATAAGCAGATGACATCATATTTAAATTCATCATCATCATGAAGCCACGGTCAATCCACTTCTGGATGAGGGCGTGCTCAGTTTCAGCGCGGTTCGTTTGAGAGCGGATTAAGCAAGTGAGCTCGTGTTGATCGTCTGTGAAATGTGCACTCTTGTACGCGTGTCTGGGTAACACAAACCCACAGCTCTACGCACGCACGCACGTGTGTGTGTGTGTTTTTGAGGCGTGTGTGCGATGGAGCGGGTGGGTGTCGGGGAGAGACGCGGCGGTGATCCGCGTCCGTCATTGCGTGTGCGAGTTAGCCAAGGTCACGCCGGGGTCAACAGCTTCATCACAAATGCTGGTAAGGGAGATTGTCAGAAACGGGCACCGAAGCCGTTCCTCCGTACAATCCCACCCCCAGTGAGGATGAACCGCGAAGGCGATGCTCAGGATCTGTGCAAAGCGGAACGGAGTAATGGCAGCGTCAGAAGGAAACTCGCGCCCTGGGTGATTACGCGAAAGGGATCTGCGTGCATCGGTCAGGGACCTCCTTGCTGTGCTGCCCTCCGATGGCTTCATCGTCAGCTCTGCCTGTTGAGCGGCACAGCGGGCGTTGTGGTAACATCCTAGATTTGAAGCTTTCGTGACTGCAAGGATTCATATTCTTAGGTTTTTTCGGTAAAGTCACGTAGGTAAAACATTTAAATTAATAAAAGTAAAATAAAAATAAAATAAAAATCACGACGTTTCGGAGGCAACACAAGCTTCCGTCTTCAGGTGGAACCGTCACAGCACGGAAGCTGTGGTAACACTTTGTGTGTCTCATAGCAAGAAGGGCCTGGGTTCGAATCCTGATTCGGTCATCTGTCTGTCTGGTCTCCCCCCTGTTCTCTGCGGGCGACACTGGTTTCCTCCCAGAGCTAATAAAAACAGCGTCAAGAACGTTAGTCAAACATCCCAATCCTGAAAGAATTACCTGCAAATTACTCAATTGGATTTACGCACTGCAGTAGCAACATCACCCCCAACTACGAAAACTTGGCAGGGCCCTCCTGAAACAGATATCTTGAGTCGCAGGGAGGCTCTCCTGAGTAAACCAGCATACCAATAGCGATAATAATGTTGTGAAATGTGTAACTAAGAGGTTTTGCTTAATGTTTAAAGTTTATTCTCCATTGTGTTACGGCGTATATAATGATTTGACTGAGAATAATTTGTTTTCTCATCGCAATTTTTTTCGGATTTTTATTTTTATTTTGCTTTATTGTAACAGTTAGCAACACTGAACATTCAATCCAGAAGTCACCAGTTCGATTTTATCTCCCCACGAGGCAGTACATACAATGGGGAAAGCTTCTTAAATCTCCCTTCAACGCCTCTGTCCACCCTGCAGCAGTGTGAATGGGTTCACCTAGGCGAGATGTTAACTACCTCGCCTGGTATACAGGAGGTTGTGGGTTCGATCCCGACCCTTACGCCTGTATATTGCATGTCTCTCTCTCTCCCCGTGGTCGCGTGGATTTTTCTCCGGCTCCTTCGGTTTATTCCCTCCACATTTAGAAGTCAACACGCGTTCAGAGTATTTGTCTGCTAAACATTTCCACGTGAAAAGCCTCTGCATTGGCCTATCACTTGCGCCAGGTGGCTTCTAAAAACAAAAAGCTACATAGCTCAGTGGGGCCTTAGTTGGTAAAATAGGAAAAATGATTTAGTTTAGTTTAAATAGTTTAGAGTAAATCCAGCGGGTCGCGACTGGTGGGTCAAGTGCGAGGGCCATTTACACCACGGCAGCAATCCGAGCATCGTGCGGTCAAAAAAACCTCTCCAGCTCAGCGTTACTTAAAGTAAAAAAAAAAACCCATGAGCGGTGTGCGTTTAACGTTTGCGAAGTGGCACAGTCTGGGTCGGAGTGTTGCCTGAAAAGGAAATTTTGACGTGCGTTCATTTAAGGGGGAGTGGGAATAGCGGGTCAATGGAGCATTTTAACGCACAAAAAACCTATTCATCTGGAAATTATTTTGAACTTTATTTGAAAAGGAAGGGGGGGAATATATATTTATATATAACAAGTAAAGACCCAGATTCTGCCGGAGGGCAAGGAATAAAAAAAAAACAGGTTTAGCGAACATTTTGGCGACGGGATATAACGAGCGCGACGGAATGCTGATAAGTAAAAATTTTACGCGTGCAGGGACACACTTGCGTAGAGTATGCGTCGCCCGGATTTATTATTCTAATTATTCTTCGTAAAATTTAACCGATGTTATCCCGATTGTGCTGTCCGCGTCATGTCGTGAGATGACGAATCCATGCTGACGGCTCGCAGGGCAGCGCAGCCCTCCCTGCTAGAGAACGGCCCCACGGCAGCGGATATCACAGAGCTAGTTCGGAGATCCGTTCTACAGGTCACCTCTGGTCTACACAGCAGAGGGCAGCGCTCTCCAATCGACTCTCTGTATGAGAGCAATGTTCGTCGCATTCCAATCAATCCAATATATATATAAAAATAATATAGCCAGGTTAACTGCAGAACCCAATTAATGTGAAAAGTTGTTTTTGGCATTAGTGACCGGAATGAGACCATCATCTCACTGCAGTACTGCAGTGGAGTACATGGCTTCACCAACCCAGGAACCCAGGATTTCCCCTACGGCGCCAGCTCAGCGCTTCTGACCTTTGAGCCACGTGGGCACCGCTCGGGTTTATTTTATTCTAGAAATCATCTCATTCCCTAGACGGGAATAGTCAGCTAAAGAGGATACCCAAGTAGTTAATGACGAAGAAGAAATGTTAATCCGCTCACGGGTTTCACACAGCGATGCCAGGAGGTGCAAAATGGCATTGTCATAACCTTGGGAGTTTGTTCATTTCAAGCATCTGACGTTCTTGTTCTGACTTTTTGTGTTGGTTCACAGGGCCAGGTGGACAACCCAACTTACGAGGGCGGTTCTAGCCATTCCCTAGACTTTTTTCACGCACGCAAACAACCCCCCCCCCTCCGTTTAATCCCAACATCGTTGCAGGTCATCTATATCTCAAGATAATCTCCACTAGGGGTGGGCCAACGATGCCAATCAATGACATGATGAAATGTACAGACCGCGTCTCACTCAACGGTTCAGCAGAGAGACGCGTCCCTCTGTGTGCCGCTGGGGGCATTCCGGTGTTTGTGCATGGGGTGGGGGTAAATGATACGCTGTGGATCGAGACGGCGCTGGGAAATCAATGATCTGGCGATGCTTCTACTGATGCTTCTGTTGCTGCTTCTGCTGTTGTATTGGCAGTGGTGCACAAGCACAAATAACAACAAAGCAATTCGACGCACTTGTCAATAAGGACGTGTCGCCTTAAAGAGGACAAAATGCATGATATGGGCACCGTCTCGGGCAATGTGCAATGTATGAAGAACGACCGTTGCAATAAACCTGGACGATTGTATAATCTTCCCTCCATAGGCAGTACTATTGACAAACGTATTTAGCTTTTGTTTTGTTAGTTTGTGTTGAGCAATAGGTCAGCTACGATGATCCTGGAACTACAACTCGCCGCTATGCGAGCAGAAGTCTGGGAATGCAGAGGTGTGGACTCGAGTCATGTGACTTGGACTCGAGTCAGACTCGAATCATGAATTTGATGACTTGCGACTCGACTTGGACTTGCATAACAATGACTTTGTCCCACCTATGAGATGTGGACTCGAGTCATGTGACTTGGACTCGAGTCAGACTCGAGTCATGAATTTGATGACTTGCGACTCGACTTGGACTTGCATAACAATGACTTTGTCCCACCTCTGTGGGAATGACAGGGAGGCATCCTCGCTATCGTCCTCTAGACTGCCCGATGGTCACCTTAATTTTCCGAATGAGACTCCATCCCTATGTGACCCCTCCTCTCTCGGAGCAGATGCTTGCAAACGAACACGGGACGAGCACAGCAGAGACAGGAGCAAGTTGGACAGGTAGTGTGATGATATTCACGTGCACCTCTTTGGCAAGCCACTGCCGGACAGCGGCCTTCCCACCCCCGTGCAATGTCGATCGTGGCAGTTGTTTGACCATACTTCGCCGCGGTTAGTGAGGGGTCAGGGTACAAGGCGGGAGGTGTGGGCAGGGCCGGATTAAGATTGTGTAGGCCCCTGTGCTACAGGTACTGTGAGGCCCCAGTAATATTTTTTAAAGGAAAACAAAGTTAAGGAAAAAAATGTTTTTTTTACAAGACTAACAACAAATAAAATTCAGCATTCACAAGTGAAACAACTTTTCACTTCATCTCTGGAGGCCTTCCAGCCGGCGGAGGCCTCTGGGCTGCAGCCACTAAAGCCCCCACGCCTCAATCCGGCCCCGGGTGTGGGCCGGACCGGTTCTTCAGCCATCGCTTGTCAGTGATGTCAGCCGTAGGCACGAATCGAACGTGTCTTCATAGATATGCGCGCTCGTTGAAACTGCTGTGTCATGGATATTTTACTCGCGGTTTCACAACCAACATTACGATTCGCAATTGTTTTCTTTTGGCTTAGATCATCGTGGAGGTATAATTCCTTAGTCAAGGCGCCCTTCCTTCTCTAACCCAGCTTAAATATACGCTGCCAAGCTTGGTGGTGTTCATTCAGACGCTGTCTTTCCGACAGACCTGTTCTTCACCTGAGGACGGCTGCTTGCGTTGTGGCCGAAACGTCGTGAGAATTGTATTTTAATATGTGAAATTTGTATAATTGTATTATTTCCCTTCTACGTGACTTTACCGAAAGAACCAAGAAGATGAATCCCTGCAGTCACGAAAGCTTTAAATCGACAAAATGCCAATTATATTCTTAGGGTTTTTCGGTAAAGTCACGTAGGTAAAACATTAAAATTAATAAAATGTTTTACCTACGTGACTTTACCGAAAAAAACCTAAGAATATGAATCCTTGCAGTCACGAAAGCTTCAAATCTAGAAAAAAATGCCAATTAGTTTGTTTTTTTCACTAGAAGCCTCCACCACCCAGCGCCAGAGCCAGACGAATGAAGTGGCCACGTCGTGGGGCGAACGTGACGATGGATTTGTGGGGTTGTTTTCAAATCAGCAACACCGGAGCAAGGCTGCAAAGCAAAAAGCGAAGTGTTGACAATTGTGTGCGACGATTCGCTGGGTGTTACATCCAGCATCATCAGTCGCGAACAAAAGCTCAACTCTCGAGTGCCGTGTAATTATTACTCTCCAACAATGAAACGGCAGATGGTAAAGAATAACGATGGAGAGGGATGGAGTTACACCGTCCGTGACGACGTCCACGACGGCGATGACGACTCGTTGATGAAATCAGCCCCTGTGCAGGCTCCTGGGTAGATGGGTCGCCACGGTGGCTATGAGATGTTGACTACCTCGCCTGGTATACAGGAGGTCGTGGGTTCGATTCCGACACTGACGCCTGCTGCTGTATATTTCGAGTTTGCATCTCTCTCTCTTTTCCCCCCAATCCCCCTCGTGGTCGCGTGGATTTTTTTTGCCGGGTCCTGCGGTTTCTACCTCCCTCCACGTGATAAGCCACTTCGTTGAGCCATCATTTGTGGCCAGGTCGCATCTTCAAAAGAGCTGCATTGCTCAAGTAGGCCTTGCCTGGTGAAAACAAGTTAATAGTAAATAGATTATGACATCACAGGGGCATGAGATGTGACGACGATAACGAGAGGAGGTTCCTTCATCCAGAAATGGATTGACCAAGGCCGATGATGATGATGATGATGAATAATGGATGATACCTTCACAGACTACCCTGTAATTTTTGAACAAGTGCTTGGAACCGGCATGAATTGAAAACGATAAGCCGTGAGAGTGAATGGAACACGTGAGTGTGTGTGTGTGTATTCATTCTTCATATATCATCGCGGCTCTTAAACGCTCGCCAACTCCACACACTGTACCATTCGGAATCACTATCGTGTGTGTGTCATCGCGTAAATATATAAACGTGTCGTTAAAACCCGCCACCACCCGACACGGCCAACTAGTAAGGGTTGTCACGTAAACAGAACGTGGCCAATTCGTCACTAGTACAGCACACCGGTGTGTTGGAGGGCCAAGCCACAAGATTTACAATCTGAGTACGACGTGTTAAACTCATAGTGTATCGTGTGCGTGTGTGAGTGCGTGCACAAGTGTGTAGTGGGGAGCGGTGGTGCAGCGGTTTGCGCGCTATGACACGAACCCGGCGACCCGGGTTGCAATTCACGCATACCGCCAACACCGGTGACAATTATCTGAACCGGTCCTGGGCCTCCCCTAGGTTGACTCAGCCTCAAATGAGTACCTGGGTAAAAAACATCACCACTGGGGAGACAAAAGCGGTCGGTCGTGGTGTTGGCCACCCACCCCCTCGTGTGCCGTTACGGCTTTCATAGCTGCTCGCTAACAGCACTTGCCCCAGCAGTCTGTTAAAGGCTATCTATACGGGGGATTTGTATCTTTGTTTGCTTAAGTGTGTGAGTGTGTGAGTGAGCATTTGAGTGTGTGAGTGAGTGTGTGAGTGTGTGAGTGAGCGTGTGAGTGAGTGTGTGAGTGTGTGAGTGAGCGTGTGAGTGAGTGAGCGTGTGTGAGTGAGCGTGTGAGTGAGTGTGTGAGTGTGTGAGTGAGTGTGTGAGTGAGTGAGCGTGTGAGTGTGTGTGTGAGTGTGTGAGTGAGTGAGCGTGTGAGTGTGTGAGTGAGTGTGTGAGTGAGCGTGTGAGTGTGTGTGTGAGTGTGTGAGTGAGTGAGCGTGTGAGTGTGTGTGTGAGTGAGCGTGTGAGTGTGTGAGTGAGTGTGTGAGTGAGCGTGTGAGTGTGAGAGTGAGTGTGTGAGTGAGTGTGTGAGCGACTGAGTGTGTGAGTGAGTGTTTGAGTGACTGAGTGTGTGAGTGACTGAGTGAGTGTGTGAGTGAGTGAGCGTGTGAGTGTGTGTGTGAGTGAGCGTGTGAGTGTGTGAGTGAGTGTGTGAGTGAGCGTGTGAGTGTGAGAGTGAGTGTGTGAGTGAGTGTGTGAGCGACTGAGTGTGTGAGTGAGTGTTTGAGTGACTGAGTGTGTGAGTGACTGAGTGAGTGAGTGATTGTGTGAGTGAGTGTGTGAGTGAGTGAGTGAGCGAGTGAGTGTGTGAGTGAGTGTGTGAGTGAGTGTATGAGTGTGTGAGTGAGTGAGTGAGCGAGCGAGTGAGTGTGTGAGTGAGTGTGTGAGTGAGCGAGTGAGTGAGCGTGTGAGTGAGTGTGTGAGTGAGTGAGTGTGTGAGTGAGTGAGTGAGTGTGTGAGTGAGTGTGCGAGTGAGTGAGCGTGTGAGTGTGTGAGTGAGTGTGTGAGTGAGCGAGCGTGTGAGTGTGTGAGTGAGTGAGTGAGTGTGTGAGTGAGTGTGTGAATGAGTGTGTGAGTGAGTGAGTGCGCGATCGAGTGAGCGCCTGGGTTTTGGCCCGGCCACTCGACGCTGCGTATCTCGCACGATAGTTTTAATAGTACTCTGGGAAGCGAGTTGTTCGCCCTGTTAAATAGATTAGTGCGTAAGTGTCTCTCGCAGTGACGTCAAGAGGATTTCATTAGCCTAGCCGAGCCTGTGACCCGATTCCGATAAGCCCCTTACACTCCGACCGCTGCCTAGGTTCTATGGCCCCATCATTGCCAATATATGGGCTTAAACTGAGCCAACAACCTGGCCATTAGAAATCCGCGGAAGCGATGGAGTGGTCAGTGGCAGGCAGAGCAGCGCAGTAGTAATACAATATTTACGAGCCACATTCGTAGACAACACTACCTTGAATAAGGAGCGTAAATGTGCGTGCGCAACAGGGATGTGCGGTCAGGGGAGGCAGAACCTCGCCTGTCATACTCCAATGAAAAGTAAACAAATAAGAAAATTAAACGTAGTTAGAAATAAAATAAATCACTTTACCGGAAGAACCAACGAGCATGGATTCCGGCAGTCACGAAAGCTTCAAATCAAGATTGAATAAAAAAAATAAGATTTTTTTCCCCCACTGATCTGTGTCATGCCATTTCTGTATGATTCCAATCGTTTTTAGAGTCAAAATCGCCAAATTTGCGGAGCTCCGTTGCAAACGCAGGCAGCGACGAGCTCAGCCTCCACTCTGATTGTGCAACCCCGCAGACTCTGGATGGAGCGCGGGCAATGAGCGCGTGCTAGTTGCTATCTCCCGGTAATGATTTGAATCATACAGAAATTACATTTATAACACAGATCAGTGGAATTTTTTTTATTTTTTTTATTTTTTCGTAGGCTCTGCCTCGCCTGCCAGCACATCCCTGGTGTGCGACAACTTCCAACACAGCAACAGCGGCATCACCAAATACCGCAATTTGTTTAATTTTGAAGTATCATACGAAACGTGGTATAATCATTTTGACAACGGAAATGTATTGTGCAGCGCTATTGCGCACACGTTTTTGGATGTACTAAATCAAATGCGTGCCGATTTCTTTTTTTTTGCAGTTCATTGTCACTGATTAATGATCCCTTTCTTTGTCTTACTCCACTCCAGCCACTGGTGTCAACTAGAGGGAGGCGCGTTATACGTGGGCGTCACGAGGGCCATCTGCCAGCCACTCGCCTCCACCTCTGTCACTCATTCATCATCAGCAGCAGCAGGGACAGGGGCCTTGCTCAATCCTCTCCTGGATGAAGGCCTCCCCCCCCAAGCCGTCGTCATCCCTCGCGATGTGACGATCCGTGTAGCTCCTGCGCACGAGCATGGCTCATTACTCCATCTCCACAGAGGACATCTTCTCGGGCGTGCTTCACTCATTTGGCTGCCACTCCATCGCTACTCTCGACCACAGGCCAACATCCCTTCGTAATTGTAACGTCAAAACAAGAAAAAAGTGAATAAAGCGGCCCGTTTCGATCGTTGAAAAGTACATGACGTTTATCCACGAGCTGATGCGCCAGGAAGAGGAATATTTCCCAAGTATCAATCTAGATTTGAAGCTTTCGTGACTGCAGGAATCCATGCTCTTTGATTCTTTCGGTAAAGTCACGTAGGTATACGTGACTTTACGTATACCTACGTGACTTTACCGAAATAACCAAAGCGTATGGATTCACAAGTATCCTTTTGCTTTGACTCCTCATCCGCAATGTGTGGCAATACGCAAGGGGTTCCGGGGTGTGTTTCCCTCCTTTGACTGTAACTCCGACGTTTGTCTCGCCGCTTAAGAATCATCCTCACTAGAGGCTCTCATTATCAACCCTTCTCCATCTACCCACCCCCACCACCCCCCTCTTGCCACCAACCACAACCTACCCCCTGATGCCCACGTAATCTGACGCATGATTCATGATGATGCCCCCCCCCTGCCACCCAGCGACGGTCCTTACTGATTGGTCTGTTAATCCCTGCATATGTGACGGGCCACAGAGTGGGCACACAATACAACAATTCACGGCCAGTGTGTCGGTTCACTGCTGCATTACAGCCTCTCAATGCCGAGTCAGTCGTTGGATGTTGTTCGACCATACTTCACCACGCCGGTCAGCAGTGTGCGTTGGTGAAGGGTGTGGGGGTGGCGAAAGGTCAAGTAGCGGGTCAGATGTCGCTCGCCGCTAATGCTAGCCAGGGCTGGGAGTTAGACTCAGGTCAACTTAGCTTTGTGTGCGCGGTGTGCTCAGCGGCTTAAAATATAAATGCGTTTCCGTGTTAGTGCACATTTTTAATATCATTTTAAAAAATAATGCCATCGCTTCTAATATATCCCCTGTTTGATTCCATTTCCATGCCTGCATTGTTACACTGTACGGCGCTATTGTCAGATTCATTAATATGTATTACTCTCATTCATAACGCTCCTGCTTTGCTTTTCAAACCCAGGTCTCTCTTGCAAAAGGGATATTGTGTTCCAGTCGCCTTTCATCTAGCAGTCTTTCCCAACCCAGAGGGCTGACTGTGGTGAAGCCACGTAGGAGGAGAAACGTGAGCAAATGCTCAGGGCCTTAAGTAACCCACGGGTCGGGAACCCCGATTCATGGGCAACTCGGGATGAGCCATATGGCAGCTTAAATTCAGATCGCAATAGACATAAACCATCTCACGAACGCGAAAAGATAATTAAACTCTCTCATTGTTCTCTCGTCTGTCTGCCTAGCTCTTCTTTTGTATCGGACCCAATCGTTGCCTCTTGTCCACATCGCTCTCATTTCACTCCAAACACTTGCCCTCGTCACAGTCTCTCTCTCTCTCTCCTCTCATCTCACGACATCTCTGATCCTCTTTCTGTATTGATCTACATGCTCTACGTTTCTCTACAGCTCCCTCTCTCTCATCTCATCTCACGACATCTCTGATCCTCTTTTTGTATTGATTTAAATGCTCTACGTTTCTCTACAGCTCTCTCTCTCTCTCTCTCGTCCCAATACATCTCGATCTGTCGCCTTCTTCTCTTCTTTAGATTTATAAAATCACTTGCATTTTATAAATCGAAAGGGGGGCTAGGGGTGCCCCCCCCAAATAATTTCTATCTCGGGCCCCCCACTGCATTAGGCACTACCGCTGGAAACTAGATTGTATACACTATATAATGTTTCTATGAAAACCATACAGTCGGTGCATGTGGTAGATTTAAAGTGTAATGTTATACGATACCTGATGTTGGCTTTAAAAAAAAAGAAGTGTCCATTACGGTGAGTTAATTTTTAAAGCTGCACTTTGTGTGTAGACATTTGGGTAGTATGCCTTCCTTCCGATGCGCCGCCACATGTCTTTACAGATATCCAACACATACAACATTGTAATTCACGACGCTAAATACATAAACATGACACAACGGACTGAACATCGTAGGACAAACGACCGCGGTGTTCACATTGGGTGTGTTATCTTGCCAGCACACAACATGTTTAAATGGAATTTGATATCTATAGAAAAAAAGAGAACATCGTGTTGTTTTTCATGCTTTTTTTTGTTTTGGAACGACATTTTTTAGATAATGTCCAAAAAGTATACACGGTGTTATGAACAAAAAAATGCAGACGTTTAATTAGTTTTTGTTTCCCTTAAGTAAATAACCACATGGCAGCCTCCCCCCCCACACACTCAGGTAATGATCGTACACAGTTGTGTGAGCTTGCCTCTCTCTATCTGTCTCTCTCTGCTAAAGGTTGCGGCGAACACACGGACAAATAATGAAGCGTGATCGCGGTTAACTTTGGCACAATGCGCGCTTGTTTAGTGTCAAGCCACTGTTATCACGTTGCGGCTTCGTTAAATGCACAACGTACATGTTGTGTATATCATTCATTGTAAAATTTCAATCACAGCTCCTATGATCACTGTTACATTGCTTTTATAGCTTTCTTTTGGTGATTTCGAAAATGTTTTGGTTTAGCCATATTTGTTTGTTGTAGTACAGAGTTAGATTGATAACTTTAATCTAAATTGTCTCATGGTTGTTATTGTTTGACGTGCATCCCACTTACACACAGCATTGAAATACGGTGCTTTTTTCTGGAAGACTTTGATGTTTTTTCCTGGATTATTCTGTTTGCGCGTAGTCACTATAAGATGTTTTCTTGTTCATGTTTTTGTTTGTTGCGGTTGCACCCGATTCAAGAGCCGAATGGCTCACAGGGCTAAACCTCATACATGAAACTGAAACGTTAGCACGATACTCAACTACCTGCTGCCGCGATCGAGTGGTTGACGGTGACTGCGGCTATTCAATCGCCAGTTTGTTGTTGTTGCTGTTGTTGTTGTGTGTGTGTGTTGGCGCCGACTCGGTAGTTCGATTTGGCCTCGACGAAGGGCAAAGACGCAGGCCTGCAATTTTACTCGCACGCCGCCACTGCCGACGGAAGGGGCCTACCAATCGACGGTGCTCTACACACATTCACCTGGCCCGCTGGGTGGGCAGAAGTGTCGGGCGGCGGAGGATGTAAGATCTGCCGCGTGGGAAGATCGAATCGAACGTGCGAAGCTCTGGGTTCACCACTACACCCGGGGCAAAAAGAAAAATCTCCGATTGCCTTGGCTGATCGTTAATATCTGCAGAACACGCACTCCCAAAGTGTCCCATACACTGTACTGTCATGTGAACATTGCGCCCTCAATCCGATAACAATGTCGTGTAGATTTATATAGCCTCTGCATGTAACCGTATCTCCAACCGCTGTATTGAGACAGTGGGCATATTTATTTTATTTAGAGAGAGGCAGTCAGCCAAATCAGATGCAAAACACAGGGAGCCAACAGCACTGATGCCTGATGGAAGGGAGTCCCAGACCTTGGGAACAGCAGAGGAGAATGAGCGACCTCCCTTTGAGCGAAGATTGATTGTATTATTATCATTATTTTAGTTTTCTTGGTTCTTTCGGGAAAGTCACGTAGAAGGGAAATAGTAAAATAATAAAATAAAACTATTAAATTCTCACGACGTTTCGATTGCAACACAAACAATCATCATCAGGTGTGAAAACCACAGTAATCGACACGTCGTGAGAATTATATTGCTTTATTTTTATTATTGTATTATTTCCCTTCTATTTGACTTTACCGAAAGAACCAAGAATATGAATCCCTGCAGTCACGAAAGCTTTAAATCGAAATTATTTTAGTTGTTTACCTAGCAAGGCCTCACCGGGTCTCAACTTTATTTTTAGGAGAGTCTTGGGAAGGTTTCGCAAGTGTGGTGCAATGTTGCCACGTGTAATCCCAACTGAGTAATTTGCAGGTAATATTTCAGCCTTTGGTTGTTCGGGCCAAATACCCTGCAGTCAGTGACATTGTGTGCGTGTGTGTTCGTAGCGAATATAAATCCGTGGTTACTCGAGCAGAGAGCGCACGGAGGGGAGTAGAGTGAGATGAGAGGGGAGAGGTAGGAAAGTGCGTGGAGGGGAGTAGAGTGAGATGAGAGGTAGGAGAGTGCGTGTAGGGGAGTAGAGTGAGATGAGAGGTAGGAGAGTGCGTGGAGGGGAGTAGAGTGAGATGAGAGGTAGGAGAGTGCGTGGAGGGGAGTAGAGTGAGATGAGAGGTAGGAGAGTGCGTGGACGGGAGTAGAGTGAGATGAGAGGGGAGAGGTAGGAGAGTGAGTGGAGGGTAGTGGAGTGAGATGAGAGGGGAGAGGTAGGAGAGTGCGTGGAGGGGAGTAGAGTGAGATGAGAGGGGAGAGGTAGGAGAGTGCGTGGAGGGGAGTAGAGTGAGATGAGAGGGGAGAGATAGGAGAGTGCGTGGAGGGGAGTAGAGTGAGATGAGAGGGGAGAGGTAGGAGAGTGCGTGGAGGGGAGTAGAGTGAGATGAGAGGGGGGAGGTAGGAGAGTGCGTGGAGGGGAGTAGAGTGAGATGAGAGGGGAGAGGTAGGAGAGTGCGTGGAGGGGAGTAGAGTGAGATGAGAGGGGAGAGGTAGGAGAGTGCGTGGAGGGGAGTAGAGTGAGATGAGAGGTAGGAGAGTGCGTGGAGGGGAGTAGAGTGAGATGAGAGGTAGGAGAGTGCGTGGAGGGGAGTAGAGTGAGATGAGAGCGGAGTTCAGCAAAGGAAGAATCCATGGAGAATCTAGAAGATGAAGACATTGGCGCGCTCCAGTTTGTCTTTGCATCGTCAAAGTGTCAGCGCATCTCCATGCTCAATTGAGCACTGAGTCGTGCTCCTCTCTACTTAGCGGTCCCAAGTTGGTGATGGGAAATCCCCCAATCCTCTTGCGGGGGTGAGTACGGACAGCCAGGATGAATCATACTAATTATAATAACAGCAACGACGCCACATTAATAATGTGCCACTTTCCCCCCCCCCCCCCAGATTGTTTCACCATACGTACGGTGCGAAAGAAGTTCAACATACTGTAACATACATACTTCACCGCGATTGTCGGTGCGCGTTGAGAGCGGTAAACGCTCTCACACTTGGCCCATGGAATTCCCGGCTGGCTCGTGAACTCTGTTCGTCAGAGTCGACGATTCAGTTACAACACAGAAAGCTGGCTCCTAGGGGCCGTCCATAAATGACGTCACGCGATTTTGGACGATTTTTGACCCCCCCCCCCCCCTCGTTACACGGCGTCACAAAAAGTTAGACTCTCCCCTCAAATATGACGTCACAAAGCTCTGCCCCCCCCCCACTCCAAAACCATATTTACATTTTTAACACATTCCTGCGGAGGGAGCTGGTAGGAACGTTGGGTTGCTCGGTCAATGGCCAGGGTCAACGGCGGCGTGGTGTATTCTGCAAATATGCCCGACTGTGAGGGCGGGCACAAGCCGGCGTGAGTAGGTTAAACGTTGAGTTTTATAAGGGCACCACGGGGTGACCAGCCCCTTCCCACCCAGCCCCACCCCTCCCACTCTCCACCCAGCCCCACCCTCCCCACCCAGCCCCTCCCTCCCCACCCAGCCCCTCCCCACCCTCCCCTCCCCACTCTCCCCACCCAGCCCCTCCCTACCCTCCCCTCCCCACCCAGCCCCTCCCTGAACGACGGACACAATAATCCTCTGTGGGCTGGTGTAACCAGGAGGTTCCTACCAGTGAAATAAAACATGCTTCAAATCACTTTAAAGTTGTGTCATTGTAGTGCGTATTTAATGTGGCGCTGCACTCTGATGTTGTAGGAGTGTTGTTATAACAATTAGTGTTGTTAAAACAATTCTATATTTATTTAAAGTTGCTCATTTTGATGTGACGTCACATTTCTCATACCCCCCCCCCCTCGTCACACATCGTCACAAATGTCTGACCCCCCCCACCTCCCCCTAGGTGCGTGACGTCATTCATGGACGGCCCCTAAAGGAAAAGCGGGGGTGGTGGTGGTGGACTTAACACGAACTCTAGAGGCGGGCGGAGCGGGCACGGTGCAAGTGAATTCCTCCCGAGGGGTCAACGAACACACGCGCTGGACGCGACGCAGAAACGAGCACACGATGCGTGGACATTCGCCTCCACCCCGCGCGTCTCCTCTCACTCGGGACCTTTGCGTACGAGGATAAAAGTCTTCTTGGCTGTTTCGGTAAAGTCACGTAGAAGGGAAGTAATAAAATAAAACATAAAATTATTATGTTTTATTTTAATTATTGTATTACTTCCCTTTTACGTGACTTTACCGAAAGAACCAAGAAGATGAATCCCTGCAGTCACGAAAGCTTTAAATCGAGGATAAAAGTGTACGCGACGCACCATCATCGCATTGCCGCAGCGGGTTCTGAACCTTCGTTGCAGCCTTTGCACCACCTTTGTTGTCAATCTTTAAAAAATAAAAAGTAGAATGTTGATGACAGACGCTTGTATTGCGCCCGAAACGTCGTGATTGATTTTATTTGATACCTACTTGACTTTACCGAAAGAATCAACGAGTATGGATTCCTGCAGTCACGAAAGCTTCAAGATAGAATGTTATAATAAACACATCGGGGTTTGATGAAACAACGTAAGTTGTTGCTTACGTGCCCATACTTAATTTGTGTTTTCGATGATTATAACTTCGAAAAAAAAATTCTGCCCATGTCTCGCAACCTCCCAGAAAGGGCATCTTGCACCCCCAGGCGGGGGGGGGGGCGGTGCGTGCACCCCAGGTTAAGAACCCCACTGCGTCACCGTGTTACGCTCGACTCAATGTTGTCTAGGCCTCCTTCAACAAACACGTACGATGTTGTGCATTCCATAACAAGGGACTTAGAAGGGGCGCGCCGAGACTTTATGGGAGGGAGAAGTCTCAGAGCCTCTACCCCTCCCCCCCTAGCCTCTGACACTACAAAGCTGATACAATCTAGGAAGGTGTTCGACAGACTGACTTTGTATTTTTCTGAAAAAATTCAACACATTCGTCACTGCTTTAAATGGATACACTATAAACAATAGGTAACATATCAGACAATGGCCTTTCTTCATAATGCAGTTAGGTGCTATGAAGAACGCCCATTGCCCAAAACGTCACCTGTTACATATTAACTTCCTTTTAATCCCCCACACACGATGAACGCGTCTAGTTTCTTTGTTCTTGTTAATTGTGCTCATGCACCACTGCCAACGCAGCAGCATCACCATCACCGCCAGACACTTTTGTATTTTTCAAGTGGAATTTCAAACCAGCCGCTGCACACGCGACCGTCCAGGGGGTTCTGCACGGCACAATCGCGAACTCCAGAGCATCGCGACCCGATGGGACAGCGAATCTTCATTCTCGGGGGGGGGGGGGGTGTGGTGGTTATGAGCGGGCGTTGTGAGTGACCTGAAGCTGCGCCGCTCCGCCGCAGACAGCATTCGATGAATGAACGAATGGAATAATTGGAGCGGCTGAATATTTTCTCGGGCAGCGCGAATCGCACGACAGATTTACACGGGAAGGCAGCGGGACATGTACATGCAGAAAAAGGCACGCCGCTGAAATGCCTTCAAACAATAAAAGGACCCCTTGCTGTGGGTGACGGGGTGAAGTGCCCTGCACGACTCCCTGCGAACACAAAAGAACGGGACATTGTTACAGCACAAAGCATATTTCATGGTTAAACTCTTGCACCGATGAACGCACCATTCCCCCCTACACGTTGACTCCCATCGTTTACTCCGAAGTGCAGGCAGATAGAGGGGGCGGGCGGGAAACCTCGTGGGGCGTGTGCCATCGAATTCCAGTTAGCCGCCGAGATTCTTTTTTTAACCGTCCAATGTGGCCAAAATCAAATCTGTAAGACGACGGCAACCCTCCTCCCCCCGGTCCCCGTGATCGTGACAGAACAATTAGCACAGGCCCACAACATAAAAACCAACCAAACAAACAAAAACCCAGAAGTTTCAAACAACACGCAGGAATGTGTCAAGAACGCACGGCCGTTTTGTGCGTTATGCAAACGCAATCATCGTGAAGTGAAGTGCATTGTGGCCATCTTGTCTCAGGTCACCGTCAAGATAATTGTGAGTAGATGTGACCGGCTGACTGACTGCAGCAGAGATGCAGTCATAGATTCGTCGCCACGTGGTTTCATCAGCACAGTACTGCTGCAGAGTCTGCCTCTGGGAACAATATATATCGTCGTGCAAATGCATACGCCAGTGGCGATATGAATGGGAACCTGGATTGGGCATCCACTAGGTCAACTTGGCCTGAAATTTGACTTTGTATGGCGGGCTAGGAGGGCTAGGAGCAGTCGTTAATGCCGTATAACAATGCAGGCATGCAAATGAAAGAAAATAGTGGATATTTTGGAAATTCGTGAGAATTATTTTGTTATGTTTCATTTTTATTATTTTATTATTTCCCTTCTACGTGACTTTACCGAAAGAACCAAGAAGATGAATCCCTGCAGTCACGAAAGCTTTAAATCGAAATGTAGGTGCTCATTAACAGCACTTGCCTTAACTGGACATCTGTCAAAAAAAGCTTTATAGCTCATCGGATTCCTCCAGTATAAATAAATATTCTGATTATGATTCTGAGTCTATGCAGCAAAACAGCCAGAGAACAGAATGTTTGGTCTTTATTCTGTACTCAATGTGCATGCATGTATGTATGTTGATGTAAGAATGTAGTCATAACACACGTGTGTAGTCAAAGGCTTGTGTATTTGATGGAATCCTAAGAGAGCCTAGGTCTGACTCTGCGAACCATTGGAATCCTAATGGGGCATTTATTTGGGTCTATGAATCCTAAGAACCTCAAGGGAACACTAATCTGGCTTTCTGAGTCTTAAGATAGCCTTAGTCTGGCGTTGTGAACATTGCAAACTTTAAAGAAGCCTTTGTCTGGATCTTTTAGCCTTAAGGGAGCCTTGATCTGCCTTTGTGAAGCCTGCAAACTTTAAGACAGCCCTATGCTAGTACTACGAATTCATTTTAAAGATTGAAAGGCTCATTATTATGGTTATATGAAGCCTAAGAACCTTAGGGCAGCCTTGAACTCACCCTGTAAAGCAAAAGAGCATCGTGCAACACACTCGTCTTGACAGGGGCACGTAATCTCCTTTTCCATTTGAACACATTTTTATTATATCTTTTTATTTTACAAGGAAGGCCTCACTGAGCTATAGGGATCTTTGTCAGAATCGACCTGGCCACAAATGAAAGGTCAACGAAGTGGCTTATCACGTGGAAATGTATAGCTGCCAAAAACTCTAAACGCACGTTGTTTCTACATGTGGAGGGAAGCACCGGAGGACCTGGAAAGAAATCCACACAACCACGGGGAGAAAGAAACACGCAGACTCCAAATACACAGGCGTCAGGGTCGAGATCGAACCCACGAAATCCTGTACATCAGGCCAGGCAGTTGACGCCTCACCACCGTGGCGCCCCAGATACAAGAGGCCCCATGATGCGTTGTCTATTGCTGTATGTACGTGTAACTTCTTTCGCACCGCCGGTGTATCTTACACCTTCAAAAGAACCACACTGGCAGACGTCGTCACAATCGTGCCGCGAGTGCCGCCGAAAGTGACGCACTTCGATGTGAATTAGGCAGGAGAGAGTAAATGTAATTTCAAGTTAATGAATTAATCCTTACGTATATTATGCACCAGACTGATGACATATATATTCCCCCCCCCCCCAAAATCATTATTGAATTTAATGAGTTTTGATAAGGTCGGACACAAAAATTGACGGTAAATTGCCACTCTCGCCTGAAGGCTTGGCTTTCCATTATGCTGGGCTCAACTTCTTAGTCCATTGTATTGACAATAAAAGCACTTTAGAAGGAATCATTTTTTGGAGGGGAGGCATTTGCTGGTTTATAAATTTTTATCAATGTCCGCTTCATTCACTCGTATCCAGACACGGTAAGGGGAAAAAAAAACATTTTTTACGTTTTAATAACACAGGCCCCACGTTATGTTACGTGCCCTTAATTTAACTCAGGCATTTACCAAAGCTTGGCGATTTTTTTTTATACTTTGTTATTAATAGACATGTGCATGTAGTTAAACACACAGCCTTTGGCAATGTGCTTTGATTTGTAAAGGAAAATAGCTACACAATTTCAGAAGAATAGACTTTCTTTTATTTTAATTTTCCGTCTGTTGTCAATCCACAGTTGGATGAAGGCCTCCCCCATGGGGCTGTTTGACAATACTTCGACCCTTCACGTGGCCTCAAAGTGCACCTAGCCTGGCACAAGTGCCGCGGTGACGTCACCGCGACTTCGTGACAAACGGTGGTTATTGTTGCTGACCATACTTCTTCGCGCTGGTCAGTGCAGGATGGTGTGAAGGTGAGATACAGGAACGGTTCAGATTTCATCCGCCAAAGATGTTTTCCATGGCCCGTGATCGAAATAGTATCTCCACGTTCATCGCGCGAATTCCGAACCACTGCCCACAATCAGGTAATAAATGAGTAATTTCCACAGTAATGGGCCACTCACATATTCTTCTCTTTGGATTTTATCACCAGTTATCTCACCATTGTCCAATCGATCATGCCAAGAGAGAGAGAGAGCAGGCAATTCTCTCTGGAACTTCTTGCAGTAAACTCTAAACTGTGTTTTTTTATTTGACCAGGTAAGGCCCACTGAGCTATATAGCTCTTTTTTAAAAGCGACCTGGCCACAAATGATAGCTCAACGAAGTAACTTATCACGTGGAAATGTATAGCAGCCACATACTCTCAATGCATGTTTACAAATGTGGAGGGAAAAACCGGAGGACCCGCAGAAATATTTACACGACCACGGGGAGAACATGCGAACTCCAAATATACAGCAGGCGTCGGAGTCGGGATCAAAGCCACGACCTCCTGTATACCGGGCGAGGTAGTTAACATCTCCTAGCCACCGCGGCGCCCAACGGAACAACCTGTAATGATGCACTTGGGTGAGCCCACTTCAGTCAGACATTCCTACACAGCACGAGACGGCAATCCTCACAATCTGTAGAGAATGGACCACCAAGTTACGTATCATTGCGGGGGTGCGGGGGTGGGGGGCAAGTGGCAGATCCAAGAAAACGGCCAATCGCCACCCCCCTTCATACGTCATGCTTTGGTATCATTGCCGTTTATCGGAAAAAAAGTACATTGCATTTTCAAAAGTGTATAATTAATCCAGGACCATATTTGAAAAACTTGAAATTCACAACTTACAGCCTTTGGTAAGATCAGCCTCCGTCTGGGGGGGGGGAGGGGGGGCTAAGCCCGCAGGGGGGGGGTGAGAGCTCGATCAGAATGCACGACGATGGACAAAAGCAGATTGTATCGTCACTCTGTTAGGGTTTAACATGTTTCTGTAATGTTGTTCAACACTGATGATATCGTGTTCCCCTCCCTCCCCTAAGTTGTTCATTGTCCCCCACCCCACTCCCTTTAAAACAAAGTCATGCTATAGGAGTGGTACGAGCACGTGTCAATCAGTCAATGCATTCATAGCATAGAGTGCCTGTCTAAAAGTGTTATTTTTACGGATTGCTCTCTCACGCCACTGGTCGTGGAAGGGCCTCCGTTACAAAGTGCACTGGAGAGCCCCCCACCAGAAAGCATTTGGCCTACTCTTCCACGATGACCAGACCTTCCACGATGGCCAGACGTTTTACCGCACCATACGCGACGAACTGTGGTGTAGCCATTTACTTTTACGCTCGCGAACAAATTTACGGCGTCAAGAGTTTGAATTGTTATAAACAGGCGCGCATTGTGCGAAAATTTCATCGCTTAAACATTGGCTTAATGGTACAAACACGGGCAAATATTTGCTTTTATAATAAGCTATAGAGCAGACCTTTATACACACAGTTTTGTTTTATGCAATGTGCTCTCAGGCACTGTCAGATATAAGATGTTATTACGCTGCATAAAAAAAACATCGCAGATATGCAAGGTTTTAATTGTTGAAAAAAAGTTCCATTGTTATATATAAAAAAAAAACAGTTATGCTGCAAAATATAAATAATTACTCTTTTTTTTGTGGAGTACTTTAAACAATTTAGACTAAGGACAGTGTGCGGAAATTCTAAAAATAACGGCATTGCGTGGGGGGGGGGGCTTGTCTTCACAGCGATCTGAGTGTTCGCATGCCGGACTTGTGATCCAGAGGTCGCCGGTTCGACTCCATCTCCTGCCGCATCCAGTTGAAACAATGGGATGAGTCTCTTAACCAGTTTCTCCACCTCTGTCCACCCAGCGGCATGATTGGGTTTACCACAGTTAGTCGATAGGCAGGCCACGCGCGGTGGGTTAAAGTGTGGGTACTACTCCCACTTCTTCCAAAACGTTTGGCCAGTGTGGAAGAGTAGGCCAAAACACCCTCCCTAGAGTGGCACTCTGGAGATCCCTCGAGTGGAGGACCTTCTCCCAGCAGTGGCGTGAGCAGGGCATTGTAGGGCTGCGCCTTTTCGTCTCTTTTTGCAGCGATGTTTGAGTTGTTTGGGGGTATTTTTTTACGTAAAAAAAAATCATCACAAAATAACTGAGGCTCAGTGAATCAAGCCGATGCACTAATGGGACCAGTTAAAATCTACGCACAAGAGTTCACGGACTATGTACACACAACCAGTCTTGTGCAGATTTTCCTATTTTTCGGTTATAAAATCTCGGTTTTGCAATTACCGCAACTGCATGTTCAATTAACTTTAACTATATGTAATTAACGCCGAATATTCATTTCAAAATTATTAAATTCAGCAATTTCGCCGCTATTATCGTCAGCATCCAGTACAGGGCTTGCGAACCTCCCCGTGACCCATCAGAGCGCACACTTGTCCACGTTTGCAACAATCTCATCCACTCATTTACCCCCTTGCAGTGCGGTGGGATCATGATGACTTAAGAATGAAAAGTCCTAAATCAGCCGTGGTGGTGGTGGCTGGAGTGATGGCGCAGTGGATAGAGCCCTGGCGCTATGATCCCCGGTGACTTTGGTTACATTGCCAGCCATCAGTAGCAAACCACTTTTCGCCACCAACCCGCATTGACCACCGTGGTGAAGTATGGTCAAACTGGGATATAGTTGCTATCAATGAGGCGAGAAGCAAAATGGGACACCTCCACATTTACAGAGGGCTGCACATTTTTCCGAACAATAAATTTGTATTTGTTATGACAAATTATTTGGTGACTGTACTGCGTTTACAGTTGCTGAAAAGGCATAAAGAATAACAAAACCCAGAACATTCGTCAGTGACACCGTGGCCTTGAAAAGAAAAGTGTAAAATATGCGACGACGATTCAGGCAATGGCTCTTCTTTCACGGCTCTTACAGAGAGAAAGAGAGAGAGAGACAGAGAGGCCACGACCTCTCGTTGACGCATCTGTTGAGTTGTATCGTTTACTGTGACCGCTGAAGTGGATTGGGTTGGGAATGAGATGAAGTAGCAAGGCATGAGCTGAGCACGGGATGGGGAATCGCCCTGCGAGTCAACGTGGCACGGAGGGAGGGATGGTAGGAGGAATGGGTTGAGTGTGGGCTGTGTTCTAATAATAATATACATTTCACGTTTAACATTTACCAGGTACGCCCTCGGTTTTTTTTGTTCCACGTTAAACCACCGGCCGACAAAGGGAGCCTGTCTTGACAGTCCGTGCGACGGGGGATTGTCCCTTGAGCGTTTGTGTTTCCGCATTCACAGTGATATTGTTTGGTTTTATCGGTAAAGTCACGTAGGTAAAAAAATTTAAATTAATAAAAGTAAAATAAAAAATAAAATATAAATCACGACGTTTCGGAGGCAACACAAGCTTCCGTCTTCAGGTGGAACCGTCACAGCACGACAGCTATCGTGCTGTGACGGTTCCACCTGAAGACGGAAGCTTGTGTTGCCTCCGAAACGTCGTGATTTTTATTTTTATTTTTGTATTTTACTTTTATTAATTTAAATTTTTTTACCTACGTGACTTTACCGAAAAAAAACAAAGAATATGAATCCTTGCAGTCACGAAAGCTTCAAATCTAGAATCCACAGTGATATTGAGGAAGAATGAAGAGATGCTGAGATATGGCGGCTACAGGTTGGCAGTACCTGAGAGGTCTCACGATGAGCACGAAGGTGGCGCATTGCGGGACCATATCCTAAGAGGGGCTGGGCTGAAGATATTGATGAAGATAATTCCGCAAGGAAAAATGGGACGGATGGGAAGATGAAGGAAATGGATCAGTTGGTGGAACATAATGAGACAGTGTGAGGCAGTTGGTGAGGCAGTGTGAGGCTGTTGGTGAGACAGTGTGAGGCAGTTGGTGAGACAGTGTGAGGCACTTGGTGAGAGTGCGAGGCAGTTGGTGAGACAGTGTGAGGCAGTTGGTGAGACAGTGTGAGGCAGTTGGTGAGACAGTGTGAGGCAGTTGGTGAGACAGTGTGAGGCAGTTGATGAGACAGTGTGAGGCAGTTGATGAGACAGTGTGAGGCAGTTGGTGAGACAGTGTGAGGCAGTTGATGAGACAGTGTGAGGCAGTTGATGAGACAGTGTGAGGCAGTTGGTGAGACAGTGTGAGGCAGTTGATGAGACAGTGTGAGGCAGTTGGTGAGAGTGCGAGGCAGTTGGTGAGACAGTGTGAGGCAGTTGGTGAGACAGTGTGAGGCAGTTTTTGAGACAGTGTGAGGCAGTTGATGAGACAGTGTGAGGCAGGTGATGAGACAGTGTGAGGCAGTTGGTGAGACAGTGTGAGGCAGTTGGTGAGACAGTGTGAGGCAGTTGGTGAGACAGTGTGAGGCAGTTGGTGAGACAGTGTGAGGCACTTGGTGAGACAGTGCGAGGCAGTTGGTGAGACAGTGTGAGGCAGTTGATGAGACAGTGTGAGGCAGTTGGTGAGACAGTGTGAGGCAGTTGGTGAGACAGTGTGAGGCAGTTGATGAGACAGTGTGAGGCAGTTGGTGAGGCAGTGTGAGGCAGTTGGTGAGACAGTGTGAGGCAGTTGGTGAGACAGTGTGAGGCAGTTTTTGAGACAGTGTGAGGCAGTTGATGAGACAGTGTGAGGCAGGTGATGAGACAGTGTGAGGCAGTTGGTGAGACAGTGTGAGGCAGTTGGTGAGACAGTGTGAGGCAGTTGGTGAGACAGTGTGAGGCAGTTGGTGAGACAGTGTGAGGCACTTGGTGAGACAGTGCGAGGCAGTTGGTGAGACAGTGTGAGGCAGTTGATGAGACAGTGTGAGGCAGTTGGTGAGACAGTGTGAGGCAGTTGGTGAGACAGTGTGAGGCAGTTGATGAGACAGTGTGAGGCAGTTGGTGAGGCAGTGTGAGGCAGTTGGTGAGACAGTGTGAGGCAGTTGGTGAGACAGTGTGAGGCACTTGGTGAGACAGTGCGAGGCAGTTGGTGAGACAGTGTGAGGCAGTTGGTGAGACAGTGTGAGGCAGTTGGTGAGACATTGTGAGGCAGTTGGTGAGACAGTGTGAGGCAGTTGGTGAGACAGTGTGAGGCAGTTGGTGAGACAGTGTGAGGCAGTTGGTGAGACAGTGTGAGGCAGTTGGTGAGACAGTGTGAGGCAGTTGGTGAGACAGTGTGAGGCAGTTGTTGAGACAGTGTGAGGCAGTTGGTGAGACAGTGTGAGGCAGTTGGTGAGACAGTGTGAGGCAGTTGGTGAGACAGTGTGAAATAAAAAACAAATTTTCAGATAAACCGTAAATTCTGCAGGCCTGATTTTCCGAATTTTTATAAATGATCTAAAAATTGGGAACACATCCCTAAAGAATGGAACGGGATCGATCCAGTGACTGCGTTCGTGTGTGACGGTGGGTAGCGGTGGTGTAGCGGCTAGTGCGTTGCACTATGAACCCGACGACCCGAGTTCAATTCCCGCTCACGGCCACCAACACCAGTGGTGATTATCTGAACCCGTCCGGGGTTTCCCCTAGGTCGACTCAGCCTCCAATGAGCACCTGGGGCGGTGTGTAAACATCGCCACGAGGAAGACAAAGGCAGCCGGGCGTGGTGCTGGCCACCCACCCCCTCGTGTGCCGTGCCGGCCTTCATAGGTGGTGCTCGCGAACAGCATTTACCCCACCAGTCTGTTAAGGCTGTACCGGGGGAAATCTTTGTCTCTGTGTGTTGACGGCGTGCGGTCTGTAAGACGCACAGCTTTCCGCGCTGCTAATCCTGACGTTTGGCAACGTGCACTACGACTTTATTGCAACAACTGGCAGAGTCTTTGCTTCTTCTTCTGTATGGAGTAATAACAGATTAAAGACGCAGTTTCAGATGTTGTTATCCAACCGAATTGTCTGTTCACAAGCAGAGTGGACCTCGTCCATTCCTCCATTAAAGGCGTGAAGACGGCAGGAGTGGAGTGTTTCACGTCGCGGTCGATGGTTTGGGATTCGTGGCTGCGCACCTCCATTTGTGGCGTGGGCCATGCCCGCTCCTCATTCGGTTGATGGTCGACCATTGGCAGCGTGGCCGATACCTGAAACCAGTGGAGGTTCCAGTGCCGGATGAAGCTAGTACGGGGCCTGTAGCATATGTTGTTATAAAGGGGCACTAAATAAAAAAAAACACGTAAATATTAAAAGACATTTTTTTTTACTTGCATTGTAAAGTAATTGTATGTTTTCATTTGCTATACAGCCAGATAATACGACAAATCGCTAAACTTAAACACCCAGTCGTTCATAAAAGTTGAAGGCGGTATAGTACTATAGTAAGAGAGCAAGTGCAGAATCACCGAACCGCAATTGGTAGCATGAAAGCATTTAGCGCGGGGCCCTTGAAAGTGCGGGTGCCCGTAGCATCTGTAGCCACTTTTGCTACGAGGACAATCCGGCACAGGGAGGTTGGATGGGTTTGGTCCTCCCGGTACGACATGTGTGTATGGGGTCTTCGCGTTGCACGCACGCACATCGCTGTGGCCGTCTGCTGGACACCAACGCTCGGTAAACTTACACTGAAATCCGCTTTTTTCAAACTTTATTTTATTCACCTACCGTTGTACTTTTTTGTGCGTATATATTTACAATCTTTTAATTATGCGCGCTCGTTGATGCCTGCCGGCGAGACAGCCACTGCACATGATCTGCCCTCCCCCCTCCACCTCCTTTCCAAACCCCCCGTTAGTTCTGTCGCCAATAAACAAACGGGAAAGGCCGATGGCTATAAAACGTCTCCCGTTTGTAATCAACACAAGGCCCGCTCGCGTGGGTTTTGAGCAACAACGACAACAACAACGAACAAAAAAAAACGACCCCATGCCGTGGGGCACCCACCAGCCGACAATACTCGCCCAGAATCGCGGTAAAAGAGAGCCACGTAGCCCCAGGGTGCTGTAGGTGGGGATGGGGGTAACCGAGCCAACCCCACACACTTCCACCGCCACCTTCCAAAGGCTCAGCGCACCACCCCCAGCCCCCCTAGCTCCCCTTCTTGATTGAGCGTTGGAGCGTTTCTTCATACGCGCAGGGGATGTTGAGAACCGAGGTGCTGAATGAACGGGCGGGTGAAATGCGCGTGTCGTAGTGTTGTTGTTGTAGTTGTTGCTGTTGTTGGTGTTGAGGCTCAATCTGGTCGGTGTTTTATTCGCGCTTGTTTAACATTGACTGTCGTGTCCCCGCCCAGGACTCTCCCCCGCCCCAACCCTCCATCTCTCTCTCTCGACGTCCTCCCCTTTAAAACCAAGGTCACGGCCACAGGGCTGCAGTGGAAGGTTCACATGCGGTTATTATTATTATTATTATGATTGCCATTCTGCCAAACGACCGTTTGGGACTTTAACGATGTAAATTAATATGTACAGTAATATCGGGTAAATGTCGCCACGGTGGTTTATCCACCGCGCACTGTAAACCCCGGCTACCTGAGCTCGATTCCCCGCAAATGACTATGGGTGGGTGAGTTTGGGTTGCCACCTCTCTTGTTTTTTAGCAGCAGCGTTTCGTTTTTAAAGGAGGCAGCTGTCCTGTGGAATCTGTAAGTATTGTCACGGCATAAATAATCCTCAGGGGTTTGTCGGTTGTGTAACAATGCGCACACTCAAGACCATGCGGGTATTCTTTGGGTCTTTCGGTAAAGTCACGTAGGTAGGTTCAAAGAAAATTACAAAAAAACTACGACGTTTTGATCGCAACACAAGCGGTCGTCATATACATATGGGATGAGTTTCATCATTAAACATTTTAGTTTTGGATTTTTTGGATATGTGAAGACTTTCAGATTCTCAGATGATGTACATCATGCAATAATTCGACGTGTCTTCGTGCTACCAAGAGTGCTGCTACTCTCTGGATTTTGTATTTGGCCCAATTTTCAGATTGCATTCCCCTCGGATTTCTCTCAAAATCAGAAACACATTCGTAATATAAATACGAAATAGAATAGAAAATAGAAGAAGACCTGATGATGCAGGCAGTGATGAGAAGGAAACTGGCGCTATTTGGACACACATGTAGGATGGACAACAACACAAAAATGAAAAGCGTGGTGGTGTTCCTAAATAAATGTAAGGGAATGGAGAGGAAGACCTTGCAGAGAATGGCTTCACGGCGACATAAAGGATTGGTGCCAGAAAGACGTTGCCCTACTTGACGCATATTGGCACAAGAGAGAGGAAAGTGAAAACAAATGACGAAATGAGCAGTGGACACCAACGGGCTAGCTGCCCATGGATCGTGGCGAGGATGATGACTTCATCCTCTGATATCCGAGTGTTTTACCCCGGGTCTCCTTTGTCAGAACAAGTCTCGGTGTCCTCATGCATGGGCTGTCATCTGGTCAAATAAAGGGACTTGCTCGATGGTGACTCGTGCCTGTGTTTGTGTCGGTGCGGTAAGAGAGTGGAGATTTTCACATTGTATTCAGGCGCTCCTTTCAAGGGCTAGCCCCGCCGTGTCGTGAAGGCCCTTTCATAATAATCGCTGTTTTTCCCGTGACCTCAATCAGTGCTCTTTGTTCATTAAATGCAACGGAAATTAACAACGAATTGGGGCACATTCATCCAGTGTCAACCCTTGCGTGGCACGGTGCCAGCATTCCCTAAGACATCATCGCCAGGTAGTGTGGGTCAGCATATCATAATGGTTAGCCCTTTGCTCAATCCACTGCTTCATGACACACATATATACCCCAGATTAATGTTACAGTCTTGAAAAACAGAAACTATTTGACTAAGTACTGTTGAAAATAATATGCCCACTACGTATATTTTTCTGTGTAGCTCTATGATGCGTTTTCAGGAACTGATATTCCACTGCTGGATGAGGGCCTCCTCATGCCGTGTTGGTCATGGGTAGATGTTTGACCACACTGTTCAGGACTGGGTTGGATATTGCTCGCCACTCATGTTCGTTGTGGCTGGACATCGAACTAAGATCGCCGGGTTCCTAGTGCAGTGTGTAAACCACTATGCCACTACTCTGCTCGGTATCGATGGTGCACACCTGTTATTCAGCTGTTTGGATAATGGGGTTGGTGCATCACAGAGAGATGGAGCCACACATTCCGGACAGTTATATGGTGTCTCTGCGACGTAGCGAGTTGGTTTCTAACCTTTTTTCCTTTGGTGAGGAGTTGATCAATGGAGTTTATACGTTCATGTCCAGGTTGGTGAGATACTGAGTGAGCTTTTAGGAGTAAACTATAAACTAAACTTTTTATTTTATTTGACCAGATAAGGCCCACTGAACTATATAGGTCTTTTTCAGAAGCGACCTGGCCACGAATGATAGCCCAATGAAGTGGTTTATGTGGACATTTATAGCGGCCAAATACTCTAAACGCATGTTTGTTCTAAATGTGGAGGGAATTGACCGAAGGACCCGGAGAAAAATCCACGCGACCACGGGGAGAGAGACACGCAAACTCCAAATAGACAGCAGCAGGCATCAGGGTCGAGATCGAATTCATGACCTCCTGCACGCCAGGCGAGGTAGTTAACATCTTGCCACCGCGGCGCCCCTGGTGAATATCTAAGATGCTGCCGGAGAACGACAGCAGCGGGGAGTTGCGTAAACCAGGCGATCCACGGATTGAGATTGGTGGCCGCGGTCCCACGATATTCTTCATCGTCGCTTTTGCGCTCCTCGTCAACGCATCGTGCGCATCACCGACAGTCCACGCGTTTTCTCGGCTGTCACCCTCCTACAGAGCGACGTTCGCTGCACGAGAGTCACACTGCACGTTTTAATTCTCGGAATGGAGCTAAATTAGGTGCAACAACTAAATGTTATCGTGTTTTGTTGTTGAGGTTGTTGTTGTTGCATAGTCCTCGGTGACCCGGCTGACATCATCGACGCGATGCGTTCGAGTATCCAGTTTAATCACAAGCGGGCTGCCCGGATTCGAACCCAGCATCTCAGCGGTAGCCAACTCAGCGCTCTGACCTCTGGGTCACCCGGCCGACCATTTTTCTTTTCCTGATTATTAACTGCTTTCAATTATATTTCGATTTAAAGCTTTCGTGACTGCAGGGATTCATCTTCTTGGTTCTTTCTGCAAAGTCACGTAGAATGGAAATAATAAAATAATAAAAATAAAACATAATAAAATAATTCTCACGACGTTTCGGCCACAACGCAAGCAGCCGTCCTCAGGTGGAGAGCAGGTCTATCGAGAAGACACAGTCTGAATGTCATTCATATTATGTTTTATTTTTATTATTTTATTATTTCCATTCTACGTGACTTTGCCAAAAGAACCAAGAAGATGCTGTCAATTAATATCGATGCCACCACTGTCAACAGGTGGGCTCTTCGAGACTTGCACTCGAGGGCTTAATCTTTGCCGGGTATGTCCAGATGAGTTGGCCAGAAACAAAAATGTTCTCACACATCTCCACCACATCCAGTAGACCTCTCGCTGTGACTGTGACGAACCTGCCACCTACCCCAGTTATTACCAGCCGCGCAGAAAATAGTGAGAAATGAAGCTCCGCTGAGGCTTCACCACCGCCATAGAAATGTGGAATTATCACCACCGGCTCAGAGGTGTGTATAGGAGATGAGTGCAGTACTGCCGCACGCTTATTTGAATGGGAAACCACTCTCCCGATGGCTTTCATTGACTGCCAATGAATTTACCTTGAACATGAGTCAAAGGTACAAGTTAGAAGAAAGACGGTCAGCGTATCGCACGGCACTTTCAGATTCTATATGCACTACACTACACTATACACTACATTATATATACACAATACACTACACTATACCCTGCTATACACTACACCCTGCTATACACTACACTATTGTACAGTACACTATTATACACTACACTATACACTACACTTTTGGCTAGCCATCGAACAAAGACGGTCACCACAACGCGCGCTTTCAAATGCGCTTCTGCGGCCGTCTGGAACGCTCTTCCGATATTCGGAAGCCACTGAGCGATATCTAGATTGAAAACTCATTTCTTTAAAATGGCTTTTTACGTTTAGTTTCTTGTTCTTCCCCACGCACCTCCGAATCCCCACGGTTGACCACGTACTGTGCGAAAGAAGTTCGGCGTACATACAAAGGTAGTAAAGGTTCAGCCCCTGCAATTCCTTGCTAGTGCCGCCGCCGGAAAGGAGTCCACGAGACGGAACTCTGACAGGGGTGGGGGAGGAGGAGGAGGGGGGGATTCAATCAACTTTCACCATCGTTCCAACTGCTGCGATTGGGGGGGGGGGGGTTGAACCGGTGACCCTGGTCACCTGGAACCGGTGACCCTCTGGATCGCAAGGCCACAGTGTACGAAGCGTGACGCAGCAGCAGCTTCGCCAAACATCGTGGAGCACACGACGTGAATGCGGTGTGTACACACACACAAACAACACACTTCATTGCGGCATCATGCTGTACAAGGGGCCGTATTTAGGAGGTGCACGAGTGAATGGATGATGCTAATCCAATTTATTTTTGGCGGAGTGGCCTGAATTAGATCTCCTATCAAGGCATGGGCCGTAATCGCCAAATAAGGAAAGCGAGCGGAGTATGTGCACAGGCGTACATCTTCCTTAAAACATATCTCCCCTCTCCGCTCTCTTTTAAACAATTGCTGGCGACCCAAATTAAATTAAACATCAGGCTGCGCTCTGCGCTGCGAGATGGAGCCTCCAGTTACACGCAACGAGCTCATGTTTATTCATGGGCAATTAACATATGCAAATCGATGGCGTTAATTTCGCTAACCAAACTATAAACGCGCGGGGCGTGCAATTATTTATTATTATTATTATGACCGCGGAAAATTATTATTTTATTAAATTATTTTATGTTAAAACACATTTTGTATGTTATTTTATTCCACCCTCTACCCTCCCCCCGTCCCCCCCCCCCTATTGGCACCCAGCAGCCACCTCTTTCTCCCCCCCCACCTCCCCCCCCCCACAACCACCACCTCCTCCCCCCACTTTATTTTCCGTTTTAATTTGCACGAAGCTCTCTGCTCAATGCCCTCTGATTTATAGCCGGGTTTAGGACGATGCTATCGGATTTTTGTTGCCGCGCACGTGTTCGTTGCACGCGCTCGCACACACACACACCCCGCGTGCAAGCGCCCGCTCTGAATATGTATTTTTTTGACAGGGCAGAATTGACCACAACCACCACCAACAACAACGACAGAATCGACAGCAGCAACAACAACAACGTAAAAAATATATATATATCTCGATCTCCGAAACCCATCCGTGAACATTTATAGCGGCAGCCAAATTGTCGAAACGCGTGTTTCTGCAGACGCAGAGACCCATAGAGACCCATAGAGACACCTATAGACCCGCACCTCCAATGAGCAGGATTAGCTACGTACGGTGCGAAGGAAGTTCAACATACATACATCCGTTGCGACACATTCATACTTACTAGATCTAACCCAAAATCCCTTATTAAGAATACATACATCCCTGCGGTTGGATTTCAATGGTCAGATGGCCAATAGGCACCGGTTCAAAACATCTCGACCTTGCACCATCCCTTTTGTGTGTTTATTTATTTTTTAAACATGCCCAGGTGGCAGCCAACAGGCAGAGCCACTCAGAGGAATGTAGATCTGGGCCGAGCTCAGGGCAAGAGGTCGGGGCGGGTGACCTCTGGATCGCAGGTTTAAGGTGCGCGGCATCTCTCTTCTTCGCGAAGTTGACCCTCGCTGGGAGTCAGGGGGGGGGGGGGGGTTGGGGGGCGGCGGTGACCCATCAGTGCGCACCCTTCCCTCTCTTAACCTGTTCAAGCGAGACGGAAATTGTTTTAACGTTGACCTCGCCGATGATCCCTCGTGTTCCCCGTTCGCATCCGCGGATTAACTTCAACGATAACTCCGTGCGCACGACGTCCGCTCGATCGCAGCGTGCGCTCGCGTCTTGCACCGCGCGACGGACCGAATCAACTCAGGATCTCTCCGGTGCGGTTTCGGATCGGTCACCGCGTGTTGCCCGGTGCGATGTCCGACGTTTCGCCCCACCCCCTCCTCCTTCTCCTCCCCCCCCCCCCCCCCACGTGTACCGAGGAGCTTCTTCGGGAAATTAAATTCATAATGGCGAGCACACCATGCAGAGGTCATGCGCGCAGACACGCGCACGCACACTCTAGAGGGTTGCACGGCCAAAACCCACGCAGTGGCATATTGCATTTATTTACAATTTCTCCCCGACATGAATGCGTCTGTGTATTCTGCGAATGGTTTTCGTCAAAGAGTAACAGGCTTTTAACCAGGAGTGATTCTCTTAATACATTTGCTGAGTAGAGGGATGGAGTGCTTTTTTTTTCTTCCTGCGCAGAGATTATTGCTAAATGCTGAACTGCATAATATATAAAACACATGCAGAGCTTAGCGTGACCACATACAAACACACGTACAGTACATACATGCGTGCGCAGATACATGTAACCACGTGTGTGTGTTCCATGTCAGGACATGTTTGCTATGTGCGCGTCACTTAGTCCCCTGGCCGGGGCCTTGCAAACGCGATGTTCCATTTCAAGGGATTATCTCCAGGTGATATGATCTTCCAATCAGTAAATTATTTAAATAGTTCATTATGCAGATAACACTGCAAACATACGTTATGCATTATATGAGAATACAACAAGAAAGTACGTATGCACAGATTCGAGAGTATGCATCAGAAAAAATATCCTAACACGTTTGTCAATTGCCCTCTGGCCTAAAAGGCGATGTTTCGGGCAATGATCCTTTTTCATATATATTATTTCCTTTTTAGGGCAGTGCCACTGAGGAGTGCGATGTTGTTCAACGTGATTGTGAACCACTTCCAACGCAGCAGCATCACCACCAGAACTAGTTCAAGTTCATTTATTAGGTAAAGCCCTGTGAGCCATTCGGTCTTGAATCTGGTGCAACCGCAACAAACAAAAAACAAAAACATGAACAAAAACATCTTAAAGTGAATATGTGACTAAGTGCAAACAGAAAATCCAAGAAAAGACAGCAAAATATTGCAGAAAAAAATCACCGTACACCATCGCTGTGTGCAAAAATCCCAGTGGGATGCAAGTCAAACAACCAGTGGGCTTTATTACCTGAGAAAATACAAATCGTTTAGTTTATTTGTTGTGATGTGCTTACCTTTCCTATACTTGTAACTTTCTGACCCGCCCCAACTGGACGTCTGTGAACAAAAATAGCTTCATAGCTCATCGGATTTCTCAAGTATAAATATTCTGATTCTGGAAAATAAAACCTCGGGTAGCTGGGTTCGTAGACCAACGCGCTAACCGCTGCACCACCGCTCCGTTGCACAAGAACACACACACACACACACGCTCGTACGGTCGTAATACATACATTCGGATATTGTACTAAGTTGTGTTACATTTTTTTTCAGATTTCACTTGCTGATGCCTTTGCTAGAGCGGAGCGCGTTGCGTAACACGCGCAAGAAATGATGCTAAGAGGCATGATGGAGTGGTGTTGACTTTGCGGGGCGCTAATAAAAATGCATGACCGTTTGCTAACCTTCTTGTGATTATATAAATGCTATTTCTCACGAATAACTCAATCGCCGAAGCCCGATCTGGGAGCCGGCGTTTCTCTCTCTCTCTAAAAGTGTTAAACCGAGCCGATTATTAATAACAATGATTCAATGACCAAATCATCTTGTGACTGCTATAAGCATAGTGGTGTGAATAGTCATCATATATATACACAGGCGTATGTGCGTGAGCTATGTGTACACTGCTCACTCAAAAGAGTTTCTGAACTGGATGTTTAAAAGTGTTCACAGGCGGGTGCTCATAGTTTTACGTTTCAAATTGTCACCTTTTATATAAGTTCACACCAATCATGTGTTATTTAAAGAAATGAGACTCAAATAAGTTAAACATATCGGCGTGACTTGATATGATGTGCCCATTTACAGTGTTGCACTACTGCATACGCTTCGGCTTGACATCGGGAGGCAGAGAGAGAGAGAGGAACAGAGTAGAGCACATTTGCAAGTTAGACGTCATATTAACGTCTCTAACTTGTCAGAATGGATGATGGCCTATCGTCTGTATGTACACATACACGGTGGCGCGTTTGTGGCGAGATGTTAACTACCTCGCCTGGCATGCAGGAGGTCACGGGTTCGATCCCGACCCTGATGAAACCCGTATATTTGGAGTTTGCATTTTCTATTCCCGTGGCAGCGTGTATTTTTCTCCAGGTCCTCCGGTTTTCCCCTCCACATTTAGAGACAATATGCGTTGAGAGCATTTGGCTGCGATAAATATCCACGTGATAAGCCACTTCATTGGGCTATCATTTGTGGCCAGGTTGCTTCTGAAAATTAGCTACATAGAGCCCTGTGGGCCTTACCTAGTGAAATTAAAAAAAGAAGTAGTTGATAGGTTTTAATATGTTGAACTTCTTCTTGGTTCTTTCGGTAAAGTCACGTAGAATGGAAATAATAAAATAATAAAAATAAAACATAATAAAATAATTCTCACGACGTTTCGGCCACAACGCAAGTAGCCGTCCTCAGGTGGAGAACAGGTCTGTTATTTTATTATTTCCATTCTACGTGACTTTACCGAAAGAACCAAGAAAGCTTTAAATCGAAATTTATGTTGAACTTCTTTCGCACCGTACGCTATCCAAGCGTGATAATCGTAGGTGGAGTGGCAGCCTAGGGGGAGGGCACGCGCCTGAAAGGACGTCCAGCAACGAGATGGAGCGATGCAATCGGCTCGTGCGAAGGCTCTCGGTGGATCGTTGCATCGCAGGATCCGTGAGCGATGGCGACCACATGGGGAGGCCTTTCTGGAGGAATCCGACGAGCTATAAAGCTCTTTCTCACAGAGGGTTTTCATCCAGCGGTGCGTGGTTCGCGGCTGACGAGGAGGATGCTGCTGCTGATGTTACAGGAGCCCTTGCGACCTGCTTGACCTCGATACGCCATCGTGTGTGCCATGATGTCAACAATGTAACTCATTGTCAATGTACGTAGCTTCTAAATGCAACAGCATCTGACGATACCGTACAGAATAATGAGACGTGGGCATTCTCGGCGGGTTCTATGTTTATTGTATAGCGAGAAAGGGGCAGTCGGGAATGGGCAGATGGGGTAGAGGAGAGTTGAGGCAGGACTTGTGGTAGGGAGTCGAGAACACGGACTGCTGGGGGAAGGGAGTTTCCAGACTGTGGGGGCAGCAGAGGAGAATGAGCGACCTCCCACTAGAGCGAGGGGTCAATGACATTGTTTTTTTTTTATTGCTTCTATCCTTTTAGTGAGTGGCGCTTTCCTGGCCTCTCTTGAGATCTGAGCAGGTTCATTCAACCAAAGTAACTTGAAACTCTCTCCCCGCTCCCCCTCCCCCACCCCAATGACTTTTTTCTTCCCCGATTTATTCGAGTAATCCCACCGCTAATCGATCGCGAGTCATAAATGATCGGGATAAAGAGGATATCCCAGCGCGAGTTTATTTTTAACGCAGCGCCTTAGTCTGTCTCGACGTGCCCCGATTTAATTGTGAAGGGTGCGTGAAGAATCCAGTGACAAAAAAAATGCGTTCCCTTCGCATGCGCAATGAGCATTATCCGCCGGGCCGGTTTTTGTCTGCGGATGCGAGCGAGTGCATCCGAGGTGTCGTTCGCATTCGGATCGATACCGAGCGTGCAGGCTCTGTTAACACGAGCCACTGAAATAAATAACGGCGCGCGCTCACGCTTTGCATGCATGAGAATGCTCAAAACACACACACACGCCATACGACTCTCTGTTACAACCCCACCCACTTACGTGTGTCCCGTATGTCGGTGGTAATATATGAATGCAAATATATTGAGAAATAATATACGCACACACTAAAGACGAAATATCCCCCTCCCCTCCACCGCCTCCACTCCCGTGTAGCCTTAACAGACTGATGGGGCAAGTGCTGTTAGCGAGCACCTCTGAAGGCCGGCACAGCAGCACACGAGGGGGTGGGTGGGCAGCACCACGCCCGGCCGCATTTGTCTCCCCAGTGGCGATGTTTACACACAGCGCACCAGGTACTAATTTTAAGGCTGAGTCGACCGAGGGGATGCCCAGTATCGGTGCAAAAAAATCACCACCGTTATTGGTCGTGAGCTGGAATCGAACTCCAGGCTCATAACTCAACGCGCTAACCACTGCAACTACCGCTCCCCACCCAACACACGCGCACTAATTTAATCGATGTGAGTGTACGTTCATATATTTATTGCGCACGCACGCACGCACACACGTTTGTACTTCGCGGCGTGTCTGCGCCACGATTGCATTAAACGGGGGAGCCGCTCACATCATTCCACGCACAACAATAGGCGCGGCGTATTTTTATTTTAATTAAAAATTTTCTTCTTAATATTTTTCTTTTTTCTTTTTATCTTCATCCTCCTTCCAAAAGGCGCTCTCGACCCGAGACTCCACACGTCGGCATAACGGGCACAATGTCTTCCTATTTGGACGGCGTTTTACGCCGGCGCGCGAGTTCGCACGGCTACGCGCCTACACTCGGGGCCGTTCCGGAATTCGCCGGAAGGTCTCACAGCCTCCCTCCGTCCTGTATGCGATGCGCACCCGATGTTGATATCGCAGTCGACGAGAGGTAGCAGTAGTAGTAACAATCTTGTGTGGGGGACGAGAGAGAGAGAGAGGGGAGAGAGGAGAGAGAGGAGGGGGGAGAAGAGAGAGATAATGGCGGAGGCAATTTTTGAAGTGATGCAATATTATTAAAAGGCGCGCCAGAAGACACACTGCATGCATACACAATACGAATGCAATCAAGATTTTAGGGGGGGGGGGGGGTGGATGAGGGCGGGGTGGAAGCGATGGGGGGGGGGGTCGGTAGGGGAATTGACAAAGGGAGTTGTGTTGCTGGCTCGCTGTTATGCGAATTTCAGCTGGAAAACGATACGATGAGAACAAGACGTGATCTGTAAAGCGCACGCGTGTTAATGTCATCCAGAATGGCATGTGTAAGCAACAGCGCACACATGCTTATCGTTAAGATTTCATGTTGCATTTTTGCTCATTTGCTCGTGACTTATTTGAATGACATTGCGTATCGCTATCAGCAGCCATTGCCTCTATTCACTGCTGGATGCCGTTGCCAATCCCTCACCGTCACGCAACGCCACAGTTCAACCCAATTCCTGGAAACGTAATCGATTTCATCGCTCCGTATCTGCAGGGGTCGCCTTCTCCGGAGTGTTCTCTCCGTTGGCTGTCGTTCTGTTGCTAGTCTCGTCCACCGCCCGTCATCACTACGAGCCACGATACCCTTTGCCCAAGCCCACTCACGTTGCTTAATGGGCGGTATGATGTCTCAGATTTGTAAACGGGACCGCCCTATCCCTGTGTGCTTCATTATATCTGGATTTGGTGCTCTCCGATCATTGAGGCAATTTATTACTCTACCGAAGATCGATTCGAGAACTGTACTCGACGACTTGGATAACACGGAAATAGAAACAAAAGGTCTCACATGTGCCGCTGGACGGGAGGCGATGGGCGGGGCTTGGTGATGTAATAGTCGGCATCGTCACGCTGGGCGTGGCTTGTAGGGATTTCCCGCATTCATTTTTAAAGATGGACCACAACAAACGTAGCCTATTAGACATTTTAAACGATTTTTCAATTCGATTGATTAATCGTCCCAGCTTGCCTATTTGTTTAATGCATCATACGTGTGTAGGGCTGTTACGGGAGGGCTGTAAGTGCATACGATCCAATGGGTAACAAACACAGTGGGCGGAGTTACGGGAGTACACGGGGGGTGCCCGCAACGACGTCCGCGTCAGGCAGCCTGGGGGGTTGGGATCCTGGTGAGGAGTATAAAGGGGGAGGACAGAGAGAGCTCGGGGCTCAGTCTGGGAACGAAGGAGGAAGAGTGAAGATCCTCTAGCTAGAGCCCTGGACTCCCCTCGACGCCGCCCTTGTCAGGGCTGCAGAGGATCGAGCCAGAGGCGTGGTTCCGTGAACCAGGGTTAGACCCTGGGACTCCGGAGACCGTAGCCCGACTCACCAGTGTCGGGCCAGTTAGCCTCCCCTAGCTCGTTAGAGGAGGACTTGGGGATAGGTGAGGTTAGCTAGGGGATATCCCCAGTTAGCCGGGTGAGGGGGCCGCTACCCCCTCTAGTGTTGTCCTGTACCGACAAGCTGAAATAAATATACGTGTGCCTCAACCTGGGTGTCCAGCGTCTTCACCGGTACTTCATCTGGTGTCAGAAGTACTACGGACATGGAAACACGTCAGACAGCTCGAGCCAGAGTACCGGAGGAGGACACTCCTGAAGTCGTTGAGCCCGAGGCGGCTCACCAAGACATGGCGCAGCCGGGGGCCGACGCGTTCCTACCGGGGCATCGGCATGAAGAGGGGCCGCAGCCAGACGCGCTACGGCTGGCTCACGAGAGACTGGCGGAGCTACTGTACGCCGCTGCCGCCACACTGGAAAACATCACGCGGCTGGGGGCTGGTGGTCCACCACGGGGCGAGGGGAGTCGTCGACCTGAGCGCCTTCCCGCCATTTCTGAAGACTCCAACTTTGAATTTCCCGCCAACGTCACGGCAGCTGCGGAGGGCGTGGCCGGGCTCAACCTCGGGTCCGACACCGCTCTCGCTGGGACAGCTGCGTCATCTCCAGCGGAGGGAGCGTCATCACATCCGCGACAGGCGATTCCATCTGCCATTCGCGCCGACGCACAGCCGAGTCCCGGGGATAGCAGCCTACAGACTTCCAAGGCGAACGCTGCGCTGCAACAACGGCTGCCTCCGCTGAAAGAATTTGTTGGTGCAGAGGGCGACTGGGGCGGCTTCCAGCGACGCTTCATCGCCCACCAAGAAATGGCAAGGTGGTCCGACGATGAAGCCCTCTGCGCGCTGCCGGCGCTACTCGACGCAGACGCGCTCGCCGCCCTCACATCGGCGCCGAAAGAGAAGCGGTCTACTCTGCCGAAGGCACTACAACTGCTGGCCGGGGTCTATGGACCTTCAGCGGAATGCAGAGAGCAGTTCTACGAGCGCAAGCGGGGTGAGAAGGAGTCGCCCCTGGCATACAGGACGAGCCTCCTAGCGCTGGCTAAGACGGCTTTTCCCCGTATGGACGACGATGGCGTGGACGCGATGGTCACGGAGAAAATACTCCTCCTGGCAGACGACCTGGACATCGCTGTCGTCGCACAGGAGGACGCCGAGATGACCTCTCTTCAGGCGGCGCGCCTCCTTCACGCCAACCTTCTGTCCCTGCGGCGGAAAGCCAGCAGGGCATCGGCAGGGCGTGCGGTGGCTGCAGCCACCCTTCCGACGGAGGAGCTCTTCGCCGTCGACCATCGACGGCAACAGGCGCAAGAAGTACGGTCGGCCCGGGACGGGTCAAGCCGTTTCAACCGCCCGTCGTCTCCACCGGGGCTCCCGCGGTGTTTCAACTGCGGCGTCCGGGGCCACGTCGCCTCGGGGTGCCGCTCTCCTCGACAGCGCGGGACGACGCCTCGACGGGACGCCGGGCCTCCTCCTCCCAAGCTCCAGCAACATGACCCGGCGAGTCGCGGCACCACACATGTTTGGCCAAAGCACCTACCCGTTGCACGCTCTCGCACCACAACAAACGGGGGGCCGATGTCGCGTTGCGAGGGGCCAACGCGGATCACTGCGGGGACTCAAATCGAGCCCAAACAGTGGTCCGTGTTGGCCCATCGCGTGGTAGCCGCGTCGTCAGGGTCGTCGGCCGTGGTCGGACACATTGACGGGGTAGAAGTACGCATCTTGGTCGATACGGGGGCATCGGCGACAATCATTTCGGAATTAATTTACAATATTCTGCCCGTACAAAGCCGGCCTTTACTGCCGGTTAACGTCCCATTCTATGCCGCTAACGGGGGCTCTCTCGGCATCATGGGACAGATTCGAGCGCAAATTTCTATTGGGGACATCAAATTGTCGGGGCCGATTTTCGTTTCCTCCTCGCTGGCGGTTCCGTGCCTGCTGGGGACGGATTTCTTAGGGAAAATGCCCATTCGTATTTTGATCGACCAAGGATGCATTGAGCTTCCATCGGGGCGGCGCATGGCGTTCCTGCCATCCCCTGCGGCGGCTCGGTCGGCGTTCGCGACGGTACCGGCGTTCGTCGTTCAAACTGTTCGTGTGCCGCCGGGAGCTCAAATGCTAGTGCCTCTGAAACTTCGTAAGCCCTTCGCTAAGGGCATAGGGGATCAGGGTGTTTTGCTGGGACCGTCTAGGGCCGGGGTTAATGGGCCTCATTTGATTCCGGCCCAGACCGTCGTAAGAGGGGACGGGGACCCTTTCATCGCGGTCCTCAATGTGGGATCGCAGACGGTGGTGGTTCCTCAAGGGACGGTGCTCGCTCACGCGACGCCAGTGCCCTGCGAGGAACCTGTCGCGAACCTCGTTGACACTGCTTCCCGGATGCTCCCACATTCGGACAGCGATGAAGGGTGGATCGACGCGCTTTGTGCGGGATCGACGGACCTGACAAATTCAGAGCGCCAACAGCTTAGAACGCTACTGAGGGAATTTTCCGACGTTTTCAGTCGAGATAAATATGATTTGGGTTGCACTCACCTGCTGCGTCACCATATTGACACGGGTGACAGCCCGCCAATTCGCCAAAATCCGTTTCGGTTAAGTCCCGCCGAAAAGGACCATGTCAAATCGGCTGTTGATGACATGTTAGCCGCCGACATCATTTCTCCCTCCACCAGCCCTTGGGGAGCGCCGATCGTCCTGGTTAAAAAACAGGACGGCTCGTTGCGGTTTTGCGTGGATTTTCGGCGCCTTAATAAAATTTCGGTTGCCGACGCATACCCGCTCCCACGGATGGACGAATCGCTGGACGCCTTGGCGGGAGCGCGATTCTTCTCCACTCTAGATTTACTTTCGGGATTCTGGCAGCTTCCTCTGGACGATGATTCTAAGCCTAAAACTGCTTTCCGTACACCGCACGGCCTGTTCCAATTCAACCGGTTGCCGATGGGCTTACACTCAGCGCCGGCAACTTTCCAGCGATTGATGGAATTGGTTTTGGCTGGATTGCAATGGGAGTCGTGCCTGATTTATTTGGATGACGTTATTGTCTTTGGTAAAACTTTTGACGAACATCTCCAGAGGTTGCGGGCGGTTTTCCTAAAGATGCGGGCTGCTAATTTGAAATTTAAGCCCCAGAAATGCCATTTGTTACGCGAGTCGGTGCGTTATCTGGGGCACATCGTAGGGCGCTCGGGTATTGCTACCGATCCCGCCAAAACGCAGTGTGTCAGCTCCTGGCCGACTCCCACCACGGTGGGAGAGGTCAGGAGTTTTATTGGCTTCGCATCATATTACCGACGCTTCGTCGCTAATTTTGCAACGATTGCAAAACCCCTACACGCGTTAACATCAAAAGGGGTCCGGTTCCACTGGGGTCAGGATGAGGAAGCCGCTTTCTGCTCCCTTCGGGACGCGCTGGTGAAGGCTCCTCCCTTGATTTACCCAGATTTTTCGAGGCCGTTTTTGCTCGACACCGACGCGAGCAACACAGGTATTGGAGGCGTGCTTTCCCAGGTGGTTGACGGCGTGGAACGGGTGGTCGCGTACGGCAGTCGGGTGTTGTCTCCAACGGAGCAAAGATATTGTGTCACCCGTAGGGAACTGTTGGCAATCGTCTATTTCATCCAACAGTATCGCCCATATCTGTACGGTCGGCATTTCACCGTCCGCACAGATCATGCGGCACTGCAGTACGCCCTGAAGGTTCAACAGCCATCGGGACAATTGTCCCGATGGTTGGAGGTCCTCCAGGATTTCAGTTTTGAAACCACTTATCGTAAGGGCGTCCGCCACACCAACGCTGACGCTCTGTCGCGGATGCCAACCGCCTCCGAATGCGCATGCCTCCTGGGGTCAGGGCGTTGCAAGCCAGTAGGGGACATGATGGTTCCGGTCCTGGCGGCGGCCGCCGACGATGAAACGGTAGTCCCCATTGATATCGCCGAACAGGGGAGAGATTCCCTGCTTGGATTGCCCGTTGATGAATGGGGGCGCCTCCAGTTGGAGGATGCCTCCCTCCTCGCGTTGCGTCGTCGCGCCGGGGAGAGGGGGCGTGTGACGGGTCATGCCGACGCATGGGAAACCCATGCGGGCTTGCTTATGCATTGGGACGGGAAATCCCAGCGTCACCGGCTGGTGGTCCCTTCTGGCCTACGGGGTAAGGTGGTGTGGGCTGCTCATGAGCGCCTCCTCCACCTAGGTACCCAGAAAACACTCGCCTTGCTCCAGCTGAATTTTTTTTGGCCGGGTATGACAAGGGATGTCGCTGATCTGTTGGCGGCATGCCCTCAGTGTGCGCAGCGCAAACCACCGGCACGGGAGTCGAACCCGCCCTTGCAATCCATCCAGGTCTCCAGAATAAATGAACTGGTCGCACTGGACATTCTGGGGCCATTCCCCGCCACCTCCAGGGGAAATAAATATTTGCTTACTGGGGTCGAATATTTTACGCGCTGGCCTATGGCCTGGCCCCTGGCGAATCAGTCGGCAGCAGCCATCGTCGACGCCTTTGTCCAAGGTTATGTCATGGACAAAGGTGCCCCGGAGCGGTTGTTGACCGACCAGGGTAGAAATTTTTCGGGGAAACTCCTAAAACAAGTCTGTGATCTCCTAGGAACGAAAAAAATTCGAACCTCTCCCTATCACCCGCAAACGGACGGGATGGTCGAGCGTCTGCATCGCACCATCACGTCTATGTTGTCGCAGCAAGTTTCGGACTCACAGGCTGATTGGGACTTACAAATTCAAGGGGTTCTAGCGGCATACAGATTGGCTCCCCATGCTGCGACGGGGTTTTCACCTTTCTTTCTTATGTATGGCCGCGAACCCGACCCACCTGTTCGGGCACAGCTGCAGATCCCCGTGCCGCTGGGCAAATCTAAATTGGACGATCACGTTAAATTTAACCTTGACAAACTGACTGAGGCGCGGGATGCGGCGAGGCTAAATTCTGACAGGCGTCAGAAGGCGAACGAGCGCCTCAGACTGGCTCGCGCGCACGTGCTGCAGTGGAAGCCGGGGGACAGGGCATGGCTGCACTGTCCCCAGGTACCACTCGCGACCTCCTCTAAACTCGTACGCCCGTGGCGGGGCCCCGTCGAGGTTGTTGAGGTTTTGAGGCCTCAGTGCGTTCGAATCCAATGGGGGAGGCGCCGGTGGTTTGTACACCCCTCTAGGCTGAAGCCGTTTGTTGCGGTGCGGGGGCCCACGCCACGCACGCGAGGCCAAGCATGTGGGGGGTCGACCGACTCGGAGGGTCCGTCGCTGCTCTCGCCTGATGTGTTGCCGGCTGTCCCACCCACAGGTGCACCGGGAATGACGGGCTCACGCCCTGGAACCCACACAGGTGATGCCGACAGTCGCGCGACTTCAATCGCGACCTCACCTCGAATGGGACAGCCGCCACCGGATGGTCCGCCGTCCGGGGTTGCCCCGTGTGACGGGCCTGCGGCAAGGACGCGCGCTAAAATGCGCAGACTCTTATAATATACAGCAGGAAGAAAAAGAAGAAAAAAAAAAAAACTTTTTTTATTTATTTTCCTTCACGTGTCATGGTCACTGTATGCTGCGTCGGTGGTGTGCTCCTTGCACACTGTGTGTGTTGTGTTGTGTGGGCGCGGTGTGTGTGTTGTGGGTGCGTTGTGCGTCGTGGGTGTGCTGTGTGTGCTGGGGGGAGTTCCTGGCTAGTTGTATATACGTGCTTTTACGGATTTCGTATTTATGCGGGGGGGGGGGTGCGTCGGACATTCCTTTCGGGGGTATGGTTGTTGTTCTTGTTGTTGTTCTTCAATTTGCATTTTGTTGAAAAAAAAATGAGGCACACACGGGGTCGAGGGGTAAATGTTCCTTTATTTGGAATTGTTGCAGCCGGGACGGCTGCGAGCTGTAATGGGGGGGGTGATGTAGGGCTGTTACGGGAGGGCTGTAAGTGCATACGATCCAATGGGTAACAAACACAGTGGGCGGAGTTACGGGAGTACACGGGGGGTGCCCGCAACGACGTCCGCGTCAGGCAGCCTGGGGGGTTGGGATCCTGGTGAGGAGTATAAAGGGGGAGGACAGAGAGAGCTCGGGGCTCAGTCTGGGAACGAAGGAGGAAGAGTGAAGATCCTCTAGCTAGAGCCCTGGACTCCCCTCGACGCCGCCCTTGTCAGGGCTGCAGAGGATCGAGCCAGAGGCGTGGTTCCGTGAACCAGGGTTAGACCCTGGGACTCCGGAGACCGTAGCCCGACTCACCAGTGTCGGGCCAGTTAGCCTCCCCTAGCTCGTTAGAGGAGGACTTGGGGATAGGTGAGGTTAGCTAGGGGATATCCCCAGTTAGCCGGGTGAGGGGGCCGCTACCCCCTCTAGTGTTGTCCTGTACCGACAAGCTGAAATAAATATACGTGTGCCTCAACCTGGGTGTCCAGCGTCTTCACCGGTACTTCACGTGTATGCATGCAAATCTAAACAAATTACATTTATAGCCAAGTGGGAACCCATTGAGACAAACGTGTCCATTGCAAGGGAGATCTGTAGTGTACGGAGAAAGCACAGTGCAGACATTGATATCACAACTCCAGCAGAAGCTGGATATACGCATACCTAATATAATCACAATTCTAAAAGTAAGCAACACAACATCACGTTTTACTGGTTGGGGGGGGGTCAAAGGTCAGGTTCTGATACAAGCACAGATGACCATGCTTCCAAAGGGGTGTGCCTTTATCCGGATTCTACTGGCTAAAAAGCAATATGAGACAGAAAGCGAGACTTCCCAGCCAAAAGAATATAAAACCTCTAACATGCGTTACAATAAACTTAAGAATAACTTAAAACAGTTCACGTGAAATTACATTACAGGCAGGGTTGGGAATGATTTTGGTGGGCTGCAGTACAGCAAGCAAGCTATTCGAACTCTGCTGTCATTCCATTCTGCTTACAATGGTCTTGAGTCTGGAATTGAATTGGGACATGGAGTCAACAGTACGGATCGCTGGGGGTGGGAAGGCAGTTCCAGAGATGAATGAACGACTTCCCACTCAGCGAAAGTTGACCGGGGGGGGTTTGACAAAAAAAAAACCTTGGTTGATGGAGCGCGCGGGGGTAGGCAGTTGAGTAGAGTGAGGGGAGAGGTGGGCGGGCAGAGGTAGGAGAGTGGATGAAGGGGAGCAGAGCGAGACGAGTACAAGGGGGGGGGGGGGAAGAGGACAGTGAGAAATTGACCCGCCGTTGGACTTGGAGCCAGCAGAGGGCCTTGAGGGTGAGGCGATGTGGAGTCATTTGAGAGTGCGGGCGGGGGGTGGAGGTGGGTCTGGCAAATGCTCAGCAAGCAGGGCACCACCGATTAGCAAGGTTGGTTACGTACGGTACAAAAAGAAGTCCAACATCTCTACATACAGACAAACCTCTCTTTTTTTCTTGACTTAACTTATTTTTTATTTACCTGGTAAGGCCCACAGAGCGAAAACTATCTCTTTTTCAGAAGCGACCAGGCCACAAATGATTGCTCAAGGAAGTGGCTTATCACACGGAGACTTTGATGCAGCCAAATACTCTCAACTCATGTTTCTAAATGTTGGAGGGGGGAGGGAAACCGGAGGACCCTATTAAGGGGACCTTGAATAGGTATGTAGATCAGAAACGCATAACCTGATCAAGGTTGTCTAAATCTGAGCCTCGCGAAGCAACAGTGAACCCTGAGAATATGCATTGCTCCTTCCTCGGGCTCCCTGAACTTGAGGAATCATGTTTCAACATGATTACAGCATGTTGCTATTTTAATGCTGTATGTTACGGAAGCATTGGGGGTGGGGGGAAACTGGTTACCGCACTGTGTTGTGAACCCTGCGAACATGAGTTCGATTCCTGGCCAGGGCTATTATCAGTGGCGAGCGATATCTGACCCGTTTCTTGACCCTGCCCCCAAACCCACTCCCAATCCCATTCACTAAGCCAGACTCACAATCGTCGTAAAGTATTATCATTAAAAAAACCCTCCTCGACTGGTACGGCATCGAGAGACGTGTTATCATTACTTCATTACATGGTGCATGTATAAACACTCATTAATTGTCTGAAATCATCTTCATATATAGAGGACTGCAGACCTTGGGCAATTATTGGTTGTGTCGAGTCACTGCCTGGCTGCCTTCCAGCTTGTCTGTGCTTGCTAGGCGATTGTGAGATGAAACCTGCATAAATGATGACGCTATACATACATCTAAACATTATCATTATTATGATAAGCATATTTTGAAGAACATTGAGAATACAATGACTTTTTGGAGGGCAGACCTTGGAGGTCACGTGTACACTTTGAAACAGCTTACGGGATTTGGCAGGAGGAAGTGATGGCAACTTGTGGTGATTCCGACGTCGGCCGCGTTGACCTCTCGACTTTGATATTGAGAATATCATCATCATCATCAGCCACGATGAATCCACTGCTGGATGAAGCCCCCCCCCCTCCTCCCAAGCCGTCGCAATCTCTCACGATCGTGCGATGCAACCATTCGCACACACGAACCGATGTCACGGCTCCATCTCCCTGAGTGTGTTGGTCCGTCTCTCAGAAGCGTTCCATTCCTTGCTTGGCCACCAGGTCGTCGTTATTTTTTGACAAGTTGACCAAATCGTTTCTTTCCAGCGACCTGCTCTCTGCCCAAGTGGCTTGCTTACTCACCGGTCAGAAATCGTCTTTACCCCGGTGTCTGTTCTCTGATTCGCGTGGCTCTGGCTCTGTCTCTCAATGCAATTGCAGCCGTGTTCTACTAATATATCAGTTATCATTCCAAAGTCCCAAGCCTGCCCGTATGCACTTAAATGTGGACCTAGCCCTGTCCACCTGTCACTCACAAATAACACGACATGTGCCACGTGTCATGAGGCCCAGTGTGAACTGGTATTGAGCGCGTATGCAACACACAACCGTCTGTAAGGACAATATTCAGCGGTCCCTCGGTTTGCGATGCTATCGATTAACCATGTTTTGATTAACGACCCGCCTGCCACACGGTCCCATTGTTTCTATTAACGATGAATGTTCGATTAACGATATGTTTATAATAACACGCGGCCGCCAATTTCGGCCAATATCAGCGATCCTAAGTGGACTCAGCAGGTAGACTTCAGCCAATCAGCGACGCCCTTTCATGAGCGTTTATTTTCTGCTCTATATATGCAACTTTTTATGCTCTATTTATTAATTACTTATCCATGCTTCTATTAATATAAATGTTTTAACATGTTCTTATAACGTTTATTTAAAAACAATTTGCGTGTTTAAATATTAGAAATTATGTTTTTTTATGGTCAAAAAGGTCAACTTCCCCGTCGTTTTGGAACACATTAAACCTTTAACGTGTGTTTCCTAAATTCTATTAACGATCACTTAAATTAACGACGGATTTCGTGGAACAAATTAATATATCGTTAACCCGAGGGACAACGAGTAGTTTGGCGTGTGTGCTTTGTCGTCATGTGTACTGCACCATATCGAGGTGCCAGAACTCCCATCGACTGGTAAGACCATCATCACCTTTGCTATCTGATCGATGCGTTGTTTTTATCTCTCTCTCCAGGCACAAAACCCACGTTGAGAAATACACACATATGTACAGTGCTGCACTCACTCACTCACCTGTAGATTGGTCGATTTGAAAGAGCCCCCTCGGAAAAGAAACACATTACAATGAGGGGCCGGCTGGGAGACAGTTGGGAGCTTCGATTAGCACGCCTGGCTGCTACGTACGGTGCGATAGAAGTTCAACACACGTACGTACGTACTCTGGTGTAGCTGCCAGCTGCTCACTGGACCTGCAAGCCCGAAGTCGACCTGGGATCGATTCCATGTCCCGGCGCGGTGGTAGAAACAATCGGAAAGTTTCCTAAAATCCCCCGCACGCACCACCGCCCCCTGCCCGAAGGGGGTTGGTGGAGATTCGGGGAGAGTTCCAGGAAGGATAAAAGTAGCGGGGAGAAGGGATCCTGGGATCTGAAATGGAGTGATTGATCCCCTGATGGCGTTACGCACTTTGCTGGAGACGGAATGAAGGTCCGAGTCCAAGACTCACCCGGGCTGGAACCCCTTATAAACTCCTTTACACTCGTAAAATCAATTCCACATTCCTATGGAGAGAACTTCAAACGTAGGCAGCTTTAATGTGGACAAACTTTGGTTTCCCGCCCACCTACCCACCACGGAGAGAGGCTGATATATCATGAATGATGATTGAGGATTCATAATGGCAAATGGTGATTGATGACTGATGATGATTAATTATGATTTGATGATTATTGATGACGATTAGGATTGATGATTATGGTGATCATGATGTGTTTATTGATTATTGATGATGACTAATTATGATTTTTTTTCAATTAATGATTTCATATTAGGAATATGATGATGGTTTTTATTGTTGACGACTGATGATTACAGATGTGTGATTATGGTGACGACTATGAATATTGAGGATCGATTATTGTATTATGATTGTTGTTGTTAAGTTAGGATTGAAGATGACGTATGATCGCTGCTGCTGATGATGATTACTGTTGATGTGGCTGATTTGAACCCTGGCTGGAATATAAAATCATTCTATCATGATGCGCTGTCTATTCATGGAATTTATTAAACTTACCAAAATTAATACCACTTTCTGACCAGAAGGCATTTTCAGTACTGCACTTAACACATTCCTGCGGAGGGAGCTGGTAGGAACGTTGGGTTGCTCGGTCAATGGTCAGGGTCAACGGCGGCGTGGTGTATTCCGCAAATATGCCCGACTGTGAGCCGGCGTGAGTAGGTTAAACGTTGAGTTTTATAAGGGCACCACGGGGTGACCAGCCCCTCCCCACCCAGCCCCACCCCTCCCACCCCCCACCCAGCCCCTCCCTTCCTCCCCAACCAGCCCCTCCCCACCCTCCCATCCCCACCCAGCCCCTCCCCACCCAGCCCCTCTCCATCCTCCACTCCCCACCCAGCCCCTCTCTCCCCACCCAGCCCCTCCCTGTACGACGGACGGACACAATAATCCCCTGTGGGCTGGTGGAACCAGGAGGTTCCTACCAGTATAATAGCAAGTAGCCTATACACAATGCAGATCGCAATTAGCTGATGTAGCAAGATACGCTAAGTGTGATTGTTACGTAGAGAGGCGTGTGGGTTATGAATACAATTAATTTTTGTGCAGATATCCATGAGAGTGTGTCGATCGGCAAGTCGTGTGCGGCGGGGTAAACTGTGGGTACTCATACATTCATATCTCTCCCAAGATGCCTGGCCAGCGTGGAAGAGTAGGCCAAATACCCTCTATTGTACGAGCTCTTCTGAGTTTCGTCTAGTGGAGACCCTTTTTCCAGCAGTGGTGTGAGCGGGCAATTGCAGGGCTGCGCCTTTAACCCATTTAAATGTGGAGGGACGGATGGATGAATGAGACATTGTCTGCTTCTCGATTTTGTTATTTATATTCTCCACAATGACGCTCGTGTTTATTTCGCGTTATCATTTAAAGGCAGAAAGGGAATCCCATTATAGGTCTATCTATATGTATAAAAAACACGTTTTTGTAATAGCAATATTAAGATATTTCTGCCCATATATTGTAATAACAATGCATAACCCCTTCATCAATCCACTGCTGGATGAAGGCCTCCCTTCCCTGGGTGTGTCAGCGCTGATTGACCATACTGGCCAGTGCGCGTTGGCAAGGCTTAATTGTATCCGCGTCTGCGAAGTGGATAAGATTTCCATGTCCCGGCACACCGCATCCAGTATGCAATCCCGCTGTGGATGTGGCTACTAGTCGTCACGTGCTACTTGCTCCAGCCTACCCAGCGAGCCGGAAAACGTGCAGTGGAAAATTAAGCCCCCGCACAAGAGAGCGCTTGGTTGACAAGTCCCAGTGTGAGATGTAAAATTGCGCCTTATCTTCAAAGAGTTAGAGACGCAAAGGGTGTTTAAGAGAATGCTAATGGTTAACCCCGGCGGAGCGGTGGCGCAGAGGTTAGCGCGCCTGAGATATCAACCCAGCGGCCTGAGCACCTATTCGCCCCTGAACACGATGAACATGAGTGGCGATTCATATCAGAACGAGTGCTGGGCCTGCTGCTCCTGCTGCTCCTCCTCCTTCTCCTCCTCACCCTCTTCCCCAACCCGCATGGGTGAAGTACGTGCAAACAACTCCCATTACCCACAATTGTGGTGTAGTGGAGGTGGTGGGGGTGAGGCACCTCATCCAGCAGTGGATTGAACACGGGCTGTAAATGTTTAAGCCCCCCCCATCCCCAACCTCTCCTAAAGATGCCGGCTGTTAGTAATATTTTTATTTTAATGTTTGATATATCGCTTTATCTTGTGTTCTAAGCGCCTCCCCCACCCACCCCCCCGAGTCTCTCCACACACCCCCACCCCCGTCTTCTCTTACCCAGTGGCCCAGCCCTGCCTGGATCCACCCTGTCCCTCCCTCCCCATCCATCCGCATCCCTCCCTCCTCCCCCTGTCACCATCTCATTTCTCTGCACAACGCGCATTTCGCTCGCCACGAGATGTCTTTTTTTTAATAGCGAAAATGTTCACCCTCGCCTCGTCAGCTGCGTGTCCTCTTTGCCATACAAAGATACTGCCATGTACACAGAATGTGTACTTCACCCACAAGTATGTTATGTATGTTTTAGACCAACACACAAATTGATTACCATTTTTTTTAAATAATTGGGCCACCACCCGGTTCCAAAGCGTAAATAATAATCAACAGCTCAACACATGTCTCAATAACACTGGCCTTAAAAAGTAATTTGAAAAACAAGCAGTTATAAGCGACGTGTCGGGAAATGGCCCTTGTTCACAGCACAAACATGAACACAAAATTTTAAGATTAAAGCCCAAGAAATGAAAAAAATTGCACAAACATTATACTCTGAAGGACTCCGCCTCCCCACTGAAATAAGGAATAAAACAACCATACACACGCATGGAAGCCGTCCGATTGCTGCCAGGACAAAATGCGCTTTGCAAATAGTTATTTTGTTTGCTCGAGTTTGTGTGTCCACACTCTGGGAAAGCCCTCTGCTCAATTTGACCGGTTTTCAGCCGCGTTCGCCCCGTTCACAGCAACACAACTTTATGAACATCGGTCCCTCTTTACGAGAGTAGGATGCCTCCCCTCCCCGCGGGCCCCCCGTATAGCCAGACGGGCAGAGCTAATACATAAACCTGAGTTGGAAAGCGTTCAGAAGTCTTTGGACTCTTGGAGTGATCAAAAAGTTGCACAAGCCTTTTTTTTCTTTGGGGGGGGGGGGGGGGGTATGTGATAAATAAACAATTAAAATCCATACACCAGAGATTACGGGGAAATAAAACAAAACTTCACAATATTTTCCAAGAATTTGTTTCAACATGTTTAAACACTTAATTAATAAATAAACGCGGCTACGCACTGCACAAAATAATAACCGAAAACCGTGAGCGCTTTGTGTTTAAGGGAGAGAGAGAGCGAGCGAGCGGTGGCGCAACGGTTAGCGGCGCACAGCGCTATACGAATCCGACCAGCTGAGTTCGATTCCCGGCCACGGCTAACATCAGTAGCCAATGATATGTAGATATCTGATTCAGTCCTGACCCCCCCCCACACACACGTCGACACAGCCTTAAATGAGTGCCTGGAGCGTTGTGTGTAATGTAATCACCATCAGCACTGGGGAGACAAAGGCGGCCGGGCGTGGTGCAGGGGCACTACACCACTGTCTAAAAAAATACTAAACTGTCTGTGTAAGCGTACGGTGGGGTATGGGTTGGTGGTGGGGGCGGGGAGCCCGGGGTCTGTTTTGTCTTTTGTATATATAATGAAAAAAACGGTCCTACACGCCCTTGTACAGCCGCCTCTGTTTGGCTAAGCCAAAGCAATCCTGGCAGAGGTTCAACTATTTTGAAACATAAACAAGTTATTGCGTGCTGCGCTATATTCAACGCGCTCCCATCTATTGATGTGCAATTTTATAGCGAGACAATGGAAGGCTTTTTAATGGCAAGGGCTGACCCATTCGAACGCAGGGGTGGGTTGGTTGGCGTGTTTGTGCTTTGGTGGCTGAGTGGGTGGGGGTACACCAGCCGGGCTGGGACAGGCTGGGCTGGGGGGGGGTGGTGATGGGGTGGGGTGGGGTAGGTAGGGGGGGGTTTGTCTGATGATAATAAAAATAAAAAATAAAAAACACACTTATTCTTTGAGCGCAGCTACACAGCCAGTCGAAGTTGCTGGGCCCTCCGGCTCGCTCCGTCATTTTCGCGCTGCGAAAACTGCGTGCTCCACTTTTGGTGTCGAGTGAGCGAGCGTTGCGAGTTGACTGATCTTGTCTCATCCGTGAAGGGACCAACCAACCCACCCACCCCTCTCCCCCCCCCCTTACCCCCCCCTCCATCATCAACATCATCCCCCCCCACCACCACCAACCCCATCACCCTCAACCCCCCCCCCCACGACGTCCCACAAACTCGGAATGCACCGCATTACGATTTAATCATGCGGGAATTCTTCATTATTCATTTGAACATAATCTTTTACAAACGATATTTCGCATGGAGAAGTAGGCGTCAGCTACTCGCTCAAGGTAAGCAGTCGCGCACTCTGCCTCTCCGGTGCGTACGCGGCGACACACGTGTACGCGCACGCACACGCGCGAGTACTCACCACGTCAACGTGTACACGCTCCGTGTTGCGGGCGCGCGCGGATTCCCCGTCTTACACGCGCGCGCGCGCGCTTGTGCATTCGCGCGTACACACATGCGCACACTCACGCCGTCTCGTGTACATGTCCATCGCGCGAGTGTGCACAGATTCTACCACGCGCGCGCGCACACGTGTGTACACGCGCACACCACATCGTGTACACACGTCGATCACACATACACGCACGACTGTCTGTTTCGCACACACGTGTACACACACACACACACACGTGTACACACGCGCACACCACATCGTGTATTCGTCCATCGCGCGCACACACACACGTGTGAAATGCACACGCACTTATATAAAGTTTCATCCGTTTCGTAGCGAATTAAGGCTACCTTAAGCGATCGCTTTAGGCTCGCCAACTCGCTCTGTTGTACGATGGTGACGACGCTGCTACGCGTGTGTTCCATAGTACGGTGCTCGTCACGGGCTATGATCAACACACGCGTAAAGCACACACAGCATATCGTCATCATCGGTCATGATCAATCCGCTGCTGGACGACGGCATCCTTCCACGCCGTCACAGTCTCTTGCTATCCGTGCGGTGTGATCATTATAATCATCATCAACATCATCATCATCATCCATCTGGCATCAGGCACACACAAGCTGATTTAATCGCTCCGTCTCCTCGGTGGGACGTCAGAACCATGTCGGTCGCGTTCCCAATTCCCCCGTGCGTTCAATGATAATCGCATCAGATTGCCGCTGTACGTGTTACATAAAGCGCACGCAGTCTACGCAATACTGTACCACGGTTGTGAGTCATTGTTTTCATTGTATCTGGTGCTGCTGCGAAGGGCAGCCGCGCACAAACACAATAAACACAACACAGTCGTTAACAGCAACAACATCACTGTGGCTTTGCAAGAACAAAACGTGTTTAATGGGCGACGTTTCGGGGGCAATGTTCCTTCGTCGTGGGGAAGGAGTAGTCGTTACCCTATTTAGTAGATGCCGTCTTGTGTACGCGTTAAAGAACGCCCTGGTACGGTACAACACAGCGGGCGCCGATTGCAGAACGTAAGATGTCAGTGCGTGTTGGTTATAGGCGTTCGGATGGCTGCGTTTAGTTTCGGCCGCATAAAAATGCATCTTATCTCTGCATTGTTACAATCCATACGTCACTTGGAAAACCGCGCAGTTTAGCAGTGGGGGGAGAGGAGCGGACACTCGGTGCGTTTAGGGGCCAATGTCCTATCACGGGAGGGGTGGAGGGTTCGTTGGGTAGCCTTCTTGAATTTAACGCAATCTTAAACAATGTGCAAGATGACAAAACAAAAATAGCCCGTTAGTGCTAGACAGACGCGATGCGGTAAAGTACTGTATATTCTTACAACGGAGAGATAGCGAGGATATTCATCCAGCATTGGATTCATCGTCGCTGATGATTACGTGATTAAGCATCGCAACACCTATTCGTGCGTGCGCTACCGATGCACAACACCACTGCAGTCGATACGTTACAGTACCCGTGGCATTGTAGCTACCGCGCTGCACGTCCGTAACACATTGCCAACCACGTGCGCATTACACTCTTCATCATCAGCACATCGCCATCATCATCATCGTCACCATCAGCCATGATCACTCCACCCAAGTCTTCCCCGAAAGGCGTCGCCATCTCTTCGCGCTCCGTGCGTTGTCGACAACCCACGTGTCAGAGACCCTGATGCAGCACAAGCCCATTCCATCGCTCCATCTCCATCGCTGCCTAACCCGGGCAACCCCCCTCCTTCTCCCCCATCCATTAACGCGGGCGACGAACGCGGCACGGGCTCGGGGCTGAGTGAGTGAGTGAGCGGGAGGGGCTGAGTGAGTGAGTGATCACTGTTATAGAGCAGCGCAGCCGTGCTTGCCTGGCCGGGTTTCGGCGGGGTCGCTGAATCAGGGGGGGGGCGTGCGACCCACGCCGGTGTGTCGCCAGGATGCCTTTAAGGTGCGCTTGGAGCGGGAGGAGGACGGGGGGGGCTGTGTGGTGCTGGTGGGGGGTGGTGGGGGGAGTAGGGGGGGGTATGTTTAGTCATTGCACCCAGTTAATCCCAAGGGCATTCTGTGCACTTACACCACGTAAAGCGCACCGCATTTATTCCTGAATGGAGGCGTCCGTGAGCGACGCTGTCCCTTTAAATATAACCGGGGGGGGGGGGATGCTTCCGAGCGTAACACGCGCACGTGTTTGTGTGTGTATGTTTAAATGGTATATAGAGTGTAGTATATATTTGCTTCTGTGTGTGTGTGTCAGCTGTGAATCCCGCAACACAAAGTTCGGTTTCGCGGCCACGTTCGCGCCGCCGATTAGCGCGGTTGGCTACGTACGGTGCGAGAGAAGTGCATTGGGCGAGTGATACATGAACAGGTTATGGGTTTGACTCAGATTCAATATTAGACGATTACCCGCTACGAATGCCGCCTTTGCCCCCCCCCCCCCCCAGTAGGGCTTTCCCCTCCTGTTTGTAGTGGGGAGCGGTGGCGGAGTGGTTAGCGCGCTGCGCTACAAACCCGGCGACCCAAGTTTGATTCCCGCTCATGGCCAACACCATTGACGATTATTTGAACCGATCCTGGGCCGTCCCCTAGGTCGACTCAGCCTCAAATGAGTACCTAGTGCGATGTGTGGTAAACATCGGCACTGGGGAGACAAAGGCGGTCGGGCGTGGTGCTGGCCCACCCACCCCCACTCGTGTACCGTTCCAGCCTTCACAGGTGCTCGCGAACCGCACTTGCCCAAACAGTCTGTCAAGGCTACGCGGAGGATCTTTGTCTTTGTTAGAATAGTCCGGCTGTCAGTCACGCGATGACATCAACAAAATGCTCTCGCGCTCCTTTGACTAAAATAACCCGGCTGACATTTAAAGGGACTCTGCAGGGCCTAGCGGCGTCGTGCGGCGCGCGCGTTATTTGGCATCGCCATCTCGAGGGGGCGCAACACTGCGGCTCGACTCGTAACAAACAACAACAACAAGAAGATAAGTTCAACCGCTCTAATGCATTGGCGCAGTCGGATTGCTCTGGCAGTGCACGACTACCCGTGTTTTAATTGTCATACCACCCACCCACCCGTTGTGTGTTTTTATTCATGTATTTGATATATATTGTGTGTTATCGACGTCACGTTGCGGATGAGACAGAGATAACACTGGTCAACAATTTTTTTTTTTGGCCTGGACTTTTGCAGCTGTTTTAGACTAATTTCAGGGTGCTGATTCCAAATCTGATCTCAGATTTGCTCTATCACATCTCATTTTTATGCTATCGGCATACCCCATTTTCATTGATTTTACCCGAAATTAACTGTGTCACTTATGATTGCAAGTTGTTGCGAGTCAGTGACTGCTTTAGTGTTAAAATATGGTGCTGTATTTTTAGAATAGTGTGTTTATAATATAATTTTATGTAGATATCCACATTTATTTAATATTTTTCTTCTGCAGTTTTTATTGAAAATGCAATATTTGATATCTCAAAAACCTGATGTGATAGACAACAACTGATTTCAGATTTGGAATCAGCACCCCAAAATTACATTAAAACAGTTGTAATACCTTATGCCAGAAAAAATGTGTTGACCAGAGTAATCCATTCGGATCCCTCGCGGAGCAGCCCGCAGAAGTGGACATCATAGAGCTGCCTCGGAGTTCACTTTAAGCGAACCTCCTCTGGTCCGTCCACGTGGCTTGGAGGGGCAACACTCCCTTCTCTTCTCTCTGCACACGCGAGAAATGCTCCTCGCACGATTATCAAATCGACATACGGTATTCATTGTCAGAGGTTGAATTTAGACAACGTGAGTGCAGAAAGGAGGTGGTTTTTTTGGTGACGTTTGCCCGAAGCCATCATGCTCAGGATCTCAGCAATGCCAGTCCAGCGCTCTGATCGCCTGGCCAAGGATTTACTTCTCCCAATTCTCCGCCGTACAAAAAAAATCACCGATCCGCATTGGCCAGCGTGGTGAAGTATGGTCAGACGACTCTCCATGGCCGACGCGACTAGTGGAGGCCTTCATCCAATAACAGATTGACAAAACGACGTAAAATTATATTTTGGTCACACAACAGGTCATATTGCCATGACGTTCTATATAAACTAAAATTATAATAACATTCAATTAATTTTAACTTGGAAAGCCCCCGATGAGCCGCAAGACTGTGTTTCAGGAGAATCCTGCCACATTGGGATGTTTGGGTCACATCCATGAATGAGAGTTTTGGCTTCTTGCGGGAGGAATCCCCGAGGTGACCGGAGAGAACCCAGCAAGCACCGCACCGCATACGATGGGGTGACACTCATCACTGCCATCAGACCTCCTGGCCTCACTTCACAGCACCCCCCCAGCGCCTACAACACCTGGCAAGCCTCGACCTCTCCATGCATCCTCGTACTGACCGGGTTTTCAAAATAATACTTCGCTTACGAGGTCTCACCACGTCGGACATTCGGGGTGTAATTCCCGATCCTGTCGATGACTGCTGCCCACACGTGCCACTCGATGAGTCTGTGAACACGTGCCACTCGATGTGTCATGTGCACACGTGCCACACAACGTGTCCGTGCCCACGTGTTCCTCGGCTTACGACAGTTAACGATAGCACGTTCGAATTGGTTCCGAACACAAGGCGCGTTGCAATTAACGTCAGCTGATGAGTCATTGCACTGCAATATTGCTCTCAGATTATTGCACTCACGACGCATTAACAGCGGTGTTCGTACGCGGCGGCATATCATACCGTACAGCGCAGCCCCACTGGCGATTGAAGGCCCAAGAGCCATCCCCACAGACTCCCTGCTAAATTCTTGTAATCGAGTCAAACGATACAATCACACGAAGGGCATCGCGAGCTTGGCTCACGCACGCGGGGGGAGCGAGATCGAGCGCAGATGGAACACGATACACGCACGGAAAGATCGCACCCTTTTCTCGTTCTGTTTAGCGTCGAGCAGTTGTTTAACATCGACTGTGTCAGACTCGTCAGAATATTTTTTTATACTCGAGAAATCCGATGTGCCCGCACGGCTCGGTTCCACAGGTATCCAGTCGGAGCGGGGATTAGCACGTTTGGCTACGTACGGTGCGAAAGAAGTTCAACGCACAGTGCATGCAGAACGTGGCAACAACAAACGGTGGTCAAACACGACACGAGCGTGCGATGTGATGCGGGCTTGTGGCTGCGCTGGCGGACATTATAATATTAGCACCGTTGAAATGTATCAACGCCATTGGCAGATGGAATTTGAACGTGGCTTGGAACTTCTCGTTCTACCACTCAGTCTAAAGTTAGTGCCCCGGGGTGACGGCGTGAGCAACATCGGCAAACGGGGAGATGAAGCCGGCTGGGGGTGCTCGCTAACGGCCTCGCGTTGCGCGATGCTTTCGAGCACTGCGCTCCGAACCTGGCGAGCCAAGTTCGAGTCTCGGCCACGGCTACGACGAGTGGCGAATTATCCGGCTTTAACCGCCTTTGATGTGAAATTGTGGTTGTTGCTCGGCGTCTACATCAGCCGTGCGGAAGAAGTGGCGAATGACACCTGAATGGGTCTTATACCTCCACGAGTTTACGGCCACACAAACCCCGTGCCCGATGTGACACGGTCAATTTTGGGGTAGGGTGGAGGAGAAGGGGGGGTTGGACATGGCACAGTTAAGACAGCAACAACCATAACCTGTAAATAAATATTAAACCCTCGCCAGAATGAGTAACGACGCGATCTGATTTTGCCTATTGTGCATTCTGCTCTCTCGCTGTCACCCGCTGTGTGTATGGGCATAGCAGTGTGATGCCCCTCGCCTCATTGTATTTTGACTTGACTATAAGCAATTCAATGGGGGGGAGGGGGGGCGCGGGCGGGGCTGAGGTTTTAGGAAGTGGGGGGCAGAGAAGTGGGGGGTAAGTGGGGTGGTTGTGATTAACCTATCCCAGCCGCCACCCCAAACTATTCCGGCTTCTGTTGTGCTGCGTGTGTGTGTGCGGAGAGCGGTAGTGCAGCGGGTTCGATTCCCACTCACGGCCAACACCGGTGACGATTATCTGAACTGGTCCTGGGTCTCCCCTAGGTCGACTCAGCCTCAATTGAGAACCTAGTGCGATGCGTAAAAACGTCTCCACTGGGGAGACAAAGGCGGCTGGGCGTGGTGTTGGCCACCCACCCCCTCGTGTGCGGTGCCGGCCTTCATAGGTGCTCGCTAAAAGCACTTGCCCCAACAGTCTGCCAAGGCTATACGGGGCATCTTTGTCTTTGGAAATGCGTTTGACGGCCGCTGATATCAATGCGAATCCGTCCCCTGAACGCAGTGGGCAGCGGCACGTGACGTCAGCTCGCGTTCTTAGAGGTCCGCTTTGTGTTGCTGCCCAAGAGGCTCTCGCTGCGGGCAGGAGGAGGGGGGGTGAGGTTTGTTGGGGGCAGCGGCGTGGCGAGGTGCTGATGCGATTACGAGGGAGGTTCTTCTTCTACCTTTGAGATGACGCTTAGGAACAGGGCGGAGGCGGGGACGGTGGGGGGTACAATGAACACGTTTGTCAATAATAATGATGTTTAGTTTTATTATAATATTTGTAAAGTGTCGGTCATGCAAAACTGCATCTAGCATACAGCCCATGAACAAACTACAGTGACAAGCTGGAAGGGCAACAGCCGGGCGGTGAGACGGCGCTGACAAACATGTTGACCAAGCTCTGAATTTCTCGGCATATGAAGATGTTTTCAGCTAGTTGATGAGCGTAGGAAGCCCACGGAGTGGGGGGTGGTGGGGGGGGCAACATGCAACAACGTTTAAGGCGACGTTGTTGGGACGCACGCCACTTCTTCACAGCACAAAATAACAAGGGTTGTTGCTCGAAACGTCGCCCTACCATTTGTATATTTTTTCTTTCAAGGCCACGGTGTCATTATTTGTCTTTGTGCACCAGCATCACGGGATTAGTCTTGTGTCATTTTGAAATGGGGACCGCACTCCGAGCGTTTCTGTTAGCAGCGTCGCTCATTGCTCAGCAGGCAAGAGAGTTGAGAGGCTGCGCCTCTCTGCCTCTCTCTGTCCACGCCGATGTCGTCGCCTTTATTGGACTGGAGGGGCCAGACGCCGGGTGCGTGGTCGCACAGAAGTGCACCGTCATTAAGCTCGTCTGCCTCATTAATTAATCGCGTTGCGCGTGCATCGCGAGCATTACGGTATTCCATCAGTGCGCGGGTGCGTTATAATGCGCGCGTTTTGTATACAGAAATACGGTCAGGTCTTACGTCAATCACTCATCATGTGCTGCACGTACTGTTCATATTCAAGGGTATTTTTTTTAGGATGCAAGTAGTCTCTTAATGGGAGTACAACTTCAATGCGTAACAATTAACGCATGGCGGAGGAGCGGTGGCGCAGTGGTTCGCACGCTGCGCTATCTGTTGAAGTGCGTCGGCTTGAGTTCGATTCCCCTTTCCGCAGCCAACGTCAGTGAGAGTGGTATCTGAACCGGCCTTTGCCTGTGTGGTGAAGTATGGCCAAAACACCCCGAATATCGATACCGCGTGCAGATTCCTCTATCCAAGTGGATTTACTAAAGGGATGTACATTAATATTATTGAGGATAAACATATGCATGATAATCAGTGTGCCTGATATTTAATTCAGGCGTGTCAATGTGTGTGTTATTTATTTATTATATAAGCTTGCGAAACGTGGAGCCCTTTGAAAGAACATCCGCGCCGTTTTGAAACATTCAGGCTAGCCTGCCCACGGTCCATCCTGGGTTTAACCAGATCCTTGAGAGATCTGGACACAGTCCCATCATCAGTGAGCTCCTCCGGCAGGCGAGGCTACGTTGGCTGGGTCATGTAGACCACAGGCCCAGCTACCTCGGGCGCAAGCACCTTCTGTTTGGCTGGATCGAGGGGGCATAACGAGCCCGATACGGGCTAGAGAAGAGATGGACTGATGCGGTAAAGGAGGATGTGGAGTTCAGTGGACTTGCTGATGATCGGCTCGTGAAAGACGCGACTGGGCAGTTGGAGGCAGTCGCCCTCCAGCAACAACGGAGGGCGGAGGAGCGACGCTCACAACAATGAGTGGAGCGCCAGGTGCCTAAAACGCTGCGAGGTGGCACAGTAGGGGGTACAGGTGGTGCATCTTTCAGTCATCTCAGTCTCCCCATAACACCTGGGTCTATCCCATGACCTCCTGCCAGTGAGCCTTCGATATTTGACGTGGCCTCAAGGCGCACATAGCATGGCACAAGTGCCGTGAAGACATCATCGCTACTTCATGGCCATCAGAGTTTATTAGTACGTGTAGAGTACTGGCACAGTGGTTAGCGCTGTATTGCTCTACGTAGCTGGGAAGCTAGGTTCGATTTCCGCTCATGGGCAAATAACAATAGAAAATATCTGAACCGGTCCCGGGCCTCCCCTAGGTCGATGCAGCCTTTAATTAGTACTTGGTGGGGTGTATATCAGCACTGGGGAGACAAAGGCGGCCGAGCGTGGTGTTGACCACCCATAACCTCATGTGCTGGGCCGGCCTTCATATGCAGTCATTAACAGCACTTGCCCCTATAGTCTGTTAAAAGGCTCGATAGGGGGATCAGTTTTTGCAAGTATTATCATCATGTGTACAAGCACTCCGATCATCTTGTGATTTTTTTGAAATATTGATCGAGTGATTGATACCACATTCGCAAACACAGATGCGCGCGCACACACACGCAAACATGGAAACACACGGCCGAAGGCTGCAAAAATGTGTTAATCTCGGCACAAGCGAACTGTTCATGGGAGAAACGTGTGTTTATCGTTACGAGAAGTAATGTAATTTAAGTCGTTGTATTGAATTAAAAACGCTTTATATTTAGCTCGCGTGTGCCAGTAATTCGTGGCCAGTTGTTATTCATTATTTTTAAGTGTCCGGTGGAGAGAGAGTGAGAGAGACAGCCAAAGGAAGCCTATGGGGTGGATGGGTGTATGTGGGGGGGGGGAGTAGTGAGTTGATTATTTTAAACGCTTGGATGAATGCCGAAGCTAAACCGTGGGTGACCTTCCCGGGGCAAGGTGAATGAATGAATATTGCCGGGGTGAGGGCCACCGGCCTCTCTTTAAAAGCCGCTCTTAAATTCCTGGGATTTTTGGGATTTATTGAAGGACAAAAAAAAATACACGCACGGGCGTGAGGTGCACCGAACCGAGGACCTTTAATGAGGCAGTGCGGCTGAATGTTCAAGAATTGAGGAATAAACCTGTAAACTGGACACACATTGCCACGTAAGCGGTTTTTGTTGTTGTGTAGTAACGCATTGGTCTTCCTTACCACCGCGCAGGCTTTTATAGTTGTGTCCGGGGGAAAAAACCCCGCTCCGTTGTGTGTTTGCTGGGTGCAGCGCATCTTGTTCTGCGCGATGGGCAGGACCAAAATTAACGTGGTTTCTTGTTGTGGTTGTTGTTGTTGGTGGTGTAGTCATTGGTGACTGGGATGAGGCTATCAATCCGCTACACCAGAGAGCCCAGGTTTTTAATGGCAGGTGGCTTACCCTTTTGATCCACATCCGAGCGAAGCCACGATCCCCGAAACGTGACCCCACTGCCGAAACGACACGGTGTCCCGACGTTCCGCTCCCAGCGCGGCGAAGCGAAAACGTCGGACATCGTGCCGGAGAGAGCTGTCCTGTTCTCTTCCTCGTCCGTTGAGTCTCTTTTGTGACCTCCCTTGCAAGGGAATGGTCTCAGTTGGTGCCCAACTGGTTATTAATAATAAGGGAAGTTGATTCACTGCACGTGTGTGCACGAAAATACGCGTACACACTCGTGCAACTGGCGCCCTTTAGTTAACAAGGCGTTAGTACACTGAGATTTGTTGTCCCTTTGGCAGGGATAACATATTTATGGTTGTCAGCACTATTACATATTTTTACAATCTACTTTTTGTCATGTGGGTTTATTTTATTTTATTTCAATAATTTGTATTTTGGATGTAACACTGGCACGTAATATTCTACTCATGAGAAAGGATTATTTCTCTCATTTATTATTTAGCCTATATTGTAATTACTATTGACTATATGTTCTGGCATGAATTATGCCATATGCATGCACAACACGCATACAGACGCGCGCGCACATTTTTGCACGCAACGCGAAAGGGAGTGAGAAAAAGGGAAGCCACCGATCCTGCGATGTGGCGGTGTTTTGAGGCCGGTTTTTATTATATATATTTTTAAAAAACGTCTTTGCTGATATAGCAAATTTGACCTTTCTATGGAGAATGGGCCTTAACCAAATATTTATTTTTGCGGACGACAACATTGGTGGCATTATGTGGCTTTATGGGTTGCTATTGGCCGCACGGGTTTTCCATCATTATTGTAGTTAAATTGCATTATAATATCCCAGTTTTATATATATATACATAGAGAGCCCTTTGTTAATCCATTGCTGGATGAAGGCGACTCCACGCCATGGGCAGTCACGGGGGTTTGTTTGACCATACTTCATCACACTGGCTCAGTGAAGGTTGGTGAAGAAGATGAGATCCAGGCCCACTGCAGATGAGACTCGCCCAAATGATGTTAGCCACAGCCCGGAATCAAACTCAGGCCACGAAAAAAAAATCATCCCTTATTAAAAGCAGAAAGTTGCTAATGTGCTTTGTAGTTTGCGCGTATAGACACACGTTATGCATTCAAAATTAGTGGTGGTGGTGGTGGTGATGATGACTACGATGATCAGGATGATAATGAACAGAGCTAACCAGGATAATTGGTCTTCTCCCTACCGTCGTGACGACTGTCACTTTCGCAGCAAATGTACGTGCGTATGTTGAACTTCTTTCGCACCTTACGTAGCCGACCGTGCAAATCGGTGGTGCGGCGATTTCCCCCGTCATGCCACTGCGGGTGGAATTCAAGAAACTTGCTTCCCAACCCCCAAATTGTTTCCACCGCCACGTGGATCGTCAGATCGGATCGATGCGGTGCGGTGACCTTTGGGTTGCAAGTCCGGTGCGCGAACCGTTACACCGCAGCGCTATCCGTGGTGCCCTGGCGCGGTCTCACAGCGGTAGCGGCGGCGGCGATGGCGGCGCTATTAAAAACGCGGGGCCGTATCCATTAAGCGGCAATGAATCAATCTGATAATCGATGGATTGGTCCGGTCGTGAAATCCAATCACCGGCGGCGGCCGTAGGAAATCAACGGCGTGGCGTGACCCCCCTCTCCGCTGTGTTTGAGATGCATTCGAGCGATTGAAGATTTTAAAATGCATAGGCCAAGCCGCGGGGGGGAGGTGGGTGGGAACCACCCCTGCCATCACCATCACCACCACCACCACCACCAAAATAATCACCACCATCACCACCACAATCACCACCACCATCACCACCATCACCACCACAATCATCACCACCAACATCACCACCATCACCACAACCACCACAATCATCACCACCAACATCACCACCATCACCACAACCACCACAATCATCACCACCAACATCACCACCATCACCACAACCACCACAATCATCACCACCATCACCACAACCATCACCATCATCACCACCACAATCATTACCTCCACCATCACCACCGCCAGCACCACAGCTCCAAATATGTTCCCCACGCACACATGGCTACACATGTAGGTGTGTGTGTCCCTATATTGACTCAGCATTAAATAAGTACCTGGTGCAGTGTGGAAACATCAGCACGAGGAAGACAAAGGCGACCGTGCGTGGTGCTGACCACCATAGGTGCTCACTAACAGCACTTGCCCCAACAGTCCATATGACTATAGGGGGATCTTTGTCTTTGTCTGCTTGTCGGGGGAGCGGTAATGTAGTGGTGAGCGCACTCCACTATGAACCTGGGGACCTGAGTTTGATTCCCGGCCATGGCTAAAATCAGCGGGGAGTGATTATCTGAGAAGGTCATAGGCATCTCAGCCTTAAATGAGCACCTGGTGCAGTGTTTCAACATCGGCACTGGGGAGATGATAGGCTGTCATGCAAAACTGTTCGTGAGCTTCTACAAAGGCCAGTTATACGCAAAGACAAAGGTCCCCCGTGTAGCCTTTAACAAGACTGCTGGAGCAAGTGCTGCTAGCAAAACACCATGAAGTCACGAGGGGGTGCTTGGTCAAGCGCCATGCCCGACCGCCTTTGTCTTCCCAGTGCGGAAGTACGAATGTTAAGGCTAAGTCGACCTGGGGTGTGGCCCAGGACCGGTTCAAAAAGCTCGTCGCCGTTATTGGACGCGAGCGGGAGTCGAACTCATGCGGCCTGGTTCGTGGCATCAGTGCGGCGTTGACCTCCGTGCCACCACTCCCCCAGGTTATACAAAGACGCACGCGGCGGACAGACGCGCGGACACGCAATGGCTCGCACTTGCTTTGTTGTACATTAAAACAATGTTGAGACGCAGCTTTTAGCCTAAACACTAAGGGATCAATTATAAGCCGAGTCAAAATTTAAATAATATGCCGGTTAATGTTGCGTTAAATGTCACGGTCTTCACGCGGAATTCAGCGCCGCAAAAATTGAAGAATAATTCTGCAGCTTCATTGTTTATTTCGCTCGTACCGAATTGTGAAATAAACCGAAATATCGGCCAGAGTGAAGCGTGCCTGGATTGAGAATGCTGTACAAATGTGGTACACGGTCTTTAGAAACAAGAGGTGATTTTGGTTGAGGGGGGGGGCGATGGTGGGGTGGGGGGCGCATTTTTTTAACGAGTTAACACCAAAGTAGATGTCACGGTGACGCAATTGATCAGCGCACCGGACTTGCAATCCCGAGGCGACCGATTCGACCCCATCTCCCAGCATGGCACTTGTCCCTGTTACTTCTAAGCTACTGATATGTAACTATGAATCAGCCAATTTTGAAACTGTTAATGAATAAATAAATAAACAATGTTCAATTGTCACCCACGTGTGCAATGTGCAGGCACCAACTGTTATCCACGCTATCTCTCTGGCTTCGTTGATTGGGTGTTATGAAGAAGGGGCATTGCCCGAAACGTTGCCTGTTATATATAAATGTGTCTATTGTTAATGTTCCCTTTGTAGGCAGTGTTATTAACGAAGAGGTCGAGCGTTTTCTTTCTTTCTGTGAATCAAAACAAAGGGGCAAGTTGCTTAAATTGCCCACCCGGCAGCTCGCGCGCGGTGGAGTAAAGTGTGTGTGTACCCGCTCCATAACAGGGTATCTGGCGAGCGTGGAAGGATAGCTTGAAGAAACAAAATTGCCTGCAGGAGGGGGCAGTGCCCGATGAAGCTAGTGCAGGGCCTGTAGCATTATGTTATAAAGGGGCCCTAAATAAATTAAAAACAAGTAAATATTCAAACACAACATTTTTTACTTGCATAGTAAAGTAATGGTATGCTTTCATTTGCTATACAGCCAGATAATACAACATATCGCTCACCTTAAACACCCAGTCGTTCGTAAAAGTTGTAGGCGGTTAAGTACTATAGTAATAGAGCAAGTGCAGAATCACTGAACCGGAATTGAAAGCATTTAGAGCTGGGCCGTTGAAAGTGCGGGGCCCGTAGCTACTACACATGTAGCTACTTTTGCTACGAGGATAATCTGACACTGGGAGAGGGCCCTCTGCACCTCCCTCTAGTGGAGGCCCTTTCTGCCACCAGTGGCGTGAGTGAGCGATCGCAGGGTCTGAACCCTGTGCCATTTCCCCCGCCGGACTTGGTCCACGTTACTTCGTCTTCGGACTTTGCCATCATCACAAACACACGCTGGGGACACGTCCGGCGTTTGCGCCGGTGGTGGCTGTGCCCGCGTTAGCAAGGGGAGTTAGTTAGCCCGATGTGGGCCTGTGGAGCGTCTTGGACGTTGTTCGCCTCGTTGATGCGCTCTTGAAATGTAACGTCGCAACACGATTGCACACGGCGAAGCATTGGGCGGTGGTCAAAATGTGTTGTTTTTGTTACCAATCAAAATGTGGTTGTTTATCTAGAACTTCACGGTGGCTTCACGTGACACGTTGACGCGTATTATAATAATAATAATAATAAGCAGCAATTGATTTTCGTATGTACGTATGTATGTAGAACTTCTTTCACACCTGTACGTAGCCAAACCGTGCTAATCGGAGGTGCGCGTTGGGGGAGAACAACTAAACTAAACACGAAATTCAGTTTTAAATAAATGAGTTTTCAATCTAGTTGTATCCATCTTCCCTACCGCTCCCTCCCCCTTCCCTACCACTGCCCTCCAAATATTTCTGCTGCCCAACAAGGTTCGTCTCATTTGGAGCGTAGCTTGTGTCACGTGTCACACCTCGCCGTGCGCTCGTGGCTACGTCGCTGCACTGCCGCCGCCTGCTGTAGTCCAGCGTTGACAACTCATTTCTCTAGAACTGCTTTTTGTGTGTTTAGTTTGTTGTCCTTCCCTCCCCCCGCACCTCCGAATAGCGCGGTTGGCTACGCACGGTGCGAAAGAAGTTCAACGGACGTACAGCGGCTAGGGTTGGTGGATCACTGCGGGGATGTCGCGCAACTCCCTCGCTTGCCCATGGGCGTCGAGGTCACGATCTCCTGGCTTGCCCAGGGTATTAAGACGGTACAGCAAGTGGGTTCATTCCCATTTCGTAACCGGGATTTGCGTGCTGCCGCCCTCTCGTGTGCGTGGGTTTTCTGGTTTACTCATGAATGGAGTTGGCCAAACACCCCAATATAGCAGGATCACCAAATAAGTCGTTTAACTCCAATGTAGGGCCACAGAGCTTGGGCAATGGTTGGGACCATTACTGGCGACCTCCCCACTTGTCTGTGGTGTTCCGCACCGCCAGGCGATAAATGTGCGCGTTGCAAATCTTGAGATGCGATTTGCACGAACGGAGGTGCAACAAACAAACAAATAAATGGATTAAACGACGATTTACACTTTAGATGTATTCATTATTGTTTGTGCGCGAACAATAATCACGACGATGGTCACAATTTGCATCCCCAACCGCCGGGTGAGAGCATCCCCACGGCGCCGTGTCGGCAAAGGGGCCTTTGCTTGACCGGTAACTTCGCCGCGCTGGCGAGCGTGGGGTTTGCTGGGAAGCGGGCGAGTGCCCAGGAACATCGTTCAGAATCGTCGCTCGCCACCGATGTTGGCCGTTGCCAGATATCAAACGCGGCGTAGCCAGTGCCCCAACCCTTTGCGCCATTGCCGTCCGCCACCCGTGTTTGCGCAGTAAAAAATTACATTTTTATATGTATGAATATTTGAGACATAGTAATTGCCGTGGGTCTGTGGCGAACGGTCAACGCCTCACACACAGGATCCTGGACTGGCTTGTGCACGCGTGTAAAGAGAGCCCACCACTCCAGCTGTCCTGCTCAGGGATCTTTATTCCTCCGATCAACACCACCACGGACACTTGTAGGGCACCAACGCCGGGGTCGACTTCAGCCTCGTCTCTCACCTCCTTACATCCCCTCTCTCACCCTCCTTATAAACCCTCTCTCCTTGCCTCCTCCTCATACAACCCTCTCATTATAGCCCTCCTCCTCCCCTCTCCTCCTTATGAAGCCTCTCTATCCTCTCTCTCCCCTCCCCCTCTGCTCCTTACAAACCCTCTCTCGCCCTCTCCTCTCTCCCGCCAGTCTCTATCTCTTTGCCCCCCCCCACTCCCAATTCCCAGTCCCCTATCCCTTGTGCGCGCCTTCATTGCCAGCGCCCTTCTTTAGTGATTCCTCGGGTCCCTTGTCCTTTGCGTGACCCCCGTCCCCTGCCACACTCAAGGCTGTCCGTGACCCCTCACGAACCGGCACACAGAGACAATGCTGTTGGACATGGGGCTCGTCTGGACATTTCAATGACAATACAGAGACACTTTGGCTTTCATTTTTTTCCTCCTCCGACGAACGTTTTGAATTCGAAGAATATAATTAGAAATGCCAAGTAGGTCAATTTGTGGGCTACTTTACATATATAAATACGTTGCAAGTTTGCACAACATTCTTCAATTACGGTACCTCACATCAGATAATAATTGGGAGGAGAAGAAGAAGAAAAAAATATTTTAAAAATAAATATGTCGGAAGGAAGCAAAGGAGGAAGGAAGAGAGAGAGAGAGAGAGGGGGGAGAGGGGAGGGGTGGGGTAGAGGAGAGTTAAAATAAGATTCTTGTAAAATTGAACACACATGTGCTTGGAAATATATCCCCGCTGGATAAAGGATGTCACAAGATCAGAGTGCATGGGAAGGGCGGCTCTGGGGTGTTGAAAGGGAATTGGCAGCAATTGCACGCGGCGGTGTTCGGAGAAGGTCGAAACGATCTGGCCGAGTTCGGAGTCGCGCGGCGCGCCGAAACGTCGCCCTTCTAAGAGACGATTGGGACAGCCAAAGACTTCCGTCACAGTCGTCGACGTCGTCTTCACGCGAACGTCGCGGGGGAGCTGGCGCGTACGGCGTAGCTGAAGCGGAAATGTATTTGGGGGGCTGGGCGGGCGGCCCCCCACGGGCCCCCCTCCCCCACCTACCTCTCCCCCCTCCGCCCACTTCTTTCAATGAAACAAATCTTATTGAGATGACAGAAGAGATTATAGACAGCAGAGAGAGAGAGATGTAGTGAGACGAGAGGAGAGCGGACACAGACAAGATAGAGACGCGGGCGTTGATTTGGCTGCTCACGTTCGTTATTTGTTTCTAGTTTATGTTTCATTTGAGCTGCTATATCATGAACCCCGATTTATTTATTTTTATTTTATTTTTTTTTTCTTATTCATGAATCTGGCTCCCCCTCTGGGTGCCGCTTTTGAGGCCCCTAAACCCCCAGCTCGACTTTTTTTTCTGCTCGACCCGAGCCGAGTGGTGCGCGAGATTCCCGCGGACTTCAGGGGGTCGCGCGGACTTCAGGCATATAAAAAGTGGAGCGAGGATCGCTCAGGCTCGCCACACGCTTACAAACAACCTCCTATTCATATTATTAGGTTTTTTCGGTAAAGTCACGTAGGTAAAATTCTTTTAAAATTAATAAAAGTAAAATAAAAATAAAATAAAAATATTTTATTTTTATTTTATTTTACTTTTATTAATTAGGTAAAAAAATGAAAGTAAAATTTAAAAAAAATATTTTTATTTTATTTTTATTTTACTTTTATTAATTGTAATTTTTTTTTACCTACGTGACTTTACCGAAAAAACCTAAGAATATGAATCCTTGCAGTCACGAAAGCTTCAAATCTAGAATTAAACAACCTCCTGGCTGGCGGCTCTCGCTCGCTCTCGTCACAAGTCACACGTCACAGACGATCGTTGCGTCACGCGAGGCCCCTCCCCCCTCTCTCTGCGTCAATGGCGGCCGACGTGACACGTGGGACGCCCGCGGTTCGATTTGCCGCGCGTGCGCACTAGGCGACTCTTTCGCTCGCGACGATGCACTGACCTCGTGCATCGGTAACGAATTGACTGTTTCAAAGATTACACAGACTGCGAGGACATTACGGCACGTACGTGTGTGTACGTTGAACTATATTCGTGCCGTACGTAGCCAGCCATGCTAATCGGGAGGTCGCGTATATATAACTCGCCGGGTACGGAGTGATGCTGAAAGGTTGGATATGCGAGAAAATAAAGAGACAATTACGCCGTGCACAAATTAGTGCACTGGGAGTGGACGGTTAATTTGATCAGGTCTGACACAACGACAGTTGGACATGTGACATACTGTACTCGACTGTATATGCCACTGTAAGACCAATGGGGTAAACGAGACGGAACAAAGAGGGAAGGACGGCACGAACGGAACGGTAAACTACGGGACGAGCACGACTCGACTGTTGAAGGAAACCGTGGGCACAATTTTGTTCACGAAAGAGAGCGATCATTTCCACATTCCTATGACAGGGGCCATTTTCACCAATCTGATAACCACTATTCGTTGGGTCCTTCGGTAAAGTCACGTAGATAGGTTGAAAGAAAATAACTAAAAACTATGACGTTTCGATCGCAACACAAGCGGTCGTCTTCCTGATGACGACCGCTGTATCAAGTATCAAGTAAGAGGTCTCTCTTACTTGAGAGGTCTCTCTTACTTGATGCAGCAGTCGTGCTGTGACGGTTCCACCTGAGACGGAAGCTTGTGTTGCCTCCGAAACGTCGTGATTTTTTTTATTTTACATTTTATTAATTTTAATTTTTTTACCTACGTGACTTTACCGAAAAAAACCCTAAGAATATAGTCGTCTGCCCTGCCAGTGACGCAACGACGTCGCTATGAAGCCGGGGGATCCATCCACCCATTGGAGTAATTCACGAGGGCATTTAAAAAAGAAAAATTGGCAGGCGGCCTCGGCCCGTGACGCCGGCCCCCACCCTCGTTTTTCCGAATAACGTCACGGAGTCTTCAACGTTCGCTTGGAAGCAGCGGGGGCGAGTTTTTTTTTCTGCCTCCGGATTTAGCAACGTGCGTCCATATATATTATTGAGATTATTTTCGCCGCTGTAAATTTCCACGCGGTGAAGCCACTCCGTTGAGCTATCATTTGTTGTGGCTGCTGAAAAAGAAGCTAATAGCTCAGTGGGCTTTACCTGGTAAAATAAAAAAAACTATTGTCTAGTTTTATTCGTGTATATTTTTGTTACTGATTTGTTTCCCTTTCCTATACTTTGCACTGTAACGTTCTGACCTGCCCCTACTGAACATCTATGAAAAAAGAGCTTTCTAGCCCCATCGGACTCCTCCAATATACATACATATTTTGATTATGATAATACACTGGCGGTATTAACCAGGGCAGCAGCATCCGCACCACGAACCTCTGTGACGAGCGGCAGACGCGCCACCAATGTCACCAAAATCTTTGAATCTTAATTTTCTCAAATACTTTTTGGCTGTTTGCACTACTCTCAGCTTTGCTGCCACGGGGACATGTAAGAATATGGTCCGGTGTAGAGTTTCATTTGGAAAAGGGAAAAAAATGCTTTTAATAAAATATCTTAGCAAAAGCAAACATATAAGGAATAATAATAATATCCTCTGGCAGAAATAACGTAAACCCACCCTTAGTTCAGAATTCCATTTTACAACACAAGCGACTGATGAAATGTGGGATCAAAAAAAAAGTGCCGATGACCAAATCTCCCAGAATGCACACGATCTCGTCAGATCTCTAAAGCTAAGCAGGTCTACACCTGGATAGCACTTGGATAGGAAACCACGTACGCAAATGTATTTCTTTAACTCTTTTTATTTTACCAGGTAAGGTCCACTAAGCTATGTAGTTCTTTTTCAGAAGTGACCCCACGACAAATTATAGCTCAACAAAGTGGCCGATCATCGTGTAGAAATTTATAGCAGCAGCAAAATACTTTAAGCGCACGTTTCTAAATTTGGAGAAGTATCCGCACGACCACGGGGAGAACACGCAAACTCCAAATATTCATCCATTATAGAGGTTTTTTGGGGTTAGTTTGCGTAAATATAAATGTGTCGTTAAACCAACCACCACCCGATAAGTCTATTAGTAAGTCTAGATTTGAAGCTTTCGTGACTGCAAGGATTCATACTGTTAGGTTTTTTCGGTAAATTCACGTAGGTCAAAAATACCTTGATACAGTAAATTAAGCTGTGACAGTCCCACCTGATGACGGAGACGTGTGTTGCCTCCGAAACGTCGTGATTTATGATTTTATTTCTATTATTATTTCTATTTTTTTACCTACGTGACTTTACCGAAAAAACCTAAGCGTATAAGTCTATTAGTAAGGTTTGTCACGTAAACAAAACATGCCAATTAGTTACTACATCAGCACACTGGTGTGCTGGAGGGTAAACCCACAACATGAATCATTCGAGTACGACGTTTTGCTGGTAATTACAACCAGCTTCATCAGGCGATAGCCAGAATTGTGGAGAATTCCTCCTGTTTCCAAATATACAGCAAGCGTTAGGGTCGAGATCGAACCCACAACCAACGCAGATTTTTTTTTTATTCAAAGCCTTTAGAATTTGCATATAAACACACCCTTTCGGATAAAGGTCAGCTGTGTTTATATCCGAAGCAGTGTAGTTTTTATTAAAAGTTACCCTTCTTGCCATTACCAGTGCAATGTAAGCATTTGTTGCTTATATCCGAACTGTGCCGATATAAGGCGTGCTTATATCCAACTCCCACTGCGATCATTGTCAGCAACGCTTGTTTGTTCAAACCGTTACTATTTCTCTCAATGTAGCCAATCATCGATTCAGTGATGAACATAGACTGTTGCACTGTGCACATTCCGAGGGGCTGAACCATTATGTAAATCGTGCACACAACAACGAGGAATTCCGATCATCACGGTTGGCTACGTACTGGTGCGAAAGATGTTCGAAATACATACAAAGAAAATACGACATTTTTACCGCCCAAAAAAAAGAAACGTTGAACGAAATGAACCGTCAAAGTTCAAAGTTCATTTATTAGGTATAGCTGTGTGAGCCATTCGGCTCTTGAATCGGGTGCAACCGCAACAAAAAAAAACATGAACAAGAAAACATCTTAAAGTGACTATGTGCAAACAGAAAATCCAAGAAAAACCAGCAAAATATTGCAGAAAAATCACCGTACATCAACCCTGTGCAAATGAACCGTCGAATGTAAACGAACAGCCTTTTGGCGATCCACTGCTGGATGAGGCCCTCCCCACGCTGTGTTTGTCTCGGGGGGAGGGGGGGGGATAGTTTTGGCATACTTCACGCTGGTCAGTGCGGGTTGGTGATGAGGGGACCCCCAGGATCGGTTCGATTATCACCTGTCGCTGACTTTAACCGTGGCCGAGAATCCAACTCAGCTTTTGGGTTGTGCGGTAGTTTGGTTACAACCGTACACACCACTGCTCCCCACAGCGCAGAACACAATTACAGTACAGTGTACAACGTGGATTCACATACCCAACATCTAAATGTTCCCACATCTCATTGCAGTGCGCAGAGAACTGGGGAGAGCACATTAATGGGCCCATCCAATGTGCCCTCTGGCACAATTTGACTTATAGCTTCTAATAATACATTCGACTTAATGTCCTTTATTATCATTATCATTATTACATGTATTGTTGTTATTATCTGAAACGTGTTCCACACCGCAACCATTTTCGACCCGTGTTTCTTTTTTTTAGTTATTTTTTTTAGAATAAATATTTCACGTGGACAATGCCGTAGCCTGAGATGGTACACGTTGTTCGTAAGGGTGCGTTGGGTGTCCGGTGACACGTAATTGGAAAATTTTATTTGGTGATGCTGCTGCAGCTGCTGCATTGGCAGCGGTGCACAAAGCACAAATAATGACAAATAAACCACTCAACACACTCACGTGGCCTTTAAAGGAAAAAAAAAACATAGGTGACGTTATAGGCAATGGCTCTTCTTCACAGTTCGTAGAAAAGCCAGGGATGTAAGAGGCCCTTCTCGATTATATATATTTATCTACTTATTTTGAGGGCACGTTACGACACGTCTGTAAACATTTTAAGCCTACAGCTTATACGGTATGCATGTAGACAATGAACATCGCGTTCTTAAAAAACGTCGAGCGTTGTGTAAGCATATTTCATGCTGCAAACGTTTTATTGGGAGGTATTTTTCCCCGCAAATTTCGCCACGCGTTTGTTTTGCGGGGAGTGGTGGTGCAGCGGTTAGCGCACCGCGCCATGAACCCGGTGGCCTTAGTTCGAATCTGGAACCACGGCTAACATCAGCTGCGAGTGAGATTCGAACCAGTCCTACGCCTTACTTCGCTCGACTGAAGCCTTAAATGAGTCGCCGATGCATTCATTGCGTCAACATCAGCACGGGGGAGACAAAGGTGGCCTTTCACGCTTTTCCGACCACACCACTTCGTCGTTGAATAGGTGGCGGCTAACGGGGCCTGCCTTGTCACGCCGTACGTGGAGAGGGACGTGACTGTATGTGCCCAAGCACACAAGGCCATCGCGTCTCTTCGTACAGCCGCTGTCGCTTGCGTAGAACTTCGTTAAATGTACAAGGCCCCGGGTGGATTAGCAGTAGACTCAGCGCATTAGTCGCCGATCAACACGGGGATGTTGACGGGGTGTCATTGTTAGCACACTGGACTTGCACACCAGAGGTCACCGGGTTCAACCTTCCTAGGTGGCAGTTGAAACGAACGATGCAAGTTTCTTAAATCTTCACCCCCCCCCCCCAACTATCTCGCCTTCGTCCACCCAGCAGTTAGTCGACTGGCAGGTCACGTGTGGTGGGATGAAGCGTGGGTAACTCTCAGCTCTTCCAAATAAGTCAGGCGAGTGAGGAGGAGTAGGCCAAAACATCAACTCGAGGGCCCCTCTCGAATGCCCGCCAGTGGACACCTTTTCGCCAGCAGGGGCTTTACGCAAGAAATGTCAGGGCTGAGCGTTTTCCCCTTTGTCTATAAACTCGTATTCCAATCGGCTTAAGCAATAAATACATTGCCCGTTGTCAAATCAACTGCTGGATGAAGGCAGCCTCCCCGTGCATCAGTGAGGAGGTTATCGCGTGAGCATCGTTCATCAAGGCGCTGGTCCGTGCCGGCCAGCGAAATAAACATCGCAACAATCTTACTGTACTGTGGGTTGCTGCTTTTTTGTTGTTGTTGTTGTTTAAACATTTAAATAATTGCACTGTGATAATCGGCATCGTTAAAGCGGCGTAATTAGTCAATTGCGAAACAGTGGTTGGTGCACTGCGCTATGAACCCCGGTGACTTGAGTTCGAATGCTGAGCCACGGAAAATTTCATGAGTGGCGAGTTGATACCTGAACTTGGCCTGATCTTCTCTAGAGTGTGCTCACTTGAATGAAGTATGGTCAAAGAATTGTCGTGACGGGCACGGTTTGGGGGAAGCTTTGATCCAACAGTGGATTGACAATGGGAAGTAAACTAATGCCCATTCAGACGCTGTCTTTCCGACAGACCTGTTCTTCACCTGAGGACGGCTGCTTGCGTTGTGGCCGAAACGTCGTGAGAATTATTTTATTATGTTTAATTTTTATTATTTTATTATTTCCCTTCTACGTGACTTTACCGAAAGAACCAAGAAGATAAACTAATGTAGTTCTTTTTTTTTTACATCTCAGAGTCGATCAACAAGTCGAATGTGGTGGGGTAAAATGTGTGCTCCTTAGCGAGTTGCCTTTGAGCAGAAGCCCTTTTTGCCATCAGTGGCGTGAGCAAGCAATTGCAGGGCTGCGCCTTAACCCTTCCTTTTTAGCTTAGCTAGACCAAGCACGTACACATAAATAAGTCTCCCTTGCGAACGGCACATTTTAGTAACGGTCTCTCGCCTCTTTTTTAAATAATCACCATCGGAATCTACATTTAGAGTGGATGAATCCGATGAGCTGTGAAGCTCTTTCTCACAGATGTCCAGTGTGTGACGTAACTAAAGACGTCACGTGACATAACGTGCAATGAAGCGACAGGCCGTGCTCTCCCCGCTGGACAAACTCCCCCCCGCCCCACAGAATTTTTAAGGCGAAATGGGTTTTGATGCCAATAGCTCGCGGAAAACGCCTAATTGGCACGCTAAAGCGGTGCGTCTTCCCGGCGAGGAGCGTTCTTACGGCGCTGCTTTGCGTCGTCCAAGTCTCCAAGATGCTTCGCGCAGCCTCATCGCAGGTCTGCGGGGTGTGCGTGCGTTCGTCCGTGGCCCGGACGCACCCTCGCACCGCGGCGGAACGCATTTTGGCTGCCACGGTGGTGAATTGAAACCCTGAACTGGCAATCGTCACTTCTCATCTTTATCCTGTAATTTTTATAGAAATATATTTTTTCTTTCAGTTATTTAAACACACCGGCTTGCCCATTGCCGCAGCTCCTCGTGTCTGGGACCCCCCCCCGCCCCCCTTCCGAGTGAAAGCTGTGCGCGTTTTGAGCTGACGACTTGCCCGCCTTTGTTGCGAAGGATATTAATGTGGCCCCGCAAACGTGGCTGAAATGCACCGTCGCAATGAAGGGGGGGGGGGAGACCACAGATGGCTTCGACAAGAGCGCGTAAAGCAGCCTATAACTCAAAATTAATTATTTTAATTACCTATTTATTTTAAAATGCACTGCACTGCGTACAATGGTGTAACATCCATTATGGAGGCTTGACGCAAATAACTGCGGGGAAATTTCCATTTTTGTCATTAAATATTCCTCATTAGATTGTGATAAATGCGAGCTGCATTGTGGCTCACTAATTAGTACGGAGGCCCTGCATACAAGATAATACCATAAAGAAAGGTATTTTTAAAATAGTAATTGATTTTTATTGCAGACATGCGCTGTCAAATATCGCAGGACGAATTCAATTAAAATAATGTTTTATTTTACAGCGTGTCAAGAAACATTCTCGTAGTGTTGTTCATTACGCGATTAACACGTAAATATTGCACGTATATATATTTTAAATATCTCTCTCTCATTTCTTTCTCTCTCGCTCTGTAACAGTTGTCAAAACACACCACCACTGTGATGTACTTCACATGAACGTCTAATGCGGTACGCGTTATGAGCAAAACACAATGTTCCATTTTTATGGATATTTTTTTAGTTTTTCCTCGGAACATTTAACAAGATAATCATTAAAGTAACAAGGCATGTGGACTATTTCCAAATATTTAACGAAAATAAACTTGGCTCGCCACGCGTTCTAACGTCGCCCTGTGATCGGGCTTGGCTTTTTCTCGTTTTATTTCATTAATAAAACGCTAAAAATGTTCGACAACTGCAGCTTTTGTTCGCGCGACGATGTGGATGTCTCTCTCTTTTTTTATTTGTTTAAATTTAATCTTCACTCCAAGCCTCCTTATCTTGACGATCTCTCGTTCCACATGTTGCTTTCTTAATGCGATTACAGAAAGAGGCTTGAAACAGATTCCCTATTAATGTCAAATATAAATAATAAAAGTCGAAAAACAAATACCACCCCCCCCCCAAAATAAAATATACGAACAGCCAATGTTCTATGCATGTCGACGCATTCGTGGGTAGAGTTAAACAAAGAGCTCAAGACGTTCGTCGATAACACTGAGGCATTGAAATAAAAATAAGTACAATAGGTTACGTTTCGAAACACATTCCTGCTGCGGAGGGAGCTGGTAGGAACGTTGGGTTGCTCGGTCAATGGCCTGCAGGGTCAACGGCGGCGTGGTGTATTCCGCAAATATGCCCGACTGTGAGGGCGGGCACAAGCCGGCGTGAGTAGGTTAAACGTTGAGTTTTATAAGGGCACCACGGGGTGACCAGCCCCTCCCCACCCAGCCCCACCCCTCCCACCCCCCACCCAGCCCCACCCTCCCCACCCAGCCCTTCCCCACCCAGCCCCTCCCCACCCTCCCCACCCAGCCCCTTCCCACCCTCCCCTCTCCACCCAGCCCCACCCCTCCCATTTTTGAACACACGACGGACGGACACAATAATCCCCTGTGGGCTGGTGCAACCAGGAGGTTCCTACCAGTATTAAGATCGTTACAATGGTCTCCCTGCTCAAACGAGAGCACGGTGGTGCTGACCTCTATCGCTCGCCAACGGTGGAAACTCCACACTCTTTCGGCGAGAGCGGTGACAATATAACACATTGTAAGGGTTGGCGGCAGTGGTAAAACTTCTGCCTCGCAGTAAGAAGGCTCTGGGTTCGATTCCTCACAAAGGCTGTCTCTCTCTGTGAGAAGTTTGGATGTTCTCATCATCTTCTGGCATGGGTTTACCCCCAAAGTTATCCGGTTACCCTCCAACCGCTTTAACGCACAGCAGACATGGTGGCCTTGGTGTTCGCCACGCACACCAGTGTCGGTAATGGGGGGTTATTTGACCATGCTTCACCACACTGGTCAGTGCGGAATTTTGTGAGGTGGGGGGGGGGGGTGTGTGGCCGGGACCAGTTCAGATATCATTCGCCACTGATGTTCGCCACTGGCCCGAATCGAACTCAGGTCGCTGGGTTCATGATGCCGTGTTTCTCGCATATTAAACGCCCAACAATACATGTGGTAAAGGCCAAAGGCGTAACCCTGCAAGTTGCTCGCCCCCGCCACTGCTGGCAGAAGAAAGACCTCCGCCAGAGGGAGGCCTAGAGGGGCTAGAGAGCATATTTTCCCCTCCTCTTCCATGCTGGTCAGACATGTTGGAACAGCTGGGAGTACCCACACTTTACCCCACCACGCGTGACCAGCTGATCGTGAGCCCGTTTGGGAGGCAGGGGGTGGGATTGTTTCGACTGCTGCGCCGCGAGATGGCATCGAACCCTGGTCGACCTCTGGATTCCAGTGGCCTGCTGACCACCACACCAGAGTACGTACATTCGTACGCTCAACTTCTTTCGCACCGCGCGTAGCCAACCGTGCCAATCGGAGGTGCGGGGGTTAGGTGGGGAGGAAGGACAACGAACTAACGCACGCGCAAAGCAGTTCGAAGTGGCAGCAGCAGCAGCAGCATCCCTCCCAACGCACGAAAAAGACAAACCCACCAACAAACTGTGGCTTTTCCCGTCCTTCATAAAGACCGCTATTATTGCGGCCAGCTTCATTCATTACGACTTGAATTTCTATAGTGAATCCACATGTCATCACTAATAACCCTCCTTGTTTAAGTGAGAGTCTTTTTTTGTATGCCAGCCGTGGCCAGACCCCGCGTGTCTGTTTCCTGAAGTTCGCCTCTTTTAATAAATTGAACCTTTGTTTGGCCAAAGTCTCCCCCCCCCCCCCCCTTGGGCGAAGCAGCCTGTTACATTTATTGTTCTACGATTCGGTTTTAATTGCTTCCAGTTTTCATTCGCCCTCTCACCAGCGCCTGGCCACCGTTCGTTCATGCGGTTTCCGCAGAGAGAGTCGAGCGGAGGCGGCTGTCGGCATCCTCCTAACATCATCGACATCATCGTTGTCATCTTGTTATCGTCTTTAATGTACAATCATCACTGTCGTCGTCATCGTAGACATCGTCACCATCGTCATCATCATCATCGTTCGCACTGTCATCGTTATCATCATCATATCGATCATCACTATCATCATCATCACCATTGTCATCATCACCATCATCTTCATTAACGTCATCAGCGTTAACAAGGTACTATTTTATCCTAATTCATGGCAAATTCTCAGTGCCATCGTGGCAATGTGCCATTGTTTTTCATGGGCGCTTCGCTGGTGCGAGCATCGCCAATGCAGCACAGTCCTCCATAATAGAGGGTTTGTTTAGCTAGATCGCGTAAATATGTGCCGTTAAGCCCGCCACCACCAGACACAAGCAACTAGTAAGGTTTGTCACGTAAACAGAACGCGGCCAATTCGTTACTAGTACAGCACACCGGTGTGTTGGGGAGCTTGGTATGCTCTGTTTACGTGACAACCCTTACTAATTGGCTGTGTCGGGTGGCGGCGGGCTTAACGGCACATTTATATATTTACGCGATCTAACCCAAGAAACCTCTATTATGGATGATATTGGTCGCGAAAGCCTACAGTGCTGTCGGGTTATTTTCCCCAGCATATATATTGGCGTTAAAATCGGATCGAATCACCAGGCTGATCCCCAGTCTGAGTGAGTGACTGCACGGGAGAAAACCATCGCCTGCACGATCCGAGCAGGCGAGCGGAGAGATCCGTGTTTATCCGATCGGGTGAAGGAAAGCATACGGACCCAAGTTGTTTGAAAGACGTGGGTGGCACCTTGGGACGTGTGGCGTGGCGAGGGAGCGGCAGAACCGAGCGAGTGGGAGAGAAAAGGGTCAAGAGAGGTCACCAGGCGCACACAAAAAAAACGGCGAGCAAGCCATCGCCGCGCTGGGGGCGGTGTGCCCTGCTCTGCATCATCGTGAGCCGTGCTCAATCCGCTGCTAGATGAACGCCTCCCCAATCCGACGGGCCCTTGCTGCACACGAGGGTGACTTCGTCGCTCCATCTCCTCGGTTGGCCGTTCCCCTCGGACGACAGCGACGCCCGCCGCCGCATCCTCACCTCCTCTGTTCACCCAACAGATCGCGAGTGGCGGGGTAAAGTGCGGGTACCTCCCACTTATTGCAAGTGTGTGGAAGAGAAGGCCAAAAACACCCTCTCTGGAGGGGCTCCCCGGAGCTCCCTCCAGCGCAGGGTTGTCCCGCCAGCAGTCGCACGACCAAGCAAATCTCAGGGCTGCGCCTTTTACCGTCGTGTTTATTTAACACCCCGGCGGTGTGCAATGCGTGTATTAAATGCGCCGGATTACAGCGATGAACTCGCGCTTTGCATTTATTTATTAATTCCGCGCATACTGGCGCCGCTTTTTTCTCTCCCAAAACAAGCAAGCGCACACACACGCACGCAAAAAAAAGCGCCACTCCGAAGCGCTGTGTGGGGAGAGGTGGCTTTTCGCGCGCCGTTAGGGACACGCGCTCCCTCCCTCGCTCGCTCGCTCCCTCGCTCCGCCACTCCCGCTCGCAGACTCGCCCGACTGATGCCCATTCACAAAACCCGCCCGGGGGGTAGGCGGCGGCGGCGGGGGAGGCGGCGGGTGCAGAGCTCGTCGAGAAGACAGCAAAGCGCGATTCGCGACCACCCCGCCCGCCCGCCCGCCAACCCGCGTGGACGGGGGTCGAAACGTCTCCAATCGGCGCGACTCTCCCCCACGCCGTACCCCCCCCCATCCCTCGTTCCGCGGACTAATTTGCGCGGAAACGTTCATTGCATGCAACAACAAAAATAATAAAGACGCGACGCGGGCCGCCGTCGTGCCTCGCACGTGTGCGCCGCATGCGAGACCGGGATTTTTCACCGCGATTCCTGGAATTTGTTTTTATAGTTTTCTTTTTGTTCACGGCGCGATTTTACACGTCCACGCACGCACGCACACGCACGACTCTGCCGTGCGTCACGAGCATTGCCGCGGTTTTGTTCGTCGACGCCTCCGCGATGCAACGGCTCGCACACCGGACTTGCAATCCAGAGGGTCAAAGGTCACGGTTCGATCTCCCGGTGCGGTAGTTGAAATAATGGGCAAGTTTCTTCAATTTCTATCCTGCAGCAGTGATGGGTGCGATGTACTTGGACGCTCGGCAGATTCCCTATGGTGGGGTGTAAAGTGTGAGGACTCCCACCGAGATGCCTGGCCAGCGTGCACGAGTGGAACAAAAAACCCTCCAGTGAAGACCCTTCTGACAGCAGTGGCGTGAGAAGGAAATTGCAGGGCCGCGCGTTTACCGTTATAATTACCGTGTGTGTGTGTGTGTGTAAAGAATGTGAGTGTGGTTTATTTGTTGAACGGCCAATGGACGCGTTGTCCTTGAGCGAAATGTCTGTGGAGAGCGCGGGGATGAGTCTGCAAAAGCCGGGCAATCACTCGCTGCTCTGCCACTCCGATGCCACCGGTCAGCTGGGCTGCCACGAATTAAATTTGTCGTCCTACCAGAGAGAAACGGATGCATCCTCAAAGTTAATTCCATTCATTCTCCCGTAAACGCTCACTGTCGTGAATACAACATCGATGGGGTGGCGGCAGCGGTCAGAGGACTGCGCTGTGACGCCGGCAATCGGAGTTTGTTTCCCGGCCATCGGTGGCGAGTGATATGTGAACCGATCCCTAGGCCCCCCCCCCTCCCCCCGACCAGTGTGGTGAAGTATGGGTCAAACAGTCCCAATGGCCAACAACCGTGGGGATGACTTCATCCAGGCGTGGGGGGATGCCTCTGGATTGCAAGTCCAGTGTGGCTTTCGATTGCAAGTGCAGGGTTATGACCATTGTACCACCACGGTAGTAGCAACATCCATAAAAAAAAATTGCACTCTGGAAGTAGCGAAATGTGAAATCTGCAACATAGAATATTTTTTTGTTTTGTTTAAACGCTGGTTATATTACCAGTCTTATCACGTTGTTTACACATGAAGAAAAAAATTGGCCGGCATTCCAAACATGAATGCCACATATCATTTACAGAATGCCCCTTTTGTTGGCGGCTCTACTCTTGGCAGGATTCGGAACTATGTACAGAGATCACTGGGGACTCGACAGAGGAGGAGGGGTTTAGTGTTGCCGAGAACTCTCTGCGTCCTTGACGTTTAATCGTCGGCGATGACACGGACCCAGCGGTGGCGCGCACCGTCGCTCGTTGCAGAGGTTCGCGGTTCGAACCCAGCGGCTGCCCTCATTATAACAGCGAAACGTCGGACATCATCCCGAAGAAAAATAATACAATTATTTTATTATGTTTTATTTTTATTATTTTATTATCTCCCTTCTACGTGACTTTACCGAAAGAACCAAGAAGATTTACGCAATTCTTACAGCGCAAGTCCAGCACAAGGGCGCTACGTTTCACAGACGAGTGCACGTTGCCAGCAGGTGGCGAGGTGGCTCTGTGGCCTTACCAAGTTGCTTGATTTGCGAATAATTATCTTTCAAAATTGGAAAGCGCGACGCCTCCTCCATTTCCAACCAAAGGTCACGGAACACTTTAAACGTCCACTGTACTGGCAGTGGTGCACAAATACCAAATCTCATACGGCATATTAATTTGTATGCCTCAGACGTGCCATGGGAATGTCGAATGGCAATCGCCGATTCTCTGAGCCGTGAACGGAAGTTGAGCATCGCCCCACGCTCGTTTTGATTGACACGAGGAGGTCGTGGGAGCGACGACATATTGTTTAGACCACTACTCGGTGAGCTACGGCCACCTGAAAAATCGATTCCGGGCCATGGCTAATATTGGCGGCGAGTGATATCTGAACCGGTCCTAGCGTGGGGGAAGGAGGCCTTCGGTTAAGCGCACTGTGCTTGTGATGCAGAGGTCCCCAGTTCGTTTCAATCTCCAGGCGAGGCAGTTGCAATAAAGTGCACGTTTATCAACCCTCCCCCCACCATCGCCCCCACACCCACCACCAATTCACGGACTGGCACTGACCAGCTTGGTGAAGTACAAGTCAAACAACCCCTTTGACCCTTGACCGACTTGGAGCAGGGAGGCCTTCATCCACAGTGGACTGACAACAACAAAAACTTTAAATGAATTGGGATCTCCTGTACCACGTGGGGCTGCTACGAACACAATGTGCAATAGTTGTCTGCACGCGAAAAAAAAAACAGATTGCGTTGTTCATCTGCGTGAACAGAAGGTCCCTTGTTTTAAAAATTCTCGACCTGCACTTGATGTGATCTTATTACCTTACGTGCAATATATCCCTGACCAATGTAGCATGGTCTTGTCCTCGATGTAAACATTGCCGTCTGCCTTATTAATTTGAACACTCGTAGCTCCGTGAAGCGAAACGTCGGACGTCGTGGCGAACAAACTACGCAGTCGAACCGCAAAACGCATCGGAGAGCCATAAAGTACAGCACAACCGCGACAAAACCAGAGCGGTTGAAATGTTCAGTCCATTAAATCCACTGCTGGATGGAGGTCTCCCTCCCCACGCGAGGACCAGTCCCGATATCACTCACAACTGACATTAGCTGTGGACAGTCACAGAGACAATTCGGTGAGGTCATGAGTGCCTTGTATAGGCAGCCCTAGATCCAGTTTGTATTAAAGTTTTTGACCAAATTTTTCACGGCTTTTCTCAACCCACCGCCGGATGCAGCCCTCCACGTGCGGCGCCAGTCGTGTCATAGTGGCTGTGTGACCATACTTCAACACACTGGTGGGGAACCGGGCGAATTACCAGCCGCACACTCACAGACGGCGGGGAATTCAACTCGGGCTGCCTGCAGTCGTTCGCAGCGCAGTGTGCTAACTTACCCCCCGCCCGCGTCACCGCTCCCAACCCTCTCGCTTGAGTTGCATTAATTGACTTATTGCACATGCCGGCCATTTTAATACGATTGCGCGCAGTGACAGCCGCGTCTACCACTGCCAGCGCAGTTTTTTTTTCTTCTGAGCGCCTTCCGACGCTGAACGGGGCAAGAAATGTCGCAGTGTTTTTTCCCAAAAGTGGCGCAAACTAGTGAAAGCGCGGCGACCGCTACCGTTTGGCCCGGACTGAATGATTTTTTTTTGGTCAACGCACGTGCGCGTGTGCTTGTGTGTGCGCGTGTGTGTGGCTCAGGCGGTGGCATAAGCGGCTAGCGCGCCGCGCCACGGACTCAGCGACCCCGCATTCGATTCCCGCTCACGGCCAATAACAGTGGTGAATGTATGAAGCGGTCCCGGTTCTCCCCTAGGTCAACTCAGCCTTAAATAAGTAGCGGGCGCGGTGTGTAAACATCAGCGTTGTTGGCACCCCCCCCCCCCCCCCAGAATTCATAGGTGCTCTCTAACAGCACTTGCCCCAACAGTCTGTTGAGGCTGTACGGGGGAATCTTGGCCCTTTTGCATGCGCGAAAGATGTTCAGGATAATTGTGCACGCGTGCCTGCTGCCCATCAAGCGTGTGTGTACATGTGCATGCACAAAGCACAGTGTGTTTATTTTACATCGCGGCCGCAGAGTGCAGACCCAGAGGGTCGAAACAGCAAGCGGCCAGTGACAAACCCCCACCACTGAAAGGTGCAACACAGATCAGAGTGTAGCGCGTTTCTTCGCGGTCCAGAAGGAGTGGTGGGAATTCCAGGTTATTGTGGCAAAGACCGGCCTCCCCATATAGGGCAAGCGGTGAGTGACGGTGGCCTTAATCTGTCCACCTTTGATAAATTATAACGATGATGGGCTCAGTTGCTTCGAACCAGGGTGTGAACTCATTCCTCTGTGATTAGGGGCCCTGATGCTGTAATGAGTGAGCTGTCATCTTCGGAGTGTTGTTTATTCAGCTTGCGGCTTATTGGGTACAGTATGTGGTACATATTGATTTGCGTTATTTTTAGCGCGACAGAGGACGTTATTTAATTTTCAGCACGAGACAAAGCGTGAAGTGAATCGTCTGGATTATCATGTGTATCATCACATCTTGGAGGGGTAAAAGTAATTTGAGATAAATTACAAGAATGCTTAAAGCATCTTCACCACTTCTTATTTTAACCCTTCGCCGTCAACTGATTTTCCCCACCGGTTCCATTTTTTCCACTGCAAAATGCCTTTTTGGATCAAAACGGTTCTAAATTGGCTTGGACTTGGACACGGTTCTGTCGATCTATTCCCATAAGTTCCATGTTTTGTGTGCGCAGTGCGAATGATAACTCTTCTCTCAAACATCCCTTCTCCTCTCTCTTGTCCTTTTAGGCATGTGCACTGGCTAACCACAGCATCTGGGCAAAAGCATGCCAGGTGCATCCTTACAGCCCGTGCTCTCAACTCCGCACTCTCACCTCAGGGACCTGCAGGGAAGCATCAGCACTGGCAGGAGCACCTCCAGCAACACCAGCAGCCGTGCATTTTGCGAGCCGCAGCAGCCGATGGAGGGCGGCTCCGACGAGAACTTGAAAGCGCTGAGATCCTCGGCGATCGGGGGCGGTGGCGGCAGCGGCGGCGGCTGTGGCGTTGGCCTCGGCATCGGTGGCATCATCTTGCCGGGCGACAGCGGGCAGCCACACTCCGCCCCGCGCAAGCTGCTCAAGTACCCGTGCGGCATCTGCGGCAAGCGCTTCCGCTTCAACAGCATCCTGTCGCTGCACATGCGCACGCACACGGGCGAGAAGCCCTACCAGTGCCCCTTCTGCGACCACCGCGCCGCGCAGAAGGGCAACCTCAAGATCCACCTGCGCACCCATCGGGCCGGCGGTAACAATGGCGGGAACAACGGCGGTAGCAACAGCGGTCACGGCGGCTGCGGCGACGGTGGACCCGCTTCGGAGGTCGTCCCCCTCTCCGGGTCTCCGGCGTGCGACGGCGCCGCCGTTCGGAGCAAAGAGGCGGAGCGGCTGCTGAACGAGCTCCGTGAGCGCGCCATCCTCCGCGAGCGGCAGCTCAAGAGGGCGGCCGCGGTGCCCGCCGGGGTTTGCGGCGGCGGCGGCACCGTCGGCGGCGTGTTGGTGTCGCCGCAGGTGCCGCCCGTTGTCGCCGCACCGCCCGGTCGCGCCAGGCTGGTGGGCGCCGCCGTTAAGGACGCTGCTGGCGGCGGCGGCGGTGTTGGCTACGGGCTCGGCCGAGAGCTTGGCATGAACGCGATGGTCGTGGAGAGGGAACACGGCACGGGGAAAGTAGTGGCGGCGGCGACGACGACGGTGGTTGCGGCGGTGGTGGCAGCGTTCAAGTGCCCGTTCTGCCGCGGCAAGTTCCGCACGCAGGAGGAGCTGGAGAGGCACCAGCGCATCCTGCACCTCCCCTACAAATGCTCGCAGTGCGATTTCGCCGCAGCGCGGGAGACGGACTTGCTGCGGCACCTAGAGGGTCACAACGGCGTCGTCGCAGCCGCTGCCGCCGCCGCCGCCACCGGCACCACGGCCACGGAGAAAAGCGCCGAGACGCGGGGAGCTCCGGCAGGTGCCGCCGATGAGCAGACGTGCTGCGGAATTTGCGGCCAGCGCTTCGCCCAGGCCTGGTTCCTCAAGAGCCACATGCGCAAGCACAAGGACTCGTTTGAGCACGCCTGCGAGGTGTGCGGACGCCGCTTTAAGGAGCCGTGGTTCCTCAAGAACCACATGCGCGTGCACGGAGGCGGCGCCGGCGGCGGCGGCGGCGGTGGCGGCGCGGGGAGGAAGCCTGCCGACGGCGACCCTCGCACCGCCACGGTGAACGGCGTCGCGCAGGCCATGCCGTCCGTGTCGGCCAGCGCCTACGCGGCGTGCCACGCCTGCGGCTCGCTCTTCTCCAACAGGAGCAGCCTGCTGGCGCACAGCTGGTGCCACCACGCCGCCCCGCGGGACAGAGCCGCCACCGCGGACGAGGAGGAGGAGGAGGGGGCCACGGAGTCGGGGTGGCACGGAGCCGCGGCGGCGGCGGCCTCCAAGGCCGGTTTCCTGCAGACGTTCGGCCTGCTGCCTCCCGTGGCGACCGGGCGAGGCCCCAACAAGGGACCCATCCCCGAGCTGAACCCCATGAACAGCTTCCAGGCGTGGCAGCTGATGACGACGGGCGCCATAATGGAGCCGGCGTGCGCCGCGGCGACCTGCGAGGAGGAGGGCGCGGACGACGAGGACTCGGGCGACGGAGCGGAGCCGGCGGCCGAGCGCAACGGCCCGGCGCTCGCCGGCGCGCGAGCTAAGATCGTCCTGGCCACGAGGGCCAAGCGCAAGCCCGACATGCTGAGGGCCAAAGAGCTGAACTCGAAACGCCCGCGGTGCCAGGACGTCGCGACGGACAGCCGGGGCGACGAGTGCGGTGCGGGAAAAGCGGACGAGCTGCCGCCGCCGCCACCGCCGCAGCAGCCGCCATCGTCGTCGCCGCGTTTGGAACCAGTAGAGGAGCCGCCGTCCGTGGACGCGGGCGAGGAGGCGTGTGCCGACGAGGAAGTCGCCGTGCTGCCGTTTTGCGATGAGGTGAAAGCAGCCGGAGGTGTGGAGAGCTCTGAGAGTGAGCAAAGAGGCGAGAGTTTGGAACTGCAGCTCAACAGCTTGATTGAGAAGCTTCGCATTAGCTCTTGCGACAACGCCGTCTGCAAGGCCATCTCCGCATCGGAGGACAACAAAAACACGGCGGATGAGGAGGAGGAGGAGGAGCCAGCGGAGGAGGAGGAGGAAGAAGAAGAAGAGGAAGAGCAGGAGGAGGAGGAAACTTCGCCGCCAAGTCAGGGTTTTGATGCAGCTTCAGACGAGAAGGCAGCCTCACAATCGGGAGCCGCCCTCCGGGATCCAAATCTCCTGGGAGGAGAATCGGCGGGACGCTTGGATCGCGACGCGGTGACCGCGGATCTCGAGAGCGGGAACGAAATACCGCGGCTGCCGAACCGGAGAGAGGGCGGCGCCATCGCGGACGGTGACGCGAGGTCTTCGAGCGACGAGAGCCCGGAGCGCGGAGGCGAGGAGACGCCGGGGACCAACCCGGGCTCCGACGGGAGTCGCCCGGATTCGGCGAGCCGAGCCAGCACCCCGGAGTCGAGCGGCGTTGTCGCGGCCGCGGAGATGGAGCCGGATCAGTCGGAGAAAGAGGAGCGCAGCAGCCCCTGCCGTGTCTACACCGCCACAGGTGAATCGCTCGGTCAGTCGGTCGGTCGGTTTATTTCGGATGAGGCTCAATGAGCTAAAACGATCTTTTTTCAATGGCAACAAATACTAAAGCGGAGGGCACTTTAACAAGCAGTAGATTTTCGCGACCAATATCATCCATAATAGAGGTTTTTTTGGGTTAGATCGCGTCAATATAAATGTGTCGTTAAACCCGCCACCACACGACGCAGCCAATTAGTAATGAACCTTACTAATTGGCTGTGTCGAGTGTTGGCGGGTTTAAGGACACATTTATATATTTATGCGACCTTACCCAAAAAAAACCTCCATTAGCAGAGAGCACGTACCCTGGAAAGGGAGGGCTTCATCGGTCTTGTTCAGCTTTGTAACTCTCATTTCACCCAGAGGGGATGCTGCCACAGTGGTGACCTGCAAGACAAAAAGGTCGCCGGTTCGGCAGTTGAAACAACGGTGCGATTTTCTACATCACGTTGTGACGCACGTACACACCGCTGCCCCCAAATCAGACGGGTCCCCGCCGAAAGGTGTAGGCATACATTTTTTGTTTTAATAAGGGTGAGGGGGTGAGGAGGGGTGGCAGGGATATAACCCAGAAACGCACATAAAAAATTAAGAAAAGAAAAACTTAAGACGTGAACTGGATGAATAATTAACATTTTTAAAGTGGCGCATTTCTATCCGTAGATCTCAATGCGTACCGTGTATGGAAAGCAGGAAATTAACAGAACCTCCTGGGTAAACGGCCAGAACTGTGGGATAAAGGCCAGTTTAAAGAAGTGAGTTCTCAAGACAGACTTCAATAGGTATTAGCAAAGGCACAAAGCGTTGTTCCACATCCCGATCACCCCAGGAACAGAGCCTTGACCTTGGGAGTCCTCAGAAGAAGGCAAATCGATGATCTCCGGGACCTCGTTGGAGAGTGAATGTGGATCAGTTCCTGCAAATATTGCGGAGTTAACCCGTTGAGAGCCGAGTAGGTCAGCAGCAGATTCTAAAAGTCCACTCAAGTTTTGACTGTGCTCACATAACCTATGTGCCCGGGATGCAGGTTAGGCAATTAATTGAGTAACTTCCCTTGGCAGTCACGGGCGCAGATTTGTGCGAGTTTCCGTGTCAAATGCAGTTTAAATGTACTGTATCGTGTGCGCTGAATGCCAATTTTGTTAGATCATCACATCTACAGTTTGTTTGTGAGGAATAATGGTTGGCAACACTCGACTGGCCATTCAGAGGTCGCCAGTGCGTCCCTCGGGGACAAAAGGGAATTTAAAATGAATAATCGTGATGGCGAATAACACGAAGGTAAAGGTGCAGCTAGGCAATTCCTTGCTTACACCACTGCCGTTAGAAGGACCTCCCTCTAGTGACCTCGCCAAAGGGGGTGCGTGGCCTTCTTTCCCACGCTGGGCCAGACGTCTTGGCACATAGGCGGGGAGCACCCACAGTTATCCTCACCACTTGCACCATTGTTTTCGAGTCAGGGAACTGACTCGAATTGTATCGCGAGTGCGGCGTGCAAACCGTAGCGCCATGGCAACAAACCACGGTGGTCCCAAAGAAGATCACTGAAAATAAATGGTGCGCTCCAGGAATCTTCCCCTCCCCCCCCCCCGAATAACGGCATATCCCACCACCAATATACCCAATTGTGTGTCTGTGGAACGTGGCATTTGTTACGAGGTCTTTCTCGGAAAAATTGCACATTTTGAATATATTTTACGTGTAACCTTTTAATAAATATACGCTCGCCAACCGAGTGTTTTTAAAACAATCCTCATTTGTTGAATCTAGACTTGTGACCTTATAAAAAAAAACATGCATACGTTTAAAAGGCCTCCAATTTTCACGTGAATGTTTTTTTGTTATACTTAATAATAATGCATTATTTATTGAGCACATAATCCTCTTTAAATTGTGAGACGTGCGTGTGTATACAATGCATCAGGGCGGAGTACCACGCAGACGCAGGCTGCCAATGCAGTTAATTTTTATTTTTGTTATTTCGTTATTTCGTTCCCAGTTGTTTGAGCTCATGGCATGAATAAAGAATTGCTGTGAAGCATTTCAGCAGAGGGCGTGTGCAGGACGCACGCCCATAAGCCAGAAGGGGATGATCATCGATGGGCAAGGGTAGCGATTTGTATAGCGGCAGCCAACGAGCGGAACGCTTCTCGACCGTGGGAGATGGAGCACCGAAATCAGTTTGTGTGCGGGCATTTCAGCGGATGGTTAAATTGCGGGCTAGCGAGTGGCGGTGGCAGTTTTTTTCGGGCAGGCCTTCGTCCAACAGAAGGTAGATCAGGGATGACGATGATGGTGACGATGACGATGAAATCGATGATGGCGTGTTGCTCAACAAATTGCTTCTGGCAAGGCTTCACCATCCCATGTGTCCACATGGCACCCAACCTCGACAGTGTAACGTCCTAGGAGGTCAGCATTTCAGAGTCAATGGAGACTTTTAAGTCCCAGCTGAAAAAAAGTCCATTTCTCTGTCTCTCTCTCTCTTGCGTTTTTATTTATATCTCTCTCTTTCTCCAGCCTCTCTCTCCCCAGTCATTCCCTACGTATTCCTCCCTCTTTTGCATGCACTGCGTTCCGAGATATAATATTGAAGGGGGTGACTTACATATCAGTCATCATGATTATTATTCATGTTGGGGGCCGTGGTGACGTCAGCGCCACTGAGCGCCTGGTGCAGTGGCTCGCACGCCCGCAGCGTGCGATCTCTGGCCACCTGGGTTCGATCCTCCAGCTGTCGATCAAATCAGCGGAAGTGCTATCCGAGTCTGTCCTGGGTCTACTCTGGGTTTGCATGCGTTACGTAAGAGCCCTTGTGTGTCAATCCACGCGGGTCACGGGGGGGGGGGGCGGGGGGGGGGGTGGCGATTTGTCCACGTATCGCCACGCTGCTCAGTGCGGGCCACTCAATGAAGGTGCGGAGCGTGCGTGCTTGAGAACACACGAGCAGCAACGACGGCGTTTGCGGCACACTGCTGTCCTCACAGCCACCGTGTGGGCAAACGTGGCCTTCGATGAGCACGTGATCGGTTCACGCTGTACAGACATCAGCACTCGGGAGACAAAGGTGGCAGGGGGGGGGCGTGGGATGCTGGAAACAACCACCATCACCACCACCTTCTCACTCGCCTTACTCGCCGCTCGCAAAACCAAGAACTTTGCCCCCTTACGGTCAATAGCGGCTGAATGGATTGCTGCTCCCTTAGTCCCTTTGTATTTTTGTTTTCACGTACGTCTGCAAACGTCCTTGCGCGCGCGCTTTTGGGCACAGGGTGAGCACGCGGAGAGATTAACTTCGGCTTTATCCCGATTAGCCATATGGTTCTATCTCGGGCGTTCCAAAGTGCATGTACGTCAGGTGTGGCTGGTACACGTAATTGAATTAAGGTCTCTCGGTTATTGCTATTCACGTTCAATCTGTCGGCACGCTCTGAATCCAGGCTGCCACCCACCCGCCTTCTCTCTCTCTCTCTTCAGCGTAATCCCCGGTGCTTTTAATGCAGCAACAACAAGAAAAACAACGCGCACACAGACGCAGCAGCAGCAGCAGCAGCAAAAAAAACGCATTTTTAATTCCTGCTTTAAGAAGCCCTCCCATTAATCAGCACGCTCAGGAATGCGAGTCACTAACACGAGTGTCCACTCGTGAGAAATTGTTGAACTAAATCGTCAAGGTGTGAAAAATGTTGAGCACCTCCCCCCCCCCAATGCATAATTCAGAATTACAGTAATGTGCAAGATTCCGGCTACAATCACCAAGTGAAAAACCCATCCGTCAACACAAAATGTAATAAACTTTGTCCGCAAATCACGCCACGTGACAAATGGGGTGCCGCAGTATCCCCCAGCTCAGTCCGGTTCATCTTGAGATTAATGCCCCGGAGAGCTTAATATGGTTTACGGAAACGCATTTGGTGCAAAATCGGTCTTTTTGTTGTTGTTGTTGTTGCTGTTGTTGTTGCTGCTGCTGCGCGCACAACACCGAGCTGATAAAGAGCTGCTGCCACTGTAGCTGCACGGCCTGGAGTGATGGGCAACCTCTCTGCCGGCCCTTGATTTCGCTGTCTTCCTGCGTCACGTATTTCTTATCGCTCCGCTTGCCTACCTTCATACCTGTTGCCTGCCGACATAGAGTCAAGAGCCACGTCATGGGATGGTTCTAATATCACTTGACACCGCTGCTAGTCGTGGCCGGGGATCTAACCTTGGCCGCTGACCGCTGCACCACCGCTCTGCCGGGTGTTCGCTGGCGAATTTTGGCGAACGCAACTAACACACGAACGGATCTATGGGAGGAATTACAGAATGATTAAAAAAAACAACCCAATGTTTGAAAAAGACGAAAGTACGACATTTTTGTCGTGCTTGTGGCCTTGTTATCTCTGAATCCAACGCCCACCGCCGTTCCCTGCGATTGTCAAGGAATGCTCACTTTGACAATTTGTGTGTGTGGGGTTGTGTGTGCGGATGTGACTGGGGTTGTGTGTACGTGTCTGTGTGTATGGATGTGACCTTTGTCTGTGTGTATGGATGTGACCTTTGTCTTTCGAGTGGGGAGCGGCGGTGTAGCGGTTCGCGTGCTGCTGCGAACGAACCTGGCTACCCGGGTTCGATTCCCGCTCACGGCCAACACCAGGAACGATTATCTCAACCGGTCCTGGGCCTCTCCAAGGTTGACTTTGCCTCAAATAAGTAACTGCTGCGATGTGTAAGCATCGCCAGGAGGGAGACAAAGGCGGCCGGGCGGGGTGTTGCCCACCCACCCCCTCGTGTGCCATGCCGGCCTTCATATGTGCCCGCTAACAGCACTTGCCCCAACAGTATGTTACAGGCTATACGGGGGATCTTTGTCTTTGTGTGTGGATATGACCGGAGTTGTCTGTGTGTGTGTGGATGTGACCAGATTTGCGGTAATGTTTAGAGATCCGAAAGGAATAACGTCGCGGCTATATATTTTTTTTTTAAACAACGCTCCGCTAATGTTTGAAGACAGAGCTCACCCTGCTGCGGAGCGCGCTGAGAGCTCAGACCACGTGATGAAGGGCGAGGGGGGCTGCTCGAAATCAAGGAGGGACCATATTGCCCGAGAATGGCTCGTGAATAATTTTGGATGCTCAATTTTCAGAAGATTAAAAAAAAAATTTTTTTAAGAGTAATTGCCAACATTGATGCTGCGGGAACTTTTTTCTTTTGCGACATAAAGCCTGCTATTTCCACACGTGTTAAGAGCATTAAATGATTCGGAGTGCGATGACTAATGATAATTTGCAAATGAGTGCAAAACCGTATTTAAATACAAATGAGTTTAAAATAGCTTCAGACTTCTTTTGTTAAATGTTCCCACTTAAAAATGTGGGATAAAAGACTGGCTCTGAATAGCAAGTAATATGCCTCAATTTATTTTTCATGCGTTTTAACATTTACACGTTAATGAGTTCATCCTTCACTTTTGAAAATAACATATTAAACCATACTAAGTGTCAACAAACATGTTTGTTTGCGCTAACAGAGAACAATTAATTGAAATACATTTCTGTCTTTAAAAAAATATATATTACAAAAAACATATCAGTGTAGTGTTTTATTTTTGTCTTTGTTGCAATCTTGTGATCTCAGAAATAAGTTCTTGGTTGTGTTTTTTCTTTCTCCAAAGTTCACTGAAAGGTCTGTCTTTAGTAACAGCACGAAACACTTAAAACAAATCTGTTTAAAATTAGATGTTTACATGAGACGTCCCAAAAGCATTAGCCCCGGTTTTTTTTTTCATTTGTTAAAAGAAAAATTCTCAATGCATCTTGGCAGCTGGACAACCAAACACGAAACCACCACAACTAAAACTGAGAGTAGAACGCCTGGAGGGATATTTGATAGATGTATAATTTTTGGCAATTTCAAAACCGCTCGCCTAATTGTCTAATTCTCGGCCAATTAAAAATTAGCATTTCTTATGCCCTGCAGGTACGGCAGCCTCTAAAGTGGAAGGCCACGGTTCAAGGGGCAGAGGTCGCGGGTCAACGCCAAAGGACTGTCCGTTTTGTGGAAAAACTTTCCGCACGTCCAACCACCTCAAAGTCCACCTAAGGGTGCACACAGGTAAGGGCGTGGGGCAGCGGTGTCCCTCCGGACAACGAGTTGGACGTGGCGTGCATGAGGCAGGGCAGCAAGTAGGTTGCAGACCAAACTGCGCGGAGCTTAAATATTTCTCGTTTTCTTTGGGTTTTTCTCGCCGAGAGATATTTATTTTTCGAGACGTGTTTTTATTCCACATCCTATCCCTCACATCGTACATTGCAACATCCTGACCGTCGGGCCGATAGTGCCTGGGGCATCGACGGTATCAGGCACATCGGACTCATCAGAGCAGGCGGGAGGAGGGCGGTGGAAGGGTGCATGGACATTATTGTAATAAGAGTAAAAATGACACGTGCACATTTGGCGTCCACGCCGTTGTTATAGCACAAGGCTATCACGAAGCACTGTTTTACAGATAGGTATTGTCTACCAGTAGGAGGAGGGGTTGGGAGCAGGAAGATGTTGCTATTTAGGCTTCACCCAGTCAAATATTTTGCGAGCGATTTCCAACTGTAGCAGATTTAGACTGTGATGCTGACACACATACAACCTTCTGTTATATATATATAACAAAAATGTAACCAATGAATGATCCATTGATACTATCGACCGTGCACATTCTGTAGGATTAAACCGTTACGTACATCTTGCAAGCGCAACGAATTTTCGACCCCCAAACTCGTCAAAAGGGGAAAGAAATGAACTTTTCCGTGTAAACATACAGCCCTTTGTCTGCCAGATGAGGGCCTCCCCCCACAGCGTGACCGTCGTGGTGGTGTTTCGACCGTACTTCTCCACACCGGTAATTGTGGAGATAGCCATATGAGCATGGTACAGTACAACAATCGATTTTGCAGCATTGCCCTCTTCTAACCACAAATTGGCCTGCAGGCGCTTGCCACTCCTGGCCGACAGAGTGGCCCAAAATTCAGGACACACAGGGATATTTTATTTACTTAAAAATACAATTTTATATCCCAAGTTAGTATAAGAAAAATAATATTTTTAATGGAGGTTATTCTTCTTCCTGTGGGGTCACCTCAAATCGGTCATTGACAAAACTCGGCTAAGAACCCCACATTATTTGAGACAACAAAATATGAATGTTAAAACATGACGCTTTGTAATATAAAAAAAAAATAATCCTCAATTAACTTCAAAAGAGATTTTGTGCATCATGCATCAATGTTAATCGAATACAGTTTGAACATTTGGTAAAATAAATTAAATAACCCTTCATGATTTGTTAATATTTACATAACCCTGTGTGTCCTGACTTTTTGGCCACCCTGTATGTATGGTGATCGCCCTTCCAAGCACTATCCAGGCTCATCTCTGCTTAGCTTCCAAAATCTAATGAGAGTGGGTGCATTCCTGGTGGTTTGGTCAAAAGCATCCCCCTGAGCAATACCTCCTAACACAAGGCCTTGACGCAATTATCCCCCAGCAGAAGCGTCACCCAGGAAGGTTCCTGTTTTAAAGATCAATGCTTTACGCGTTAAAGTAGTTCTTACTTGCTCGTATGAAGCAAAGCGTAGATAAATTCAATAAACGTTACGAAACTCCCGTGGGGACATCGACTCAACAGCAGTAGTACAATGCACATCATGTTTTCTCACTCTGTACGACTTGAGGTTGAGAGCGTTGATGCGTTAGCTCCGTCCGTACCTCCCGTCTGTACCGGGCAGTCATGGATGATCCAATACGAATTCAGTTTGTAGTCGCAAGTTGTGTTACTGTTAGCGACTTACCCTTGTAAAACAAGGCAAACGTCTGCGATTAGCACGGTCGGCTACGTGTGAAAGAAGTTCAACATACACACTTACGTATTAACACTTATTTGAACATCTTAACACCTGTATAATTGCCAGAAAGGGTAAAACCTATTGTTATGTTTTCGTCATTTTGTAACTTTTTTTCCATTTTATGGTACAACACTGGTCACTGGCTCGATTTGATCTCAGAATATTCCAGTTGAAACAATGAGAAAGCTTTTTATAAACCCCCCCACCCCCACCTGTCCAGCCAGCATTATCAACAGGTCCACCGCAGTCTGTTGATTGGCAGGTGTGGTCAGCGTGCAAGGGTAAAAACCTCTCTAGAGGGGCTCTCCAGAGCTGTCTGCCAAAGACGTGAGACGGCAATTACAGGGCCGCACCATTGCCTTGTGATGACGTGGCTTTTGTGCCCTCGCTTTGGACGCGTGCGAGGAACAGGTGAGAAGCCGTACAAGTGCCCCCACTGCGTGTACGCCGGGACCCAGCCCTCGTCCCTCAAATACCACCTGGAGCGACACCACCCGTCGGCCCAGTGCGGCGCTAGCCCCGACGTTGCAGACTACGATGACGCAACACCTGCACAGCAGCCACCGCCACCGCCGCCCCCACCGCCGCCGCCACCGCCGCCACCACCGCCGCCACCGCCGCCACCGCCGCCGCCTGCACCGGCCGACACCCCGGTACCACGACCTCTGGCTTCAAATCCCGTGGATCCCAACTCCGGAAAACCGCCCTCCTTTGCCCCCCGGCCTGGAAAGCTCCAGAGCCTTGGGCGGGGCTTTGTCAGCGGCGGCCACTCGAAAGGCGTGGGTCCAGCGGCCGCGCAAGCGCAGGCCGGCAGCGGTGGCGGTGGCGGCGGTGGCGCTGGCGCTGGCGTGGAGATCCGCAGAGAGGGCGACGTGAAAGCGGAGGAGCGCGACGCATCGCGGCCGCTCTCGGAAGAGCACGGCGCGCTCACCAAGCTGATCTTCAGCTCGCCCGAGATTTTCCAAAGCGTCATCCTGTCCAACCTGGCGCAGGCCTACCGGGGACTGGTCGGCAATGGGCTGGACTCGGTCACCAAGTTCTACCAGATGCTGCGCAACTCCAAGCTGGCGGCGTACGGTGACGGGAAGGCCTGCGCGGCGGGCCACGCGCCGCCGAACAGCTCGACGGCGCAGGCCACGGACACGAGCAACCGCGCGGACGACGAAGGAAGCAAATTGCACCGCAAGTCGGTGAGGGTGGACGCCGACCCGCCGAAGCGCGACGTGCATGATGGCGCGCCGGCGAGTGCTGGCGGTGGCGGCGGCAAAGTTGTTGTTGAATCGACCGGCTCGAGCGTTGCGGAGAGCGAGAGTGTGTCCAACAACAATGGGCTGCACAACGGTCAGGGACTCGGCACCTTCCGCCGGAAGCGCACGTTTGACAGCGATGGGCTGACGATGCCCAACGGACTGCAGACGGAGCCGCTCGACCTATCCAAGAAGGCGCACGCAGAGGCTGCGTCGCTCAAGCTCCCAGGCGATGGGCCGTCACGTGGCGAGGCCTCAAGCACCGACACATCATCGTCGTCATCGTCGTCATCGTCGTCATCTTCGTCTTCATCCTCCGGCCTCTCTACAGTCTCGCAGGACGGCCCGCTCTACCGCGGCCGCCCGTCTGGCGAACGCGACGCGCCGTCGTTTTGGGCCACGGCATCCATCTCGGAGGGGCAGCAGCTGAGGCGAGCGGGGGCGGCCGCTGACCGCTCGCGATCGCCCGGGCCCACCGAGGGCCCCAGCGGCGGCGCCGGAGCGGGCGGCTTGCCGACGGAGCGCCGCTGCGGCACGCCATGTGGGAGGGCGGGAGACGAGCGAGGCGGCGGCGGCGGCACGGGCAGACCGGCGGCGACAGCGACGGCGCACGCTCGCTCGCTGGCGGTCGGCTCGGCCGGGCAGCTCCTGTCGCTATACGGCGGGCGGCTCGGCGTGGCCGGCCTCAACTGGAGGAGCGAAGCAAACGGTGCGAATGGCGTCGACCGCGTAGGTTTTTCGCGGTTGTGCTCTTGTACGGCTCTCCGGTGTGTCTTCTTTCAGGTTGTACCGCGTGTTGTTCCGCACAATGTCCAACGTTCGGCCCTCCATGTGGGAGTTTCTTCAGTTTCTAGGGTTGCCAAACGTCAGACATTGTGCCGACCAACACGCGGTACAAGCTGAAAACTCATCCGAGGGCTATGGCCGTGTTTATTTTGATATATATTTTTATATTTTTTTTTATATATATTTTCCCATGCGCGTGTGACAAAAAAAGAACCTAATTGCATTTTTGAAATTGTAATGCTCCTTTGTGATGTCTTGCATTTGGCCATGCAGACAGACTAATATATGTTTTTTTATATATACGGCAACAATATTCCTTAGAATAAAAAAAAAAACTTTAACTAATTATTTAAAACCTTTAAAAGCCTGAAAAGCTCCATATATTTATTTGAGAGTAATTTTAAACCAATTTGTTCATACAAAAAACACCTCCGATAGCATTCAAGTATTGAAGTCACAAACAGCATTTAAAACCGCAAAATATCATGATCAAAGCCCCAGAGATCAGTTTTTATTCACATTTAAGTTGAATACCTTTGTAAAAACCCAACTACATTATGGGGAAATGGCATGTTTACAAGAATCTCTTGTTATTGTTGCAGGGAATATCATCACCCACAGTCCCTAATTTGCCTACACGTATCTTTAGAGGCACCGCGTTGACGAGATGTTAACAACCTTGCCTGGTATACAGAACATTATGGGTTCGGTCCCAACCCTGATGCCTGTATATTTATAATTTGCATGTTCTCCCCATGGTTGCGTGGGTTTTTCTCCCGGTTCTCCAGTTTTTCCTCCCACATTTATAAACATGCGCTTAGAGTATTTGGCTGCTTTTCATTTCCACATGATAAGCCACTTCGGTGAGCTAACATTTGTGGCCAGGTCGCTTCTGAAAAAGAGTCATATAGCTCAGCGGGCCTTACCTGGTAAAATAAAAAATGTTTTTATAGTTTAATAGTTTCGTTTTGGGAATGTCTTGGGACTTTCTTCTCGTCGGTTATTGTACTTTTGTCAGTTCCAGCGTGAGTGGCCAGTCTTTGAGTACAATGGTGTCCAAGTCTGATGTTTAAACCTGACCTCAAAGCAAACTCCTGCCAGTAGTCCATGGGCCAGAGCAAAACCGGCACCAACCAAGGTAGAAAGGTGTAGGTGTACCAATATATATGTCACGAATAAGATTTCATTCCTTGATAACCCCGCTGATTTCAAATGGTCCTCACATCATTCCCCCTCATTGCCCATGTAAAGAGATTGCAACCGCTAAAGTTGCGCCATCTCAGGCGGTGCGGATCATGGAGTTCAGGTGGCACCAGGGGGGGGGGGGGGGTCATTGACGCACTGTGGAGGTTGGCAGTGCCCTCCTGGCGATTTGTTCCTCCTGGTTATTGATAAGGTTACAGACAGGATCCACAAAGTTCTCTACCGCCTCCCCCTTCCTCTCGCTTCATCACGGCTTACATGAGTTTTTTTGCTCCGCGATAATGATGTTAATTGTCCATGAGAGGTTTTTTTGTTGGGAAGAAATATAAATGTGTCGTGAAAACCGCCACCACCCGACACTCCAATTCGTAAGGTTTGTCACGTTAACAAAAGATGCCAATTGGTTACTAGCTCAGCACACCGGTGTGTTAAAGAGCAAACCCTCAACAATTAAAATTCGAGTACTGTAACATTTCGCCGGCAACTACAACCAGTCTCATCAAGCGACAGCCAGAATGTGAATTGTATAAAATCTATACGACTATCGGTAACTGCTGAGCCAACTGTACGTTGCTGCTTATTTAAAGGCCGCATCAGCATAATCGGCATTTGTGTCACCTTGTTGATGAGACTTGAAAACACCCGGAGCGCTGTGTGAAATCGTGGATGTCTCTTAGCCATGTCGAAACTATTTTGCGGGTGTCTGGACACCCCACGGGCGCCCCCCGCACCCCTGGGGTGGCAAAGTGGTTACAGCGGCAGGACTCGCAATTGGTAGGTGGCACGTTCGAATCCCGATCAGGAATCGGCTCAACTCATCATCCGAAGGCGGTTAATGAAACGTGTACCACTCTGTAGGACGGCAGTGGTCGGTCGCTCACATGGCAGAGCAAGCATCCGCCATGGCAACGTGGAAATTCCACCACTGGCTCAGCATCACCAACGGTGACAAACGGCTGCTTCGCGATAGCGACGAGTCCATTGCCCGTCTGAGGTTTAACTCCCGATCACGGGAAGGAACATTTACCTTCGTTGAGGGCCAAATAGGACATTCAAATATACAACCCTGGTGCTACCCCAATAACAACGCCGAATCTGGTCATGGGCCGTACCGTAACGGAGCCGCGGCAGGCTCTTTTACCCAGACCCACCCGTGCCACAGGCACCCCGTCCCCTGACGAGCTGCCGGTCTGGCTCACACTGGTGGTGTCACGTGTGCGTGCGTGCGTGCGACGGTCGGCAGGGTACATGAAGAGCCACGTGCGGGGCCAGGGAGACCTCATGTGCAAGCAATGCGGCAAGGTGTTCAGCCAGCCCAGCCACCTGCGGACTCACCTGCGATCGCACACCGGTATTTCCAGCAACAGCAGCGGCGGCACCGCGGAGAATGCGATTTGTCCGCGAATAATTTGTTTGTTTGCTCGTATTCAGCTGTTAAGAGTTGCACGTGTATCACACGGCGGAAGCGTGGACACTGAGTCACGCCTCAGCTGTTCGCTCTACGATTCGCGAACTGTGCAGTTGGTTTCCGCGGTTGTGCGGCATTGCTTCTCCGACGCGTATTAAAACTAAACGAAAGAACTGACGAATTTTATTTCACCAGGAAACCAGGTAAGGCCCACTGAGCTATATAGCTCTTTGTCAGGATCGACAAACGATAGCTCAACAAAGTGGCTGTATCACGTGGACATGTATAAATGCACGTTTCTAAATGTGGAGGGAAAAACCGGAGACGAAGAAAAATACACGCAACCACGGGGAAAGCATGCAAACAAATATACAGCAGGTGTCAGGATCGGGATCGAACCCACGACCTCCTGTATACCGGGCGAGGGAGTTAAAATCTTATTCTTGGTTCTTTCGGTAAAGTCACGTAGAAGGGAAATCATAAAATAATAAAAATAAAACAATAAAAATTCTCACGACGTTTCGATTGCAACACAAGCAATCATCATCAGGTGTGAAACCTCCAGGAAGAAATTTTTAGCTGAATTTTTTAATTTGTTATTTTTATTATTTTATTATTTCCCTTCTACGTGACTTTACCGAAAGAACCAAGAATATGAATCCCTGCAGTCACGAAAGCTTTAAATCGTGCGCTCTTCGGGATTACGTCCGACGTTTCGCTCCAAGCGCTGGGAGCTTCTTCAGGAACTGAATCGTCGCGAACGGAGCGAAACGTCAGATTACCATTATGCCGAACAACAACGATAGAGAGATACAACCCGAAAGAACACATCAGACAGCGATGTATTTGTTTGGCGCTTTTGTCAATCCACTGCTGGATGAGGAGGGCCTCCCGGCTGTTTGATCGTACTTCACCACGGCCGGTCAGTGCGGGTCGGTCAGTGAAGGCAGGGAGCACAGACGTGGAAGCCTAGAAGTACAGTACAACAATTTGTGTTTCTGCTTTCCATCTCCGCTATGCACAATGTCGCACGGCAACAACCCACGATGCCTTTGTGATGCATGGTGGTCGCCGGTGAAAACTTCCGAGATCTGAAGAGATTGGCTCGTTCGAGTAGATCTGCCCATAGGCTTGGTTGTACAGTAAGGACAATTGCAGCCCCTTTCGTCAGCCCGTGTCGGCACTGGGCGTTGTTTGACCATACTTTGCCACGCTGGTCGGTGCGGGTTTCAAGAGATCCTTGCAGTTACACGACAGGACGTTGTTTAATAGCGTGATTTATTCGAAATCTGTCAAGAGCTTGAAATTCTAATTTCCCATCGTGATCGTAATTTATATTTTTTGACGCGTCTAATGTCATGATGTCTAGCCGTTACTCTGAGCGCGTGAGTGTTTATTACATCTCGCAGGACTGTGCAGGATGGCAGCGGCTTGGGGAGGCCTTCATCCAGCAGTGGATTGACCAAGGGCTGCTGATGATGACCATGAATCACTCTTTAAGTGTGTTCCATTTAAATTGAAGTATTACAATTCACTCTTTGCAAAAAAAAAAAAAATTCAGTCGTTTTGTCTTTTCCATGCTAAATCCTCTTTTTTAACTCACTGGGTTATCGCGAGGTGATCCATCCATAGATACCCCACTATAATAAACACTTATTAATTGGCCGATAATAGCTTAATATATAGAGGACCACAGAGCTTGGTGGTGGTGGGGGGAGGGATATGACACCGTGGTTTATCACTGCGTGGCTGCTACCTTCCTCCTAGCGCTGTGCTCTTCGCTAATTTTCATCCGGGCGGCCACTGTCACCGATAAGACACCATCAGTGTGAGGGCCGCCACACATTTGAAACCATTGTTGGGTTTGACAGCAGCACGACGATGATGGGGGCGTTTTCACTTTTGTGTATTGACGGGGGCCGCACGTCAGAGGCCGCAAGTGGCCCGCCGGGCCTTGCGGTGAAGAATGATGGCCTAGCAACTCTGAGTCGCTTTCTCTGTAGGAGAGGGAGTGTGGCGTGGTGTTGTTATTATAGTAGCCTCTACAGATCTCCCACAAATGTTATTTGATAGATTATATTTTTTACACTCTCCTCTATAAGATATGGAGCCATCGTTGGTACAACAGTCTGCCAGCTGGTGAAAATAAAGGAAAGAGTAGATGTGTGTGTGTGTGAATGTTGAACTTTTTTCGCACCGTACGTAGCCAACCGCGCTAATCGGAGGTGCTGGGGAAGGACAACAAACTAAACACAAAAAGCGTAGAGCAATCAGTATCTATAAATGGATCACCCTGTATGAAGACTATAATTTTGTGTCAGTGAGGAGAAATCGCCCTTGAGCAAATCACCCAGAATGCCCCTGTGTCTCGTCACATCTCAAAAAGCTAAGCGGGGCTGAGCCCGGACGGCGCTCGGATGGGCGACCGCAGGCCGTCGTGAAGCGCCACACTTTCGCCGTTATACTGCACGGGCATGCTTCTCACGTCGATGTCGCGCGCCGTCAACCGAGCCGCATTGGCCACCAGCGGTGCAATCCGGTGAAACGGCACCCCCCCCCCCCCCCCCCCGTGGCATACGCGGCGTGGGGAGGTGGCCCTCATTCAGCAGTGGATTCGCGACAGGAGGGCTGCGAGACGTTTTGATACTTTTTTTTTCTTTTTAGATTTGAAGTTTTCGTGACTGCAAGGGTCTATACTCTTTGGTTTATTCGGTAAAGTCACGTAGGCAACACAAGCTCCCGTCTTCAGGTGGCACCATCACAGCATTGCCCACGTGCAGAGATGCTGTCGGTGTGCATGTGTGCGTGCGTGCGTGCGCGCGTCGGTGTGTGTGTGCATGTGTGCGTGTGTGCATGTGTGTGTGCGTGCGTCGGTGTGTGTACGTGCACACGTTGCAGGATTAGCAGGACGCCCTATGCGATGGAAGGAATGTTTACAACTTTTTGTTATTGTTAGCAACTGTTTTGGTTTTTGCACTAGTTTCACATATACATTTGCTTTGTGCCAAGTTCATTTGAACATTTTCTACTGTTCTACAGTGGTTTTTAACCACGAAAGTGATGGTGATGGTGATGACGACGATGATGATGAAGATTCAGAATCAATTAATAGTACGGTATGGAGTTGTTGTTTTTTTATTTGAGACTTCGTTCACTAGAAATACAATGTCAATTCGTCAAATGCTAATGGTGTACAGCACCTTTGCTGATCCACTGCAGGATGAACATAGGCCAAGAATTAAGCCATCTATATCCAGACGCTGGGTAGATTTTGTGCCGTCCTTCTACACACTACTCAAGTGGTGATGATGATGATGATGATTTTTTAACTGAAATTATACTGGTGAATTGCAGTCCATTTCTTGACATTTATCCGAGACCAAGTTTATTCCGAGTGAAGTATATAAAACAACCTCCAGCCCTTCGTCAATTAATTGCTTGGATGAAGGCTTCCCCACACTGACGTGTTGCTCATTGGAGTTGTTTTACCCTACTTCACCACACGAGAAACTGCCGGTTGGCGATGGTAAGCGGCATTAATTTTGGGTAGCATCGTACAGTACAGTGCTGCTAAACTGACCTGGTCTGCCGACGATGTTACCCCACTGCAACAACAACTGCCATTCGCCACTAAGTAGCAGTGACATCACCACGGCGATTGTGCCAGGCCGTGTACGTTAAGGTCACCCCCCTGAAAATGTTGCCACTGACCTGGTATCGAACTTGGAAAGGTCACGAGGTTCAGAGTGCGGTGCGCGGACTGGCGCTTCACTGTTCCACACCGAGTCCCGTTGGACACCATGGGGCCCTGACAGAAATGTAATTTTAAGAATGTTTCTAAAAAAATAATCTTCTTACATTGCCATCAGTACAGTTGCCCACGAGCAGATGTTTAGTAGCAGACAAATCCTTCGAAGGTCAATACGAATGGCTCATTTGGGATCCACATTTGGTTATTGGGTCAGGCCACGTGGCGGTAGTTTTATGCCAAAAATTATTGTCATTAACCCTCAACCACCTGATACGATTGTCACGTTCACACAGATATTACTTATGCGTGGCACTCTATTTATACGTGCCAAGATCGGAATTTTGTCGTAAAACCACTACGTGGCCTAACCCCAAAAGTAAATCCCGTACGGATAATTGCGTTGGCTACGAAAACCTGTTGTTTGTGAAACTCATTTGCACTGCGAGTACAATTATCAAAATGCTGTTGACTCATTGCAGCCTGGGGGTAACCGATAATGCGGCGTGATATCTCAGCGAAGATATCCTCCTCCATCAAAGCTGCCATTATCAAAGGTGTCCCCCCCCCCACTTTCGCCGCACCCGGCGAAACGAGCCGGGGGTTACATCGCTCCACACGCCTCTCCCGTTTCCAGAGGGACGCCGCGAGCTTTTGTAGTCTTGCGCGTCTCTGCGGGTCTCTCGCGCGCGCGCGCTTTCTCTAATGGAAGGAAGTCCATCGAATTTTATGAGCCCCCTTAATTCCTCGTGGCGGCGCTTTGCACGAATCTCCCCCATAAGCAACGGCGCTTCCGAGGCTGCGACGATGGACGGCAACGCGGCCGCGGTTCGTGCGAAGGAGGACAAGGGAATAGAAAAAACGAAACGGGAGAGCGAGTCTCTGTGCATTGGCACTAGCGGTTGCCGTGATATATTTTCTCACAATACGATTTTAACATTTTCATCATTTTCATCATCATGATCATCTCGATGTCAGCTTCTCATAAGCTTGGAATTGTATTTTGCATTTTTGTTGTCCCTTATTGTATGTGCGCCTGCTGCATGTCCAGTAAGTAATGATAGAGATTACTTAAGTGTTCTCCGACGGCTCTTCACTTAACATAATGCTGCCGCAAGTCTTCTCTAAGCACTGCAACTTTAAGATCTATAATGCTTATAATGCACATTCTGTCGGTTGCACTAAAATAATTAATTATTCAAACCAGCCATGAAGATGTTGTTGGTGTCATCATATATCAGCTGTACCTTCATTTACAAGGGATAACATCGAGCAAATCACTCAGGCAATGGGTAATAGGTATTTAATATCGAACTTGAATTGCAGTGTCTTTTCATATAGATTTTTTGGTCAGAAAAAAAATCAGAAAAGTTACAACAATCACGAGATGAGATATTTTGCTCGCTTACAGCGTTCATCCCAGCTACCTGCGTGGTCTACCGGTGGGGAGGATCTTTGTCTTGGTCTTTAGACAGCCATTTGAAGGGAAAGCGAGGTCAGGGAACCGTCAATAAACCATCGATCATTTGTGGCCGTGTCCCCGTACTGCGTTCCGTGGGATTTCTCCGGCAAACTGCGGCTTCCCCTGGAGCAAAAAATGACCCAGTAAGGACGTTCGAGGAACATCGCAAGCAGGGCTTTCTTAAATAAAGAGGCTCAGCGAGGCTTTTCTGAGTAAATAAAGGATTATTATTATTAATGCTATCGCCTTGCGGCTTTATAAATCCGTTACTGGTTTGCGCAGGGGTCATCCGTAATTATACAGTGCTGTGTACAGTAATTTAGCAATTTCATCTTCCGAGCTTATACGAGCGTGAGTTATTCATTAGCATCCCGCTCACTTTCACCGCGCTATAAATGTGCGCGGAAATTATAACAATTATGGATTGGATCTGCGCATACGCGGCGTCTTTTAGTCACATTCTTGGCTTCCCCCATTGTTCAATTTGAGACTGCAATCAATTAAAAAGCGTCATTTTACATACATAAAGAGAGGCAATATTATTAAGGTTCCATTTAAGTGCTTTTTCCCCCACCCCCAAGAATATATTATTGATATTTTACACAGTGATCAGATCGCCAGGAGTGTGCCTAATTCCTTCAGATGTCGGAAGCGAGCAGGGTTGAGCCTGGATTCCACACTCGCATGGGCCCAACCACCGACGCACATAACAGGTGTTATAGGCTGCGGTGAGGACTGAGTTGTCAGCAGAGGGCCGTGTTCGTTTTGTTAAGCATGTCCGATTAGCACGGTCGGCTACGTATGGTGAGAAAGAAGTTCGAAACATACATACGCAGAAAATCCATTGCTGTGCTGTACATCTAAGGGCCCGCTCAAGTGTTGGTAAAATGAACCCTGATGACAGACGCGAGCTTGCACGGGAGAGGGCCCTCATCCAGCAGCGGACAGACGATGGCCTGTGCATGGACAAGTAGGCAATAAGCAACACTGGCTGACGCCCAGTAAGGAAGGATCAGATTGTTTACATTGCCAGGATTTGAACCTATAAGTAGGGAGCCCAGAGGTACGAATGTTAGACCACCCACCCAGCATGGGAAGGTTGCTTCATGACTCCACGTGACTTTATTTGGACTCGCCGATCTGATTACAAGTCCCCTGACCCCGTGCGATTAAATTAAAAATGTAAAAAATGTCTTAATATAAATATGTGTTTTTTTACAATTGTGCCTCCTTGTATTTAAGCCACAATGGCAAAGGCACAGCCCTGCAACAGCTCGCTCGTGCCACTGCTGGCGGAACGACCTCCACTCGAGCGAGCTCTGGAGAGCCATTCTGGAGGCTATTTTGGCCTCTTCCACACTTTACCCCACTTCCTTAACACGCGTGGCTTGCCGATTGAATATTGGCGATGTAACCATATTGGTGATGTAACTAATTATAATACAGGGACTCCTCTACTTACGAAAGCGCTAGGTTCCAGAGGTCTGTTCGTAAGTCGATTTGTTCGTATATCCAACTTCTGTAGATTCCAAACATGTACGGCATGTACACTAAACACGGGGAATGTCTTTACAAGTTGTATAATCTCTTGTAGATGCCACCAGTTCTTCTTACTGCCACCCTTAACACTTTCACCACTCTCACGCTTCTGAAACATGATGGGGGTTGATAATGTTCGTGAAAAATACAGAGTGTCGTAGTGAACTGCACAGCGACAACACAACAACAGACAATGGCAGTGGCCCAGGCAGAAATGCTGGGTAATGGATGGGAATGCTGGGTAATGAATGGGAATGCTGGGTAATGAATGGGAATGCTGGGTAATGAATGGGAATGCTGAGTAATGACACCGAACAACCACCGCCATCTATTGCGCGACGGTTGAACTTAGGACGGTCCGAACAGGCAACTGGACATACGGACAGGTTTGTTCGTATCTCTGAAAGTTCGTACGTCGAATGTTCGTAAGTAGAAGAGTCCTTGTACTTTAATTTTATTTAGCGTCATTCATGCCAACAGCATCAAAAAACGCTATAAATGATTTAATTAATTATATTCGTAAGGACCAAATCCCATATACGCGGTTGTGTACGGATGGCGCGACAGAATCCCAACACGCACACAGACATACCAAGAAAATAAAAAAACCCCTACTACTACCAAGCAAAGTCAAAAATGAATAAACAAATTTGGAAATGGCACCAAAACTAAAAAAGCACAAACAACAACAAAATTATCACAACAAAGAAACGAGTCCATTAGGTCTACTGGCATACAATCACCAACTTCCCAGCCAAGCCAAGGAAACCTTCACAGGAGGGGGCGGTGGTGGCAGTGGCCAAAAAGTTCCGACTCGTTTATACCGCTGGATGGACAGAGATAGTGCGGCGTCGGTGGAGTTCAGAAATTCGCCGCCCCTTCAACCACCGCGCCGGGAGATCGAAAGGAACCAGTTACCCTCTGGATTGCGAGCTGTAGCAAAAACACGGCACGGCAAATCCCGAGCGCGCTTAACCGTTAAAACACAGCAACATCGTCGCTATACATGTATATGCACACTGCACTGCAGTGTTCAACACAATATGTGTTTCTATTCACTTGACGTTATATGATTCACAGCTGACATAATATAGTGCGTAACACGTGTGTGTGCCCCGTTGCCCGTGCATGAAAAATATTTCACTCGCTCTCTCTCTAAGGGACAAACGGATGACGCACAAAAGTCGAGATTAGTGCGTCTGCTAATAAGTCCCAACATGGAAATCTGCGGATGTTTTTCATGATTTCAATAGAACATTCGCATTGCGGACGCCGAATAGTTGTCGATTCACGTGGCAAAAAGAGGGTTAAAGAGTAAACATTTGTTTCAAGGCATTATTAGGTTTTCCTACGTATGTTTTGCACACCCCAAAAAGCGGAACAGTTTACTAATTAGTCCTACTATTTGCCTTGCTTGTAATCAGTTTTTGATTGCGCCTGGGGCCTGAATAATGAGGGAAGCACAAAGCGGATATTTCTCTGTTTGTGTGTGCTTCTCTGTATGGAATTGAGTATTTTAAAGATACGCAATCTGCCACATTTAACGTAAATTTCCATTGCTTTTATATCGCATTTTTGCGTCGTTCTCTTCAGCCCACGAAAGCAAGGTGTAATCTCCACCGTCCACCTTAAAATCATTTTGCTACAAATTCTCTAAAGCCTATGTACTGCATATTCCTTGAAAGAATTAACATTGCAGTTGAAACAACAACCAAAATATATACACCAAGATGAAAACACGATCATCTTTGACAGACAAGGTCAATATGTTACATGCAACGTTTTACAAAGTGATATCCTGAATGTTATTGCTTCTGCGTGAACAAGCACTGGCTTTCCTGATTGGATATGGCAAATTATTGTAAATGAAATGTGTGCATGTGTGTTTGTATGTTTGTGTGTGTCTGGGGTGAGCGGTGGTGTAGTGGTTATCGAGCTGCGCTACACAAGTCGCGATTATCTGAACCGGTCCCGGGCCTCCCCTAGGTCCATTCAGCCTCAAATGAATACCTGGTGTGGTGTGTAAACATCGCCACTGGGGAGACAAAGGCGGCCGGGCGTGGCGTTGGACACCCTCTCGTGTGCCGTTTCGGGCTTCATAGGTGCTCACTAACAAGACTTGCCCCAATCGTCTGTTAAAGCTATACGGGGGATCTTTCTCTTTGTTTGTGGTTGGTGCAGCGGTGGCGCTGTTGGTTAACTCACTGCGCTACGAACCTGGCGATCGGAGTTCGATAGCCTGTTCCTGGCCAACATCAGTGGTTAAAGTCTGAACCTGTCCTGGGCCTACCCTCGGGTGACTCAGAATTCAACTGAGTATCCAGTGCAGAGCGCGAACATAAGTACCGGGGAAACAAAGGCAGCCGGGCATAATTCTAAGACTTGTATGTACGATGGGTGTCATGTGCCGTGCGTGGACACATTTTGTGGTTCACCAACGATTTTTAACATCTAGATCTTCGAGGTCGTAGGGTGCTACTGTGATGGGGCGATATTAAAGTATATTGTTCGATGTATTGTCCACTTTGCAAATGATTACCATGTTGTGATCGTTGTGGCTCATGTCAAAAAATATAATAATCTATTTTTCACTGACCAAATATTTATGAAATAACAAAAGCACGAGAATTAAAGCTGTAGAGAAATAGCTATTACTCATTAAGTTAGGGCTTCGCAAGATGCTTTGTGGGGTAATTGATGGCGTGGCAGATATGTGATCTCATTGTTTTTAGTCTATTTCATCATTTCGTTACTCCTCGTGTAACTGGCAGCGTGTGCGTTATCAGCGTTACAGATTGTAAAGCTGCAATCATTAAAATACATCTGACAGGCTTATTATAAGTGAATTGCAGTTGACAAACTTTTCCGTGTTATTTTATTACTACTACTACTACGCTTGGTTACCCAGCGAAGCCTCACTGAGTCTCTCTTTCAGGAGAGTCCAAACAAGTTTTGTCACGAGAGGGGGAGGTGATTGCTATGTATATTCAAATCTAGTAATTTGCGTTTTTTTACGTTTGGGAAATTTGGAGCATGACGCCAACACACGACGGCCTACTCTTGCGAATGGCGTCATGGGATATTTAACGTCCGCTGTGCAACCAATTGAGTGCGGTGTTACGGTTATTACAACTGCAGCATTAACCAGGGCGGCCGCTGGGTTTGAATCGCGAACCTCTGCAGCGCTCAGCAATGTCACCGTCCTTTGTCGAAAATACAACAAAGCACAAAAACAGTACAATAAAACTGCAAACTGCAAATTACAAAGTTATGGGTAACTTGTATTGCGACATGCATCATATGCTGGAAATGCAATACCGTGTCATTTAGTAAAAATGCTATCACAGCAACCCTAGGTGGCTGTTGCATAACTTGTGGACCTGCCCTCCTCATTGTCAGGCCTTGTGGTGGCTGTCATTCAGATTGTCTGGGCTCCACTTTTGAATATATGTAAAATAAGACATTAACAAAAGCCTGCCCATGATAATGACGAAAACACTTTTTTTGCAATTAGCTAACACTAACATAGTCTTATCTTTGTATTTTATCACAAGTTATCTCACCATTGTTCAATCGATCATGGCAACAGAGAGAAGGCAATTCTTCCTAAAACTCCTGCAGTAAACTAGAAACTATTTATTTTATTTTATCAGATAAAGCCCACTGAGATGTATAGCTCTTTTTCAGAAGTGACCTGGCCACAAATGATAGCTCAACGAATTGGATTACCACGTGGACATTTATAGCAGCCAAATACTCTAAATTCACGTTGATTCTAAATGTGGAAGGATAAACCGAAGGGCCTTCAAAAAATTCCACGTGATCACAGGGAGAACATGTAAACTACAGATATACAGGCGTCGGGGTCGGGATCGAACCCACGACCTCCTGCATACCAGGCGAGGGAGTTAACATCTCGCAACCGCGGCACCCCCCGTCCAGCTTGGTGCTTCCGTGCCCAACCAATATTTTTACCCACCAGCTGCCACTGCTCACATGACTATTTCATCCGCGTCGGAATGGCAACAGAGGTGATGGTGAATTAATTCCTTGCATCTCTCTGTGTGTCCACCCCCCCCACCCCCACCCCTGCCCCCGCCCCTGCGACGGCCAACAGGCGAGCGCCCCTACCGCTGCCGGCACTGCCCCTACAGCGCCTCACAGAAGGGAAACCTCAAGACGCATGTGCAGTGCGTCCACCGGCTGCCCTTCGACAACAGCGAGTATCCCGACCGCCGGTTCAAGCGGCTGCGGGGAGACAGCCCCCCACCTCTGCCCGGCGGGGACGCCGGGGGAGCCGACGACTTCTCGGGCGACGGTCGCGCCATGCTCTCCGCCGAGGATGCTGCCGCCTCGGCCCCCTGCTCCCCGCCTGCCCTCCCTTGAAAAAAATGCATAACGATGAGGATGATTGCGGCGCCGATTCACGCTGGGCTGCTCATCGACGACATCGATCGCGGGCTCGTGGTCGCTGGTGGACTCGAGTGGGTGGCGTGTGATGAGTGGCCGCAGCCGTAACGAGAGGTCTACTGGATGTGGTGCGCCGGACACGGAAAATATTTTTCCGGGTCGCTGACCCAGGGAGAACCGATCGAAATGAAGCCTCGGATGTGATACGGCTGAAGGGAGATGTAGTACCAAAACGTGAATGGCTCTTATCTTTGTGGACGCAAACCGGAGGTCGTTGCCCTGAGCTGTGGGACCTGCGGGTCTGACGCTGCCTTCGTTATTGGATTAAAAACAAAAAATACTTTCAAATTGCGGTCAGGTGTGCCGTTATCACGCTCTGGTTGTGACACCATGATGGCACTCTGATACATTTATCATCACGATAATTTGATTTGATGTAGAGTTTGGATGTATATACTGTATAGAGTGAAAAAGTGATTGCATCTAAACACGCTGTACAGAAACAGCAGGCAATGTTTAATTCATAGAGAGAACCAGGCAGTCAGTCATAGCCAGGCCTCAAATCTCGCCACTTGAACAGGGGTAGATGGTTAACAGCCTGGAGGAAGGGGATTCAGGACTACGGGAACAGCAGAGGAGAATGAGTGACTGGGTGTGGAGGGTGTGGAGGGTGTGGAGGGTGACTGGGTGAGAAGGGTGTGGAGGGTGACTGGGTGTGGAGGGTGTGGAGAGTGACTGGGTGAGAAGGGTGTGGAGGGGGTGGAGGGTGTGGAGGGTGACTGGGTGTGGAGGGGGTGGAGGGTGACTGGGTGAGAAGGGTGTGGAGGGTGTGGAGGGTGTGGAGGGTGACTGGGTGTGGAGGGGGTGGAGGGTGACTGGGTGAGAAGGGTGTGGAGGGGGTGGAGGGTGTGGAGGGTGACTGGGTGAGAAGGGTGTGGAGGGTGTGGAGGGGGTGGAGGGTGTGGAGGGTGACTGGGTGAGAAGGGTGTGGAGGGTGACTGGGTGTGGAGGGTGTGGAGGGTGACTGGGTGAGAAGGGTGTGGAGGGTGACTGGGTGTGGAGGGTGTGGAGAGTGACTGGGTGAGAAGGGTGTGGAGGGTGTGGAGGGTGTGGAGGGTGACTGGGTGTGGAGGGTGTGGAGGGTGACTGGGTGAGAAGGGTGTGGAGGGTGACTGGGTGTGGAGGGTGTGGAGAGTGACTGGGTGAGAAGGGTGTGGAGGGGGTGGAGGGTGTGGAGGGTGACTGGGTGTGGAGGGGGTGGAGGGTGACTGGGTGAGAAGGGTGTGGAGGGGGTGGAGGGTGTGGAGGGTGACTGGGTGAGAAGGGTGTGGAGGGTGTGGAGGGGGTGGAGGGTGTGGAGGGTGACTGGGTGAGAAGGGTGTGGAGGGTGACTGGGTGTGGAGGGTGTGGAGGGTGACTGGGTGAGAAGGGTGTGGAGGGTGACTGGGTGTGGAGGGTGTGGAGAGTGACTGGGTGAGAAGGGTGTGGAGGGTGTGGAGGGTGTGGAGGGTGACTGGGTGTGGAGGGTGTGGAGGGTGACTGGGTGAGAAGGGTGTGGAGGGTGACTGGGTGTGGAGGGTGTGGAGAGTGACTGGGTGAGAAGGGTGTGGAGGGGGTGGAGGGTGTGGAGGGTGACTGGGTGTGGAGGGTGTGGAGGGTGACTGGGTGAGAAGGGTGTGGAGGGTGACTGGGTGTGGAGGGTGTGGAGAGTGACTGGGTGAGAAGGGTGTGGAGGGGGTGGAGGGTGTGGAGGGTGACTGGGTGTGGAGGGTGACTGGGTGAGGAGGGTGACTGGGTGTGGAGGGTGACTGGGTGTGGAGGGTGACTGGGTGTGGAGGGTGACTGGGTGTGGAGGGTGTGGAGGGTGTGGAGGGTGACTGGGTGTGGAGGGTGACTGGGGGTGGAGGGTGACTGGGCGTGGAGGGTGACTGGGATCACCACACCAATGTGGTGACATCACAGGAGCTCTATGATGAAGTGCCTGACTGAATTTAAAGGCTCTGATTTTTTTCTCTCATTTACGAAACTACAAATTTGCATCAGCTGATCCGAAACACACACAGCCTAGGGTATGCATTTACAAGACAAGAGCCGTTTACATATTTTTTGGTTCCCATCTTCCTTTTACTTATTCGCCTGGTGTTTATTTTAACATATGTATAAATTTATAATGTTAATATCCTTTTATTTATCCTGCTGGGAGGCACCATGGCAAGGTGTCTAACTCACACGCGGAAAAGTCGCGATTTGAAAATCATGGTTGGCGGTTCGCCCGGTCCGTCATCCCTCCCAAGTTACGCTAAGTCAAGAGTGGGTTCTTTTGACGAGAGACTGGTGCCTGTCACAGGAATGTGGAATGTCCACTGCTGGCTCAGGACCACCAAGGTAGATGAGCGCCGCCCAATGCTTATTTTGCACGTAAGAGGACGCTTGAACTTTGACCCTGACTATTTATCCGGCAAGCCTAAAGTGAGCCGCGAGTTTTAATCTCGTTCAAATGAAATCAAGAAACTGCTTTGGCACCGGTGTGGAAGGACAGACTGAAGACCGCCACCTCACCACCATCTTCATCGTCAATGCCGCCATAGAACAGAAACATACACTGGGCGAGGGTGTGGCCATTAAAAAGGCGTCAAACCGTTATTCATTTGCCGGTATAATTCTGCAGGAGTTTGAACCGAGTGGTGCAATTTTGGCAACGCATTCCTCACATACGTTTTTGTTTTATCACGAGGTGTTCGATGAGAACCCACCCCAAAAAAATGGCGTCCTTACGAGAGTGAGCAAAATGTGTCAATTTGTACGCGAATTATGAATGGCGCTATTGACACAAAAATAAATAATTCCAAATGTTTGCCCATGTGCGTTCTGCTTGTACCACGTGTTGTTCGGCACTGCGTCTGACGTTTTCCTCCACATGCTGAAAATTCACTTCCTGAAGAAGCTCCTGGCATGTGGAGCGAAACGTCGGATATCCAGCTGTGCAACACGCAGTACAACCCCAAAAATAACCCATCGGAGAGCTGTACAGTACCATTGCAACGACAAAAAACTAGGAGTGGAATTCCAAAGGATGTTTGGCAAAGCATCTGTGTGTATACCGTGTATAAAAATAGGCTAGACTGATGATTCAGGCAATTAACTTTCTTCAGTGGAAAGACAGATAACTCTCTCCCTGAATGTCACCCTCACTGTGTTTTTCTATGAAAAGACGATGCTGATGATGAGGGTGTTGAGGGTTTTTTCTCACTTCCTGGTTTGGTCTCATCGTGTGGACTTTTGCGCTCATACTATCGCGTGGATTTAAGCGTAGGCCGCCATTGTACCATTATTGGCTGTAACAAATCCATCAGCTACACTCCCAGGAAATTGAAGGACAAGGTGTGTGAGCCAGTCGAATTGGCATAGTAACTTAACGGTCAAGGCTGGATTAAGTTTGAGGGGGCCCTGGGCTGTTATAGTTTTGGGGTGGGGGCAAGGCCCTCTTTGTGTGTTCAATTCCCTTTAGGGGTTTACTGCCATGAGCCACATCTAATATTAAAACGCTCCACTGTTATTCACCTCGGTTGTTTAAGTTTGTAAATGTGACCAACAAATTCTAAAGCTATTGCTTTCATGACCAAATTCCACATTCGAATTTATCATAGTATTTTCTTTCAACAATAATAAATCTGTGTTCAGGATATCTATATATATTTTGTGGGGGGGGGGGGGGGTGGACCCCAGTCCAAGATCCTGGGCTGTAGTCCTTGCGTTAATCCGGCGCTGGTAATGTGTACATTTACGTACAATCGATAGTAGTTATGATTTACTTATTTATGCAGGGAAATCTCACAGAATTTCTAAATGTTGGTCAAACGTCCCAAGCAGGATACCTCAATTGTTCTTGACACACTCAGTACGGCTTTCACGGATCAAGACAAACATAACTGGTGTTATGCAGGAGGGCCCCGCTGAGTGATATTAAGGCCACGTTTTAATCAAAAAAATGTTTGCATGCGGGAGGAGGAAACCGGAGTGTCTGGAGACGCATTGAGCATACAAGGGGACAGCAATTCTAAAATAAATTTACATTTGTATTTTTCGGCTATGCCTCTGTCCAAAATCACCCAGAGTGCACCCAATCCCATCAGATCTCATCAGATCTCAGATCTCGTCAGATCTCAGAAGCTGGGCAGGGTGTGAACTTGGACAGTGCTTGCACGGGTGACCACCATGTGCACAAGACAGGTGGAGTAACAAGCCGTGGGCAGCAGAGGGGGCAGGCCAGCAAAATATATTGTTCTGCACTTCCCCAACCTTCACCAACCCACGTGGTGAAGGCGTTGGGGAAGGCCCTAATCCAGCAGTGGCTTGACAAACGGGCTGTACATAAACACTGTGTCAGGCTTCTCCATGAATGTTTATGACAATGAACCCTGTGGCATCCTTTCACTCTCTTGGAATGATTTCACGACGCTAAATTATTAAACGGGTGGCAATGAAAGACCCATTGGTGATTGTACGTGGTAACTCTTCATAACACGTGTTCTCACGGAGTTTTTTTTACTTTTCAGTTTTATACAACGTCCGGTACTGGTTCTTTACCTCATTCGGTATCATTTAAAAAAAACGTACGATCGATGGTATTGTCAACGGTGCAGAGCGGGAGTCAGCTGAGCTGTAGACGATATTAACTCAAGGTCATCTCACGGTCTCTTGCCGGTGCATTTTTATTCCAACCACCTTCAACGCTAAGGGTGGAGGTCACGGCTTTGCAAATTGCGTGCGGTGCGGTCAAATATGGGTTACCCTCCATTTCACTGAAGTCATCTCCTCGATGGAGATATTATGTTCTACGGCCTAAATTAAATCTGGCGCAACACCCGTGCAAGTGCAGCATCATTTTTTTTAGAGGTGCATTCCAATATGATGGTATTTAAAAAAAATATGGTGATGGGATACACGTGACTCTTTTTACCGTGGTGAATATGGAAATGGGGAGGGGTGCGGTGGGGTTCGTCGTTACTTGACCTATCGAGGTGACCGATTCTTTTTTTCTGGACCACACTCCGGGACGACGTCCCCCAACCGTGTCACGTTCGCCTGCACCGCTCTTCAATTCATCCGCACCTCTGTGGCAGGGCGTGGCACGTGCTCATCGACGCGCACATCACGACGACGATCCCCCCCCACTCACCCACTCACGAACTGCTCCCATTGGGTAGTGGCCAGAGTGATGATGCCACGGACTCCATGGTCTTCGTTTCTGAAACATCACTGCCGCCCAGAAGTCTTCTTTCTAATTATCAGTATTGTATTTAGCCAGTTTTTATGTTGGGGACGGCAGGTGATTATTTATTTATTACCCAACTTACGTTTATTTACCCTGTACTCAACTATCGATGCTATGTAGTGCTGTGTCATTGTATGTACTATGAGGAATTTACGTTGAAATAAACATATTATTATTTATTACTGTTATTGTTACTTTGACACTGGATGTAGCTCATTTTTTTTTATCAGCGTTGTACAATATTAGTCTTCATTTATTTCAATGCGGATGCAACCACGGGCAAGAAAGGCAGCGTGGTCCAAAATTCCAAACTCGCAGGGAGGGGGCGCAGGGGGGTTCGGGATGTTACCACGTGTCCTTGGGCGCAATGTCCGACGTTTTCCTCCGTGTGCCCGGACCTTCTTCAGTGGATTGAGGAACTCGAAATACCTACGTCAGTCGTAGTCCGAGATAAGGTTAACGTTTCACACTCGGCAAAGCTGCGTGTTCAAAACCCCTTCACAGACTTCGTTCGGCCACTACCACCCCCATTGTTAAGTGGTATCTCCAACTTTCACTGGCCCGTCTTGTGTGCAATACTAAGCTTGGTGAAGCCCATGTGGATGGTGGGTGGGGGTCAGGTTGCGTGCAGTCACCAAATCAGGCCACCAACATATATGGGTTTTCAATATTGATCCCAGGATGCAAACATATAAGTAACTTTACCGAAAGAACCAAGAATATGAATCCCTGCAGTCACGAAAGCTTTAAATCAAAATTTTATAATACGAATTTAGAGCTGGAACGGTTTGTAATTTAAATCGCCTAAAAATTGTCATCGACAACTTATTAATGTTTTTGGTTCAACTATCTGACCCTCTTAAAAATGGTGGTTGCCCCAATAGCCCGCTTCCCGAATGCAGGAAACCCCGACGAGCCACGCCCAGTGGTGACGCGACAGATGATGTCACCAAGATCCACCCTATCACCTCCCGTCCAGCTGCACGCATTGAAAATTAGGTGACAATTCCAAACGAAATTATATTTGCTATTAGTTTAGTGCAACGTAATTCGTGGAATAATCGAGCCGATAATTGATCGTGTAATAGATTACTTCAATAATCGGATATCTCAGCTCCAGAATGCATTTGCAAATTAATTATTATTATGTGTGCATCTCGCTCATTACCACGAGGATATTGGTTTGGATATATGGCCAAGAAAGTTTTCTTTATATGTGTAAGGAAACTAATGTGCATGGAGAAAACCCCACGCTTATGAAGGAAGAGCACTCAAACCCTGCACAGGTAGGTAAGCAAACCTGTCCTGCCTCTTATAAGCAGCAACAAGGCTCAGCAACATGTGGTTCTGGAGCCGCATGCGGTGACCCTTTAAGGACTGCAGTGGAGTTCTTGACATTTTGACAAAAAAATGGCTCTTCTTGTTATGTTGGTTGCCGACTCCTGACCATGGAAGTCCAGTTCACCATGGAAGTCCAGTTTACCGTGGAAGTTCAGTTTAGCATGGGAGTCCAGTTTACCATGGAATTCCAGTTCACCATGGAAGTCCAGTTTACCGTGGAAGTTCAGTTTAGCATGGGAGTCCAGTTTACCATGGAATTCCAGTTCACCATGGAAGTCCAGTTTACCGTGGAAGTTCAGTTTAGCATGGGAGTCCAGTTTACCATGGAAGTCCAGTTCACCATGGAAGTCCAGTTTACCATGGAAGTCCAGTTTACCATCGGAGTCCAGTTTACCATGAGAGTCCAGTTTACCATGGAAGTCCAGTTTACCATGGAAGTCCAGTTTACCATGGGCAATTGTTGGCAACCTGCAGCTTCAGAGCCGCATGCGGCTCATTCAAAGACCGTTTCGTCATGTTATTTATTAAGGCCCATCGTCTCGTGCTTTTGCGGGCCTTGAAATAGTTTTTTTACTGAATTCGAAAAACAAGGCACTTCTCTGTACTTCGGTTGTGACACGCAGCTAGGTTTCTGCGACATGAACCCATTGTGATCCGCAAACCCTGCCTTCAATACCCCCTCTCCACTGGCACATCTGAGCCGAGCCAGCACAAGACATCATAATCTGGCACAGGGCCAAGCAGGGCCAGGGGAGTGGCTAGTGACACGAGCATTGGGTGTGACGTCAGTCGTTACAACTGAAAAACGTTATCGCTGCCATGCTGTCAATTGTATTTTTTTTGTAAATCACTGATTTAAGGGTAATAACTATCAATTGAAAGCTTCACGATTTTTTTTATTTTGTAAGGATTTGTCTTACTAAATGAGCCACGATCAGAACAATATAATTATAGTTTGCAAAATTGGTGATTGCTATCGTGGACCCTCCATCATACAATCTATCTACGGGACAGAAATACGTCGTTTCGCAATCACGTGGTCACTTTATTTATATCGCGACCTGATTTGAGTCGCCTCAACCCCACACTTACGTCGCTGACAGCATCGTCCGTCCTGTCTCGTTATCCGTCGCCTCTAAGCCTATGCCTCCACCGCCTACTACCCTGTAAATCACTTGGATTTAGGTCGTTTCGATATTCATCGTCGCAACTTTCAGGAACGCATCCCCGACATAAACCGTGGTGCTGCTGCATTGCCATATCATGACAAGCCGAGTTTTCTCCAACCGTTCACTCTATGCACAGTACATTTATCCTACTCATAGCTTCAATAATCCTTCAACAATCCATACTCCCTCTGCCACGTGCACATAATATAATGAATGCTACTAAGCTTCCTAAAAACAAATTGCATTTCGGAGTTTACTGAAGAAAAATACCAACGTCTTCGAAGCTTGCTTGCCAGGCACTACTAATTAGAATACTTTTTTTTTAGAATCGGTGAGCTTTTGAATTTCCATTCCTCGTTGAATTTTCGACAGCAGGATCTGCTCCCATGTACCACGTGTGTCAAATTGTTCTGACATGCGGACCACTTTAGCCAAAACATGTCTCCTTGGAGGGCAGGGTGCATATTCAATAATAACCAACTGTAATTCATTTTGAAGTGCAGTATGTATTTATACGTGAATACCTGGTTATTTCGATGCAAAATGTAATGTTTTTTTACAGACATATTCACAGATGAAATCCATGCTTCCTAAATTTCAACTTGGGTGGAGCGATGGGAGCAGTGGTTGTCTCGCTGCGCTACAAACCTGATGACCTGAGTTTGAATCCCAGCCAAGGCTGTCATCAGCCGCCGGTGATATCTGCACCTAGTCTTGTGTCCACCAATTCAGCAACCTGCAATGAACCGGCCAGCATGGTGAAGTATGGTCATACAACCCTACAACCGACATGACATGTAGAGGCCTTCATCCCAGAGAAGCATTGTTTTATATTTATCTTGGTATAAATTTGGAATAAAAATACACATTACAAAATTGACCAGTCCACCAGTGTGTTTCAGTAAGGTGTGTGGAATATGGAATAAGTTAACCCAGGTCTGACAATGCCCCACAGAGACTGTGTTTAGCATTTGACACAATTGCATGTATACTGACAGGCATTTGCAAGATCCATGATGGTAAGTTTGCAAGAGACCAGTTTTTCTAGGGGTTTTGTGCAATCTTTTGAAATTATCGGGCTTTCAAAAATCCAGGCAACAACAACAAAAAAATAATACACGAAGCCATAATGTTGCAAATAATGGAATTTCATGTTCATATTAATGTGATGTCCGCATATAATGGGTGTGTGCGGTGTATTTGGAGAATTATAGAAGGACGCGTAATGTAAAAATAAATAACGCTTCAAAAGTGTGTTGCTTCTGCGGCCCTCTCCCCCTCCCACCACTGTCTGTCATTTGAAAATGTATTTTATAAGTACAATTATTTATTCATTGTTTTTTTTTTGCGGGGAAATTTCCGTTAAAATTGATAAACGCTCGCCGATCCCAGCTCCGTTGAATTAATTTCACACTCGAGTGGCTGCTGAAATTAGGAAGCTTTAAAAAAATCTACTCAGAAACAATGTTTATTACAATTCAGGAATGTGCGATAGAGTCCTTTAAAAATAATCAAATAAAGAGTGCTTCCGAAAATATTATTTTTTCAATCCGCTAAAAGGATAACGAACAACCACAATCAGAGACCATTGCTGCCTAACATTAACATTTGCAATGGGTCATACACGTACAAAGATCTGACGGTGTTTGAAAGTGTCACAGGGAAATTAACTCAGCAAGCAGCGAAAGTATGAGTAGAATAATTCTTGACAAAATGCCATTCTACTGCTGTATAAAAAAAAAAATCTATGAATCTGCAGTAAAAATGCATCGTATTTGTGTCCTTTTATTTTCACTCTGCCTGATGAGAATGTCTCTTTTTGTACTGCTCCATGGCCGATAAAGGAAATATGTTGCTACGCATATATGACTAAATATATAACGGAGCACATATTTCTATTGACATCATATATGCAATTTCACACTGCTTAGCTTGATACATAGCATTTAAACAGCCGGCTTCTTTATTTATTTATTACTATTATTAGCCGTTTTTTTACCTGCACATTTAAGAATTATTCATAAAGAATTGCACAAGTGAAAATAATAATAGTAATATATTTATTAAATATTATATAAATCTATATACAGCAAGCAGTATTACTTATGGGATCAGAATCTAAATTAAAATTTAAAAAATGCAAACTTTCACATTTAGGGACCTATTTAAATGTAATAAAAATGTCAATCTCATAATGCAAATGTGGAAAATAATCCAACTTGCACACATTCTCTTCAGTGGGTTCTGGATATTTTATTTGTGACATTTATTATTAGTCTGTAACGTACTGGTTTTTTTATCGATTTTTTACCATCGCCATTATCATCGGCCATGATCAATCAACTGCTGGATGAGGGTTCTCTCGCAAGCGACCGCTACCTCCTAGCATCCTACGATGCAACAATCCACCCACCGAATCCTCACGCAAAATTGATGTAGATTTGTTTTTTCATTATGTAATTTCTTAAAAAGGGAATTAAAATGTGCGCTGCATTGATTAATTAGAGCGAGCAACATTCGTTGTGCTGTAGCAAATCACTTTTTTCTTTTCCTGCAAGAGACCACACAACAACCATTGACTGCTACCAAATGTTTCTGCTCACAATATTAATGTCTTATTTTAACAAAAGTAAAGTATCCTGCCCGGCAGTCCGAGTTCGATTAATAGCAAACACCAGCAGCAAGTGATGTATGAGCCGGTTGTGGGGTCTCCACCTGCCCCCCCCCCTGGCTACTGACCGGCGTGGTGAAGTATGGTCAAAGAAGATGTTGTGAAAGGACACTTACCCAGCAGTGGTCCGACAAAGGGCTGTCAATTACTATAAGTGTTCTTGTAATTTTAATGCAGCCTTGTCATCTTAACATAACATATAGAATCTTCAAAGATGCTGACATTGTTAAGGCAAAATTGAATATGGTAATTGGGCTGGGTTTTTTTTCTTCTGTAAGTGAAGTTGGAAGGCTGTTTGATGGGTTGAGATATAAAATGTTGAATAGCTATGAAATGTGCATCCATACACTAATGTATTATGACATTGCATATATATTGTACCGAAGGTTTTTTTTGTAATAAAATTAACTGACAGTTAAAAATGCATAACGAACTTTATTACACTTATATTGCTGTTAGAAAGTTATTGTTCTTCTTCCTACGAAAACTGAGAAATGAATCACATCTACAAACGATTTCACTTTATAACCCTAAAAATCCACACGATAACTTTCCACAGCAAGATCGGGTGGTGGGGAAATAATATTACGTCGAAGAAGGTCGTGCACGTTTGTGGCTTTATCGAACGCTTTTTTCCGATGCATTCGATCTAGCAAACCAACAAGATGACGTCACGCGAGATGACGTCATCGCCTTGGCCAGCAATGCAAAATCCTTTTAGCGCTGTTTTTTTTTTTAAATCGGCGAGTTTTCGTGGCTTAAGTCCCGAAAAAAACCCACAACGTGACAATTAAATTCTGTTCATATTTAGATTATCTTTATGAGAGTTACCCCCCAACCCCCGTCTCCATTACAGATGGACAGACGGACGAACGCGGCTAATGCATTAACGCTTTCGACCTTGGTTGGAAAGCGTTAACAAAAAAGGAGAGAAGAAAATGGGAGTAAAAAATTAAACAAAAAATAAAAAGAAACGGGGAAGCAGAATAGTTTGCAAAAAAATACATTTTCGACAGTTTCTTCACATTAATCATCTATCAAAAAAAAGCATAGCAAAAAGATAAAACAGGAACAACCGTGGAGCTATGCTATTAATATGTAAATTTTTCTCATGAATAATAACAGAGGCTCATAAATATTGATGGCGTCCTTTGGAAACAGACATGTCACAATAACCTCTCATAAGATTTATATACACGTCAAATAATAACACTGTATATTGTAACAAAAATGCATTCACCCACAAATATATAACTGCGTTCGGGGGGGAAAAAAATGCATTAGAGAACATCAGCATACATACACCATGTTTGTATGTGTGTGTACCCCGTGGATTGGAGTAATAATATCTCGAGGTCCATTCCTTTCTCTTATAATGACATTTTCTTCTTCAGAATCCATTGCATTTTTAATCGCTTTCAATGCATTTTTAATTACCGTTGGCTAATGCTAGTAAAAGGTTGGTATTCAATAGTTAATTACCTGTAAATAGACTTGATCTCAGGTCCATGTGTGTCAAGTACGTGGCTTTGCCTGTCACGTCCAGACATTAGTAATTACTTGCATTGTAATCAAATGGCTAGTACGTTAACAACAACAAAATAGCCGTTCATCAAAATGCTTTCCCTCCTCGCCACCATCACCACCGTGGCTCCACTTTTAATGTCGTGTGGCAAGATGATTCTGGGCCAGGGTTAACGTCAGTGCCGAGTGATATCTGAGGCGGTTTTGGCCCGTCATCATCCTCCTACACGCATGATCAAGCGTGGTTGAAGTCACAGAAGCCTCATGACCTACATGGCCTTGGGAGGGCCCTCATCCAGCAGTGGACTGACACAATGGCTGGACATGGTGGTGATGATGATGTGGCGGAGCAGATGTTGAAGTTTCATCGGGAAGAAGTTGGGCCGCATCACCCGGCATGTACCGAACCACAATTATCATAACCAATGCTCCTGGTGCCCTTTGCAATTATAGCGGAATGTGAGAGTAAGAGAGGGGTCAACATAATAAAGCACGACTTTCTAGGACAATTAGCGAGGCAAATTAAAATATTTGGTGGGCAATGAATAATTCAATAACTTACACACGAACTGGAAGCCTATATTTGTACAAAGCTGCCAGTCATGAAAAGCTTTAAAACGATACGTTAACTTGCGAACACACAATAGCGAAGCTAACAAAACTGTGAAGTGTATTTTTTATTCTTCCAATTAGAGAATTGTACGATGGGAAAGAGATTTCTATTACCCCAAATAAGATGCGGCACGGTGTTGTGAACCTCACACGGCAGCCCCACAGCTTGAAGACTTTCCCGACGACAGACCACGACCATTCTTGCCCGTCAGGACACAATTAATGACCCAGCAGAGGGGGGAGGGCACGCTGTTGTCTGCAACAGGAACACCACGGGTTTTTTTTTAAAGAAAGCAGAATCTTCCATTCGCAAAAAAAAGGAGAAAACTACGTAAATGACGGCTGATTGGAGGCAAAACTGGACAGCTATCGGATGAGATGTCTGGTTGGCATGATGTCTGACGTTTCTCTCTAAGTGCTGGGAACTTGCTCAGGAACGGAACTGAATTTCTCAAGTGCTTCCCTACACGTGAAGCGGAACTGAATTCCCAACACCTGTTCTTCACCTGAGGACAGCCCTGTTCTTCACCTGAGGACGGCTGCTTGCGTTGTGGCCGAAACGTCGTGAGAATTGTATTTTATTATGTTTTATTTTTGTTATTTTATAATTTCCCTTCTACGTGACTTTACCGAAAGAACCAAGAAGATGAACACGTGGTACAACCTAAATCGTAATTTCCTGAAGAATCTGTCGGCACGTTGGACCAAGTACCACCTGCAGATGTCTACTCTTCGGATGACCACTTAGTGTTTTACTCCAGTACACAGACACTGTTGAGATCACCAAGTATAAACATGTGAATGTAGATGAATGTGGACATGTTCATGTTTAAGATAATATTGTTTTAATTGTTTTTTTAAAGCATGTATATGTTGTAATGTGTGATACTTTGTATTCTGGGCGGGCTCCCTTGAAAAGGAAAGAGAGAGAGAGAGAGCTGCATAACTCAACGATGAGCTTTGCTTGGAGAAACATACATTTCTGAACCGAATCGACTCTTAATTTCGGTACCAAATGAAGTCGACTCAAACCCCACGATTGGTTCCAAAACTTTGAATCGAAATTACGCAATTGTGTTTAAAAAAATCTAATTAATATAAATTGCAGTTGAACGGATGTTTTAAATAAAACAATGTTTAATAATTGTAATATACTGGTAGGAACCTCCTGGTTACACCAGCCCACAGGGGATTATTGTGTCCGTCCGTCCGTCGTGCATCCAAAAATGGGAGGAGTGGGGCTGGGTGGGGAGGGGCTGGTCACCCCGTGGTGCCCTTATAAAACTCAACGTTTAACCTACTCACGCCGGCTTGTGCCCGCCCTCACAGTCGGGCATATGAGCGGAATACACCACGCCGCCGTTGACCCTGGCCATTGACCGAGCAACCCAACGTTCCTACCAGCTCCCTCCACAGGAATGTGTTTTATTTAACAGTCATTACGTGAACGTGACTCTCTCGAAGTCGGGTCACCGGGTCTCCGAGATCACTACGCTGATCACCGCACCACTCCTCGAATCGTGCGATATAGTCCGCTATTTTACTTTTCTATTTACGTTGTTTCACTATAACGTCGCCAACGTGTTGTAAAATGCGAGCATCGTGTCGATGACTCGTGAGCGATATTTTAAATGTGATTGTGATATTTTCATTAAAACCATATGATAGAAACTTACGTGTTCACAATGTGTCTGTACTCTATAACCTAATTGAGTGTTCGGACTAATTAATCACATTCTTTTTTTGGATAATAATAACAATCATTAAGCAAAGCACATACCGCGTGTTCATCAACTGCTACACGACAGCTGTGCCACGCCGTGTGGGCGACGAGCGTTGTTTGGCCATACTTCACCACAAGGCCGTAGCCATGGAGTCAACATTGGGGGGGACCAAATCTTCCAGGCGGTCTGGGGGTCCCACCCCCCCAGAAAAAAAAAATCGAAATTTGAAAACGAATTTCCTGCATAAAATATTAAAAAATTCACAAACACATAGGATGGAGTTTTTATTTATTTTTTTACAATGTCTAATAGTGTATTGCATTACATTGCTCTGTTTTTTTTCTTTTTTCGTTTCATTGTATGTAATGGCAGAGATTATGGATTCATAAAGTACAACCATAACTACAATCATATGAACAGAAATCTATTTTATAGCAATATATTGGGGGGGACATTTTGAGCATATTTGAATATTGGGGGGGGGGGGATGTGTCAATATATATTCTAATTACGGCCATGCTTCACCACGATGGCCATGTCCTGTTTCGTAACCCAGACGGAGGTCTCAGTTCAAGTGCACAGACATCGCTCACGGATTGCAGTTGCACGGATTATTACCTACCCCCATCTAGTGGAAAGGCGGACGCAATTGCGTTCTGTGTTTGCCTTTGGGGGATGTCACACAATACAAGTCCCGGTATATTTGTGTGTAGCCTACATTAAAGTGCAAGCATTAGCTCTGATCGATCCACTGCTGGATGAAGGCCTCCCCCAGTTCTTTACCAGTTCTCAGGGTGCTGCAGTGTAACTAACAGTCCGCCCAGCGTCCGCGCACGGGTTGAATTAATCGCCCCATCTCTGGGACATATTCTATTCCTTCGCTGCCACGAGGTCATTATTATTGAGCCGATAGGTCATCATTTCTTCTGGGAGGTGTTCTGCCCAAGCGTGTGGATGGTGTCCTGACTAAAAATAAATAGTCATCTCCTATTTGCTAATAACATGATGATGTTAACGGTTGCAAAATTATTCGCGGAAATTACTGCAGAACCTTCCATCATCTGGACTCACCGTATGTGCAACACGTTTCCAAAACAAAACTAAACTTTGATTTAAATGTTTCGTGACTGCAGGGATTCATATTCTTGGTTCTTTCGGTAAAGTCACGTAGAAGGGAAATATAAAACAATACAAATTCTCACGACGTTTCGATGGCAACACAAGCAATCATCACCTGATGATGATTGCTTGTGTCAAAAATCGTCCAAAATCGCGTGACGTCATTTATGGACGGCCCCTTAAGTGCAGTGCTCTGTAGTTATGTTCAGCTTTAAGCTCGCCGGAGTTGCAAACAGCATAATTTGGAAGCGTAAAGTTGACCTAACCTCTTGTTAGACGTGGCACAGAAGGAAACGAAGCCAGGAAATGCAGTGCGATGTAGCGTTGAATTCATTGTATGGTTAACTCTCGACAAAGATGGGGAAATTGGCGTTAAAAAAACAGAAATAGTCGCTCCAATGAAATGCAGCAATACATGAATATTCATGAGGGGGGCGGGGCCGCATGTGGAGTGACGTGACGTCACATACACACAGACGTTGTTTCTAGATTTGAAGCTTTCGTGACTGCAAGGCTTTATACTCTGAGGTTCTTTCGGTAAAGTCAAGTTACACCTGATGACGGAGGCTTGTGTTGCTTCCGAAACGTCGTGATTTAATTTAGTTATTTTCATTTATTATTATTTTATTCTATTATTATTTTTTTACCTACGTGACTGAACCTAAGAGTACAGACGTTGTTGGCACGTCACATTAGGTGACGCTTTTATTTCTTTATAATAGTGGAAAAGTGCAAGCAAATTGTGCCTAAACAAATGTACGTTTCCGCTCCACCTTTCTGCTTGTGTAATGACGTCATCCGTTCATAATTATTAATGAGAAGGGATGGGGGGGTGTCCATTTTGAGGGCGGCACCCGCTAATGAATATTAATTAGGGAGGGATGACGTCACGAACGTTAATGACGTTCCTGGGGTGATTGTCGTGTCCGTATTGGCCGCCCGATACAATTCGGGCGCACGTGAAACGCGTTTCACAATTGAAGCCCGCGCCCTCCTCGGCCACCGTTCCCGTCATGGCCGAGTAAGTGTTTCTGTTACCGGCGGCAACGGCGTTATTAAACATTACCACTTTCTCTTATGCGCGCTCGTCTCTGATTATTAATCTCTCACTTCGGTGTCCTTTGTTAACAAGTTTGGTACGCGTTTATTGCGAGCTGAAAAGCTGTTTTGATTTAGTCGATCGCAGGACGCGGGGTGGGGGGGGGGTGTTCACAATGCCGAGGTGCTGTGGAGCATGGCCGTGCTAGTCGAGGCGCAGAGTCTGGTTGAAATCAATATTTTTTGTAACAATCGTAGTGATACAATCTTCACATCTAACTATTAAAACGCATACAATGTGAACGTCGTAAGCTTGCTGCTGCTGCTACTTTTGCGACAATCCGTCACTCTTACCTGCAGTTTAACGTTTCAATGCTGGTGCACTATGGATGGACTTCTCCTGCCACACTAACGTAGGGTTGTGAGGTTTTTGCCTCGGATAATTCATCTCTGGGGTCATAACACGAGTAGCATCGCGATGAGTCAAAAGTGGTCGTGCCGTGGATCAATCGGTCCCTGCCATGAGAACGAGGAATTGCCATCAACTGGGTTGAGGCAAACCACTGTACACGATTGAGCAGAGCGACTGAAATTGTTGAGTCGGGAAGATTGTAAGAGAAGACAACCCTCATTACAGAATATACAAATGGTCTGCTGTGTTTTACAGAATGTGTACATTAATGTTAATGAGGTGTGTGTTACGCAAATCCTAATTGCATGCAACTGTTATGCGTGTCGACAGTTTCTCAGATCGCAAGTTGGGCAAAGATGCCCAGATGAGGGCAGCCATTAATCAAAAGCTCATAGAGACTGGAGAAAGGGAACGGTAAGATCAGCAGAAACTTGGGAAAGAGTAAACATGCAACTCCACAATTATTGCCTTTCTCACACGACTTGTGGTAGAAGGGCCTCCGCTAGACGGAGCTCAACACGAGTCCTTCGATAGGATATTTGGCATAATCTTCCATGGTTTGCCAGACATTTTGGAATAGTGGGAGTACCCACATTTTATCCCTACCACCACGTCACCTGCCTATCGACTGTTGTGTACCCAATATTTTACCTACCCTCCTGGGAGATTTAATCAAACCAGCGATTCCTGGGTTGCCAATCCAGTGTGGTAACCATTACACCACAGTGGCATCCTTAAGAAATAAATGATTTGATTTTAATACATTCAATTATTTGCATTGTTTGTGTGTGTGTGGGCAGTTTGAAGGAGCTTCTGAAAACGAGGCTGATGGAGTGTGGCTGGAAAGATCAGTTGCGGGCTCACTGCAAAGGTTTGCACGTAATTTTGTACATGTACAGCCCTATATCAATTCACTCCAGGTCAAAGGTGTTATTTTAAAATATTTCACCATGATGGTCAGTCTGGATTGAGGAGCATTGAAGTAATATGTGCTTTGAAAATCAGCACGCGATAGGAGGGTTAAAAAAAATTCATCCTACTGCTTACATCGGTGGGTTTGGCAAGTGCATGACCAAACTTTAACCACGTCTAGGTAATTTTTACAGCTGTTCTAAGTGCTATAGAGCCACTATTCACATGTATCTGATCACATCACATACATATAAGCAGTATCTTTATAGATTACAGGAATGACAGTCCAACATTTTAAGAAATTACTTTCCTTGAAAAAAGTAAACACGGAATTATGTAATATATGGCAAAGATGGTCATACTTGCTCACCGTATGAACCCCATTCCCAAATACATTGGTACCTCGGCATACGTCGTTAATTCGTTCCAGAAGTATGGCCTTATACCAAAAATGACGTATACCAAACGAATTTTTCCCACAAGAAATAAAGGGAAAGGAAATAATCCGTTCCAGAGTATAAGAAATGATATTTTTATAGCATATTATACATTAATGGGGTTGTATAAAATAATTTAGACACTAATTACTAAAATGCATACATAAATTAAAATAAATTGAAATAAAAAATAAAATTTAACATCACTTTACCTTGCTGAGAGGAGTTGATAGCCTACAAGGATGGTGGTGAGGAAGGGGAGGAGTCGTGAACGGGGTCTACGCGGCGGGTACGCGGTGACTCATCCCGACCCATACAAGTTCTAGCAAGCGCGTCGTATCCCAAACAAGACGTGGTATCCCAAGACATTTTTCTCTCGTCAAAACACGACGTATACCAAATTCGACGTATTCCAAAGCGGTCGTATACCGAGGTATGACTGTATTAATATGGCCATGAGCCATGAACGACACCCGGTGGTCACGCGGCTGGTTCACTCGTGCTGCTCGACGGGAGCGCACCAGGATGACTCTCTCCTGGTCCCGCTTGCCAGGGGAGAGTTCCCTGGGTAACTCACACTTCCGACAATGTTTCTTGTTACAAATAACGAGTTGTTAAAATTTAACTGTTTCTCAATCGAGCCGTACTTGATCTGTTTAACACGTAGGCTTTCGCGACCGATATTATTCATAATATAGGTCTTTGCTGCTGCTCTATTTAAGACCGGGAGCAACAGGAGAGCTTCACCATTCTTGCCCGATGAAGCTGATTGTAATTACCAGCGAAACGTCGTACTACTCAAATTTTAAAATGTCTGTTGATTTTCTCTTCAACACACCGGTGGGCTAAATAAGTTAATTATTTTGTCCTTTGAAAAACGTGACACATTTTTACTGTTTGGCCTTGTCGGGTGGTGGAGGGTTACTACACATTTATATATTACGCGATCTGACCCAAAAACCTATTTTACGCACTTGATCTATCTGGGAGCTGCAGTTTGGCCACGCATCCCCTTGTACAGATTTACATGAAATCAGGGATTGCCACTGTTTTAATACTTAAGAATGCTTGCTTTGTTGTTAGTGTAATATGGCCTTCATTAAAAGCTCACATTTCCCAAGTCGAATCATATTTTAAGACACACCACTAAAGGGCAGCATTATTGTGTTCTTTTAACACTAAAACCTTTACGATGTGTGCCGTATTAATTTAAATTAATCCTAACTTTTCATGGCTCTAGTGTGATATTAAAGTCGATAAAAATAGGTTACGAGTAATGTGTTGAGTAAAACGATAAAAATCGTTAGTGAACAAAAAAACTACAACAGCTATGCAAAATCTAGTTAACAAAGATATTAGCTCCAAAAAGATGTGATACTTACAAAAAAGGTGATTTCTAAGAAAATTTAAAGCCTCTTAAGGATGCAGTGCACAAGTGGCTGCATGAAACAAAACATGTCAGGCAAAATATACTAAAAGTCTCCCCGTTCTTCTGAAAGAACACGTCCGACTGTTTTGTAAAGTATCTTGAGATGCAGTGGTGTTGAAATTCTATTAAAAAAAAATCCAATTTGTACTGTAACAATACAAGCCCTGTAAATATGCGATATAAAAGTGGCCAAGCTAAACAAGACATTTTAGACAAACTCTGCTTTTTTGATGCCACTTTAACATGACCGTACATCTCTCCATGTACATGTACAGCCATTTTGTCCATCCATTGCTGGATGAGGACCTACCCATATTGTGATGGTCATGTGGATTGTTTGACCATACCTCATGCTGGCCAGTGCAGCTTGGCAAAGCCACTGGCGATAGCCATGACCAGGGGTCAAACACAGGGACTCAATATGCAGTGCGTTAACCACTGCACTAATACTCCACACACGTGTTTTTACATCGGCTTAAATGTATACAGGGAATAGTTTTTTTGAACCAATAAACATTCTTCAACGGTGCCTCAGTATTGTTATGAAAATGATTGCCTACCTTTTTTTGTAACCTTTACAGATGTCATTCGAGACAAGGGACTTGAACATGTGACAGTGGAGGACTTAATTTCAGAAATCACACCAAAAGGCCGAGGTTTGTGCTAAATCTGCATTCTGGTGGTGCAGTACAATGTCGTATACCTGACTCACTGGGGGCTGAGGGTCGCCTAATGTGAGCATGTGTAGAAAATTAGGGATGCTGGACATATTTAAAAGCGCAGACTGCTGTAAACATTGGAAAATGCTTTAGTGTGCTTTAGAATTGAGCAAATGTACGAGAGGTTAAGAACACAGTGTGTGTGTGAAAAGGTGATGTTTGCACACTGACATGAGGCTGTGAATAATAAGATAGCAATGGTCACATCAGACCACACTTAGGATTCTTAAAATTCAGTGTAAATGCCAAATTTTCCAAAATGCCAAATTTTCCAAAAGCCAAACTAAAGCAAATTATTGACGATCTTAAGCAGAGGGAAAACATACTTCAAGCTATCTTGCATGGTTAGCATGTGATGTTTTGTATTAATTTCTCCTTCGTTTTTTACCCTTCTAATTGTGGAGCTTTTCAGTCATGTAAATGATCATTCCATTAAACACAGACTTGTCAAATATGATTTTTATACGTTGCAGATGTGTACGTTAATTACAATGTTCGTAACGTGAACGTGTTTTTTTCCGTTGATTTACCTAGCGTTGGTGCCAGACAATGTCAAGAAGGAGCTGCTGCAGAGGATTCGTGCTTTCTTGGCGCAAAATACTAACTTTTAGAGTTCTGCCAACAATTCCGTACCACAACATGTTGATTAGAGCGTTGCCTCACATAATGTATTGCTCATGCCACCATTCCCTTGTGCAGTTCGCACCCCATGTGTCCATGTGACGTTTTTACGTAGTCGTTTTTTGTAAGCAATAAAAGTACCATTAACAAAGCCAAAATGGATGTAAAATGTTCATGATTTTCACGAGCTCGTGCTCAATGCACTCCAACTTTGTGTTTTAAGCTTCATAATTTGGTTGTGGTATTTAATTTGTTCTTAAAGATTTGTAGCAGCAGTTAAGATCATTTTCACGCGAATTAACAGTTTGAGTCTAATGTTTAATAATTATATGTCATGCAGGTAAACGCAGGACATTTAAGGCTTTTCTGTATAATCTGTGCATTGGTCTCATCAAAACAATCTCCAGTGCTGCTCTGATGATTCCAAGATTGAAAGCCTTCCTGTGATGGTGCTTTACAATCATCGGTATCACTGAAATAGGTGACGAAATCCAAAGGTTCAAGCAGTGAACTGAAGAGTCTGTAAATATATTCATCTCTGCTAAAATGCATGTTCTGGAACTAAGTAGTCTGTTGGATTTCAACATTTCCAGTTATATGTGGTTTGTGTTGGTGCAATTAGGGAAAGGGAGGCTGGGCAGGCAGATCACCTATGTCGGTTCTTCAAACAATAAATTCTGACCGGCTGTAACAAGTTTGGCATATTCTTGGTTCTTTCGGTAAAGTCACGTAGAATGGAAAAAATAAAACAAAATAATTCTCACGACGTTTCGGCCACAACGCAAGCAGCCGTCCTAAGGTGGAGAACAGGTCTGTCGAGAAGACAGAGTTATTTTATTATGTTTTATTATTTTTTTATTTCCATTCTACGTGACTTTATTGAAAGAACCAAGAAGATGAATACCTGCAGTCACGAAAGCTTTAAATCGAAAGTTTGGCATATGCTGGTGGGTCACGTGACTTCATATGTCACGTATACTTATGTCACGTCATAACTTGTACATTTGGTCACTCTGTACCTCTTGTCTCCGGGTCTTTTATCTGTCTTTTGGTTGTCTTGCGTTCATCTCCAGCTCAATAATATTCACTGCTTGTCTGCAGTTCTCCCATCTCTATCTCTTGTTAATCTTTCTTTCATCTCTCTTATCTGTTTCACTTTTGTGTCATGCGAGTCATCTTTCAGTGGGTCATTGCTCGCCATGCCACTCTCCCAATACCTATTTTTTTCCACCGTACAATCAAGGTTCGCCAGAACTATTTCGAAACCAGCGCGGCACAGCTGAGAAGGTGACAGGTTGCGTTTCCACTGCAGAAGTCGAGCCGTGCCATTGCCGTCAAACGCAATGAGCGAAACGTGTCCTTCCAGTGTACCAACTGACTGATGTCGTGTGCAAATGAACGGCATCATCCCCACCCCTGCCCTTGCTTTGGCTCCGAGCTAGAATCGGATGTCTTCTGAGGTCAGCGTGTTGTGGTTTGATTTCAGCCTGACACCGAAAATCAATTAGAAAGTCACCTGTACCTCGAGGGCCCCATGCCTGCTTGGCTCGGATGTGCCACTGAAAAGGGTTAAAGAGCCTTTGTGAACCACCTCTGGTCTGGCCATCCAGTTGAAGAACCATGACCTATGTGATTCGTGAATTGATTATTGTAGGCAATGAGGAAGTCTGTTTCTAATCTATGTTCAGTTTTGTGCGTGCTATTTTAAGTGTGGCTTTTGTACAAATTATATGGTTTCAATGATGACAAAAATAATTGTTCAACGTTCCAAGCAGGAACCTCCTGGACATCTTAAGAAGAACCCATGAGGTTTTCCAAAATAGAAACAATTTCCAATTGGTGAATTAGTGAAGTGGTTGGATGGATGACCATGCATACAACCGATATGAAACATGCAAAAAATAGGTGTTCTAGGCCATTACGAAACTCTGCTCACTTGATCATGCCCCCCTCCCTTCAATCGGAACTGATCAGCGTGGCGAAGTATGGTCAATTACTCCCCACGCCTCGCATTGCATGGGGAGGCCCCCTCATCCAGCATTGGTTTGACAAAAGGGCTACATATACACATTAATACCGCGACTACAGGTGTGCATTGTACTTGTTTGTGCTTGTCTTTAAATATTCACCATCAAATGTGAAAGTTTTAACGTCTGAAAAATTGCAGCTTACATGGAGATCGACATTTTATTAGTATGGTTCACTTCATATTGTGTTTGCAGATCTAATTTTTTTAATGCATCTCCAAAACAATGGTATGCCAGTGTTTAGGTCACGCGTCTGGTGAATGACCTTCTTTGCATGACACATTTTCTATTGCATTCATTAAGACTCTTCTTATTGTGATAAATTCTCGCAGCACAAACATTTTTTTAAAAATCCATCATAAGATACTGTGCAGCTTTTCGCGGTTTTGCACATTATCTCTCCGTTGCTTTTTGCGTTGTGCCATTTGGGTGGTGTTCGGCACGATGTCCGGACATTTCGACCCACCTAAGTTCCATTCCCGAGTTCAGTTCCTGAAGAATTGCCGAGCACGTGGTGCGAAACGTTGTACATCGTGCTAAACAACACCGATACTTTATTTCCGAGAGGATCTTTGGAACACAATCTTGAATTGGTTGTGTTGATGTTTTTATGTTTTGCGATTGTACACAAACATCCACAGGCTATGTATTTAAAAAAAATGGGTACGTTAGAAAAAAAGTTCCACATTTATTTTAAAACTTAATTTCCACAGGCTACATTCTCATTTTCACAATAATTTTCTTTATTTATCCTGGGCAAATCCGATGAGCTATTAAGCTATTTCACATATGTCCAATTTGGGCGGGTTCAGAACGTTGCAACAGCAAACAATACAACAAAGTATAGGAAAACTAAGCAAATCACTAAAATGTTCTAATAAAAAAACTGAAAATTTTACCAAGTAAAGCGAACTGAGCGATTAGTTATTTTACAGAAGCCACCTGGCCACAAATTATAGCTCTACGAAGTGGCTTATCTTGTGGAAATTTATATCAGCAGCTAAATAGTATGAATTGCTATTTTCGTCTTGCATTTCTCAAAATTGGTTGTCCGTATTCAAACAAGCATTGGGATGAAAATGGATAACGCTGCCAAAGTAACGTATACACATGAAATAGTTCACCGAAATATAAAAAGAACATGCATGTGGGTGCACGTGCGTATCTTTACAAGCCGGTAAATTGTACTGTATATGTATGCTGTTTTAAGTTTGTAAGTCGATGCATAGGTGTCATTTTTCAATTTAACATTTTAGCAACGTTACTTTGAAGGTGAACTGGTGGATGTGGAAGCATTTGTGCCTTGACTGCTTTTGTTGTGATAATAAATATTTTTCAAAAGACTACGTGGACATGACCCGCTTATAATTTTATATGCGTTAAAATATATCAAGCAAATTTGAGTTTTCCATAATCGAAGGTTTCTTTTTGGTTACTTCGCGTAAATATGAATGTGTCGTTAAACCCACCAGGAGGGAGCTGGTAGGAACGTTGGGTTGCTCGGTCAATGGCCAGGGTCAACGGCGGCGTGGTGTATTCCGCAAATATGCCCGACTGTGAGGGCGGGCACAAGCCGGCGTGAGTAGGTTAAACGTTGAGTTTTATAAGGGCACCACGGGGTGACCAGCCCCTCCCCACCCAGCCCCACCACTCCCACCCCCCACCCAGCCCCACCCTCCTCACCCAGCCCCTCCCCATCCTCCCCTCTCCACCCAGCCCCACCCCTCCCATTTTTGATGCACGACGGACGGACACAATAATCCCCTGTGGGCTGGTGTAACCAGGTTCCTACCAGTAAGAAAACGTGGCAATGCGTTACGAGTACAGCACACCGGTGTGTTGGGTGAGTAAACCCACAGAATGCACATGTTGGGTTTACATGATGCTGTGGGTTTACTCTCCAACACACCGGTGTGCTGTACAAGTAACCAATTGGCATATTTAGAAAAACCTTACTAATTGGCTGTGCCGGGTGGTGGTGGGTTTAGCGACACATTCATATTTACGCGATCTATACCCAAACCCCCCTCTATTTTAGATAATATTGGTCGCAAAGCCCCCTGCTCCACCCACCACCAAACGACTCCTCCCGTATCTTGATTTGAAGCTTTCGTGGACTGCATTAATCCACACTCTTTGGTTCTTTCGTTAAAGTCACGTAGGTAGACAAATACTTTATTTTTTATTTTAAAATATTTGATTTAATATCTATAAAATATTTTATAGGTATAAAATACAATATTTTATTATTTTTTATAAAATACTTTATTTTTAATTTTAAGTATTTTATAGGTATAAAATAAAATTTTTATTTTATACCTATAAAATATTTTATACCTACGTGACATTACCGAAAGAGTTATGCCACTCTTCCCGTGTTAAACACAATCCACTTTCGCTTCACCCTATGGGCGACGTCATCACGGCGCGCCCAACACGTAAAAAACAAACACGTGGGTCACAGCGCCACCACTGCATTGCATTTTCACAATCTCGCAAGAGGCTTCATCATCTTCATAATTTACAGATATTCTTTGTTTGTCAAGCCACTGCCGGATGAAGCCTCTTCCCCTATGAACACGCGGTCGCTCATGGGATTCGCTTGAGCATACTTCACACACATGCTGGTCAGTTCGTGCGATGCGTAAGAGGGCCCACTCCGTGGGATGTCGATTCGCGTAGAATTCGCAGCTCGTGTTGTGTGTTCGTCTCAATAAGCCGGCCAACCCGGGCAGGCCAACAACACATCGGGGTCTGTTCCGTGATCTCCTTCTCGTACCTGTCAACTTATAGGGTTTAAAGCGTATTCTTGTGCAGGGAAATTGGAGTTTTTAGGCCCATACGGCGTGCAGCCGTTTCATTAATAAATGCGTGTCTGTGTTTCTCCCTTGCGATGGGACTTTGTAGGATGAACGTTGATATTTATAAGGCCGTAATTGGTCTGGAATAAGGTAGGGCACTGATAAGGGGTTGACAGGGATGCCTTTTATCTTGCCAGCGAGCCTTAAGACACTCCACGTGACGGTCACAAGGTGCACCTAGCCTGGCACAGGCGCCGTGGTGGCTGTTGTGGCTATGGATTTTAATGCAAGACGTCTGAGTTGATACAGTGATACGGTGTACATATCTACGGGACCTTTTTGCCATTATCAAAATGATGAAAAACAATGGGGTTTCCACCTTTCTGGAAATAAAACAGGAAGCGTTTAAGATGTTCAAACATAATATACTGTAGATACATTTTGAAAGGCATCAGGTTTGCATTAAGCACACGTACATGTGGCAAAACATGCACACATAATATATGCATTGTCTTTAAAGCTACAGTTCACACTTCTGTTTTTACAGGTTTTTTGGGGGGGTTAGATCGCTTAAATATATAAATGTGTCGTTAAACCCGCCACCACCCGACACAGCCAACTAGTGAGGGTTGTCACGTAAACAGAACGTGGCCAATTCGTCACTGGTACAGCACTAGTGTGTAGTGTATAGTGTAGTGTATAGTACGGCACTAGTGTATAGTGTAGTGTATAGTGTAGTATACTAGTACACAGAGGTGGGACAAAGTCATTGTTATGCAAGTCCAAGTCGAGTCGCAAGTCATCAAATTCATGACTCGAGTCTGACTCGAGTCCAAGTCACATGACTCGAGTCCACATCTCATAGGTGGGACAAAGTCATTGTTATGCAAGTCCAAGTCGAGTCGCAAGTCATCAAATTCATGACTCGAGTCTGACTCGAGTCCAAGTCACATGACTCGAGTCCACATCTCATAGGTGGGACAAAGTCATTGTTATGCAAGTCCAAGTCGAGTCGCAAGTCATCAAATTCATGACTCGAGTCTGACTCGAGTCCAAGTCACATGACTCGAGTCCACACCTCTGCTAGTACAGCACTAGTGTATAGTGTAGTGTGTAGTGTATAATGTAGTATACTAATACAGCACTAGTGTATAGTGTAGTGTATAGTGTAGTATACTAGTACAGCACTAGTGTATAGTGTAGTGTATAGTGTAGTGTATAGTGTAGTATACTAGTACAGCACTAGTGTGTAGTGTATAGTGTAGTATACTAGTACAGCACTAGTGTGTAGTGTATAGTGTAGTGTATAGTAGTGTATAGTGTAGTATACAAGTACAGCACTAGTGTATAGTGTATAGTGTAGTGTATAGTGTAGTATACTAGTACAGCACTAGTGTGTAGTGTATAATAGTGTAGTGTATAGTGTAGTATACTAGTACAGCACTAACCGGTGTGTTGGAGAGCCAAGCCACAACATTTACAATCTGAGTACGACGTTTCGCCAGTAATTACAACCAGCTTCATCAGGCTACAGCCAGATTTGTGGAGAAATCCTCCTGTTTCGTTCCTTAAATAGAGGGGTAGATGTGATGGGGGGGTAATGTATGTATATAATTGACTGGGTATCCATTTCGGTACATCAAATACTAACCTTACTAATTCGCTCTGTCGGGTGGTCACGGGTTTAATGACACATTTATATATTTACGAGATCTAACCCCAAGAAAACCTGTATTATGGATGATATTGGTCACGAAAGCCTACGTCTTTTTCACCAGAAGACGGCTGTTTGTGTTGCGATCGAAACGTCGTGATCGATTATTTTTTCTTTACCGAAAGAACCAACGAGAATAGATTCCTGCAGTCACGAAAGCTCAAAATCAAGATTCACGCTTCTGTTGTTTATTCAAGGAAAATGTTTCAATTGCACGGTATTTAATTGCACAATGCACACACTTTAATATACAATTACTAATGTTGTGATGTCGGGACACCGGTTAATATTTCCGCTGTACCGTGTTCTCCGGATTATAAGACTCAGCCCCCAGAGGTAGAGCAATTACTTTGGACATGGCCAATGCACTGTTATTCACTGAAACAATTCATTCACAGGTTCCAATTCGCGCTGTGTTCTTCACTAATTTATAGAGGAGGGTGCGGGAGGGGGCACTTTTGCCGATTAGACATCATCACAAGTGTGAGGGCCACACATTTGAAATCATTGTTGGGTTTGAAGCAGCATGGTGATGATGATAGAGGATGTTTTCACTCGTTGTGTATTGTTGGGGGGGGGGGGGCGCACGTCAGGGTGAAGAAAGGCACATTGCGTTTCGTCAACGTTATCTCAACACACTCGTTAAATGTGGTGCACGGTTTGAGAATTACAAATCATTTCCTTCAATCGGTGCAGTTCATCGAACTCGGAGTTGGATCTGCAAGGGTTAGTACATACAGGGTTGCCCAAGAGTTGGGACACAAGAGGGTTATTTAATTTGTTTTAACACTGGCATTAAAAAAACTTTCATTGTTGATTCTTTAAGTCTACATTCGGTCTATTATTAATATCTATTTTTTCTTCTTCCTTTGCAGATGACATTTTAAACATGGAAAGGAAATTGACTAAGGACGAACGCATTTTATTGGTTTCTATGTATGCTAAGGATGGCAGCACGTTCCGGTCAGTCGCCGAAGACTTTAATGTGTTGCACCCTAACAAAAATATTGGATTTTCATCGGTCAGAAAAGTGATCATGCGTTTTAAAGACACTGGCAGTGTGCATGACCGACCGCGCAGTGGTCGAAAAAAAAGTAGCACGAGTGAAGCCACATCAATCATGGTGCTAGAGCATGTGATTACCAGTCCAGAAAAATCCACTCGAAAATTGTCACGAGAAACAGGTGTGCCAAGAACATCCTGCCAGCGCATACTCAAGGAGGGTCGCTTTCACCCTTTCAAAGGTCACTTGGTTTGTTAAAAGAAATCTTAATAACCCTATGTGCCCTCACTTTTAGGCCACCCTTTATATATGTACGTTGAGGTTGCCGAGTGAGCCAATAGGTGGTTTGTTTGTATGTCTTTATGTATTTATGTATGTTGAACTTCTTTCGCACCTTACGTAGCCAACCGTGCTAATCGGAGGTGCGGGGGAAGGAACAGCAAACTAAACACAAAAAAGAAGTTTCAGGTGCATCTGTGAAATGCTGCCGGTAAATGATGCAAGTGAGCGGCAGTGCCATTAACCATGCGGACTGATTTTGGCGACGGCAGTTGGCAAATTGTTGATTATTGCTTAGCTCCCTCGCATTTTTTGTACGATTTTTTTCCCTCCAGACATAGTGATGTCTAGTTGCATGGAGGGCGAGAAGAGAGAGGGGAAGGAGGGCAGCGGTGCGGGCGATGGCGGCACCGTCAAAGTGGAGACGGATCCCTTCCTCGCCGGCCTGACCCTGATCTCGCAGGGGGCCGAGGCTCGCGTCTATCGCGGGACCTTCCTGGGCCGCCCTGCCGTGCTCAAGGAGAGGTTTCCCAGGAAGTACCGACACCCGCAGCTCGACTGGCGCCTGACTAGGAGGCGTACTGTGCAGGAGGTGCGGTCTCTGCTGCGATGCAGAAGGGCAGGTGAGAGTTTCAAGTTCATTTATTAGGTATAGCCCTGTGAGACATGCGGCTCTTAAGTCGGGTGCAAACGCAACAAACAATATATGAACACAGATACGCGTGGGCTATGCTTCGTGATTTGTGATCGCTACTGTGGGGTGCAATTCAGAGGTCGCTATTTCGATCCGATTCGATCTCCCGGCGTGTCAGTTGAAAACAACGGGGCAAGTTTCTTCAACCATACAGCCTCTGTACACCCGGATGTATAAATGGGTACATCACAGTCAGTCGACGAGTCGCTTGTGTTTGGCTAGAGTGGTGGGTAACTCCTCTTCCAAGGTGTTTGGCCGGCGTCGAAGAGTAGGCCAAAATATCCTCTCGAGGGGCCAAGAGCTCCCCCTATTGGAGGCGTTTCCGCCAGCATTGGCGTGAGAAACGATGCTCCACTTCAGCACATTTTTGTTTCACGCCCATAACTCAGCAAGGAAAGGTCGGGCTTTCTTACGATACCAAGTTTGGAAATGTACTTTAGGGCAACATGTGGATTTGTGCAAGGTTTGTTCAAAGTGGCACCAATACCCGCCATTTGTCACTAATTGACGGTGACATCACCATGGCGCCTGTGCCAGGCCAGGTGCACTTTGAAGTGGCACAGGCACATACCAGCATACAACGGAATAATTTGAAATATATATGTTGGTGGTGGAGTGTAAAGCACACTGCCATATGAACCCGGCCGCTTGAGATTGACCGCTTGCTTCGGTTACCATCAGTGGCGAGCGATATCTGAACCGTGCCTAACCGCCCTCTCCCGTACCAACCCACATTGCTCAGCACGGTAAAGTAAAGCATGGTGAAGTATAGCATGGTGAAAACCCCCACAATCAACATGGTGTGGGGGGGGGGGGGGACTTCATCCAACAGTGCATTGACACACGGCGGAGCAGTGGCAGAGTGGTTAGCACACTTTGCTCTGACCCCAGCGTGGCGTGAGTTTGAATCGAGGCCACGGATTATGTCGGTGGCGATATCTGACTCAGTTTTGTGTTCCGCCATCACCAACCCGCACTGGCCAGTTTGGTGAAGTATTGTGGAAAAAAACCCCGACGGCCGAAGAAAGGCATGGTGGAATGCCTGAATGGTAAAGGGCCGTATATTATTGCTCTCGTGTCATTTTAATCGTTCACACATTGATTGTTGTACATTGTTCACCTCGCAGGCATCCTGACGCCCGTGGTTTACTTTGTGGATTATGAGCGCCATTGCATTTACATGGAGGACCTGGCGGGCGCCGTCACGGTGCGCGAGTATGTGCAGTCCACATCGCAAGCAGCAGCAGGAGGGGAGAAGCTGCTAACCTTGGCGGTGCTGATCGGACGCACGCTGGCGCACATGCACACACAAGACGTGGTGCACGGGGACCTCACCACCTCCAACTTGCTGCTGCTCTTCCCGCCAGCGGAATCTCCCGAGCCAGGAGCCGGCACTGCCTCACCGGAACCCTGCAAACAGCATCCCCAGGTGAGCTCAATCACTCTACCTCCACCCCTGTCACTCAGAAATTCCGCTGCAGTGGTTAGGGGCAGTACCGTAGCCCGGGCAGTTGTGCGTGTGCTGCTTTTGTTGTTGCAGAGGTTTGTGGTTCGAGCCTTCATGGCCATGCTGGTTATTGCTGCAGTTTTATCGACCGTCAAAATACTGCTTCACAGGGGACGTTGAAGAACCAATGACGATATTGGGAGAAAAAAAGAGTCGATGTGTTGCTGGAATCATGGTTAAACTTTTAAGGCGGTCTGTGTGCGTGCGTCCCTCTGCTGTGTTAAGGTGGGTGAAGAAGATATCCCTGCAGATGCTCCATCGCTCACCGCCACCGCCGCCACCAACACCACACACCCCGCACCATCCGTGCTGCACGTGCCCCCACAGCCGACTCCGCGCATGGCGCTCATCGACTTTGGGCTGAGCTGCGTGTCGGCGCTGGTGGAGGACAAGGCGGTGGATCTGCACGTGCTGGAGAAGGCCTTTCTGAGCAGCCACCCTGGCACGGAGGCCGTGTTTGCGGCCGTGCTGGCCGCCTACACGGCGACGATGAAGGGCCGCTTCGCCGCGCCCATCATCGCTAAACTCGACGAGGTGCGGCTCCGTGGCAGGAAGCGCTCCATGGTGGGGTGAGGAGGAGAGGGAGGAGGAGGAGGGATGGAGGTGGAGAGGGAGTCGGAAGGGGTGAGGGAGAGTGACTGACACGCCACAGTAGATTGAGAAAGATGAGGGGGTGAAGGAGTGACTGGTGGCGGAAGAGTAGGAGAAGGGGGGGGGCAGAGGAGGAGGAGGGGTGACGGGCGCTGTTTATGATGGAGTAAGGCATAACGAGGTGGAAACAGCAGAGGACGTGGGGGAGGCTGTAGTGGTCCCGGCCAAAGGAATATGGTTGTTGTGGTTATAATGTGGCTGTTCTGTACTGATGCACCGCATTTTTCCCTTTGAAACTCGCTGGGTCGCTGGCTGAACATATTTTCTGTATTAGAAATAAACATTGAAATGAATGGTAGTGGTTATGGTTGTGATTATGTGATGCCAATTGTTATTGGTGCTCTGTAAAGCACACATTCAGACAAAGGTGGAACACTGTCATCATATTTGGGGGGGGGGAGCACCCAGTTCTACATCACTATACTCGATATAATTCAACATGCAGTTAGGTTGATTGATGGTCCAGCATTGATTCATTCCAGTCACTCAATCACAAGGGGTCAGTTGCCTCTTTACCGCTCTTCTGTCATTATTACTGTAGTTTATGATCTGATGACATTAACGTATTGATTCCTCCATCCATTTTGAGGAACCAGTATACAAAACACTGTCTCTGAATTCAGCCACAATGCTGCAAACCAAAACACTTCTGTTTCTCTTACTTCGCTAGCACGGATCGACTACGGGATTACTTCTTCGTGTCGTTTTCTCCCAATCTGTCATGACCTTGCACAATTCAAGAAAAGTCTCAACTCTTAAGTATTTCAAAGTTTATTGCACTGTGTCTTGCTGGCAACTTGAGGTTTTTGACCTTTGCACCTGTGCTCAGTATCTGGGTTAAACATATATTGCAGACTAGCGGTAAGTACCCGGCGTTGCTCGGGCGAAAAAGGTAGACACACACATGGACTTACACGCAGACTTTGACCCACACACATAGAAACACATCGACTTAGACGCACACACACACACATGGTTAAACCCAGGATGGATCGTTAGCAGGCCAGCCTAAATGTTTCTAACCGGCGAAGATGTTCCATTAGGGAGGTGCATGTTTCGCAAGCGTATAGAAGGGAGGGAATTACCGTGGCCGAGAAGACCTGGAGCTTCATGCGGAGCAAGAGACCAGATAGCTTCCACACAGCTTAACGCATGCGATGAAAAGATAATGGCGCTCGACTGATTCGGAGTGAGACCTCTGCTGTTAAACCGGAGCCGGTCATGAGCACACTGGCCAGGTATGGGAATCTTGGCAATCTCTCCACAACCGCCGCATCACCAATTGTGAGTTGTGGGGGCGGATTGTTCGATGGTATAAAATACCGAGGCATGTGCTTAGTTTTGGTGGGGCTGATGGTAAGGCCCCACCTCTTAGTGGCAAGCTCCAGGTTCATCAGCAGTGATCAGCAATCACCAGAGCATCGGCATACATAAGATGGTTGAGCAATAGGGAGGCATCCCTTGACCGGACCCGGGCATCGATCAGCCTCCCATTGTATCTGTACCATATGGTAATTCCTCGGGTACAGCCATTGAAGGCTTCACGAACTACGTGGTCAAAAGATATGTTAAATAATGTGGAGCCAGAGGACATCCCTGTCACACCCCAAGGTGCAGAGGGAATGGCTCTGACTGACGGCCACGTGGTTTGACGCGGGACCGCTCACCATCTCTGATTGATGGACACAAGACGGAAATCTGACTGGACACGGGGGCCAGCGTGCCACTGGTTGAGGCCGCATCGACCAACTGCTAACTCCAGCTGCACGCTGCCGGTGGAGTGGAGTTGGGTTGACTGCACCGCCCGATGCTGGACCTCCGCCTGGGGGGGGGGGGGGGGGGGACACAGCATCCAACATTAGCTCCCAAACTTTGTCCCAGCAATGCATCGCTGGGACAGACCTGCAGGAGAGATGTCCGGCTGTACCTCCATTATTAATTGATATTTTGGGTTTATATAACGCGCAGCAGACCCAACCAAATGGCTTCAGAGCAGCGTATATAAAAACATAAACTCTGGGTTGAAGCCAGGCATCTGGACATACAGATCGCTGATGACCAGTCTCCCCAGCAGATGGGGAAAGAGATGCAATGGAGAGAGGTGACGGGCTTATAGCTGTGTGTGCGTGAACACAGTGAGCTGTCACCATAGTGAGTTGCGTTTTTACTTATTCATCATTAACAGTGTCACAACCTTCGTAGTTGAAATATATTTAAGCAGTGATGTAGAGTCCTTTGCGTAGACAAATCGCTGATATATTTTATTTTTGAAAACAGCCACTAAAACCTATAATGTATTTACCAACTTTACCGTTTCTTTCAAATCTATACAACCAAATTACCCTATTTTGCCGGCTCTCAGAAGCTAAGTGGGGCTGGGAGATTGCTTTGGGGGGGGAAAACAAGACGTCATATGCTCTGCCCGCATAGTGGCCAGTAGATGGCAGTAGAGCAATACAAATCTTTAATCTATCTGTGCTGAGCTTAGAGTGTGTCATGCATGGAGGGCTTTTCTCCGGGTTGTCAGGTTTCCTCTGACGTGTCAGTTTCATGTATTAGGTACTAGCTTTACTACCCGGCTTCGCCCGGGACTTGGATTCACCACGCCCGCGGCCGCCTTTGTCTCCCCAGTGGCGATGTTCACACACCACACCAGTTACTCGTTTGAGGCTGAGTCGACCTAGGGGAGGCCCAGGACCAGGTTAAAATAATCGTCACCGGTACTGGCCGTGAGCGGGAATTCGAACCCGAGTCGCCGGGTTCGTAGCGCAGCGCGAACCACTACACTACCATGCGTTACGCTTCCACGTGCGCGGGACACGTGACAGATGTGACGTCACAGCTCACTGGCCGTGCAAAAATACATGCGTTATTGAGCTCCCCACCCCCCCATAAAAGTGTATTTTAATAATTGTTGCATGGTGTACAGTCTGGAAAGTACCCACATGGCAATTTCCAGTTTGTTGCATGTCGGGAAGTACGCTAAACATTTTGAACAGACACACATAATCACAACTTTGCGTTTTATATATATGGAGATAACCCTGTGAGCATTGCGGCTCTTGACTCGGGTGCAACCGCATGAACCAAAAACTCATTTATGGAATCGGTAAAACATCCACAGAGCAGGACCCTCTTGAGAAAAAGTATCGAGACTCAGTTAAGGATGTCCTGGGGAAAAATAAAAAGAATGACTGTACTTTTAATAATTAAAAAAAAAATTTCCTTCGCATCCCAGTGTCAATTTATTTTTCCAATACATCTTCAGCCTCTCAGTCCGATTGTCAGATATTGGCAGAAACATTAACTCATTCTAACATCACAAGTGCAGTCTTTAGCTTTAGGGTAGGGGTTCTCAATTACATCATTGTCAGCAATATTCATGATTAAATCGCTTGCAAATCAATCACGGTCCTACAAAGCAATAATCCACCCAGCACCTGAGCACGAGCTGATTTCCGTCGCTCCATCTTTGCAGTGAACGTCATCTTAGACGCATTCTAGAGCTTAGTTGCAGCCTGGTTTGTCAAAAAAAAAGTTGTATTTACACACCAGGTACTTCAACATGCATGGCACCTCGCTGTACCTGTGGCTATCCGTCACGCGCCTCCCTACCGCTTCAATCTACCAGCCACCCAGAAAATATTCGGCGAGAAATTAAGTCGTGGCACATTATATAGTTTGGCTGCCACCTAGTTGTGTCGCCGAGGGGGTGATGTACCGTTCTCGTTCCGTTGTGGATGTGCACTGATGCCTACTCTGAGGCACGTAAAATGCAGATCGATCGATCGAGTTGCTATTCTTACTCACTGGCCATCAGTCCACATTCGTGACGTTTCCTGCCCAAGCCCAATTACTTTTCTTGAACGGTCAATATCTTGTCTTTAACACGCATCTGCTCTCCAATCCATGTGCGCTTCTCTTTCCGTCTGTCTCAGCGAAAACAGTGTCAAGTCTTTGCAAGAAGAGGGTTACTCTATGAGACCTCATTTACCAGTGGCAAAATATAGTAATAGGGTTTTACCCTTTCAACTGGTACAAAAACTGACATTATGCCTTGTATAAAGGTGTCAGTTTTTGTACCAGTTGAAAGGGTAAAAACCTATTACTATATTTTGCCACTGGTAAAGGAGGTCTCATTGTAAATACTTTCCCCGAGCTCTCAATACTCTGATAGTGCGCTGTTTTTTGAGTTGTACGCCTTTTGGCGTCATCTGGTCCAACACCAATGGAGACTAGGCTCTAAGAAAAGCTGTCTCGGGTGTGGACCAATCAACTTCAAGGACAGTGCATATTATTATCATTATCAGAGTTGTTTCTTTTTGTTTGCATTTTGACTGCTTGTGTTGTGGTTATTGCAAACATGATGCCTTGTATAAAGGTGTCAGTTTTTGTACCAGTTGAAAGGGTAAAAACCTATTACTATAAGAGGGTTACTCTTTGGTTCTTTCGGTAAAGTCATGTAGAAAGAGAAAACAATAAATTAAATAATAGCAGACGACGTTTCGATTGCAACACGAGCAATCATCAGGTACAAATGAAAGAGAAAATATAACCTAGTAAACCTAGAAATATAACAGTCAACACCCTACCTATTTGTACCTGATGATGATTGCTTGCTTTCATTTGTACCTGATGATGATTGCTTGTGTTGCATTCGAAACGTCGTACGCTATTATTTAATTTCTTATTTTCTCTTTCTACGTGACTTTACCGAAAGAACCAACGAGTAATTCCTGCAGTCACGAAAGCGCCAAATCAAGAAGAGGGTTCTTGATTGCCGACGCTAATACCTGGTTCTACGTGTCCCGAAGTTAGGATCTCTGTCACGTAACTCAATTCCGCACTGTCAGAAATGTTCCGATACGGGAATGTATTTCGATAGGGCTGAGTCGAGGGTTACGATGGGACCCACATGACGTGCGGGACAATCACTCTGAGTGGCTGTTAAATAACGGAGGTGGTGTCTGGCAGGGTGCAGAGGAAAAGGGGACAGAGGGTTCAAGAAGTGGTCAAACATTCATGAATGCTGGATACAGTATTCTTTTGCAAATACAAGTTTCAGGTGTATTCTCTTTAACCAGGTGATAACTCAAGGGGCCAAGATGTCTCATTTGCAAGAGTGACCTTGATCACTAAATAGGCACATAAACTTGCTACTTGTCTGAGTATAAAAAATTTTTATCTGATTTTTTTTAATATGGCATTGTGGTGCTTACGTGCTACGTTTGCACGCCTAATTCTTGAGTGAGGGATTTCTCTGGGAACATGTTTCCTGCCCACTGTGAAGAACGAGTCAGATATTAATCCCCGCCTGAACGTGTCACTTTCAGGCGGAGATTGTTTTTATATAAGACACGCACAGGTTATCATACACCGGTGACATTTTCCTGACCGGCATGTTACTCATATTTATCTTGTCTTTCGCTCCCCTCTTTGTGTTCCTGTGTGCGTTCGGCGCATACCGTTTGTTCCTTGGGGTTTCTGAGGATTTGATGATCAGAATCAGAATCGTAATATTTATTTATACTGGGGGAATTCGATGAGCTATAAAAAAAAATATATATATTTTGGACATCTGTACACTTACTGTCCTACTGGACATAGATGTCCAGTGGGGGCTGGTTAAGAACGTTTCAACAATAGTACAAAACCAATTTAACACGTAGGCTTTCGCGACCAATATCCATCAGAACGTTTTTTGGGTTAGATCGCGTAAATCTATAAATGTGTCGTTAAAACCCGCCACCACCCGACACAGCGGCGTCATTTATCCAACAACAACAACAAAAGAATCGCTAATTCGGACCATGACGCAGCCACACAATGGGCCTCAACTCCCGCGGATGGCGTCGTTGTTCGCTTCCAAGTAGTCGCCCGCGCGTCGAACACTTTCAGTGCGCACCGGCAGCGCTCATCGGCAGCGCAGAGGCAATAGTTTGATGATTTCCGGCCAAATTTCGTGGGTTTCCTCTCAACGTCGTCGCCCCCTTGAATTGCCAACGCCAAATGCGCCCCGCCCTCGGTTCTACGTCGTCCTGAGGTGAAGCCATCAACTCTCAACGTAACTCCATCGCGCAGTGTCAGATGTGTTGAACCAATGCCGTTATTATAATATTAATTGGGGGGGGGAAACAATATTCAAATATGCTCAAAATGCCCCCCCCCCCCCCCGCGATATATTGCTATACAAAATAATTGCTATGCTATGTAAATAAAAGTAACAATTTGATAAACCTTGGCCACAATATCTGGACTTGTCTTCATATAAATCAATGCATAGATATCTGTTCATATTATTGTGGTTATGGTTGTTCTTTATTAATCCCTAATCTCTGCCATTACATACAATGAAACAAGAAATTGTAAAAAAAGAAAAAACTGAGCAAATGAAATAAATACACTATTAGACATTATTGTAAAAAATAAATAAAAAGTCCATCTTTTTTTTTACCTACGTGACTTTACCGAAAAAAGCCTAAGAGTATAAAAAGTCCATCCCATGTGTTAGTGACTTTTTTTATATTTAAGGCAGGAAATGAATTTTCAAATTTAGATATTTTTCTGGGTTGGTAACCCCCAAACACCCTGGAAGATTTGCCCCCCCCCCCCCCAATGTTGACTCCATGGCTACGGCCTTGTGTTAAACCAACGTCAACACCAACGTTGGCTCAACGTCGAAACCAACGTTGGCTCAACGTCGAAACCACCGTGGCATTTATTGCCCCCCGGCCCGCTGTTCGCGCGCGCTGCTGCCGCTTAACCTCACGAGCGGGGACGCTGCCGGGCAGGCCACAGGGGCCAGCGGGGGCGGGCGTGAAGGTCGTCGGCACGCGCCCATCGCTTAGCCCGCCCGCCCGCTCGCTCGCTCTGTGGTGTGGACGGGGCCTCCTCCCCTGTGGCCCCACACACGCGCGCAAAAAACAACACACAGGGGGTGGCAGTGACAGATTGGGAGCCCCCCCCCCTCCCCCCCCGAGTTGAAAGTGCAGCCCGACCCACATCAACCATCGTCGTTACGCGCAAGCTTCCTTCAACGTGACGGTTGATACAATCACGTCCGGGACACCCCCCCCCCCCGACAAAGATCCCCCGTGTAGCCTGTGATAGATTGTTGGGGCAAGTGCTGTTAGCGAGCACCTACGACGGGGTGGGTGGGCAGCACCACGCCCCGGCCGCCTTTGTCTCCCTAGTGGCTATGTTCCAACAACCCTAACCAGGTACTCATTTGAGGCTGAGTCGACCTAGGGGAGGCCCAGAACCGGGTTCGTAGCGCAGCGCGCTAACCGCTACGCTACCGCTCCCCACTACCCCCCCCCCCCCACATATCCTCACACCGACACGTGCCCCCAACACCCCCTCCCCCACACACCCCTCACGCCCCCCCCCCCTTAAACCCCCCTCGACTCCTCACCCCTCCCCGTGCACCCCCCACCGCTGCCCCTAACGTGACGCTGCTCAGGTTGTGTGCGGGGGGGGGGGTCAGAGGTCAGTTTCCTTCCGCCCGTCAGCAGCTGTCAATCAAAACACAGCGGCTGCACCCAACGTCTCACGAAGCGGGTGCTGTGTCAGAGTGAAGGCTGCTGTTGCTGCTGCCCCGAGGTTGCCTGGCATGTGTATGTATGTGATGTAATGCTGAACTTCTTTCGCGCCGTACGTGGCCAACCGTGCTCATCGGAGGAGTCGGGGCTGCTGCCATCTGGAGTGGAACTCGTCGTGGTCTTCGCCTCTTCAAGCTGTGGGTCTGGAAGCGTGTTGGCTGTCCTGACCCGGTATGTAGTTAGGGGCCGGCCATAAATGACGTCACGCGATTTTGGACGATTTTTGACTCCCCCCCCCTTCGTCACACGGCGTCACAAAAAGTCAGACCCCCCCCCCCTCAAATATGACGTCACAAAGCTCTGCCCCCCCCCCCTCCCACAAAAAACACATCCTTCAAATCGCTTTAAACTATTGTCATTGTAGTGCGTATTTAATGTGGCGCTGCACTCTGATGTTGTAGGAGAAAACATTTATTAAAAAGTCAATTTAATTAAGTAGAACATGTTGTCTATATATATTAAAAGTTACGCATTTTGATGTGACGTCACATTTCTCAAACCCCCCCCATCGTCATACATCGTCACAAATGTCTGACCCCCCCCCCCCCCCACTAGATGCGTGACGTCATTTATGGACGGCCCCTTATCCCCTATGGCTGTAAAGCCCCGAATAAGAGAGAGTGCCTCTACTAGTGTCTCTGAATTAGTACACTACACGTGTTGAGTACATGTCTGGGTGGTAACCGGCAGAGATGGGTTTTGATGAATGCAGTGAATTGAATTCGAGAAGCAACTACGGGGTTCTTTGATGCAGTTAGGGAAACCTGAGTTGGTTTATGATGTCCGAGTCGGCGTTTGATCAATGTGACATCTGTTTGCTGCAGATGTCACTTGCAAAGATCAGCCCTCGGCATGTCACACCATCCAGCGTTTTATGGCTCGAACAAAAAATACGAATCCTTGAATAGACGTCTATAACAAAATAAAACATGTCTGCTGTATTACTGTTTGCTGCAGATGTCAATCGTAAAGATCAGCCCTCAGCATGTCACACCATCCAGCGATGTATGGCTTTTAAAAACAATTATTACAATAATCCTTGAACAGACATCTCTAACAAAACAGACCAAATTACGCCGCATTACTTAAGGTCTCTATTCATTTTACTAATTGACCCGTTATTATAGTTTTTATTTTATCTTCAAAACAAGTAAAAGAGGCTCATGGGGAGCGAGGTGGGAAAAAGAGATGTGGGAACAGGGGGGCCCACCCCGCTGATCTCAAATTTGTGGCCCTGACCCAGCTGCCCTCCTCATAAAATGCCATTCTATCCGAAAATACATCACTCGCGAATGACAATGGGTGGTATTTGGGGGGGGGGGGGGGGAATTATGCTGGCTAGGTAAACACCCCCCCTCCCCCCCCCCGTGGAAAGATTATATCCATGTTGACAGCCTTGATAAACGGGCGCGAACAAATGCTGGAAAAAAACCGCCGGCAAGTTGCAACTTTGGAAGGAAGCCACCGTTGTTTGTTCAGCGGCCGTCACTAGAACGGGACTGGCAAGAAAATGTCTCAAATATGCAGCTACCATTCTCTGATTTCAGTAAAAGAGATAATGTGACAGCTTGGGGTCAGGGGTCAAAGGAATGAGGGATTAGAGTTTTTTTTTAAATTAAGAACGCGGCTCTATGAGCGTGATTAAAGGGAAACGGGACAAAAAAAACACGCCAAAAATATGTATTTGAAGCCCGGTTGTTTGTTTCAAAAAATGTTTTTGTCGCAATCGCACGAGATGTGGGCCCAGACACACGAGCAAAAACAGTGGTGGTGCCCGCGCGTGCGTACGTATGCGTAAACACACACAGAGGCCCTTTCAAGTCGACTGCTCTATGATGAGTCATTGGCTGGGTATGAATGTAATTGTATATTTGTGAGGTGCGCGCAATAAAAAAAACACTAAAGGATTGGCCTCAAAGGACGAACTATGCCGGAGGCAAGCTTCCGACGATCAACGATTCCCAAGCATCCGGATCCATGAGTAATTGTGTTTGAAATGTGTGCGCGCGTGTGTGTGCGCGTCTACGGAAGGGGGAGCGGCAGTGCAGCGGTTAGTGCGCAGCGCTACGAAACTGGCCACCCGAGTTCGATTTCAGACTCGGGAACACAAACACCAGCGGTCCTGGGCCTCTTCTAGGTCGACTCGGCCTCAAATCAGTATCTGGTACAGTGCGTACCAGGAGGTGCCGGAGTGGCGAGATGTTAACTGCCTCGCTTGGTATGCAGGAGGTCGTGGGTTCGAGCCCGATCCTCACGCCACTATATTTGGAGTTTGCGGTGTCTCTCTCCACGTGGTCGCGTGCATTTTTCCCCGGGTCCTCCAGTTTTTTCCTCCACATTTAGAATCAAACTGCGTTTAGAGTATTTGGTTGCTATACATTTCCACGTGATAAGCCACTTCGGTGAGCTATCATTTGTGGCCGAGTCACTTCTGAAAAAAGAGCTTTTAATCTCAGTGGGTCTTACATGGTAAAAAAAAAGTTTTTCGAAGTTTATTATCATCAACATCATCATCATAATTTATGACTTGATATTGCACCTTACAAGTATGAAACAAGTCTCGAATTGCCAACGGAATTAAGGGGCACAACTAAACGGAGCACCGCACACAAAGGCATGAGCGGCACACGTCAACTAAGAATCGCAAACGGTTTCCATGACAACGAGCAACATTGTCGACACCGGAGGGTATATGATCATTCGTCACGTCTCTCCCCACTGATTTCCATCTCCAAACTCATTCCCATGGTCACCCAACAACAACAACAACAAAGTTAACTTTCTATCGCCTCCAAAGGCGATTGCATTTCAATTTGACGTTTCTGGCGTGCTTTTGCTCTCTGACCTATGAAATGTCACGTCGATATTGTCCGATGTTTGTTCGTGAACTTTTCAACGAAACTCAAAACTATTTTTTTACACGACAACGCCTGGCGACTTCCTCATTGAAGAGTTTCAAGAAGGAGAGCCGGAACGACTAGTTGATGACGTCGATCCATCGACTAAAAAAATATTGAATCACTCCTTTTGCACGGATTGCTCGCAAGACACAGTGGGAAACTCCCTGCAAGCCACGCCCAGCGTTACGTGTCTGATAATGCCGATATCATCACCAAGTCCCGCCCATCACCTCCCGTCCAGCGGCACACGTGGAAACACAGGTGCTTTTTTTCCCCGCCCAGATATTCTTGCGTTATCCAATTGGTTGAGTAATTTAACCAATACTTGCTAATCAACTAGAGTACTTTAATATTCATACATCCCAGCTGTAATTGTAGGTTTATAACAGTATTACCCATTTATCGTCCTCAACCATCATCTATCCACTGCTAAATGAAGGGCTGCCCGAGCCATCACCACTCATCGCGGTCTTGCGATGCAACAATCCATCTCGCACCCACACGCAGGAGGTGATCCCATCGCTCCATCTCAGCAGATGATGCCCTCTCAGACGCCTGCACTGCATTCCCAGTGTTGTAATGTTACAAACGCGGTGATTGCAAGTTAAATGTAGCGTAACACAACGGACAACAAACATTTAGATGGCTTTTAACTGCGTTAATATAATGCATGACAGTGAGATTCATGTCAACTACCCGTTCAAGTAAAGAATAGACTATTATCCATCAGTGGATGGAGACTGGCTGACCTCTGATCTGGTCAACATACCATGCTACCGTCTTGTCTCATCCACACCCTGTCCAACCACCTCGTGTCTCATCAACTCCGTGTCCAACCATCACACTGCAGCTCACCTCACTTCTCTCTCTCTGTGCTACCTTCCTCACACCGCTCCTCTTTGGAATTCCCTCCCAACTCCCCCCCCCCAGCCAAGCGCTTTGCTCAATCCACTCGACGCGTTCCACACTCTTACAACTTTCATCGAGCTCTCTGTTGCTGGCCAATTGACATTGTTGGGTCTTTGGGCCTACTGTGCCCAGAGTTCTCTTGTTTTAATCCCAGGTCATTAAATGGGCATTTAAAGACACGATTTCATAATGAACCTTTTTCCCCCCTTCAGAGACTGGTTTCTCAGGAATGGGGGGGTGGGGCGGGGTAAAGGTCAGCGTGTATTGTGACACAGAGTGTAGCTACGGGAGATTGGGAGGGGGGGTAGTTGGATGACAAGTTGGATTGGGGATGGGGGACAGGATTCGTGCTCACGGAGGGACACGTTGATGATGTCACAGCAGTGCTGAGATGATGTCACAGCCGTGCTGAGATGATGTCACAGCCGTGCTGAGATGATGTCACAGCCGTGCTGAGATGATGTCACAGCCGTGCTGGGATGACGTCACAGCCGTGCTGGGATGACGTCACAGCCGTGCTGTGATGATGTCACAGCCGTGCTGAGAGATGTCACAGCCGTGCTGAGATGACGTCACAGCCGTGCTGAGATGACGTCACAGCCGTGCTGAGATAACGTCACAGCCGTGCTGGGATGATGTCAAGCCGTGCTGAGATGATTTGCGGTGTCAGAGGCGCAGCTTCTTCTTTGCGCCCTTCAGTGTGCCCCTAAATGTATGTGCAGAAACAGAGGGCGTAGGTGTGATATGGGCAGAGGGAAATAACGGGGAAGTACTGAGCCTCAATCAGGGCAGGGAGTCGACAGCACGGGTGGCTGGGGTACGTTGCAGACCATGTGGACAGCAGAGAAGAATGAGTGGCCTCGCACTGAGCTAAGGCTGACTGGGAGCTTTGATAGAAAGTCTTGGTTTCTGGAGCTGAGGAGTGCGTGAAGGGGAATAGGTTCAGATGAGAGGGGAGTAGAGTGAGATGCGAGATGAGAGGTAGGAGAGTTTGTGGATGGGAGCAGACTGTGCTGTGATGCACATTATCTGACTGCTGGCGATGTGACTGAAGCTTAACTGTGCGTGCAAAAAACAAGTTACTGACCCACATTGTGCCCATCGCCATCAACATTCGGGAATATACCCATACATCACCACGCTGGTCAGTGCGTGTTGATGACGCTGAGAGAACAGCAATGGATGTTGCTGCACGGCCCTCTGCTGCATGCCCAATAACGCCTGTCTCTCGCGCAAGCTGGGTCGCCCATCCTGCAAGCGATGTACAGGCTCAAAACCTGCTGAGCATGCGAGGTCCGATGGGGATCGCCCGCGCTCCGGGTGATTTGGTCCCAGTTCAGCCGCGTCAATCGGGTGCCGTCATAGCTGCTCGAAAACTCGTCAGACGTACGCCACAGTTAAGGCTCAACGGAGGAGAGATCTTGTCAGTGATGGCATTAGGAGTGAGAACAGGACGCGAAAGCGCAGGGCTCCAAATGGCTCAAGAAAAATACATCGACACGGGATATCGGACGTCAGCTCAAATTTAGATCCTATTAACCATGCCACGATCAGTCACATAAAAGGTCAATTCATACTCTATGGTTCTTTCGGTAAAATCACGTAGGTATACAATATAAAATAAATAAAAATAAATGTATTTTATATTTTATACCTACGTGACTTTAACGAAATATCTTATTGGTTATTTCGGTAAAGTCACGTAGAATGGAAATAATTAAATAATAAAAATAAAACATAATAAAATAATTTTCACGACGTTTCCCTGAATCCCTGCAGTCACGAAAGCTTTAAATCGAAATTTACCGAAATAACCAAAGAGTATGGAATCTTGCAGTCACGAAAACTTCAAATCTAGGCCAATTCATCTCTCATCTTTATGGTATTTGCATCTCTCATCTCACTACATCTCTACTTTGCGTCTACGCATCTCTCTGATCTCGCTACATACATCTCTTATGAATAATCTCTGCTTGAGGGCCCACCAGCCACTGACCCTGGATCCTTGGGCTAGCGGGTCGCTCTACCTGAGCGGCGTGTCTCCGTGTGCCGTGTGTTTGCGCAGGGGATTGCACTGTTAATGAGAAGAACGGAAGGCGAGCCCAGAGATTGTAATCTGGACATCAACAAAGAATTAGCCGCCCGAGTTCCAAGTCTCTGCATATCGCATTTCCAGCACTAATATGAGCCACACATCACACACCCACACACCACACACACAAGCACACACACACACACACAGACTCACACATCACACACCCACACACTACACACGCCACACACCCACATTACACACGTCACACACACACCACACACACTACACAGACGCCACACATCACACACACATCACACACCCACACACGCCACACACCACACATCGCACACACCACACACACTACACACACACCACACACACACCACACACACTACACACACACCACACACACACCACACACACTACACAGACGCCACACATCACACACCCACACACGCCACACATCACACACCCACACACGCCACACACCACACATCGCACACACACACCACACACACTACACACACACCACACACACTACACACACACGCCACAAACCACACATCACACACGCCACACACCACACATCACACACGCCACACACCACACATCACACACGCCACACACCACACACACACCACACATCACAAACGCCACACACCACACATCACACACGCTACACACCCACACACGCCACACACCACACACACACCACACTCACACACGTACAAAACCGAGCGTCTCATCAACAACAACAACAAAACAAACCCAGCGCACACTCGCATGCGTCGCATTATCCGGACTGATAAGACACTCTGGATTCGTGAGACGCATTCCAAAACATGTACCCGGTTGTCAATAAAGTTTCACGAATCCGGTCACACGTACACCGGATTATAAGACGCAACCTCCCCCCGTAATTTTTTTTTGGGAAAATTCAAGAGGAAGAAAAAAAACGTGCGTCTGAAATTCCAGAGAACGGGATAAAGGGAATAACATCCCTCTTGTAAATCCACTGCTGGATGAAGGCCCCCTAACTGCACGCGGGTCGTGATATTAATTAGCGGATTTTACCGCACTGGTCGGCGCGCGATGGCAAACAGCGAGGAGCATAGAAGTACAGTACAGCAAAGGGTAATCTCTGAAGTGCACTTATAGTCCCGCAGAAGCCTATAGCAACCTGTTGTACACAGTGCCCGCCCCCACATAATGCCTGCCGAAGGGGGGCAACCCCCCGCAAGCCACGCTCACCCACGTGACTGATAAAGGACGGTGACGTCACCAAGCCCATACAAGCGCTATGCAAGTTAAAAGCCTGCTTAGCTTTCGAGATTCGGACGAGATTGAGCGCGTTCCTGGAGGATGTTGGTCATCGCTGACCTCAGAGTGCGCGCGTGCATGCTGCGTAATGATGATGTCGCAGTAACTCGCTGATTTAGAACTGAGATCGGATGGGATGGCGTCACGTGCAGCTTATGTCGGCCTAAAACTTGAGAGGCATCCTCTATAGCAGGGGTCGGCAACCTACGGCTCCGGAGCCGCATGCGGCTCTTTACGGGCTGCTTCTTGACGATATGTACGTATGTACATAGATGCATTGCGGCTCTTGAAATACTGAATTTTGTACCGAATTGGAAAGAAATGGCTCTTCTTGTTATTTTGGTTGCCGACCCCTGCTCTATAGGGTTGGTGCTGTGAGCTCCTTCCACTCTACCCTGACCCCCCACCACCACCTAGAGCTCATGTTGCCATGTTCCTCCTAACGCACAAGCAGAATCTTTATTCATACCGGAGGAATTCGATGAGCTATAAAGCTTTTTTTTTCCCACAGACGCCCAGTATAACGTGCATCCTAAATGCTTGTAAATGTTAAAGGCGCAGCCCTGCAATTGCCCGTTCACGCCACTGCTGGCAGAAATGCATCCGCTAGGAGCTCTGGGGAGTCGCTCGAGAGGATATTTTGCCCAATTCTCCCAGCTCTTACCATACGTCTTGGCCTCTTCCTCCAGACATGAAAAAAAGTTATTGCCACAAAAACGTCGTCTAGAATGGATGTATTTTCATGTTAAGGAAGTGTTACTGACACGTGTGCCGAGTCTTCTTCTTCCAGACATGTTGGAAGAGGTGGGAGTCCCCACTCTTTACCCCACCGAACGCGACCTGCCGATCTACTTAACCGTAGTTGTACCCATGCATATAGTACTGCTGCGTGGACAGAGGCCAGGAATTGGAGAAGCAGCACTATTTACTCTGCCGCGCCTGGAGATCGAACCGGCGACCTCGTGATTGCAAGTTCGGTGCGCTGACCATTACACTCCGTGGGGAAGGGAGGGGAAGGGGTGAGGGGGGCTTGAGTCATTCCAGCTCTGGGTGCCCCTAGGGCCAAAATACCTAAATCCGGTGCTGATTGTACGTATGGTCAAATAAAGTTCAAAGCGTCTCCCTGCTAACAGGAACCATTGGCACGGCACCCCCCACCCCCCCATCAGCATTCGGCTTTCGTGAGCCACCAGTGGTGGAAATTCCACGTTTCCGTGGTGGGAGCCAGTCCACATACGACCACACATGTTTCATTGGCGCTAGATATTCCCGCGGATGGAAAAGGGGTTAAGGCGAGTGAACTCGTCCTCCGAAAAGAATAAAGCTCACGTTCAAATAAAAACATTTATTTCAGCCATTATTAATCCACAAATGGATGCTGATACGTTCTCAAGTTCGTTATTTAATCGATACCATTTCACATGTTGTAACAGCTCAAGTTGCAACGTTTAATAATGCTGCCACTGAAACAGTGACGGGTGCATGCGGGACGGAGGTTAGCGCACCGCCTTTTAAACTCAGTAACCTCAGTTCGATTCCTGACCAGAGCTCAAATCATGCGGTGGCGAATGATATTCGAACCGGTCATTGTGGTCGACCTTCACCAATCCGCCGTGACCGACCAGCGTGGTGAAGTATGGACAATGGAACCCCACCCACCTTCCCCCACGACGGATAAGGTGTATTGACAAATATACGTAACATTTAAAATTATTTTTTTTTATTACGTGCAATAACACATTAATAATACTACTACATTATGTGTTGTTAATAACACAACAGTATATACACTACAGTATATACAACGTAAACATTGACTCGTACTGCAGTTATCGACTTTCGTTGGACGTGAGATGAGCACTTTGTTCATATTCTTGTATTCGATTTAAGATCGATTAATATCCGGACCTTGTGCGTGGTTCTAAAGAGATCATGGCATTATCATCATCATCATCATCGTTAAGCATACGTTTGAGCGTGCACGTATTCGCGTTAATCATAAGCTGAACGAAAAAACACCTTTGTTGGAGAAAAGTAAAAAAACAAGCAAGCACACAACAAGCCTCGCTCGCAAATCTGTCCCTCCACAATTAAACAATTAAAAGTATCAATCTTGATTTGAAGCTTTCGTGACTGCAAGAATCCATACTCTTTGGTTCTTTCGGTAAAGTCACGTAGGTAGAACAATAATAGATCACGAAGTTTCGATCGCAACACAAGCAATCGTCATCAGGTGGGACAACCACAGCAAGAAAAAGAAAACCTACTTCAGCAGTTTGTTCTTGCTGTGGTTGTCCCACCTGATGACGATTGCTTGTGTTGCGATCGAAACTTCGTCATCTATTATTTTTCTACCTACGTGACTTTACCGATAGAACCAAAGAGTAATTACAAGTATGTTTAAACGCATCTCAGCAGCCACACAGCCTTCCTAAGAGCGCACAATTTCAGCAGCATTTGCTCAGCAAAAGCTAAACTCCCGTAACTCACTTCGACATTCGATGTCTCGTCAGTGGCTCGCTTGAACCAATCCTGGTGAACTACCAAATGTTCACAGGCAAGGGTCCCTGTCTCTGTTAGATATGGGTCCTAGTTCCACGCACATATCGATCGGACACAACACAATCATTTATTAGGCTCATTGTGGAGCTTAAAAGTAACAATATATAACGAAGCAGACACAATAAGCCTCCTGCGCATATTGTTCAAGAAAAGACATCGCATTCAACAAAGTGATAAACATGTAGAGTTTAACACAATACAATGGAAATGTATAGAAGCATTTAAGTCGTAACAACCTATCGACTATATTTAAAATACGTTGAGAATGCATTGCACTGTTTTTTTAAGTTAATAAAAAAAATGTTAAATCATGATCAGGGCTTTGTTAATCATCTGCTGGATGATTGTGTGGGGGTTGTTTTGGACATACTTCACCACGCTGGTCAATGTCGTTTAATATAGTGTATACTTTTTAACAGAACTTGCTGAAAATTATTGAGCGGTAGGGAATGTATATACAATAGATATTTACAGAATACATTTCAGGAACATGTTTCGGATTGACACAGCTAGAGCAGATCATCATCGCAGGGTTGAATCTCCGACTGGACCTGATGATGATGTTGGTGTCACGCAGAGATATCCTTCCCCGTGATTTAGACGACTGCATACAGAGAGAAGCCTCACCGGGGCTGATAAAGGATTCCTCTGTCTAGGAATGTATAATTCCGATAAGGGCTCAGTGTGTACCGAGGACCCTTTAGAAATCGTATACTGTATGTTTCTTTAGAACGTTTTTTTCCCTTCTCTTTAGAACTGGTGGTTGGTGTGTTTAGTGTCTGTTGTCCATCCCCGAACCTTCGATTAGCACGGTTTGCTACGTAAGAAGTTCAACATACACACATGGGTGGTCTTGGCAAGAGGAGGGCTCTTAAATGTTTATGCCCAATTCTGTATCTGTCCAAATATCAGCAAATTATTTGGGTGATGCTGCTGCTGCGTTGGCAGCGGTGCACAAGCACAAATGACAACAACAAACGGCACACATTCGTCAACAGCACTGACTTAATAAGAAACGTCGCCTATTATCCTCGATCAGTGGCACTTCTTCAGCGCACCAAGTAGGGTGATTGCCCAAAACGTCACCTAGTTTTCCCCCCCATGTTTAACGCAGTGTTGATGGACACAACTGCGTCGAGTCTTGTGAAAAAGAATCGGATTTCCGTTCTCTGTCCTCCACGCATCACCAACGCGATTCGTTTTAATCCGTTGACGAAAACGAACGCTTCGTGTCGGATTCGCTCTTCTGGGGACTCATCAGCAGAGTCGGGCTTGTTAAACAAACGCTTTCTGGATTCCCGGATGTTTCTCTGAGAGAGCACTCCATGATAACCGCGCAGCAATGTTCAATGCAACATATTCTTGGATCTTTCGGTAAAGTCACGTAGAAGGGAAATAATAAAATAATAAAAATATAAAACAATAAAATCATCAGGTGTGAAATCCACAACAATAACATTTTCTTGTTGTGGATTTCACACTTGATGATGATTGCTTGTGTTGCAGTCGAAACGTCGTGAGAATTTTATTGTTTTATATTTTTATTATTTTATTATTTCCCTTCTACGTGACTTTACCGAAAGAACCAAGAACATGAATCCCTGCAGTCACGAAAGCTCAAAATCAAAATTTACTCTGCGTTGTTATTTGTTTTTCTATGTTGGAGACTGAACATTATGTTTGTATATATAATGCTCCACAACAACGCATAATGTTTGTATACAATGTATGTAGTTATGTATCTGTGCGCAGTGTGTGAAGCATTAGGAGAGACAAAGGCGTCCGGGCGTGGTTCTGCCCCCCCCCATCCCCTTGTGAGCCATTCCGGCCTTAATAGGTGCTCGCTAACAGCACCTGCAAATAAGCGGCGAATCTCTGAACATTTACTGGGCGTCCCCTAGGTTGACTCGGCCTTAATTTAGTACCTGCTGCGGTGTGTAAAAACATCAGCACTGGGCCACCCACTCGTGCGCTTAAGCTCACGAACAGCACTTGCTCCAAACGGTCTGTTGAAGGCTATACGGGGGATCTTTATCAGGTTGGATTCTCCGTGTGTGTGTGTGAATGCGCTGCGTATTTTTTTGCCCGGGACGCAACCCAATATGCCGAATGGATGAACGCCGGCTCTTTAAAAAAAAAATCACCTCTAATCCGTAAGGACAACACAGCAAAAAGACGGGGCGCAAATATTTGCCCATTCAGCGCAGAGACAATTTAACACAATGCCTGCACAATCATCTGCAATGCAACATTACGTACAAAAGACAAAGATCCCCCTTATAGCCTTTTACAGGCTGTTGGGGCAAGTGCTGTTTGCGAGCACCTATGAAGGCCGGCACGGCAGACGAGGGGGTAGGTGGCCAACACCACGCCCGGCCACCTTTGTCTCCCCAGTGGTGATGTTTACACACCACACCAGGTACTCATTTGAGGCTGAGTCGACCTAGGGGAGTCCCAGTACCGGTTCATATAATCGTCACTGGTGTTGGCCGTGAACGGGAATCATTACGTATCAACATTATGCACTCAATCACACACAAATTTTCTCTTCTAGATTTGAAGTTTTCGTGACTGCAAGGATCCATACTCTTTGTTTTTTTCGGTTAAGTCACGTAGGTAAAAAATATGAAATAAATTAAATTAAATTGATTTTTTGTTTTCATTTCAATGTATTTTATATTTTTTACCTACGTGACTTAAGGAAATGTTTTTTCCTACAACATCAGAGTGCAGCGCCACATTAAATACGCACTACAATGACAATAGTTTAAAGCGATTTGAAGCATGTTTTATTTTTTGGGGGGGGGCAGAGCTTTGTGACGTCATATTTGAGGGGGGTCTGACTTTTTGTGACGCCGTGCGACGAAGGGGGGGGGGGGGTCAAAAATCGTCCAAAATCGCGTGACGTCATTTATGGAGGGCTCCTGATGCGAGTAAGAACATAATCAGCGAATGGGGAGACAAAGGCGGTCAGGGGTGCTTGTTCATACCGTAAGACACACGGACAATGCACGTACAGTACAGCCCCTTTGTCATTACACTGCTGGATAAAAGCCTTCCCACGCTATTTCGACCGCGGGTGTTGTTTGACCATACTTCACCACGCTGGTCAATGGTGCGTGTTGGTCACGACGCGACTGACGTTAAGCCACGGCCGGTGGTCTAAATCGGGTCCCACGGGTTCATAGTGTGCAGCGCGCTAACCACAGCGCCACCGCTCCTACCCCACCTGGACAATATGTGCTCACTGACAGCGTGCATCTAAAACAATGTAAACATAGATTTTAAAAAGAATAAAGAGTTGTGATAACAATAATGAGAGGCACACTCTCTCTGTGTCTGTGTTGGTATCCACGAATTCGTAACATCGCCCCCCCATTATCCCCTTAACCCCTCTGCAGCACGGTCACACAATTACTTGGGTCGGGACAGTTTAGGAGACTCGAAGCCGGAACGAACCAGATTTAACAAGCGCCCATCACAAACATCACAACAACCACCACCACCACCACAACTACGCCAACTCCTCCCCTCGTTGCCACTCAAGCAGCCACCACTACCACCACTCGCCTCTCTCCCTCACTCTCTACCCCACTGATACAGCCACCACCAACCCCATTCACTCTTCCACGATCACCGTAAACCCCTCCCCCGCAATTACAGCCACAGCCGCCACCATCATCACCACTCACCGCTACACTCTCTCCGACCAATACAACACCTCCGATTAGCGCGGTTGGCTTCGTACGGTGCGAAATAAGTTCAACATACATACAACTATCACCGCTCCCCTCTCTGCCCACAACAACCACCACCACCACCACGAGTTTTCCCTCCTCCCCCGAAGATCCAACAACAACAACCAGAGCCACTACCTCCCCCCTCCTCCTCCTCCAATCGCTCACTCCAGCACGGGCATGATCCCATTGTGGGCGATGCGAGATGGGGCGCGCGTGATGTTACACAAAAGGGAGCCGAGAGGTTTTATAAGTAACCCATTACTTAATGAATTGATTAGTCATTGCCGATGACTCGCGCAGATGAATTCGAATTATGCCGGTTGTGGATTTGAACCGCGAACTGAGCGCTCACTTCACAATCGCGACTCGAAAAGGACATCAATGGCAAGGCGGCCCCGCAGGTTTGGTCTACGTGACGGCATTATTCATGGCTACGTGCGCATGTGAATACGCCACGTGTTTATTGTGGTTACAAGGGACCGCTGATCGATGGCGATGGTCGATCATCGTGAATAATGACGAGGTGGCAGCCGAGTAATGGAACGCGGCGTCTTGAGTTCGATGTCGAACTCAGGTCACCACCGGGGTTCGTAGCGTAGTGTGCCAACCGCTGCGCCACCGCTCCCCCCTTGCAGGCTCTAATTCGCCCGGTCAAACTTAAACACGTGCATTTCATAGCTACCAAAACTGCGCCACGAACCCGGCAAGGTAAATTTATATTCCCCGGCCACGGCGAACATCAGCGGCAAGTGATTTCTGAACGGGTCCCTGCGCTAAATGAACCCTGATCGACCAGCGTGGTGAAGTATGGTCTGCACGATGACGTATCAGCTCATTGTGTGCTGTTGCTTGGTGGGATACGTCACAGAGCCGTGAGATATGGCGGTGCTTTGGGGAGGCATTGCTCCTGCAGTGGATTGATCACGGCTGATGATGATGACAATCATATTGTCAGTATGTGGAGCGGTGGCGCTGCGGTTAGCGCACTGCGCTGTGAGCCGAGCCAACCCATGGCCCTATTTATGGGTCGATTGCCGGCCGGGGAATAGATGAGTGGCGAGTGATGAGTGAACTGGCCCAGTGGTGCCCCTTCTCCCAAACCTGCACTGACCAGAATGGTGAAGTATATTCGGAGTGGTTTATTTCTCTCGCCTCCGATTATCATGGTTGGCTACATCGGTGCGATAGAAGTTCAATATACATACAAACAACTTTCGCATATTTGTCCAGAGCGCGGTTTTCGACAGCATCCAAAAACGGATTGATATCGGGCTATACATTATTATTGTGACATCTGCATATAATTAGTTTAGCATCATTATACAATGGTGTGACAATTCACCTTTTAAACGATGATCGTTCATATTTTCTTCAATAACCATACCGATAATGCAGATTTTCACCAACCACACGTATGATGTATTTTATAATGCATTTATATATACACACACACTGTATTTTCTAGGTATGCAAGAATACATTGATTCGTTCATTAAAATCGATTCTTACGCCCACGCATCGAATACACATCTTAACGATGTATACGTTAATATAATCAGCAATGATCCATCCACTGCTAGATGAATGCCCCCCCCCCCCTCACAGCCCCCTCCCATTCCCCACGCTGTCCACCATCTCTCACGGTTATGGATGTAACAGCGGTCCGTCTCGAGCAGTGGTTCTTAACCTTTACTGCAGCCTTGCACCCCTTTGATTCTCAACTGTTAATTATTGTTGATAAATACGTAGGTTTGATGAAACAAAGTAGTTGTACTTAGGTGCTCAATTTGTAATTTAGATTATTTATCTTCTAAATAAATATGTCCCATGTCTCACACCCCCCAAAAAGAGGACATCTCGCACTCCCAGGGGGTGGCGTGCACCCCACGTGAAGAAAGCACTGCTCGATCGCTTGGGATCACGAATTGATTTACACGCGCTCCGTCTCCACGTTGGACGTGACTTTTGTTTGGCAGTGGAGCCTCCTTAGGTTGCCATTCCGTCGTTAATCTCGACCACGGGCCGCCGTCTTGATCCCCTTCTCGCAAAAAATGTACAAATGAGACGGACAAAAAAAACTAGAGCCAACTCACATTGACCCGAGCAGGGAAGTTTCAAGTTTCATTGATTAGGTATAGCGCTGTGAGCCATGCGGCTATTGAGTCGGGTGCAACCGCAACAAACAAAATATGAACAGTGAACATCCTAAAGCGACGACACGCAACAGAAACATACTGGATAAACCAGCAAATCTTCCCGAGAAAAAACACCGTGTTACAACGCTGTGTGCAAAAATCCCAGTGTGATGCAAGCCAAACAATAACAACCATAAGACAATTTACATGAAAGTTATCAGGCCAACTCCGCACTTCCGCAAGAAACATGGCTTAACCACATGTTTTCGAAATCACGAAAATAAAGTTCTAAAAACAAGTGTGGTCAAACAACCCGACCTATCCACTCGGCGGGGGGCAGACCTTCATCTAGAAGTAAATTAACAAACGTACGTTAAACCCAATGTTAAATATCATGGCATAGTGTAATAATCCTTCCAGAGACGGCTTCGGAATCGGTCCTTTTATTTCCACTCCACAATACACTTTGCTCACTCACTCTCCGTTGCTGGCAGACAACGGAGAGAGGACAGACCACGCACTAAGTTCCCACCGCGCACGTGGCAACCCGAGCCCCCGTCCGCGCGTGACCCTGCTCGTGTCAGTTTCAGTCTGCTCCCGATCGTTCCCCTCCACTCGCTCTTAATACCTTCGTCACGTGGTTCCCCCAGCCAATCGTACATGGACAGCTTCGACCATTCTCGATGGTTCCCTGTCAATCCCGGGACCACGCCCCTCATCCGGCTCCCCATTGGCTGGGGCCCCGAATGGCTAGGCCAATCACTCCTGATGACCTGTCGTGATGACGCATGGGCCATGGTCCCTATCTCAACCCTTATTGGCTACAAGCAGGACCGGCAAGCCAATCCCCACGTGAACCCTCTATGGCTGTTATTACATCACTCCCCCCCCCCCGGTGAAAAAATTAGCCGTCTCGGCTGGGAAAAGGGTGAAGAACCAATTCCGCAACATCTTATTAGGGCACCAAGGTGCGTTTAACAATTTGAGGGTGAACCGGCGTTCCCGCGCCTAACAACATTTAAAACAGTCACCCATAATAATAAAAAAATCACAACATACATTAGGGCGCCCCTGCAGCGCGGTAACGACAGGGAATCAGCGAAACGATCAAACGTTAACGAAACGGAAGAGATTTCGACCGCGTACGCGACGCGGGACCCTCTCCGCTCCCAGCGCAAGGTCGCTTTGCTTCCGGATGGACAGGAGGTGGCAGGCTCGAAGAAGAAGTCGGTTGTTGGTGCTTGGTCACGTCCAGGGCGGGCCCCGTTGGAGGGGGGGCAGCGGGGGCTTCCTCAGCCTTCAGAACCTGTTCATCTGCAGGAGGCACAACACAATCCCCCCTGGGATCAACGGGCGTGTCAAGCGGCGTAGTCGGCCCAGCAGAACCCGGCAGGTCAGCTATTGGGGATGAAGGACCGACACGCGCGTCAACATAGGGTTTAAGTCGCGAGGAATGAACATACCACCGACGTTTGCCGTATTGAACGCGGATACTTTGCGAGTTCCGAACGTCTACGAGCGTCACAGGCCCCCGCCATGGCCTGTGCAGTTTAGGGGATGTGCCCGCCGGTACCTGGGGGCAGTGGAGCCACGCCAGGTCTCCCACTGACCAAGGCATGCGAGTATGCGATCGACGCGCGTACCGTTCGTTCCTTGCCTGAGCACGGGCCGTTGCACACCGGGCAGCCTCTCGCGCTTCCGTTACTCGTTCAAGCGAGTCACGCACGTGGTCAGGCAGGGAGCGGGACGGTTGTTTACTCGGCGTACCCAGTTGCACATCGATGGGTGGAACATTTTCACGGCCATATATCAAAAAAAACGGTGAGTATCCCGTGGACGTGTGCGGAACCATGCGGTATGCCGCCAAGACGCCTGGTATGTGCAAGTCCCAATCGGTTTGCTTTTCACTGACCGTGTGACAAAGCATAGCGGAAAGGGTACGGTTGAATCGTTCCACCATACCATCTGTTTGTGGATGGTATGGGGAGGTGCGAATTTTCTTTGTACCTAGCACGTCACAAACTTCCCTAAGCAATTTAGAGGAGAAATTCCGACCTTGATCTGTGAGCAGCCTTTCAGGTGCCCCTTTGTCCATGACATACCCGTTCAAGAAAGCGTCGGTGATGGACGCTGCCGTTTGGTCGGGCAGAGGCCAGGCCATCGGCCATCGAGAAAAATATTCCACCCCGACCAGAAGGTATTTATTGCCCCTAGCCGACGGGGGAAACGGCCCCAGAATGTCGAGAGCCACTAATTCGTTAATACGGGACACTTCAATGGAACGCAACGGTGGTACATAGTGGTTCCGAGGTGGCTTCCTTTTCGCACAGTCATGGCACGAGCAGACAAAATCATTGATGTCCGCCGTCATACCGGCCCAGAAAAAATCCTTTTGCATCGCGGCCACAGTCTTTTGGACGCCAAGGTGCATCAACTTATCAGCGTGCAGAGGACGGAGCAGGTCGTAGCGAAGCGAAGTAGGCACCACCAAGCGTGGTCGGTCAGACACCCCGTCGGTACACATTAGCAATCCCGACTTACCCCGGAACATTTGCCACTTCCAGCCCGCCAATTGCGATTTCTGTTTCCCAACCAATTTACGTAGAGGAGACAGCGAGGCATCGGCCTCCTGCTCGCGCAACCAGACCACGTGCGGCAGCCGTAAGGTGTCATCGGTGTCCACCGACACCTGCTGGTCCTCCTCCTTCGCTTTCGCCCCTGCGTCGTCCTCATTCGCTATCGCCCCCATAACCGGGCAGGGCGACGTGGGCGGTGCGGCGCAGCGGTGCGTGCCCGTCAGGCAAGTGCACGGAGGAACGGGCGGCAGCCTTGAGAGCGCATCAGCGTTCGCATGACGGGCTTCCTTTCGGTACGTTATATCGAAGGAAAATTCCTGTAACGATTCCAACCACCGGGCCAATTGGCCTGACGGCTGATCCAATTTTAGGGAATATTGCAAAGCCGCATGATCAGTGCGGACCAGGAATTTCCGTCCATACAGGTACGGTCGGTACAATCGAACAAAATGGACAATTGCCAAAAGTTCCCGCCTTGTCACGCAATATCGCGTTTCCGCAGGGGACAGAACCCTGCTGCCATACGCCACCACTCTCTCAACCCCATCCTTACGTTGCGACAAAACGGCCTCAATGCCGATATCACTAGCATCCGTATCAAGGATGAACAGCTGTGAAAAATCTGGGTAATCTAACGTAGGCGCCGTGGCGAGGTGGTCCCGAAGTGCCATAAAGGAACTTTCTTCCTCCGCCCCCCATTTAAACCTTTGATTTTTGCCAGTCAGAACGTGTAATGGTTTTGCCAACGTCGCAAAGTTCTTAACGAAGCGGCGATAATAGGAAGCGAATCCAATAAACCGCCGAACATCACCCACTGAAGTGGGTGTGGGCCACTCATGTACACACTTCGTTTTCAGAGGGTCAGTGGATACGCCGTCCGAACTGACAATATTACCCAGGTAACGGACGGAGTGTTGCAGGAGGTGGCATTTCCTCGGTTTAAACTTAAGGTCAGCCGCACGCATTCTTTGAAAAACTGTCTCAAGGCGTTGGAGGTGTTCCTCGAACGTGCGGCTAAAGACAATTATATCGTCTAGATATATGAGGCACGTTTCCCACTGCAGTCCCGCCAACACCAATTCCATGAGCCGCTGAAACGTGGCCGGAGCCGCGTTCAGGCCCATCGGCAACCGATTAAATTCAAAGAGGCCTTTGAATGCCGTTTTGGGTTTTGACACGTCATCGAGGGGAAGCTGCCAGAAGCCCGAGGACAGGTCAAGGGTGGAAAAGAATTTAGCACCCGATAAAGCATCCAATGAGTCATCCATCCTCGGTAAGGGGTACGCGTCCGCTACCGAGATTTTGTTCAACCGGCGGAAATCAACGCAAAACCTCGTACCACCATCTTTTTTCTTACCCAAAACGACGGGCGCGCCCCACGGACTATTGGATGGCGAGATAATATCTGCCGCCAGCAATTCATCTACCGCCCCACGCACGTGTTCCCTTTCCGCCGGGCTCATGCGGTGAGGGTGCATACAGACAGGTGGCGATGCACCGGTTTCAATATGGTGCGACAAAAGCGATGTGCGTCCGAGGTCCAAATCATTCCTGCTGAACACATCAGCGTACTGCAGCAACAGCGAACGCAAGGCGTTCCTATGTTCATTTGACAAGGAAGAATTCTCTCCACATAAATCCGCGATCCAGCGTTCTTGTGAACGATCATGCGGAGACCCATCAGCAGGCATCCGAGCGCGCGGCGGTTTTTCACAAGAGGCGAAATCGGTAGTGGCGTGAGCCAGCACCGATCCCTCCGGAACAACAACGCGATCAGGTCCCCCATTCAAGACCTGTATGAAAGGTGCCTGACCTGGGCGCACAATCGTTTGTGCCGCCGCCAAAGAAAAAGATTTCGATACGGAATTCGATGGGGATAATAGCACGCCTTTCGCACCCCTTCCCATTTGAAGCGGTTTTCGGTAACGTAGCGGAATGAGCATTTGCGCTCCCAATGGAACTTCCACCGTAGCCGCAACTACAGCAGTAACTGCGTTACCTGTAGGCGCCTTGGCCAGCAGGGAAGGCAGGAACGCCATCCTACGACCCCCCGGCATTTCCAAACAGTCCTGGTCGACCCGTATTCGCAACGGCATCCGGCGCAGGAAATCCGTCCCCAACAAGCACGGAACAGCTAGCGAGCGAGAAATTAACACAGGTCCTGCGGCGGTAATATTTCCGATAGCGATGCTCACATCCACCTGTCCGCAGATACCCATGCTCCCCCCATTGGCAGCAACACACGCATCATTAACCTTGCATATTCTCGACGCAGGAGTGGACAACAAATGAAAAATTACATCCGAAATGATGGTAGCCGATGCGCCAGTGTCCACCAAGATACGGACGTCAACGCCGTCGATGGTACCGCGTACCGTCGACGAGCCCGACGCCGCAGCCACAATCCTGCGAGCCAATTTCTTCCACTGTGTAGCAGAGCGTGTCAATGGAGCAGGAGAAGTAAAATTGGCCTTAGGAGTGTAAGAATGAGTGCGAGTGGATGAGTGATGTGACACGACCTGCCGGGTGTCCGATTTGTGCCGACTCGCCCGAGGTTGTTGCAGCTCCGCGGCAGGTAGAGGAGATGGAGGTCCCCTTGGCGGAGGAGGCGACAGCAGAGGTCGGCAGCGGCAGTCACGGGCGAAGTGGCCCCTTCTGCCGCACTTAAAACACGCGGCCGACGTCGGCCGGTGGTCGGACGACCCGGCCCTCGCACGCGGTCGGGCCGTGTAGTCGTCCCGCTGGTCGCGCAGCCGCCGGCCCGGAATCCTATGCGGGACAGCAGCAGCCAGCATGTCGTCGTCGCCCGAGTCGTCGGAGCAGTGGACAACCAGTCGCGGAGACCACCCCAGAGGCGGCCCGTCGATCTCGGGTTTCCCCGTCCACGCCGCCATCTGGTCCCACCGCGTGATATTAAACTTAGCGTCCAGGCAGCGCGCCACCCACCGCGATGAAAGCGGTTCGTGGCCGCACACTGGTAGAGAGATGTTGAGCTCCTGAGACAACTCCAGCATGTGGGAAAGGATGAGTGGATCCAAATGCTCGGCCGTTGCGTCGGGGTAGGCGGCCATGGCCATCGCCATCAACGCCCCCCGATAGGCCAACGGCGATTCCTCCGGTGCCCGGTGACGCGACATAAATTTTCTGGTGGCCGATGTCGGCGGGTCGTAAAATTCCGCCATCTCTGTTAACGCATCCTGCAGTGTCTTCTTCTTGGACGCCGGAATGGAGCGGAAGACTCCCAGAGACACATCATCGAGCAGCGTAGGTAGCGCTCCCAGCGCTTCTTCCTCCGTCCAGTTGACAGATCTAAAAGCCGACTCGAAGCACCACGTAAAAGCACTCCAATCGCCCCCGGCGATAAATTCTTTTATTTGTGGAAGGCGATGTCCGCGGTGGCAGGCGCGTGCCGCGGGCGTCTCCGGCCGCCATTCCCGCTCTCCGCTCGGTGCAGACAAAATGGCGTCCGGCGGCCGCGTGGTAGCAGGCGCGCCCAAAATGGCGGCCGACGACTCCGGCGCAGCCGCCCCACCCAAGACGACGGCGTCCTCCCGCGTGGCAGGAGCAATGGCGGGTCCCGCTTCCATAGCAGGACCCCTTCCCGCGGCGTCCAACTGATCGGCGATCTGGCGACCCACGGCTGGTGAGGACGCCACCGCGGTCACCAGGCTTAGCAGAATTGCGCGCAACGACTCAATCTGCTCCGCCATCAGCCGCCATTCGTCTCTCGGTCCTGCGGTGGTCGCATCTTCCCGCGGTCGACGCTGAGAGGCGTCGAGGCGAGCGTCGTCAGCCGGCGGCACCAGGGCTGCAGCTCCCAACAGCTCATCTTCCTCCGTCTCGGCCTCTTCCTCCGACAGAGGCACGGGCAGGTTCTTTTTTCTGAGGTGTTTAGACATCTTGACGATCGTCCAAACAGTCGCAGAATTACTTCTGACACCAGTGTAATAATCCTTCCAGAGACGGCTTCGGAATCGGTCCTTTTATTTCCACTCCACAATACACTTTGCTCACTCACTCTCCGTTGCTGGCAGACAACGGAGAGAGGACAGACCACGCACTAAGTTCCCACCACGCACGTGGCAACCCCAGCCCCCGTCCGCGCGTGACCCTGCTCTTGTCAGTTTCAGTCTGCTCCCGATCGTTCCCCTCCACTCGCTCTTAATACCTTCGTCACGTGGTTCCCCCAGCCAATCGTACATGGACAGCTTCGACCATTCTCGATGGTTCCCTGTCAATCCCGGGACCACGCCCCTCATCCGGCTCCCCATTGGCTGGGGCCCCGAATGGCTAGGCCAATCACTCCTGATGACCTGTCGTGATGACGCATGGGCCATGGTCCCTATCTCAACCCTTATTGGCTACAAGCAGGACCGGCAAGCCAATCCCCACGTGAACCCTCTATGGCTGTTATTACAATAGTATTATCACAACATAATATATAAACTACAGTACAACGTTACAATGCACTCGTTCTATCATGCAGTAATGGATGCATATCCGGCGTTTTGAGACTGGTGGGTTACAGAGGGCCTGGCAGCAATGTGCATATTGTTGTACTCCTCTTCTATGCGCCCGTCGGTGGGTTCAATCCAGCAGTGAACTGACTGCGTACGTACACACCTAAGCTTATCGATGGTCTTAAGCCTGCCGTGGAAATTCCACCTTTCTGTGACAAGGATGCCCCCAGGACAACCAATGATCATGATATATACATGTATGTCTGCATGTTGAACTTCTTTCGCACCGTACGTAGCCATCCGTGCACATCGGAGGTGCGGGGGAAGGACAGCAAACGAAACACAAAAACAAATTCTGCACGGATTAATGGCAATCCCCCTGTCCGTCATACGCTATGGGTGTAATTACAACCACGTGTTCGCATTTACAACGTTTAATGCAATTAAGCTGATGGGCCATCATGCTAAGCAGTTATGAACATCTAATTGGCGATAGTTAAAAGGGCAGCCCTGCAATTCCTGGGCACGCCGCTGCTGGCGGATGCTTGACCACTAGAGGGAGCAATAGAAAGCCACTATCGAGCTTATTTGGCACAATATTCCACGCTATTAATACCACTGTTGTTGTTTACACAAGAAAACAACCTTCATTTATATTTACATAGCTTTAAATATATATTTTTAATAAGCATCCTTATTGAAGCAATCCGGTTTTCCTTCAACCGGAGATGACGCGCACACGCACACACGAGCGCGCGCGTAAAGCTCCGCACAGATAGATCCAATAATCCACTGTCGAATTGCCAACCAGTGCTTCCTGTGAACACGATCGCACAATACACGGGAGTGTACGTAACGAGGTGGGTGAGTGTGTGCATGTGTGTGTGTGAATTCATAACGAGATGGAGCAGCTTCATTACTCGTGCGCTTAATTATATTCCAGCCTCCGTTTAAACCGTGACCCGGTGCACCCCTCACGGTGACCTCAAATTCTGCACAGATTTTTGTTCCCTATTGAGTAGTGTAAGCTATATACCCACTACCTTCACCCCCTCTCCCTCTCTCCTCCTCTCGCACTCACCACCCCCATACCCCCTCCCTCCTCAACATCCCCTTCCCCCATTCCGCTCACCGCACCCATCCACATCATCCCCTCCGCTGATTCATGCAAGTATTTCTTCCACCCGCCCCCGAATTCTCTTTCTGTGTCTGTGCGTGAGAGGGACCCCCCTCCCTCTCCCCGCCCTTCACCATCCCCACCCTTCGCCATCCCCACCCATACCACCCATCACCACTCACCCACCCAACCCCACCCCGTCAAGCCAAGCCACCCATCTACCCAATCCACAACCCGAGCCACCCCTTACCAACTCCCACCGCGCGCGCGCGCTCTCGCTACACACACACACAAAACGGACGCGCTAATTGTTTAAGATCGAATAACTCGCATAATCTGGGGAGGGGGTGGGGTGGGGGGTATAACGTGTCCAATCGGAGCGCTAGGTAAAGCATGCATCATCATTACAGCCACCACGACCATCATCATCATCGCCACCACCACCGTTGCGAGATCATCGCATGCACGCGGTAGAATGTGCGTGGCTCACTCGGACAGCTCGTTTTTGCGAGCGCCCATTGGCAAGAGCCTCTTGTGTTTTCTCAAGGGGCTGTAGGTGTAGTCTTCGTGGGCTGTTTTGTATCCCCCCCCCTCCTCATCCTACTCCGACTCGCTGTTTGGGGGGGAACAAGAGAAACGTGGAGCAAGAACTACAAACAGTTACTGTGAAGATCGCTTTTTGTTGTGCGTCGCTGTTACCGGCTGCTGCTGCTGCCGCTAGCGAGCTGATCAGCGGCTTCCTAGCGGGGTCGGGCTATTGCTTGCTGCTGCTGGTGGTTGTGGTGGTGGTGCTGGTGGTTGTTGAAAGATAGAGAGAGGGGAGGGGGGGGAGAGCCGGTGTCTGCGGGACACCAGGCTGACGAAATGTCTCGGCGGAAACAGACGAAGCCTCAGCAGCACTTCGGCGAGAGCGGTGAAGGCGGACCCGACTCTTCGGAGAGCGGTGAGTGCGTTCGCGAGATGTCCCTCCGCTTCCTCTTCCCCCCCCGTCTCCTCGAACTTTTCATCGCGCTCATGGCTCACTTTTTGTTTGTTTGTTACGGGACCCCGTATCACCCTCCCGTCTGCCACGGTCCAATCCACTGCTGGATGAAGGCCTCTTCCGAGCCGCCGCCATCTCTCCACGTTCCTGTGACGATGTTTTTTTGTTGAATGATAATGACGAATAATTCAACCGAGCGCCGACTTTCATCGTTCCATCTCCATCCAGGGGGTTTTGACGGCCGGAACGGTTCCGGCTTGTGGAAGAGCCGCGCGCTCCGTTCGAGACCTCGTCCCGCAGGGCCCATCCGTCTGTGTCGTGTGTTTGTGTTTAAAGGGCCGCATTGCTGCATCCATAGTTACACTGCTATAGAGTGCGTACAAAGTTGCGTAGCAGTGCCTGCCCCCCCCCCCTCCACCGCTTGTTCGCACAGCCATCGACGGCTACGAACCTGCCCCCCCCCCCCCTAACCTCCTCCCCCCCCCGCCCCGTGATTATTCGCCGCCTGCGTTATGAAACCCAAGTTCGATTCCCGGCCACGGTTACATTGCCCGCACGGATAAATACGGTGCGAAGTTGCATACTCTTACTTGGGAGATGTTCGTATATTTAACGATAGTAATACTTGTGTAATGTTGCATGCTTGGTTCTTACTGTGAAGTCTCGCTCTATCTTCGTTGCACAGCCACATGATTTGGATGCGCGGAGTTGAATGTCTATTATCGACTAATGTAGTTGCATGTGGGTATGTTCGTTCGTGAATAGATTTGAGCACGCGAACGTAAATACTCACGCTATCGCACACACACACACGCGTTCATCGTTACATCAATTATTTAATAGTTACCATACAGTCGTAAGTTTACACGCACAGTTATGCGAATTTATCGCCTGCACGTAAATGCGTGCACGCGGTTAATGCGCACGCACACGATGCATAGCAACACTGCAATAACAGCGGTGATTCGCATGCGGCTGTTGGATAGCACGTGGAGTGTGCGCGCATGACGAGGACCTTCTCGAGAAACTTCACCACTCACTCGGCATGCAACGTCGTCCTTGTTAACGATGGGGACCGCCCGATCGGGGTGTTGCGAGACGTTTTGGTGTAATTCAATAAAACACAATTGAATAATCAGAGTAACGTTCAGCCCATTGGCGATCCACTGCTGGGGAGAAGGGAGGTCGTTTAAAGCCATACTTCACCACGCTGGTCAATAGGGGAGCGGAGGGGTGTGTGTGCTGATCGTTTTCCCCGCTCGTCTGTGGTTCCTGCTCGCTCATTCTGCGTCGTCCTCTCTCTGCGAGAGCGAGCGAACCGTGCGTGGCAGCGGTGCGTTACAGGTTGATGATAATGTTGTTGTCGTTGAAAGGCGGCCCAGAAACGGTTCGTGTATCACCTCGCCACCGATGTTCGTCGCAGTCGGGGAATCCAACGCAGTTCTCCCGGGTTCTTGGGAGCGCAGTGCGCTAACCACTGCGCCACCGCTCCGCCACACAATTGAACACGTGTAGCGAACGCACGGTTCGCGTCTTAACTGCAGTGTTGTAACGCGTCTTGAGATGCGGTGTCATTAAGATATGACTGTGCATTCCAAATGTTGTACAGTTTACTTGGTGTTTAAAACGATGATTGCCTTTTGTATCCCTGGGTAAAAAAAACGCTTTTAGAACTATATCCTATATCTTACAAAAACAGGCGTACGTTCCGTTCCGTACGTGTGCGCGCGCGCATTTATCCGCTATGATGGACGATGTACATGCATCAAGAATATGGAGACAACTCGTCACAAAGGAAATGGAACAAAAGACGAGGAAGCTTGGAGTAAAAAAAGAGGCGTAGACCACGAGGCGCTTTGGAATTGCCGAGGGAGAGAATGAGGAGCACGTGGGGAGCTGGGAGGGGAGGGGGTAGAACACGACGCAGGCCACTTGGTCACGTAATCATATCGCCTGTTGATACAACCAAATAACAACGGTGGGCTTGGACACAATGCATCGCTCGAAGGGTCCCGGGATGACGAGTTCGGGAGACTTCACGACCATGCCGAGATGTCGCCATGAAATCCGTTCGCGCGTCGTCGGGGCCGAGATGGATGGCGACGGCGGCGTGGGGATAGGAGGTGGAGGGAGGCTTTTCATCCAGCAGTGAATAGACCATGGCCGACTATGATGATGATGATGATGCTTCAGGCCTACAAACCCATGGAGGGGGGGGGGGGGGTTACGATGATATACAAAGCGGGCGTTGGCACTCAACTATATGAAGGGCGCAGCGCGTTAATAACAGCAACCACAATCAGTCGGTCATCGGTTGCGATTTGTGTTTTTGTTTACGCTTCCTGTAGAGGTTTGATTTCTATTTGAGACGATCATCAACATCAGCCATGGTCAACCCACTGCTGGAAGAAGGAATGCCCCAAAGCCGCCGCCACCTCTCGATAAACCTACAGCGCAAGAATCCACCTTGCACACGCGCTGATCCCACGCTCCATCTCCCCACTGGACGTCACCCTGGACGCGTTCCGTTGCCCCCCGGCTGCCGCTCCATCACCATTCTAGACCATGGCCTCCTGCTCAAGCCAACTCAACTTTGCTCAACAGTTCGATTGATGTCCCAGATCTGGGCACCTTCTCTAATCCACGCGTTCTTCCTCTTTGTCTCGCAATGCAAAATCCAAGAATGCATCTAAATCCGTGCTTTGAGCTCTTTCAAGTGTTAATTTAGTTTCGTGGAAGCTCAAGTTTTCTGTACCATATGCAACGGAGTGAAATTATGTTTAAAGGCAGTAGCTTCGCACCAACTAAATTCAAATGCCAGGATAACTTGATGAATTATTTTAGTTTCGTCTTTACGGGGTTTGCTTGTTTTTTAAAAGTATTTTTAAATTAAACTCCAGTGGTTGTCTGTTAAGCCATTCGCCACACTGACCAGCGTGGTGACGTATGGCCAAGCAAGCTACCACGACCCATCCAGCAGTTGATTGCCAACAGGGGGGGGGGGGGGATGCGCGTTATTTCGCTGCTGTTACAAATGAAAGTCGGGATGTAGCATCAGATCTCGTGGCGTGGTGGATTGCAAGCGACGTCGTAATTCACAGCCATCCTTGAATCCACTGCATACTGAAGGCCAACACCCCCAACTCACCGCGCATCTTGTCGGTGCCCACGGGAAATATTCGACCATACTTCATCACGCGGGCCATTCGTGTGTCACGAAAGTGCGTGATGCGTCGTAGAGCACTTTTGAGTGGTGGATTTGATTGTTCCTAAGTTGCTCCGACATTATGAATATTATAATATTATTGACCAGCATGGCGGGGGTGTGGGGGGGGGGGATACCCCCCCTTCAGCCCCCCCCGGTACCTTACCTACCGATGCCCAAGCACGTGGGCCCCCCACTGTGCGCGCTGCTGTAGCCGCGGTCATTGTAACGGTACGGATCCTAATCCGTAACAGCCACCCCAACGTGGGCCATCACCATTAACGTCACGAGCAGCAGGACGGATTGTCCCTTTTGTAAGTAGTGTGGTTCCCGCCATAGAAACGTGGAATTCTCACCACTGGCCTCGTGCGCGCTGTCACTCCCCGCTGTGTCCGACTTGTTCAGCTGGTGGTGTTTAGTCCAGGTGACTTGCGTGCGGAGAGTACACGGTACAGTCCCCGTTGTCGGAGTCGTCTTCAGGATGAAGGAGTTGAGGGGGGCGGGTCGCGGAGGTCGTTTGGCCATACTTCACCACGCTGGTCGGTGCGGGTTTGTTTAAAATTAATATTGGGGTGCGATGTTGTGATGTCGTGCCACGCTGGGTCGTCGTATAACGAAATTGTGCCCTAATGTACAGCTGCGTTGGGTCCATTTTAACAAAGACAATAGCGATCGTATAAAAATGATAATACATGACTTAAAGCTTTCGTGACTGCAGGGATTCATATTCTTTGGGTCTTTCGGTAAAGTCACGTAGATAGTTTATTTGTTATTTTCTTTGAACATATCTCCGTGACTTTACCGAAAGACCCAAATACTATAATAATAATAATACCCGACTTTGGTTATATAGGAAAGACTTAACCGAGTTTCAAGAATAATCTTCAGGAGAGGTTCTGCATTGCAATGTTTGGCCAACTCGTCCGCGATTTGTGAACAAAACTGGAAGAGTATCGGCGTCAAAACCCACCACACATGTGGGAGACGCCACCCAAACCTCATGATAGGGCCTGGATATTCAGGACGTGGTGTTTATCGCTTGCCCAGTTCAGAATCTATAAGCTAGATCTGGTATGTCCAGGGCAGTCTCCCATCTTAACACAGTATAGAACTAACCATGCTCGCCCTCCTAGCTCGGCTTGATAATTATTCATGCGATGAGATGGGGAGGCGCATTCGCAGGGTAAATCCGTTTAAAGCTAAAGGCATAAACCACACACATCTGTGTGTATCTGCTCTGTTCGAATATAAGCTACGCTAACCGTGTGCTGTGTTTACTGCAGTCCAAACGTGTACATAACATGCTTTTAAGACTACAATTCATTACTTCGTTATTTAATACAGGATAGAAGAGAAGAACGTGACTGCATGGGTCGCGTGTAATGTAAGCTACAATGGTGTACCGGATGGGATGGAAGGATATAAACATTTGCTACCTCGATATAATCGAGTCTATGCTTACATCTGAAAGGGCAAAACTTTACGAATTTGGGCTCTCCCAAAAATGACGACGAGAAGTGTTGATTGATAGGGCGGGCGGGGGGCCGGGGGGGGGGGATTTCGACCTTTTAAAAGTTCCACATTTGCTAAGCCCGCGTGCTAAACACCGTCGGTGAACCGAGTAATTTCCCTCCGGCCGAGTGCGACGCTGAAGCCGACAGAAAGCGGGCGAGGCCCGCTAATGGATGTGCACAACAACACTAGTCGGGTTTCTGCAGTGCTTGTAAGACGCAGTGGTGTGGCAGCGGGTAGCGGACTGCGCGTCTGTGAAAACCTGCGACTCGAGATCGAGCCCCAGTCCACAGCTTGCCATCACTGGGCGAGTGGTTTTTAAATATCTGAACCGGTCCCCGGGGTGACCCATTTCACCAAACCCACGCTGATCAGCGTGGTGAAGTATGGTCAAAAATGCCTTGGACCGGCATTGAATTTGAAGGCTTTCCAATCCAGCAGTGGATTGACGGCATAATGTTTTTTGTATTCATACAGTCGTATGTGTGTGTGTGTGTGTTCAATGGTTGTGTGTGTGTATATACACACAGCATAGCGTGCAATAACACTTTGTATTTATATTCTAACAAATTGAAAGGTTTGGTATAGTTAACTCATTAAACTAGTGTGTGCATACTTTAACTTTTCCTTTTGACCATACTTCATCGCGTTAGTCAAATGTGTATAATATAACTCGTGAGTTTTCGATATTGGATTTCATACATTTTAAGCACTAAAACCCTGTCCGATTTAATGGAATGTACACATTATAATTTTGTAGATATTGAACGTAATATCCAAAATAATAACCGTAAGGTTGGGATGATAACAGTGGTGCATATCTGCTGGATATGAATTAGACTCACGTCCACACGGCTATCACCAATGCTGAATGATATCTGAAACCAATCTTCCTCCAAACTTTACAATATTCAGAGTAGTGAAGTATGGTCATTCACCCCCCCCCCACAACCGACAGTCGATTGATGCAGATTTAATATCAACCACTGTTAAATATCTACAGTTCTAAAGAAGCGTTCAATTAGATATGGTGCTCGAGTACTCTTAAAAAGAAAAACATAACTGCTCAACGTGAAACCATGCATTGTAACTATATGAAAGTTTAATGTTATGTACATATACAATTATTATACATTAACGATTATTCCTCCTGTTTTAATACGAACTCGTTTCAGCGAAAGCTCTTACTGTGCCCAACTGGTGGCCTCTCCTACGTTGTCTTCAATAATGGAATGGTTTGGATTGATATGTAATATACGATATGTGTAATCGTAATCCATGTGCAAACTTATACTGAACACGATTACTACTCAAAGTAACAATTCGCGTCATTGTGTATAACACAAAAAAACAATGAAGAAGCGCGCGATGAGGCTATGGATTTATTTTTTAGTTCCGTATAACAAGACATGAAGTGTAGTATCGATCCTGGGACTCGCATAGCGCACAGATCGCGAGAGTCCTCCTCCCTGCCTGTAAACATCTGGGCAGGTCCACCGACATCGATTCAAGCGAAGCCTGCCTCTGCTGCTGCTGATGATGATGAGACGCTTAATGTCAAAACCGGTCCAGAGTTTTGCTTTTGAGTCTGGCAACGACGCTGCCGATATCGATGCACGCCCAGGAGGTCGCGTGTGGTGCGGCTGATGGCACGAGTAAGACATACTTGTACAGTCCCGTGTTTTCACGTGGAGACGACGGATTATTACAGTGTGTGTGTGTGAAGGCGACTTTGCTCATTTATTTTGTTAGCAGGCGACGTTTCGGGTAAAGGCCCTTCTTCATAGCGGCGTAAATCGGTATTACAGTACTCCGTCTCGCGCTGTTCGGTGCGAATTGGGAGAGGGAAGTTTGGGACCGGTTCAGACATCGCTCGCCACTGCTGTTAGCCGTGACTGGGAATCAACTCCAAGAGTTCTTCTTCTTGGTTCTTTCGGTAAAGTCACGTAGAAGGGAAATAATAAAATAATCAAAATAAAACATAACAAAATAATTCTCACGATGTTTCGGCCACAACGCAAGCAGCCGTCCTCAGGTGAAGAACAGGTATGTCGGACGCTGTCTTCCCGACAGACCTGTTCTTCACCTGAGGACGGCTGCTTGCGTTGTGGCCGAAACGTCGTGATAATTATTTTATTATGTTTTATTTTGATTATTTTATTATGTCCCTTCTACGTGACTTTACCGAAAGAACCAAGAAAATGAATCCCTGCAGTCACGAAAACTTTAAATCGAAACTCCAAGAGTGTTCGTGGCCAGCAACCGCTCACCCCCCCCCCCATATTGATATGTGCCATTGATTGTGACATCAATAACAGCATTGCACGCGACTGCTGTGTAATACTTTACCCCACTCCCTTGGCACCTGACCCAACCACGGATTCCCCCCCCCCCCCGTCCACTTCAACCCACAATGACCAGGGTTTGGCGCGAAGTATGGTTCAAACGCCTCCCACGCAGGGGCGGTGAGGATGAGGCATTCGTGGTGTTGTACACGGGGGGGGGGGGGCTGTGAAGTACTTGCAGGAATGACACCCGAAAGGAAGATGAGCATGGTGGTGGGCTGCTGCTGCACTTGAGGACTGTGTGTGTGCGTGCTGTGTGCGTGCTGTGTGTGCGTGCTGTGTGCGTGCTGTGTGCGTGCTGTGCGCGCTGTGTGTGTGTGCTGTGTGTGCGTGCTGTGTGCGTGCTGTGCGCGCTGTGTGTGCGTGCTGTGTGTGCGTGCTGTGTGTGCGTGCTGTGTGCGTGCTGTGCGCGCTGTGTGTGCGTGCTGTGTGCGTGCTGTGTGCGTGCTGTGTGCGTGCTGTGCGCGCTGTGTGTGCGTGCTGTGTGTGCGTGCTGTGTGCGTGCTGTGTGCGTGCTGTGTGCGTGGTGTGCGTGCTGTGTGCGTGCTGTGCGCGCTGTGTGTGCGTGCTGTGTGTGCGTGCTGTGTGTGCGTGCTGTGTGTGCGTGCTGTGTGCGCGCTGTGTGTGCGCGCTGTGTGTGCGTGCTGTGTGCGTGCTGTGTGCGTGCTGTGCGCGCTGTGTGTGCGTGCTGTGTGTGCGTGCTGTGTGTGCGTGCTGTGTGCGTGCTGTGTGCGTGCTGTGTGTGTGTGCTGTGCGTGCGCTGTGCGCGTGCTGTGTGCGGGAGCGGTTTCGCGCGCCGTGCTACGAACCCGGCGAGCCGAGTTCGATTCCCCGCTCACGGCCACCAGCACCGCTGACGATTTATAATTGAGCGGTGCAGCCGCACTCCCCCCTCGCTCCCCTAGGTCGACTCGGCGTCAAATGATTACCTGTGTGCGATGCGTGAACATCGCCGCTAGGGAGATGAAGGCGACCGGGCGAGGTGTCGGCCACCATAATCCCACCTCGTGTGCCGTGCCGGCCTTCATAAAAGTGCTCGCTTAGCAACACTTTGCCCCAAACGTATGCAAAGCCTGTGGGGGGGGGGGGGGTGTCTTTGTCTTTTGTTTATTTGTTGACTCGGCAAGTCCCATTGTTCATAAAAAAACTATAGAATGCAAAATCTTAAGTAGAAAAACCGGTCCCACACCTCCCCGGCCGACCCCGTTCACAGAATACGCAGCGCCACCCATCCCGATCTCGCGCTTAGTTTTTGTTTTAATAAGCCTCCAAGAAGCACGAGAGAGTCTAACAAATAAAAGTTGATGTTCCAAAGTCAAACAATACCGGTTTAACACGTAGCCTCTCGCGACCCATTATCCATAAACAATAATAATTTTCAGACCAAACAATAATTTTCAGACCTTTGGAAATCCGCTGCTGGATGAAGGCTGATCGGTACGGGGCAAGAAGTTGTGGCACGTAGTGGGATGCCCATGGTCGGGCTCGTAAATCCTCTTCACCACGGCCGCGGCCAGGAGTCGAACCCAGTTATCCGGGTTTGTAGCGTAGTGCGCGATCCGCGCCGTGTATCTGTCGGTCGTTGCGAGCGATTTGACCATACTTCACCGCGCTGGTCAGTGTGTGTTTGTGAAGGGGTCTAGGCGTGTGGGGGGGGGGGGGGGGGGATTAGGGCAGGGAGTTGCAGTATATCTCTGACGCTTTAGATTATCCACCGCGTGTCTTTAGCTGAAGCTGTGGGTGCATTTCTTCTAAATGGCGAGTTTGTAGAAACAACGGTGTCATCTATTATCAACAAGTGGTCATCGTCACGCCGATTGTCCTTGCCTGCCGCCATCGTCAGCGGCCATGTTCGCTCCACTGCTGGATGGAGGAGGCTTCCCCTATCATGCCGTCGCCATCCTCGCGGGCTCTTGTGATGCCCCTCCATGTGAATGATCTTGGACGGTCGCGCTCTCTCCGTGGGGGTCATCCCTGGCTCACGGATGCGTTCCTTCCCATTCTTCCACTCTCCATCCTGACCACCGGCCATCGTGTGTTGTCCCCCCCGCTCCGATTTTAGCACGGTTGGTTAAGTACGGTGCGAAAGAAGTTCAACGTACGTACATCCCTGCTGGCCACGTGGTGTTTCTGGCCCAAAGCTTGCTTACTTTAATAAACAACTAAAATGTAACTTGCCACATTCGTTAATAACACTGGCCATAAAAGAAAAAAAATACATAGTCAAATACGTAATCGGAGACGTTTTGTGAATGACTGGACCTTATCCATATCTTTACTAAAGGTAGGAGACTGCACGTAACACCATTTGGGCCTGGTGAGAATAATTTTGTTTTACTATTTTCTGATAAAAAAAATGTAAATAGGCATATGAGTTACCTAGCAGCAGCCATTGTATGTTGAACTTCTTTTGCACTGTACGTAGCCAACATAACTGATTCGGAGGTGCTTTGCTAAATGCAGCAGCAGTATCGGTGTGATGTGTTAATTCTTACTAATCATAAAGGGGGTCTTGGCTTTGTCTGCGTTCTCTGATCTACATGTTTTTCCAATCTTCTGATCCTCTGGTTCTGTTGATCTCTTCACGTGTCCCAACAATGCCTTTTCGTTCGATTTGCATTGCTTAATCGCATCTCGTCATGGCATAATTTTACCATTCTTAATAAGTATGATTAAGTAAATATACCCTAATGTAATGTAACCGCTGACCTATGTCAAAAGGTAAAAAAAACACTCGAGCGGTAGCCTTTGAATTGAATACACTTTTAATTTTGATCTAAATTTTCAATAAGTTTCATTTTAAATAATTTGAAATGACATTTTTTACAAGGTTAGGCCAACTGAGCTTATATAGTCACATGATAGCTCAACAAAGTGACTTATCACGTGGACATTTATCGCAGCCAAACACACTAAACTTTTTTTTTTTAATGCGGAGGAGAAAACCGGTGCACCCGGAGAAAAATCCACGCGACCACGGAGAGAACGAACAAATTTCAAATCTACATGCGTCAGGGTCGGGATCGAACCCACAACCTCCTGTGTACCAGGCGAGAGCGTTAACATCTCGGGTGGCCTGTGCATGCAGTATGCATATGATACCTTCTCGTTAAGCTATTACAGTAACGGTACTTCACCTGTGGGCCTGCCCCTTGTTGACTGCAGTGTCATTCTTGTATCCAGCCCTTTATCAATCCACTTTCTGGATGCAGGCCTCCCCTATGCCGTGTCGGTCATTGAGCTTGTTGAGCATACTTCACCACCCTGGTCACTGCGGTTTAAGTCGTATCTGAACTGATCCTAGGGGCGGTGGTAGCATCACTCAGCATTTACCCGTGGCCTGGAATCGAACTCCGATTGCCAGGTTCATGTAGCCCGGTGCCACTTAACCACACTGCTGGCTCTGTTTTGATGGCCTCATCATGCTTCCTCTACAACCAGGCATGGGCAGGACCTCATCCAGCAGTGGATTGGCCAATGCCTGTAAATAATACCAGTTTCTATATGTAATGTGTGATTTTACTTTTTTTGTGATTTTGGTGGTTGGCCTGTAGAGGTTTTGAAATGAAAAGTTGTTTTCTCAACAATTGCTGTTATTTTAGTGGGGACACTGTATATTTTCCTCGATGTGATTTTAATATCTGGGAATTTTAAGAAACTATTGAATGCTTATAACCAATACTGGTGATACAATCCACATACACAGTACAGCATATGCATAATCACCAACAGTAGGTGATTCATAAATACATTTTTCAGGAATGGATAAAGAATTTGACCATATTGCATGAATAATAATTATTTAGCATATTTGCTCTTTGAACTATACTCCAACAGCATGATACTTTTACAGTTGTATGGTCGGCAGAGGTGTGGACTCGAGTCATGTGACTTGGACTCGAGTCAGACTCGAGTCATGAATTTGATGACTTGCGACTCGACTTGGACTTGCATAACAATGACTTTGTCCCACCTATGAGATGTGGACTCGAGTCATGTGACTTGGACTCGAGTCAGACTCGAGTCATGAATTTGATGACTTGCGACTCGACTTGGACTTGCATAACAATGACTTTGTCCCACCTCTGATGGTCGGGGAATCTTTATGGCGTCCGCTGCGACGAGGTCACGCTTGCTCACGAGCCTCTCGCTTCTGCACCCCCCCCCGCCCCCTGTCTCTTGTCCCCCACAGCTTGCTCCTCGGCGCTGAACCAGAGCGGCGGCGATGGCGGCAGCGACAAGAGCAGTCCGCGGGCGCACGTCTGCGACAGCTGCTGCGGCCAGTTCCCCACGGTGGCCGCCCTCGGCCAGCACATGGAGAGCTGCGGCAAGGCCCCCGCTGTTTTCATCGTCGAGGAGAGTGACAAAGTCCCACCGGACGACGGGAGCCCAGGCAACGGAATCGGAGTCCTCCGGGAAGGATTCCCGGTTGCCGTCGCCGTCGCCGTCCCCAACGGCGACGGCAAAACCAAAGCGCCGCATTTCCCCAACGACTCGCCGCCGCCCCTTGAAGGCAGCAAGCGCTTCAGGGCAGACTCCAGCGGCTCTGTGGGAGGCCACGCCGTGACGTCGTCGTCGAGTGGCGGCGGCGGTGGCAAAGGGAAGGTGAATGGATACTCTTCGTCCGAGGCGCTTGAGGTGGGACGCTCTGAGAAGGCGGCGGCAGCAGGCGGTAACAAGGTGGCCATGTCTGGTGCGGCAGCGAGCTTGCCATTCATCGTGGAGCAGCTCGTGTCCCTGCACCAGCAGCAGATGAACCAGCTCCACCTCATCGAGCAGATACGGAGCCAGGTGACGCTCATGGTGGCGGCTTCGTCCGCGGCCGCCGCGGCTGCGGCCGCGTCCATCCCAATGCGCCTCAACCACGCGGCGAAGATGACTACGACGATGGCGCCGCTGGGACGACCGCAGCCGATCCACGTCGCCACGTCCAGCGTCTCCGCGGCGACCAATTACATTCAGGGTGGCAGCCTCGTGAGTGCTATGAGCTCGCCGGGCATCCTTCCATCGTTCGGAACCATGACCACTTCGTCCCCCGGCCTGGTGTACCCCATCTTGACGAGGCTGCCCCACGGCGTCGTGCCCTTCCAGAGCCAGCACGGCGAGCCGGCGCTGTCCCACGGCAGTCGCCACCGTAGGAACCGGCACCTGTCGGAACGCAAGGCCGGCGGGGAGGAGGTGTCGGCGGCGGCGGCGTCGTCGGCGGCCATGGCGGCGGTGAGCTTCATAAAAAACAAATGCCGCTACTGTGGGAAGGTGTTCGGCAGCGACAGCGCCCTGCAGATCCACCTGCGCTCACACACAGGCGAGCGCCCCTTCAAGTGCAACATCTGCGGCAGCCGCTTCACCACGCGCGGCAACCTCAAGGTGCACTTCCAGCGTCACAAGGAGCAGTACCCCGACATCTCCATGAACCCGCACCCCGTCGCCGAGCACTTGGACAACGTAGTGACCAAGTCGGGGCTTCCCTACGGCATGAGCATCTCGGCTGAGGAGTCGGCGGCGGTCCGCGAGAACGACAAGATCGCCTACCCGCCCCTTAAGCCGAGCGACGATGGCGCCTTCGGCATCGGCGGCATCGGCGGCGGTGACAAGCTGTCGTCGGTGAAGGTCGAGCGGGGCATGGGCCAGGGCGGCCGCGACGACGAAACGGCGGTCAGCTTCGCGACGTCCACCAACTACATGTTCTACAACAAGATGAACTCGCTGAGCAACTCGGAGGCCTCGGCACACGTGAGTCGCGCCAACTTCGAGGAGCGGCTGCGGAGCGACTTCTCGTACGGCAGCGGCGGTGGCGGCTTTCCGGACCCCAGGCGGCGCTCAGAGACGTCCAAGCTGGAGCAGCTGGTGCAGAGCCTCGAAGAGCGGGGCCTGCCCGGTGGCTCCGCCGGCGCTCCCGGCGACGACGGAGCGGGGGTCGGCGCCGTGCCCAACCAGTGCGGCGTGTGCCATCGCGTGCTGAGCTGCCCGAGCGCGCTCAAGGTGCACATGCGCACGCACACGGGCGAGCGGCCGCACAAGTGCAAGGTGTGTGGCCGGGCCTATACCACCAAGGCCAACTTGGTGCTGCACTACGCGGTGCACCGGGGCAAGCCGGCCGTGCGCGCGCTCCACTCGTGCCCCATCTGCCAGAAGCAGTTCACCAACGCCATGGTGCTGCAGCAGCACATCCGCATGCACATGGGCGGGCAGATCGGCGGCAGCGGCAACGAGAGCGAGGGGGGGCCGCCGTCCGCCCCGGGCTACGCCACTGCAGTGGCTTCCCCCGAAGCGGTCGAGACGACGAGGGTGGTGGCGGCGGCGGCGGCTCCGGCGGAGGATGAGGAAGAAACGGGCGATCGCTACGCCGGCGAGCGGAACAGACCGGCGGAGGAGGCCGCGAGCTACTTGAGCGGCGACAACATGGAAACTGCTGAGGGGGGATCTGCCGACGGCGAGAATCGCGACGCGGATGACGACGAGGAGGAATTTGCCGACGCGAGGGACACCAGTTTCACGGAGGGAGCCACGGAACCCGGGCCCAGCTTCAGCCAAGGGCCGTCTCCGCCCGGCTCCGTGTCATCCGACGCATCCACCGGGAAGAAGCCCAAGTCGGGCCTGTTGAATTTCAGCCAGGAAAGCTTCAACGGCATCACCGAGGGCGACGCCTCCAGCCAGGATGGCACGCTGAGCTTCAAATATGGGGAGTTCTCGCGCATGGACTTCAGCCCTGCGCCGTCCAGCGCTGCCTCCCTGTCCAACGGCAGCACCAACGACCACCGGCTGAAGCTGCTTGCCCTGGTGGGCCTCGGCGAGGGCTTCAACCCCATCAAGACAGAGTCCAACGCGGAGGGGAGCAACGATGGCATGGCGGACCAGAGCCAGGAGAATGGCTCCTTTCGCTCGTTCTCGCCCTACGATCAGAGCAAGGGCAAGGCCACCACCTGCGACATCTGCGGCAAGCGGTTCCCATACCAGAGCGCCCTTGACATTCACTACAGGAGCCACACCAAGGTGCGGCCGTTCATCTGCCCCATCTGCAACCGTGGCTGCACCACTAAGAGCAACCTCAAGCAGCACATCCTGACCCACCGCAAGGGGTACTCGGCAGAATTTCTCGGTCAGAGCTTGGAAGAGAGTGTCGGCTCTGGCACGGGCCTCGTGGCTCGGGCCCTGTCGCTTCCTGGCGACGCCGTCAACGGCTTCAAGCAGGAGCCGCCGTCCGTCGCTCCGCCGTCCGAGGGCGAATCGCCTTCGCCCGGCCAGGCGCTGGGCCTAGGCCTCGGGATGGGCCTGCCGCGAGGTTTCCTGCAGAGCCTCGTGTCGCCGCGGTCGTCCTCCACGCCACCGTTCACGAGCCGCCGCTCGAGCAAGCAGCACAACTGCCCGGTGTGCGGCAAGAACTACTCGTCGGCGAGCGCCCTGCAGATCCACTCGCGCACGCACACCGGCGAGAAGCCGTACGCCTGTTCCGTGTGTGGCCGGGCGTTCACCACCAAGGGGAACCTCAAGGTGCCGATTATTTATTTTACCGCGCTTTGCAATTAAGGCTGAAAGCCTTTAATGCGTTGTCTGTCCGTCTCTCTGGGTGTCCTACCTTCTGTCGGTAAACATGGAATTCATGTCTGTCTGTAACATGATGATTCTCCCCCCCCCCCCCCCCCCCATCGTATTGTAATGATGATCCCATGCGAATGAAAAATTAGATTTTACTTTCCCAACAGTTGCGTAATACATGCAAAAGCGTCCGAAAAATTGGAAATGTGCAAACGCTTTTTGGCTTCTGCTTCCATCCTGCTAATTTAAATACTTCCGTGGACAAATGGCATTGAATAATCCATGCGTGTGCACGTTTTTTTGGAAGCTTTGATTTAACAATGGCACATTCTTATCTTATTAGATGAAGGACAAATATATACCCTGCCCACACAGTGTTGCTTTCTCATGTCAGTGTTTTTTAGTTGGTTTTCAGCTTAGTAAAGTCAAAGTACAGCTTGGTAAAGTAAGATCAAGCCTTTAAACATGTTTTCCTCCTCGCATACCATTTATTTATCGATTGCTGGTTAAAGGCGTCCAAGCCTTTTCCTTGGAGGCCCAGGACTGGTTCAGATAATCGTCACTGGTGTTGGCTGTGAGCGGGAATCGAACCAGGGTCACCGGGTTCATAGTGCAGCATAGCGCTAACCGCTACACTATCGCTTTGTAAGGACAGTCTCGTATTTCCATGCATTGTGGCTCCGGAAAGATAAAAAATGGCTCTTGTTATTTTGGTTGCCCCCCCCCCGCTCTCTAAATGCTCGCTGCGAACAGCACTTGCCCTAAGCTCTGTTAAGGCTATATGGAGGAGACCTTTTGTTTTAAATGTACCTAATAAGGCAATTGCCGATGTTCTCCCGTTGCCCATTGTACCACCGTCAGGTGCACATGACGACGCACATGTGGAACAGCGTCCCCGTGCGCCGCGGACGCCGCCTCTCCGCGGAGCTGCACCCTTGCTTGCTCGACTCCGCCGTGCCACCGCCGTCGTCGTCCGACGCCTCCGACTCCAACGCGGCGACCGGGGAAGACGGCGTCGCCGGCAGCAGCAACGCCGACGGTGGCGGCGGTTCAATCGTCGTGAAGCACCCGCCGCCGCCGCCTCCGCCACCGCCTCCCCATCACCTGGGCCACTTCCCTCCCGACGTGTTCTCCGCTGGGCCCCATGCGTCAGGCCACCGGTCTGGGTCCGACCCGAATTTCTGGATCCAGTACGCGGCGCTGCTCGCCAACGGGTTGGCCGTGCCGCCGCCGCCGCTGCTGCCGCCGCCGCCGCCACCGCAGCCGCAGCCGCTACTGCCGCCTTCTCTGCCCATGTCATCGGCGATGGTGGGAGCCGTGCCGGCGGTTGGGGGAGGTGGAGGAGTGGCAGGTGCTAGTGCTGGTGGTGGAGGAGGTGGTGGAGTCGGCATTGGCCTTGGTGGTGGCAGCAGCTGTGGTAGTAGTAGCAGCGGTAGTAGCGGTAGTGCCAAGGTGAACGAGATTTCGGTGATCCAGAACGTGGCTGTGCCCGGCACGCCGCCGAGATTTGGCGGAGGCGTCGGTGGCGAGGGAGACGAGCACGAGGAGGCAGCGGCGATGGAGCGGATGGTGAGCGAGGGAGAAGCGGCGCACCGATACGCGCGCTTCATGGATGCCGACAAGGAGCTGGCCTAGTGCCCTTCGTGCCATTTTGATATGGCGATGGCTTTGGAATCTTTGTTGATTGCGATGATGATAGTGGTTGGGTTCATCGATAATGGTGGTGATGACGATATAGTAGTTCATGGCTGTGGATTCATTCATGATGGCGATGATGATCAAGATGATGGTTGTGGCTTGATTGATAACGGCGATAATGATACATTAACTGGTGATGGCTGTGAATTCATTGGTGTTGATGGTGATGATGATGGCTGTGCATTCATCGATAACGGCGATCATGGTGGGTCACGTTCATAGCTGTGGACTCATCGCGTCGACCGTGTTATTAGTCGTTGGATACTTGATGCCCTGGACTTAAAAGTTGGGCTGGTGCTGTCCCGTGTTAGATCTCTTGACTCTTGCATTAAAAACGCAGCACCCAGGTCAAGTTTCTTTCTTTCTTTGAAACAAAGTATTTTTTCCAGCAACTGATGTATGCCTTGAAGTAATAACGTCGTACATTTTTATTTTTTACACTTGACGAAGAGTAGCGTCAAGCGAAAAGAAAGAATTGTCTGTCACTAAACGGGGAAGAAGAGAAAAAATGGTTGGATTATCTTTTTAAACATATGTTCCAGCTGCTTAAACCTCTACGCCATGGAACTGTCCTACACGCGTAAGTAAATAAGTAGAAAATAATAACGGGCGAGGGAATGTTTTCTGCATGCCCTGAATTGTTTGAAAGGTTGGGAATTGATGTGAATGCTATCGTCACATTTGAACGGCGACCATGTTGTTTTATTTTGGCACGTGGCGGGCCTGCACAAAGCGTATTAATACAAAAAAGAGTGAGAACTAAAAGTTTAAAGTTTACGTTTCTAAAATACCACTGGTCGGTCGTGTTATTTTGATTAGCTTTTATATATTTGCAAGCGATGTGAATTATTCCGTTTTGCCCAGAGGTCCCGCTTCTAAGTTTTAAAAGGCCGAACGACATAATAGAGTGAACAAATGATTATTTTAAGGCCGTGAAATGTTTTGACGTGTTTTTAAAATGAATTTGTGAAAGTCCGCCGAAAAGTTGTACGTTTTACGACGGACCACAGCGATAGCATTTGGCTTTTCTGTTGGGATTTATGCATCGGCCTTATTGGTTGCGGCTGCCCAGTTTTAACCGTACGGCACGCAAGTTCAGATCCCTATAACCGCTGACTTTTCAAGTCGTTTGTGGTGCTAGAATCAATGTTATAGGAGCTGTACAAAATTTGGCAATGCCGTTATTAAAAAAAAACGTCATCAAATTGTTTCCGTATAAGATAATACCCGAGTGAAGTAAACTTAAAATAATTAGCATTGCTATATATTTCTTCAAATGGACCAAAATGTCTAAGAGTGTGTGACCATTGCATACTTTGTGGCAATTTGTGCACGTAGTGGGCTTGTATATAATGTAATATGTTTACACGCGGAGGTGACGTAACAACACTTGGCAGTTTTAATAAACATGTTTTTAGACGGTAGTTTTTTCAGGTTAGTGATTTACGCGTACATTTACACAACAAAATAAGCTCTCGTGACCTTTTTTATATATCAATATGAAAAAAAAATCGAATGTTTTTTACCCCCCCCCCCCCCCCTCTTTACGTTTTTGTTGATGCATAGACGTAGAAGGCGGCAGCGTTAACCTGCGAGCTGTCTTTTTAATTCGCGTACTGTTTTATTTATTACTGCGTTTATCGTAGACTTGTTTTTTAGTAACGTTACTTTTCAGGCATAGGTGGGGCGGTTGTGACGATGGGGGAGGGGGGGAGCCTCGCCTATTGCAAACTGTATTTAAAAATATATATTCACTCAGGATAAGCTCATGGATGATGGAGTAAATTAAGTTGCTTTTTGTGAATCTGTTGAAAAGTGGAATGTAGGTGGGTACCACATTGTTCACTTTGTCGTGTTTTCACTTTTCATATATAACAGGTCGTGTTAACGGAATACCAAAAAAAAGTTTTTGTTTTTTTAACCCCGTAAAGTGCTTGATGTCACATTTAGAAACCCACAATGAGACTGAAGTGATTGTGAAACATTTGATACATTTAGTTTACAACCGAGTGCCTTCTTTGCTACTGATGAACATACTACTCGCTCTACCTCAGTGCCTTGTAAATATATATGCTTGAATCTTTGTTTGGTTAAAGTTGTTTTTTGTTGATAATCAGTCGTATAAAACACATTTTACAGCTTTTGTTAACTAATTAAAATATTTCTGGCCTGGTCTGCCTTAGTCTCGATGGTTATTCAGGAGGAGGCCTTTGTGAAACAATGACATGCTACGATTTTTGGAAGTATAAAACATCCTCTCTTGAACTAAGTATTAATTATAGCTGCTTTACTACTACAGTGGCAATATTTTTCCAACGTTTTTTGAAAGGGGGAAAAAAAGTACTGTAATATTTATCAACCAATACCTCAATGTATTTACTGAATGTACGTAGAAGAGGAGAAAACTGGAATGTCAAATAAAATCAGGTTTGTTTTTGTATTGTTTAAAAAAAATGTTGACATCTTTTTATACGGTTCGTGAAGTGATGTTTTGGGTACGGGGGGCATATTTAGATAAGTTACGACTTAAGGGGGGGGGGGCTATTTTTGGACAACAACGATGAGAAGTTTGTGGCAAGGGGGTGGATTTTCTCATCATAATTCTGATCGAAAAATGCATTTCTGTATTTGTAACAGGTCCGGGAGACATTCTTGAAGTGCCGTTGTTCAAACGTCTGGAAAAAAAACACATGTGCCTGGTTTGTCGAAAGATGCAGTGAGGGGAAATGCGGTGAAATAAATGTGTTCATGAATCACAGCTCGACTTCGCTTGTCTGCTCTTGTATGTGCATCGTCTGAGGGTGACATTGCCCCAAGATCATCCGTCTCTTGCGTCACCAGTTCTATAAACTTCTTTCACACCGTACGTAGCCAATCGTGGTAATCGGAGGTGTGTGGGGGACGACGACGAACTAAACACAAAAAGTGAAATTAAAATTAATATAAATAAAATATTAATTTTAATTTAATTTTTTACTTACGTGACTTTATCGAAAAAAATATGAGTGAATCCTTGCAGTCACGAAAGCTTCAAATCTAGAAATAAACACAAAAAGCAGTTCTAAAGAAATGAGTTGTCAACCTATATTATTTAGAGGTGCATCGCTTCGGTGGCTTTCTAATATCGCACGGAAGAACGTTCCAGACGACCGCAGAAGCGCATCTGAAAGCGCGCGGTGCGGTGAGACAGTCTTTGTGTGATGGCTTTGTTCGTGCAAAATGATCGTTATAAGAAGCCTGAAAATGCCATCGCTTGATGTACAACCTCCGCTAGTTTTTTGACAAGGTTAAGCCGAGTTGGTTAGCAGTGACATTTACATCGATGTATTGATGTGGAATGTAACTCGTCCTTTTGTTCAATGCGTGTGTCTTAATTCGGTACATGCGAGTTGATGCTTATTCGGAGTGCGTAGACGTCTGTGGGAACCTGAATACCGTGAAAAATTATGAGTAATCCCCTTGATGCATTCGTGAGATAATCACTTAAGATAATTACGTTGTAAATCATTAAACGTGTGGTTTAATCTGCATTTAAGAAGGGTGTGGTCTTAATGAGATGTACGTTTTCTTTTTAAAAAATCCGTACCAACTAACGTATGCTAACGTGTTCTTTTTCCTTTTTAAAGTTAAAATGTATATAATCGGCACATTTTACTTAAATAGTTTAAACGATTTTTTTTAACGAACATTACAAATCCATGCACGGTGTGTTTGAATAAATAACCGAATACCTTTTTTTCAGAATAGGAGCTTATTTTTTAATGTTTGCTGGAGGGACAAATACGCAAAGAAAGATCGCCTGCCCTTTTATAACACATCAATGGTGTGATCTGAATTAACAGCATTGTTTTCCTGCAAAACATTAACTTTGTTCATGTTCTTATTTTCTTACCCTTTCAAATGTGTATTACAAAATGCTCGCATTTTATGTTTTGTGTATTTAAAATTGCATTTGTATAATAGCTACGTGCTGTACGTACAGTACCATACTGTGTGCATATTATCGATTTACGATGCCGTAATAAGTTTGCAAATATCAATCGGAGTGGCTTAATCTTTTACGTTTTAAGGGATGGTCTGCATTTAATCATTTCCTGTCCAAATATTTGTAACCAACTAATAGCAACGTTTCGAATAATTCCCTTTTTCTTCCCATACTACATTTAAATTATTAACATAAACAAACCATGCGTACATTTACACTACACCGTATTATTTATCAACTAAACATCGTGCACGTGTGTGTACACACACACACACCGTTTTGTATTGTGCGTCTTCAGTGTCCACGTGTGAACACGCGGGATATGGACATTGTTTGTATATCTTGTTCAAAAAATATATTACGAAACGATAAAGTTACGAGAAAATAAACGCGTTAAATAACGGCTCCAAACACAGGTGTGTGTGTGTGTGAGGGAGCTTGGGGCCAAGTTAAACATGACAATTGGCTTAAGGCTCAGCGAATTCAACACTTTTGGTGAAGATTTGTACAGTAAGCTTTTGATCTTCGAAAAATAAGGCTGTTAAATGAAAGCCAACTTTAACATATAAAGTCGTGGAAGTTTACCGTGATTATTATGTTCTCTTTAACTTGGCTTAGAAGATGGCCAGGCGCGCGTGTGTGATGTTTTATATCTTGTGTATAATGTGCTGCAGTGGTTAGACAGCACCGCCTGATGAATCAGGCTCTCCCCCCACCCTGAGTTCGATTCCTGGCAAAGGACATTTTTTATTTCGTGGCGAATGATCTACGGAACCGGTGATGAACGACCTCCTTCCCATAAACAAACCGCAATGACCCCGCGTGGTTTGCAGTACAGCGCTTCGTGTGTGGTCAGCCAACCTCCCAGGACTGATGCTGCAGTTTGTAATCGAGCAGTGGATTGGTCCACTGTGACACCCCCCCCCCCCACATTTAATTCTCAAAAATTATTTTTTAAAGCAAGGTTTTGTGTAGAACTGAAATTAAATTTCAAAGGAGAAAAACAATATTCTTAGGTTTTTTCGGTAAAGTCGCGTAGGTAAAAAAATAAAAATTTATAAAAGTAAAATTTAAAAAATGTACTTTTATTAATTTTAATTTTTGACCTACGTGACTTTACCGAAAAAAAACCCTAAGAATATGATTCCTTGCAGTCACGAAAGCTTCAAATCTGGAGAAAAACAATGTTAGTGGTCAATTCGGCGTCACAAGAGATGCTGACCACCACTGTGCATTGTTGTAATTCTATTGTTGGGTCTTTAGGGAAAGTCACGTAGATAGGTTCAACCGAAAGACCCAAGAAAATGAATTCCTGCAGTCACGACAGCTTTAAGTCAAGATTGTTGTAATCGTTACAGAATATCAGTTTAATTTAAAGTGAGAGTCTCTTTGCAAGAACAATTTGAGTCCAAATGGGATGCTAAGTGTAAGCAACATATTTTTTACACGTAGGCTTTCGCGACCAATACCATCCATACGTTTGTTTGGGGTTAGATCGCGTAAATATAAATGTGTCGTTAAACCCGCTACCACCCGACACAGGCAATTATTAAGGTTTGTCACGTAAACAGAACGTGGCCAATTCGTCACTAGTACAGCACACCGGTGTGTTGGAGAGCAAATCCACAACATTTATAATCGGAGTACGACGTTTTTCCAGTAATTAAAACTAGCATCATCAGGCGACATACAGATCGTGTGGATACATCCTCCTGTTTCGTTCCCTAATTATGGATAACACCATCTGTTACACGCGCAGAAACACATTTGTACACGTGCACAAATTGACTGCCATTTACAATTGTCTCGCCAAAGCCTCATCTTTGTGAGGAATCTCACGGAATCCAATTTGTGAGCTTTTCAACTTCGTTTTTAGGTGCCGCTGTGGATTGAGTGATAATAAAAACGTTGAGCAGGATTTATTAATGTGAACTCTGAAAGGTCTCCAAGGAGTTCGGCCATGGACTAACCTTCTTCATGGGGCCATGGATACACACGTGAAAGCGATCCGGGGACATACGGCCCTTTCCTCAATTACAGTTAACCGGCAGCCATGGAGATGGTTTCAAACGAGACGTGCCTGGGTTTGGTAACAGGATCTTGTAAAAAGATGGGGGGGGGGGGGGGGTTGTTGTTTATGTGCCTCTGTGTGTGTGTGTGGCGTGACAATTGGATCTGTGCTAAGAGTGTGGGGGCATCCATTTTACAAAAAAACCAAACTGAAGAGCGAGAGTGGGGAGAGGAGGGTGGAGTCGGAGAAGAGATGAAGAAGAGATGGAGGGGGGGGGGTGAAGTTTGAGAGAGGGGTGGTGGGGTGTGGTACACAGCCTAGAAATCTACTTAAATTCGAATGAGTAACTTGTGCATTAACAGCTCATCAGGTGGCCTGAATCTAAAAGACCTTTCACATGGAAATGTGGCTCCGGAGTGATGGGGGGTGGTGGTGGTTGCTGGTGGGAGGATGAGGAGGAGTTGCAAAGTCCTTTGTGTTATTTGGACGCTTCAGTTTTCAGCAGAAACTTTGCAAGCAGGAAGTTTCATCCATATGGAATGCGGTTTCTGTCGGCCATGTTTGAGAACGTAAATATATAAAGAACAATGTTTATAGGGCTGGTCACTCAGGAGGGTTTTTTTTATTTAAACCAGAAAAAAAACACCTACAAAAGAAGCCAGTTTTCTAGCCTTAAATGAGATGCGTTTTGATGCTACTGAATTGACGGTCACCTTAAGCTTTCAGTGTCCACGCGGGTCAATTTTGCAGCAACGCAGTCGATCTATTAAGCAAACGTTACAGGACTCTTGGAGTTTTTTTAAAATATAATCTTATGGTCTAAAAAACACTTCACCCATAACATCCGCCAATTAAAAACAGTGGTGGCGAAGTGCACAACACCCCTCACTAGAACCTAAATGTTAAATTCATTTTCAAATTTAAAACGAATTTCTATAGAACTACTTTTGTGTTTTTAGTTTGTTGTCCTTCCCCGCATCTGCGATTTAGCACGGTTGGCTACGTACGGTGCGAAAGAAGTTCAACGTACACACGGATCTGACAACACGAGTTTGATGCTCACCCACGGCCTGTATCGACCGGTGCGGTGAAGTATGGTCAAACAACACCCATGGCATTGGAAAGGGGTTATACGTTATTGCCATTGAACAAGATGTGCGCGTCGATTGTTAATGTTTAACAGTTAACCAAAAGCACATTACTGCAGCAGGTTCTGTGTATACAATGTAGGGTTCCTTTACTACAATAACAGCTGACATTCTCGGCTCGATGATGGTGACAAAGACCCCCCGTGTAGCCTTAGACTGTAGGGGCAAGTGCTGTTAGCGAGCACCGATGAAGGCCGGCACGGCACGCGAGGGGGTGGGTGGCCAGCAACCACGCCCGGCCGCCTTTGTCTCCCCAGTGGCGATGTTTTACGCACCGCACCAGGTACCCATTTGAGGCCGAGTCGACCTAGGGGAGGCTGGGCACATTCGTCACCGATGTTGGGCCGTGAGTGGGAATCGAACTCTGTCCGCCGGGTTCGCAGCGCAGCGCCAACCACGATCACTGCTGCCCCGTGATGTCGCTCGACATCTCTGCGGCGCGAACAACGTGGCCACGTGGAGTGGTGAAGGACCGCTCAATCCTTGCGGCGTCAACGAGAAGACTCCCCAAGTTATTGTGTGTGTTTGTGTGCGTGGGGGGGGGTGACCGAGCTCTGTATTAAAGATCTACACACTCGTGATGCACGCTAGCCAACCTACGTACGCAAGCACGCGTGCAGTCAACACAAAGCAGTGTGGCACATCGCCGATTTTAATGGTTCTCACAACATACCAGCGGCGTTGGGACGACTTTGCATGTTTACTCGGTCCCCCCTTTGTTAATATAATAAAATTGGGGCTATACCCTATCATTACAGTCTCGCATTGTGCGGTGTGTTGTAAACAGGTTAGGTATTCCTGCCCTAGATTTATCTCTTGCCGCCTGTACTGCACACAGCACTATGCTAATCTGCAACAATGCTTATCAGTCTGTTTAAAATGGTCTTAGGTGGTATGTATGATTAGAGTTATCTGGCCCAAAGCAGTGCACTTTATTTGCTGTGTAGGTGCATTTTAAATCAAATAGTATGCTACTTATGAAGCTGCGTATCGCGTGCGACAAAGATCTGTACTTGTGAACGTTTTAATCACTGTTAACTTTTCAGCAGCTGCTTTATCAGTCAACGTGGAAGGTTGGGTCAAAGTTGAGCCCACGGTTGTAACCACATGCAGGGACGTTGCTGGCTCAACTGTGGCCCTACTTACGGTAGAGTAATTGAGTTTCATTTCCAACCACGGCTAACATCAGTAGAGAGGGGTTTATGTGCTGCAGTATTGGGCTCCCTTCGTCAACGTACATCAACCATTGGGTCAAACAATCTCCATGTGGGGAGGCCTTTATCCAGCAGCGGAGTGGGGGGGGGGTGCAAATGATTATTACTCTGTACTTTATCACTCTAATATGTTACAGAAATATACAATACTGTTATTGTTATTGATCCAGAGCTTCAAGACACCTTTCACGAGAATCCTGCTTTGGTTGGTTACCCAATTCATCGTTGTTTAATTCACTTAAATTATCATTATTTTTAATTAAACAAATGATTGTGGTGATGCCGCTGGCTTTGGCAGTAGTGCACAATTCACAAACACCAACACTGCCTTAATCGTAAACAATATATCCTGCATATAAAAAAATACGTGACGCTTTGTGCAATTGCCCGCCATAATATCACAAATAAGAGAAGCGTTATTGACGAATGTCTCTAGTTTTCATATGTTATATACGTACATGTTGCTGCAGGAATGCTGGCGTTTTTGACATTTTCTGCTGCTGTTTCTGGTGGATATTTAGACCTACAGCACCACCGGTACAATCGGTAACAGCCCTACAAGTCGTCAGTACGTACAGGTGTTGTAATTGCCAGGTGGCTTAAGCACAATAAAATCTCTGCAACATTTGCGCGGTACAATACACGCGGGCAATGTTAGATTCAACAAAGTTTATAATTAGATGCAATGGACAACGCTGAAATATGAGATTTGGCATACAGTAGTTTCGTTGGTTCTCAGTGTAGGCCGCTTCATAAGCGATATCTTCACAATGTACACAATACATTAACATATCAGGCCCTCCACGTGGCCTCGTGCGAGCCTGGCTATGCTGATGAGACAATTAAATGTCGAAACCGGTGGACAGTGTACCGGTCTTGAACCATTGCTGCTGAAATAATGCACTCCCAGGAGGCTGATGGGAATTGTAATAATAAAATATATATTTTAATGTGGATGGACAGATGTAAAGGCGGGGTCTGGTGTGTTTATTTATTGTGTCCGTGCTTATATTGCGTTAAGTAGAACCAATGGTTAGCGTCATTGTGGCAACAAAAAAGACATTTGCATAGGGGGGACTTTGCACAGAAGGCGCATATGGTATGAATTCACACATACGGTGGTGTAAATGAACATCTGCCTTTCGGGAAGGACTCGCCCTCCTCTTTATGGGAATATGGAATTTCCACCACTGACACACAGCCGCCCCCCCCCCCTGCCAACGAGAGACACTGCCACGTGCTCGATTGATGGGGGGAAGACAACTTCCACTTGACACTTAAGCCCGTCTCTCTCGCCTCCTGCTAAAATTTGCAGGAAATGCAAGGGTAGTAAACGCACGCACAAGAAAAAAAAACTATATCTGGGCAGAGACACACCCCGCTCATATTTGTCCACGGTTTTCTTGTTTGTTTGTTTGTTGTTGTTGTTGGTGGTGGTGTTGTTGGGAGACGGTGGCGTTTGAATGATTCCAGGCATGGTTGCTAGTCGGGAGCCATTCGCACTTTTGGGAAAGCTTCTATTGATGCCGGTCATTGCTCTCACGGGATGGTGTGATGTGTTTACAACACTCATTTCCTGAGCCCTCCCGTTGTTAAAGCCATTGTGGCACCTGTGACCGCATTTAATAAGACAGCCGCACATCCGGAAAGTGCCTTTCACCCCCCTCCTCCTCTGCTGCGAGCGTGTGGCTTGTGAATATGCGCGGTGTGGTTAGCATTTCAGTGGAGCCCAAATTGACCAGCGTGTGATGCTTGAATAATAATACACCGCGTGTGTATGGGTTATGGTGATGTTTTCCCTGGAAATGTGGACATTTTTTTTGACACTGTTGCCAGCAATTCAAATGGAGATGACCAACGCCCAATGATTAATAGGAGCTTGGGGTACTTAGAATTTTAAAAACCCGATTATTAAAAAGGGCTATAATGGTCTATTCATTTTAGACAATTATTGATATGGACTTGAGTACTAAATTGTGTGCCTGGGAGTGTTACGTTTCATTGGGAGGCTGTGTCAGGATCACATTTTGAGTTCTCAAGTGTCTTGAGCAGTGGAGTTGATGAGCGCAGTAAATAATGAATATATTAAGCAAGAATGTCTGATTATATTACAGTACAGTATAATTTGCGGCCCTTTGTCAATCCACTGCTGGATGATTTTTGGTTAACATGCAGCGCCTTTTTGGCACAAATCTGCCACCCAAGCGCTATCGCATCATTGCACACATAAACATAAAAATAAACAACTCTATACAACAACAACAACAAATATCAAAGGCAAGTTGTGGCTGTCAGTCTTAGGGGGGTTGTTGAGAATTCTTCACCACACCGGTCAGAGTGTGTTGGTCAAGGAGGGGGCCCAGGACAGCTTCACGTATCGCCGGCCGCTGAATCGATCTCCGGTCACGGAATTCATAGCTCGGTGCGCTAACCACCACGTTACTGCTCAACCACGACTTGTGAGTGACCGATGTAAACTGTGATTCTCTAGAAGGGATAGAAAGCTGACATGGCACATATATAGTAATTCTAAAAAAACTAAATCTTATGTTTTAACCCTCCCAATCAATTTATTTTGGGGGGGTGGGGGTAAAAATATTTTTTGGGTTTTTGAATCGAGTCCCAAATAACTGAAAGGAGATTAATGCTAACATGTTATATATTTTAAAATCATTAAACCTATAAACCCCGCACCCCACCCCCAATACAATATAGTATTGGTAGGGAGACATTTAAAACATTTAAAACAAGATTGTGTTTAAACATGGGCCTTTAAAATGTTTGAAAATTTAGCTTTTGAAGGGTGTTAGATCCCAATTGTATAAATTCTTTCCGACTCTGTCTTGGTATTTTTTTGTACTAAGCGGGGAATTCCTGCTACCAGTAGTTTTATACAGTATAGCGTAAGAGCTTAGATACAGCAAATACAATATATACACACATTCACAGGTATACAAGTTTACATATAAAAAATATGCAGTTTTTTGTATCAATTATTTCGATTCCTATAGGTCTCTTAAAAGTTATTTTATATCAATAAAGCAGTATATACAGTGCTATCTAAAGACGCAATCTTTTAAGATGCATAAATATACATATATCAATGTGCAGGTCTTACATTGCTTTCATCCATTGCAGAATCCTCATGGCTTTCGTTTGTACAAACATATTTTATGCAGATAGAATGCATACGTTTAAGAATTCACCCTGTACCTAACATCACATTTCTAAGTGAAACAAACTGAAAACAAACCACATTGTCAACAATTCATGAAGCCTGCACATAGCATTTATTGTTAAGCTAATGGCATGAAATAAATAAACTAGTGAAATTCTATCCTCCATGATTTACAATGGCATGGAGGGTTTTAAAATTCAAGCGGCATTTTTTTTTTAGACGCCGCTTTGTTAGCATTTTCTTAAGACAGACGATATACACAGGGATTAAAGACAGGATGCCAAGGAAAAAATACAAGTGAATTGAAGCTAGCAGAAGGCCTCCTCACAAAGCCCTATCAGTCTTAACGTTGATGCACTTTGTATTTTTTTCTCTCTTTCTCTCCCCTCTCTGAAGCATCATCTTAATCTCGGAGGGTTTCAATTACGGGACTGTCCAGCTGGTCTGAAAAAAAAAATTATCCCACAGATTTTTACCCTCAGGGGGGGGAGCACCCACAGGTCTTAGCGAGCTTGAGCACACAGATATGTGTTGCCATCCGGCCGGCCCGTGTACAGAAGCACACACACACAAACCGTGGCCAGGGCACTCATGTTACTACACAAACAAGGGCCCAAACATTTCCTCCATATTGCCGCCCCCCTCCCATCCACTGACTCTGAAACTGTCAGTTTATCTGCGGCCCATCTCTCCTTTGTTTGGTTTTAAGAGGACCAAAATGTGCATCCGATCCTACAGCTGACAGAAGAGAGACAAAGAGATAAGAATAATGAAACTGCAAATAACAACACGAGCCCAAGAAAGACCACACATTTTTTTTTTTGCACTCCTCGCCTAACATTTTCTTCTCAAATCTCTTGAATTCAGTGGCCGCCCGCTTTTTGTAAATGACAAACGGGTAAGTGGAATCGAAGCTTAATTGCCAAAGGCAAGTCTGATTAGCGTCAAGTTTACTGTGCTTGTTCTATAATTTGAATCTTGAGTTTGTGCACGGCCAAAAAATTGCGTGGGATTTTTTTTTCGCGATGGAATTCAAATTGAACCCAAACGTGGTCATTCGAAGCCAACGCGAAAACACCTGGTCACGTGTGAGCCTCACATAAGCCACGCTAAATGCTTCCCATGTGTGAAAAATCACATCTCAAACATGAGTCACACGCCACCACTAGCTGCCACATGTGTACACTTACGGGTCACTTGGTATTTTTATTTATTTTTCCCTCTGGCACACACCAAGTGTAAGGGGGGCAATGTAGCAAGTACATTGTTGTAGTGTACTTCTATGCTCACAACGCCCCCCAGGACTCGCATGGCGTGCAGAGGCCCTCATCCAGCAGTGGATTAGCCCAATCTCATCTGTTCGTTAAAAATGACGAATACATTTTTTTAAAGAAACACAGCAACAGCTACGGTATCATGAAGGACAATTTACCCTTGTATTAAAGAACAGAATGTCCCGTGCATGTAATTGCATGGCACTAGTTTGGTTCATTGGTATTGGTTAGCGATCTTAAATGGTGGATTGTTCCCCCCTTTTTTTTTGGTCAGGAAACAAATTTTCCGTTCAAAAACCTCAAGCAATTTTCTCCATTATAAGATTATTGCACACATATGGGGGGGGGGGGGGGGGGTGGCTTTAAAACACTGAGCTATAGTCTGACTTTTTTTGCCGTGAATTTTATACAAATCGTCACCCCAAAATGTTTTTACTTTAGCGTTAAGGCTTTATCAATAACAAGTGGTGAAGTGGACTTTATGGCTGATAAGTTATAGAGACACGTTTAATGTGAATATACGTTTTAAAAATGTATAGCGCAAATATGAGTGAATTGCCAAACACTTTAATGTTATTTATTTTGAGTTTATAATGTATTTAGGGTTATACATTTTTTTACACGGGACACTTTATGGCTTTAAATATATAAATATTTGTTATTTTTCCAATTCACAAGGATATTTTCACATTTGGTAAGTGTTACATGGCAGGCCAATAGGAAGTGGTTATCTAACCCAAAGGGCGGAGGTCATGGCACAGGAAGTGATCCCCCTTGTCATGTCAAAGGTCACGCCCATCATCACCCACCCCAGTCAAACATTTTTTGTGAATAAGAAAAAAACCCGCCATTGTGCACACTTCTAAAACACAACTCACAGAACGCTTGAAACACTGTGCCACTCATCGCCCGAGATCGTACTCGACAAGGGGCAACAACCACTAAAAACCCAACGAATTCATAAGGTGATCATAAAATGATCTGTACTACAACAACATCATTCTCGCGAAGTTTCTTTTCAGCCGGTGTCCTCTTTCACATGCTTGAGCGCACTGTCCCAAAGTTAACCCTTAAGATGACCCGGCCCCCCCCCCCTAACCCCCTCCCCTTTACAAGGGATGCACACAGAGCCGGGTCCACAATGGGATGCCCTATGGCAGCTAATTGCAGTGGCCTTGTTTTGTGAGCACTTGACGCCACTGCTAACCCGCCATGGCCCCAACTCTTTAGGAGTTTTTGTTCCGTCGTAATCATCATCGTCGTCGTAATCATCATCAATAGCAGCAGCATCGGTGGTGGCGGATATTTGCCGGTCACGTGGTCGGTTGTTTGACCATACTTCACCACGCTGTGCCATCATGCTCACCGCGCTTAATCGACTCGCATACCTTGGGATCGTCGCCCACTACTGCAGTCACGAAATACGCGCATAATAAATATATGCTCGTGATTGTGTGTACATTTTAAAAACTGTTAATGTCAAGTAAAGGGGTAACTAATGCGTCAGAATGTTCAACAGTCTCGCATTGTGTTTCGAAGACGTGTTTTTGAAAAGCATTGGGACACTTTTTGGCACGTGGCGCTTTTATCAATTGGATATTCTCTTGCCGCCACTCTCGTGTCGTCGTAAATGAGACGAGTTGACCTTAAAAAAACGGCGAGCTCGATAAATAGGCAAACGAAATACTGATATTTTCCGCACGTCAAAAGTTTTCCCTACACAAGTTCAACCCATTAGCACTCGTGTCAACAGTGTTTTCAATTTTAATTCCTCAAAACACGCGGGGGGAGGAAGAGAGAGAGAGAAAAACCCCAGGGTTTATTGCATTTTAACGGGTTGCCTGCAGCTGTCAAGACTCGCAAAGCATGTTCGTGTTATAAATTGGGGTTGATGGCGATATACACTTAACCGGGCTAATTAAGTAAAACAGCGCAGAGGGAAAAAAAAATAATCGATGGGGGTTTGACTCACAAAGAGGTGGGTTGGGATAGGGGGGGTAGAAGGAGGGGGTATGTGGTGGGGGGGGGGGCAACCCCCCCCCCAAATAATTCAGAACAGATGTAAAGGAGCATGCTGTTTGTTGTTTGGTAATTCCACGCGTGGCCTGTGACAGCCATGAGGTCGGTCCATTGTGAGGTGGGGTGAGGCCCGGGCGGTGGGTTTGGTGCGAGTTGGGGGCTTTGGCGGGTGGGGAGAGGGGGGGTTGGGTGCTGCTGCTTGGGAGATGGTGGTGGTGGCTTACAGGAGATGCTGCTGGGTAGCGGTAGCGGTGGTGGGGGTGGGTGTTGCCGGAGGGAGATGGGTAAAGAACGTAAGGAAAGGGGAATTTGCTGAAAAGACGGTTGTGGTTTTGGAAGCGGTAGAGATTGAGGGTGACGATGACGGTGGTGATGGCGTTTTTTGTTTAGTTACTCCGGATGGGTGGGATTTGATTTTTTTCTTCTTCAAAGTCAGATGTGAAAATAAAGAAGAGGAAATTGCCGCTGCTAACTTGCCGCTTGAAGAAATAAAGCGCATCAATTAAATGTAATAGATCTAGTGAAGTTTAGATTAACAACACACGTCCCGCTGTTCAAAACTTTCCACGCGGTTTTGTCTTCGTACGCATTGTTTACCTTTCACTCGTCTGCACTTACCGTCAGGGTGAAGTATGGTCAAAGCAGTGTTTTGACAAAGGGCTGTGAATTATATATGTCTTAAATGACAGCAACGTGGCAGCAGGCCATACTTTCACACTGCCATGTGTGTGTGTGAGCCTCAAGTGAGTGGCCCCATATACAGTTGTTATAAATCGGTACATATTGCAGATGCGTCTCCTCAATACCTCGGTGACTCATCTTTGAAGCCACTGTTCATCATTTAATATCCACAGCCTCTCCGAGTTTCTTTTTGGAAAGGTGGCGTGTTGGGGGGTGGGATGTTTTTCATAAACATCATCAACTTTTGGTCAATCCACTGCCGGATGAAAGCCTCCCCAAGCACGATTTCAGACTCGGGATCTTTACTTTTCCTCGAGAAATCCCATGAAACTATGAAGCTCGCTCTTTGTCGCAGATGTCCAAGTAGAGGCAGGTCATAAGGTTTTAGGTTCCACGTTTCATAACTGCGAATGAAAGACCGAAACAGGAGGATTTCTCCACAACTCTGGCTGTCCGCCTGATGATGCCGGTTTTAATTACCGGCGAAACGTCACGATACTCCAATTGTAAATGTTGTCGTGGGTGTTTTACTCTCCAACGCACCACGGATAAAGCAGGAACGGCAGCAGCCACACGGTGAGCCTGTGCGAGAGATTTCTCAAGCTTTGTTTAACGCGTAGGCTTTGCCGACCAATATTATCCATAAGAGGTTTTTCTTTAGGTTAGATCGCGTAAATATAAATGTGTCGTTAAACCTCGAATTGTAAATATAAGTGTTGTGGGTTTAGTCTCCAAAACACCGGTGTGCTGTACTAGTAACAAATTGGCATTTTTTGTTTACATGACAAACCTTACTAATCGGCTGTGTCGGATGGTGGCGGGTTTCACGACACATTTATATTGACGCGATTTAACCCAAAAAACCTATATTATGTGAAGGAAAGACTTTACTTATTTAAGTGGAGCACGTGGAACGATGCTGCCTAATTGATTACATAGTCGACGTAACGATGCCATGGGAAATTCCTATTTTCAGAAAAGGGTGATCAAAAACACTGGTCAAAAAAAAACATTTTTTTCTGGCCTGGACTTTTGCAGCTGTTTTAGACTAATTTCAGGTTGCTGATTCCAAATCTGATCTCAGATTTGCTCTATCACATCTCATTTTTATGCTATCGGAATACCCCATTTACATTGATTTTACCCGAAATTAACTCAGTCACTTATGATTGCAAGTTGTTACGAGTCAGTGACTGCTTTAGTGTTAAAATATGGTGCTGTATTTTTAGGATAGTGTGTTTATAATATCATTGTATGTAGATATCCACATTTATTTAATATTTTTCTTCTGCAGTTTTTATTGAAAATGCAATATTTGATATCTCAAAAACCTGATGTGATAGACAAAAACTGATGCCAGATTTGGAATCAGCGCCCCAAAATTACCTTAAAAAAACCGTTGGAATACCTTATGCCAGAAAAAGTGTGTTGACCAGTGAAATGTACGTGAACAACTGCAGCTCCACTGCTGGATGAAGGAGGCCTCGCCCCAGTTGCCACCGTCTCTCGTGATCCTGCAATAGAACGATCCACCTGATTCCATTGCTCCATCTCCCCATTGCACGTTCTCGTCTCTTGAAATAGCTTTCGCAAGTTAATGCCGTTGTCCCGAATGCCCGCGGTGTTTTCCAGGACACGTGCATTTTAAGTGCAGCACCACCTCCCTTTTGTGCGTGATAATCGTACATATATAGTTGGTGTACATTTTTATACAAAAAAAGTTAACATTTTAATCCTATTGACTGATCCATGAGTCGCGTGAAAAAGTGTGTTTGAGCTTTTCATGTTAAATTTCGAACGGAAAATGTAGTCAAGAGACAAACTGCCACTGATTGTGATGATTTGGAGGTTGGTATATACCGCACGACATTCTGCAGATACATTAAATGGAAACGATGGTGCCGGTGGCTTGGGGAGGCCGTCATCCAGCAGTGAGCATGACTTATGGATGATGATGATGATGGTGTGAGACAACACCAAGTCGTGAGCAGTTCACAGTTCAAGTGAGTACTTGGTGGGGAGTCAAAACCTCATTTCAGTCGGAAGGCTTCAAGCCGAGTTGCGTGGCGATATTTATCGTTGTAGCAAAGTTCCGCGGCAATAAGGAGTCGGTCAAAATGTCCGTAGTGCCTGGTGTCTCCCGCTCTGCAGTTGCCGGATCTTCTTTTGTTTTCCAGGGTTGTTTATCTTAAGCCATCTGCCGGAATGCCCCATCTGTTCAAGTGCCATTAAATCTCTGGCCAACTTTGGGGTGTTGTTGTTTTTTCACTTTTTGTTTTCTTTTTGAAGGACGGCGTCCCAGTGCCAAGCCGGTTTATGGCATTCGAGCAATGCGCCCATCTTTCACGGGCATCGCTACCTCGCTTTCTACAGTCGGCCGTCTAGGGCATCTCGTTAAGGGGCAGTCGAGATTTGAGCCCGTTGCAGTAACACCTATACGCACGCACCAAAAATAAATATGAGAATGGTCTCGTGTGTATGTATGTATGTTGAACTTGTTTCGCATCGTAATGTAGCCACCCGTGTTAATCGGAGGTGCGGGGAAATCGGAGGCGCAAAAACTCTGACCTAATTGTATTCAGTTTCCAAACACATTTTTATTTATTTATGTGGGATAGAGTGGTGATGCGGTGGTTAGTTTCTCGACACCGCCAATGACATTTCACTTTTTCTGTCATATATACACAACGATGTGTCAAATGTACACCGTGTGGCTAGAGACATAGTGCCTACACAGAGGAACGTAGGATTCTAATGCCAATCGCTCACGATGCGAGTAGTCGGCTTTGCAATGTCAAATAATGCTTTACAGCTGGGGATCACCGCTGTAAGCATTCTCTGCTGATGATAGTTAATAGGGGTGAAGCCATTATAACACAGCTAAGACAGTTAAATTGCTACCGCACAAAAAATGTGTGGTAATGATCGTGGCTGGAGAAATACCTTTTGGGAAAACTGCGACCCGCTGTGGCCCACAAGTGGTTTTTGCGCACAACTTTTATTTGAGTCCCACCCGCCCCCCCCAACCGACGGCGTCTTGCCTCCTACGCTTGCGTTGCGGCAAAAGCGCAGCCCTGCAAGTGCTTCTCGCGCTACTGCTGGCGAGAAGCACCTTCTACTGCAGGGAGCCTTCCCGAAGAGAGCCGCTCAAGGTTTTTTTTTATTGGTCCCCGTTTCCGCACTGCGCTGGCCAGACACCATGCCCCACCACACACGACCTGTGCACATCGACTAACTGGCCTACCCAGTTCTCCTGCTGGCTGGACAGAGGTGGATGGACATCAGAATGTGTATCTGTATTCATGCTGGAGGAATGCGATGAGCTAAAATCTCTTTTTCAAAGATGTCCAGCAGGGGCGGGTCAGAATGTTACAACAACAAACAATACGAAAGCACGATAGGCGTGCAAAGCGTAGGAAAGGTAAACAATTCGCTAAAATAAATGCAAATAAAAAAAATACACTTAATTTTACCAGGTAAATCCCACTGAGCTACTAGACATTGTGTTTCAACCGCCGCGCCGGGAAATCAAACCGAAGCCGGTGACCTCTGCATCGCAGGTCCGAGTGTCGCTGTCCATTCATTACACCGCTGTTGGCAGCGTCCGAACGCCGCCGTGGGAAGGCGTCGTTGTTCCAACAACGACGCACGCACGCGCGCGCATTGTCCCGCGGACCCGCACCGCTGCCGATTAAAGGGCCCCAGCGACGAGTCTCGAGCGAGCACTTTTTTGACAGCACGCCACATCGTGTCGGCTTCCACTACACTCGCGCGGTCCCTGCCTGCCTGCCTGCCAACAACAACAAACACACAGCGCTGCCACACGCAGTTACAGTTTTGAAGGGCATCGCGTATATACACAAGCGTTTCGCACTTTCATACTTCAACTTGTCCACTTTGTCAAGCCGGAGGCGACTTCGAAAGTGTGCGCACAAAAACGTGGCGATTGAAAGAAAACGAGGGACCCTTCCCTTCCTCCAATAAAAGTCGCCGTAAATTTGGTGGAGTTTTTTTTAACTCTTTAATGTTTTTTTATCTCTCTCCCCCTCTCTCCCTCCCTGTGCTGGCTCCCTTTTGTGAATCCCAAATCTTCCCTGCCCGCCCGCCCGCCCCCCCGCCCCGCGTGGAATTTTACATCACACAATAGGAGGCGACTGCACTGAAAGCAGGAAAGATTTGATTTGAATAAATATGCATGCGAGAGCCAGTGGCATTGATATGCCCCCTTTGAACTGGTGGGCCTGTTACATTCCAGCCCTGTTAGACATCATCACACATTTTACGTGCCAACGTGTTAGCACAATACAGAGTTTTTATGCGTATAAACATATACATAATTTAAAACCTTGTAATGGCACAAGCTCAGAATTCCACTGGGCAGACTTCATTTTAAGGGAATAGGTGCTCAAAGTGACATGTAATTTATTTAAAATAGTGTTTGTGTTGGCGAAGCTTTGGACAAAAAAAAGTAAATCGTATCCATGCTTTCCGATGGCAAATGTCTCCCAGATGCCAACGATTATAATTACAAATAGCACCCAGAGTCTAAAAGGACGCCGACTCTGTCAATAAACCTAAACAATGAAGACTTCTACAAAGTATGTTGTCTTCCCTTCTAACACGTATCCGTATCGCCAGGAGCAGACAATTATGAATAGCCGCATGACTTCTCTGAGTTGCGGGTTTATTTTTTAATTTTGTCTAGCACAGTGGCTGTAAAATAAATAAGGCTGGATACAAACCAGGTACGGTGCAGACATCAGAAGAGAATGCCATACCAGTTTATGGACCCTGAGGTTCAGTTTGACGTTTATTGGTCTATCCATCATTTAACCAGCCACTGGCTTTCTTAAGTTCTTTGGGACAAACTGGGTCTTAAAAGGCAAGAGGGCATTTCTCAAACGGTCTGAATAAATATTTCAACTTCCTGTGCCATTCTCTGTGGAAAAAAGGAAACAGGAGAAAGAACAAAACGAGATTTGAATCTCTTCTTCAGTTGCGCCTTTCTAACAAACAAAAAAACCCCAGAATGAGGGCATATCCACCGGCTGCTTGCCTCCGTGGTGTCTTTCTTTGCCCAGAGTGTTAAAGTTTATACACCGCTTACTTCTGCAGTTTCTTATTCAAGTTTCTTACACCCCCCCCCCCCGATCACCGCCTCTGTCCACCCAGCAGTATAAATGGGTGCTACAGTCGATCAGCAGGTCCACGTATGGTGGGATAAAGTGTAGGTACTGTACTCTCACCCCTTAGATTATGTCTGGCCGGCGTGGAAGAGTAGACAAAATACACGATGATCGGTATCTCTAGGCGTGGCCTCAATATGGCTGTTATCTATCCAGGGACATTTACGTAATTATCAGCATAACAAGTCTGTCGGGAATGCTGCTGCGATGTTACGTTTGGCACACGCGACTTTGGAATCCAGAGGTCGCCGGATTGATTCGATCTCCCAGCGCGGCAGTTGACTCAATTGGGCACGTTTCTTAAATCCACCCCCCCTCCACCGCATTTGTCCACCCGGCAATAAAAATAAAAATGGGTACATTCTAGATTTGAAGTTTTCGTGACTGCAAGGATCCATACTCTTTGGTTCTTTCGGTAAAGTCACGTAGGTAAAAAATTATAAAAGTTAAAATTAAAATTAAAAATGAAATAAGAAGTTATTTTATTTTTTAACTTTTATTATTTTTTACCTACGTGACTTTACTGAAAGAACCGAAGAGTATAAAATGGGTACACGCACATTTTAAGACGATCGACAAGTGACATGTGGTGGGGTGAAGCGTGGGTACTCTCATATCTTCAAAGACGTTTGACCAGCATGGAGGAATAGGCCAAAGAGCCTATTGAGGGGCTGTCTAGAGCTCCCTCCAATGGAGGGCCTGTCTGCCAGCTGTGACGTGAGCAAGCAATTGCAGGGGCTGCACCTTGGCATGGAAACTTGTTGTCTTATGCATTTGGGTTCGTCAACGTGCCTGAGTTTTGTTTTTGATTGACCAGCAACAACAGCTCCGTGCGTTTTATCTCGGGTTCGTTGGCCAACCCTTCATTTGTGGAGCTCTGTGCGCGGTCTGTGATCTGGAGACGCCGAGGTGTACGGTGAAGAAAAGTTAAAACGCGTGCGTTGCGTAAGGACGGATCAAGTCGTGCACACAACGCACGAGCGCGCGCGTGTATATATATTCGCGGGTCGAAACGGACAATTTATTGGACGGACGGCCGGACAGAGTGACAGACGGGACGGAAGAAGGCAATGATTTAAGAGCATTAAGGATTAATGGCTGTGGTTCAACGGTGATAAATATTTAGCAAAGTGAAACACAGCAGGAGGTCTGGGCGCATTGTATTTGTTGATTTCCTTCTTTTTTTTTTATATAATCGGCCACTAAGCTCCTTTGCACAGGCAATTAGCCTGCGAAAACAATTACGAAGAATCTGGAGTAACTTGCGCGCAATCCAGAAGACAAAGATTTGAATGAGACACATTTACCAACTTCGGGGGAGTAGTGGTTGCGTGCTTGGTGTATTAGGCTAATGAAACTCGGACACCCGAGTTTGATTTCGGGCCATGGTTAACATTAAGTGGCCTTCATCCAGCAGTGGATTTACAAATGGCTGCAATTATTTTTAAAATAATCTTTACCAGCTACGAAGACTATAAAGTGGACTTTACAATGCGAAATCATTTTACCTTCCGTGCAACTGAAATAAATCACATTTTGTTTCTGTAAGTCAATATCCAAGCACCACGAGCGTTGATATAATTTAAGTAGTAATTAAAAATCCTTCATCAATCCAATGCTGAACGATGGCCTCCCCATAATGTGTCGGTCAAGGGGGTCGATTGGCCATACTTCAACACGCCAGAGGCAGTATAACGTGAAGGTTCATAAAGGGCAAACTGTAGAGGGGAGAGTTTGGCATATTATTATCTGCATGGTATGCATGGGGCCTTCTCCAGACACCACCGGCTCCCTCCCACACAGAGGGAAACGCCAGCAGTCGGCTTAACTATCCCAGCAAGGTGATTTCTTACGCCTCCAATAGAGGACACACACTAGAGAGTCCCTCTAGATGGCATTTGGCCTATTCTTCTATGCTGGTGGAAGTACCCACACTTTACCCCGCCACACGCGACCTGACGATCGACTTACTATGCGAACTATGCTGCACCCATTTATACTGTTGGGTGGACAGAGAAACTTGTCCCGTTGTTTCAACTGCCTCGCCATGAGATCGAATCTGTGACCTCGGGCTTGCAAAGGTCAGCGCGTGAACCATGACGCAACCACTTCAAGAAAATATGGCTTTATACAAGCTGCAGCGGCCGCACACCACGCAATTAACCCCCTGACCTGAGTTTGATTCCTGGCGACGGCTGACAACAGTGGCGAGTTAAATCCGAGCCAGACTTTACCCTCCCACCTCTCCCCCGTTCTCCAAGCGACCCTGGCTATCACAGTGAAGTATGGTTAAACACTCCCACTCACAACTGCCACAGCATGGGGAGGACTTCGGCTATTAGTTAATTGACAAATGTCTTTAATTCACCGAATGCGTTATAGTAAATTATTTGGTGATGCTGCGTTGGCAGTGGTGCACACACGCACAAATAACAACAACATCAACTCAACACATTCCGTGACAGTAATACTGTGGCCTTAAAATAAAAAAGTATGTAAACAGGTGACGTTTCGGGCAATTGCCCTTCTTCATAACACGTAAATGGAAGGTATTGTCGATAGGCGTTGGAGGCGGCACGTAACACCATGGGTCCTGATGATAAATCAAAGTGTTTTCTGATTAACAGTTATTAAATAACAGATATTAAGTAGCAGACACACCCGAATAATTAAATAACCATTTAACAAACATATACAGTATATAATGCTGAATGCATAGCTCTACTTTGTTAACTATTCATATGCCTATTTAAAAACTGCTCATCAGAGAACATTTTGAACATTGACTTATCATCCGACCACATGGTAGGTATTAAGCACAGTCTCCAAATGTTAACTATTCATCTGCTATACAGAAGGGCCATTACCCTAAACGTTACGTATTATATATTGTTGTTTCTTTCAAGGCCAAAGTGTCTTGTAACGAATGTTATCGCACATATATATTATTATACAGTAGCGGCATTACCATTCAATGGATGGATGGCACACAGCGCGACTCCCAGGCGTTGGTCTATGGGAATTTGTTTCAAGTCCTGGGCATTCATTGTGAAGTTGTTGAAACGGGAAAACCACTTTAAGGAGACGTACATGCGTATTTACACACGTCGCCATGGATTCAGCTCAAATACCCAGCCGCTCGTTTGTGCCGTTCCCTGTTTGCGCGTATTAATCACGGCCTGAGAGCAAATGCCGAGCAAACAACACCGCGTGTATGTGCCCCCCTCTCTCTCTCTTAAAAGAGGCACATCACAAATTTTCACATGATGATATGCGACTTCGTTGGGCTATCATTTGTGGCCAGGTCGCTTCTGAAAAAGAGCTATACAGCTCAGTGGGCCTTACCTGGTCACAAACAATTGAGTGGATACATCTAAAATTACAACTTTAATTTGATGTTATTAATCCATTCAAAAGAAGAAGAAGACCTGGTAAAGTGTAACGTTTTCGTTTAAAACACAACTAAACGGTTATATATATGGGCTCGTCCTCATTCGTACTTCTTGCACGAAACACGCGTTTGCTGTGAATGGGGCAGGATTAGGCGTGGTCTCAATATGGGTTGTGTTCACCCAGGGCGATTCATGCAGTTGTATAAAACGGTTAAAGGGAATGCTGCGAGATTGTACGACTTCGCGTGTGTGCGTTATAACGCCACCAATGGCAACGGGAGGGGGGGGGGGGTGCCGTGGAGAAATTGTTTAGCACAGTGGACTTGCTATCCAGAGGTCGCCGGTCCAATTCAATCTCCTGGCGCGGCAGTAGCGCTTCATACATCAGCCAGCCCTGCCACCCTCCTGTCTCTGTCGTTTGCGTGTGGTGGGGTAAAGTGTGGGTACTTCCACCTTTTCTAAGATTGCCTGGCAGGTGTGGAAGATTGACCAAACACCCTCTTTGGATGGGGGTTTCTCGGCAGTGGCGTGAACAGGAAATTTCAGGGCTACTCCTCTATCTGTAAGTATGAAAATGTAAAATACGAAATGCAAGTTTCCGCTCCTAGAGATGTGAGCAAAACGTGGACACATTGAAAATGTGTTCACACTGGAACCAGAATAAACTGATGGACAATCCACCAGTTTGATAATGTCAAAACTGAGTTTGGTAATGAACACTAACTGGACAATGTACCGAAAGAGGAACGTTTTCAACCAGTGCACATTACCCGCGATGCCATACGGATCAGAAACAAACAAAACACGCGTGCAAAAAAAATCAAAGGAGGGGCACATGCTTGGAATTGCACTGAGAGGCAGAAAGAGAAGGAGATAAAGCATGGATCAGGGGAACAAAGGCAAATTAGAGGCACGGGTCATCGTGGTTACAGGGGACGATGTGCAATGGACGAGACAGATGAAAGAATGGCAGTAGAAGGATGGAATACTCCCAAGAGGAAGACCACTGCAGAGATGGATCAATAAGATCGCTTCGGTAGCAAGATGCGTCGTGGCATCATAGAACCGCGAGCGATCGCGACGGCATGGAGAGGCCTTCATCCAGCAGCGGAGAGACAATGGATATCGCTAATGATGATGATGAATATCGGAACGTTGAGTCTAGGCACACATTAATATTTCTCCTTCGATAACAAGATACCTTTGTTTAAAACAGATTACTTCTCCCAAACCTTAGGTTTAAAAGTAGTCAACAAACTAACCGCCGGGTGCGGAGACGACATGATCCAGCAGTGGACAGAGAAAGGGCTGTGCACACACCAGAGGTCGCAAACGGGTTTTGATTCCTTACCCGTACCCGGCCGCACCAGGGTCGCAAACGGGTACCCGTACCCGGCCGGGTACGGGTAGGGTACGGGTATCGGGTACCTGATTGCGACCTCTGGGATGAAGCCATCTTGCAGGCTTGGGTGGGTTGATTCTAGGAACTTGAATTGTGAGAAGAGACAAGACGTTGGGAAATGAGTGACAAACGGTTACTCACTAGTGACTCACGGTCTACCCGTACCCGTACCCGGCCGCACCAGGGTCGCAAACGGGTACCCGTACCCGGCCGGGTACGGGTAGCCGGGTATCGGGTAGGGTACGGGTATCGGGTACCCGGTTGCGACCTCTGACACACACAGACAGGCCCATTACTGCTGTCCCCTCGGTGTGAATGTCTCAACGCCAATGAATAATGGACGGCCTTGGTGGGGATGTTTTAAAAAAGCAACGCACTTACATTCCGCGTGTGTTTAGGAGAAAGGGTATAGACTGCCAAGTGGGGAGGAGCGGTGGCGCAGTGGTTAGCACACTGCACCGTTAACCTTAGCCGCACACGTTCAATTCCCGGCCGTGGCTAACATCGGCGGCTAGATACATCTGAATCGCTTCTCAATGGGCCCGCAGCCACCAACAGTCGAGTTTTGGAGGGGAAAGGAGCCCAGCACAGCAGCCAGCCAGGAAACTCGAGGCTTGAATTTTTTTGTTGTTTAAGAGTACAGGAGGTATGATCGTTGATTAATATCATTCACATACACCGCGAGTGGGCACATCAACGTTCGATGATCATATTCTAAAGGTTTTTTCGGTAAAGTCACGTAGGTAAAAAATAAATTAATAAAAGTAAAATAAAAATAAAATAAAAATCACGACGTTTCGGAGGCAACACAAGCTTCCGTCTTCAGGTGGAACCGTTACAGCACGATAGCTGTATCAAGTAAATGTTGCCTCCGAAACGTCGTGATTTTTATTTTATTTTTATTTTACTCTTATTCATTTTAATTTTTATTTTTTACCTACGCGACTTTACCGAAAAAACCTAAGAATATGAATACTTGCAGTCACGAAAGCTTCAAATCTAGAAGTTCGATGATCATTTGATCAGGCGAAGGAGTCGCGATGGCAGGCGATAGTCGCGTTGGGATCCATCACCCCGCGCCCTCCAAGTGGATTATTTTGACAGCTGCCAATCTCAAACAGGAATGGGTGTCACGCTGAGAGCGATAATTACTCTTTGCTGCAAAGAAGCGCAACGTGCAGACATCTGCTCTTTATTGTATATATATCCCGCGTCCCCGCGGCATACATTCCTGGGGGCGGGGGGGGGTGATGGGGGTGGTTGTGAGTGTTTGATATGGGGAGGGGTATATGAGGCAGGTGTATGGGATACATGCACACGCATTCATGTGCACAAAGGCATATGCATACCCACTGATATGCGTGCAAAAGAAACAAAGGCAAAATTCCCAGTGTAGCCTTAACAGACGGCTGGGGCAAGTGCTGTTCGCGAGCATCTGATGAAGGCCGGCACGGCACACGAGGGGGTGGGTGGCCAGCACCACGCCCGGCCGCCTTTGTCTCCCCAATGCCGATGCTTACACACTGCACATTTCAAGGCTGAGTTTACCGTAGTTTTCCCTTTGGGGTAAAGCGATGGCCAACACAGAGTATATATATATTTTTTTACCTTTTATTTAATCCAAGCAGATAAGGCCCACTGAGCTATGGAGATGGGTTTTTGTTTTAAAGCTCCCTAGCCCCAAATGAAGGCTTAACGAATTGGCTTATCATCATCATCGTGTGGACAATTTATTGCAGTCAGATACCCTGAACGCGAAGTACGCCCCGCGTTTAAAACGAACAGGGAGCGCAACCGACGGGCAGATCTGACGGATAAACGAACGGGTTGAACCTCAGGTTGGAAAACATGAAAACTTTTAAGAACATACACTCAAACAATAAAAAAAAATTTTTTATCAGGATTTTATTATGTAAACTATTCAACTGCTTAAAACTATTAACTATTTTTTTATGTTATCCACTGAACTATATAGCTCTTTGTAAGAAACGACTTCGCGACAAATGCTTGCTCAACGAAGTGGCTCATCATGTCGAAATTTACAGCAGTCACAAAACTCTAAACGCGTGGCGATATCGATTAGAAATGTGGAGGGGAAACCCGGAGAAAAATCCACGCGACCTCGGGGAGAGCGACAGAGAGACAGAGAGAGAGAGACACACGCCAACAACAAATATACAACAGGCGTCAGGATCGGAATGGAAACCCACGGCCACTCTACTCTGTGTTTTTTTCGGTAAAGTCACGGAGGTGAAATAAATATTAGTTTCATTTTTATAATAATAAAAAATAATAAAAATAACTAAATTAGTAATTTTCATTTTTTTAATAATACTAAATATAATAATAATAAAATGCAAATAACTAAATTAGTTATTTTCTTGGTTCTTTCGGTAAAGTGACTTTACCGAAAGAACCAAGAAGATGAATCCCTGCAGTCACGAAAGCTTTAAATCGAAATTTAAATTAGTTATTTTCATTTTAATATTTTTTTTCCTCTACGTGACTTTACCGAAAGAACCAAAGATATATAGATCATTGCAGTCACGAAAACTTCAAATCTAGAACCCACGGCCACTCGTCTAATACCAGGCGAGGCAGAGTTAGCGCGTGGGTGCCACCGTGGTGGTGGTGGAGGAGGATGAGGACACGTGTGGAGAAGCGTGGCTTCTAGATTTTAAGTTTTCGTGACTGCAAGGGTCCATACTCTTTGATTTTTTTCGGTAAAGTCACGTAGGTAAAAAAATAAAATTAAAATAAATTAAATCACGACGTTTCGGAGTCAACACAAGCTTCCGTCTTCAGGTGGAACCGTCACATCAAAATTACTGTATCACCTGAATACGGAACCTTGTGTTGCTTCCGAAACGTCGTGATTTAATTTATATCTATTTTATATTTTTTACCTACGTGACTTTACCGAAAGAACCAAAGAGTAAGAAGCGTGGCTGCCAATTTTGGGTACCACACGATGAGTCGCTGTTGTTTTCGGATGTCGGGCAATGGACAAGATGAGAGAGAGAGAGAGGGGGCCCAAGATGAGCGAGGGTTTTTGTTGCGTGCCGAGGGGGTAATTGGACATGTTTGAGGATGAGTGCCATGCCCCTTTGATGTCGGGTCGCCAGCAAATGCACACAGCAGCAATATTCTCGCCAAACTGTTTCCACGCAACTTTCACATCTAAAGCAGCATCGCACGGATTGTGAACAAATGTGTTTCATGGTCGTCACCATCATCAACATTGGCCAATCCACTGCTGGGTGATGGCCTCCCCAATCCGCAGCCGTCTCTCACGATCTTAAGATGCAATAATTATCCACCCAGCTGCTGTACACCAGCTGAATGCATCGCTCCGTCTCCTCTACAGCACACACACGACTACAGTACACACTACAGTACACACACAACTACAGGAAACATATACAGTACACACAACTACAGTACACACACCTCTACAGTACACACGACTACAGTACACACTACAGTACACACACAACTACAGTACACACTACAGTACACACATAACTACAGTACACACATAACTACAGTACTCACTACAGTACACACATAACTACAGTACACACGACTACAGTATACACACCGCTACAGTACACACATATCTACAGTATACACAACTACAGTATATTCACTAAAGTACACGCACCTCTACAGTACACACAACCACAATACACACCTACAGTACACACATAACTGCAGTACACACAACTACAGTACACACACAACTACAGCACACACATAACTACAGTATACACTACAGTACAAACACCTCTGCAGTACACATAACCACAGTACACATACCTACAGTACACACATAACTACAGTACACACACCACTACAGTACACACACCTACAGTACACACACACACACAAAACCACAGTAGAAATCTACAGGTACAAACAGTCGTTTTTATTCGTAAGTCTGGCCACTGTTCATTGTGTGTGTATATCACTACAACGAAAGTACGGATTTTGTAACATTCTATCCAAGCTGCGCTATGGACATGTCAACGTTGGAGTTCGATTCCCATTCACGGATAACAGCAATCATCAGTGACGCTGTCCTGGGGTCTGTCCATTTCAGCAGTCCGCAGTGACCAGCGTGGTGAAGTATGGTCAAACAAGCCCAGTGAGCGACACGTGGTGTGTGCCCTGCACACGACCAATGCTTTGTGTTGTGTGGAGGAGGGTATACGGCACAAACCATTGTACAGGGTGGTCCAGATGTCTTGTACCCCCCCCCCACACACACAATTAATTGACCCCATAACACTGTTTTCCTTTTCATATATCTGTCTTAGATAAACCTTACTTATAAAACATTAATTTCGATTTAAAGCTTTTGTGACTGCAGGGATTCATATTATGTTTTATTTTTATAATTTTATTATTTCCCTTCTACGTGACTTTACCGAAAGAACCAAGAATTATGAAAAAAAATATTACGTTTTACAAAATGAAATGGGGGGGGGGGTCACAATAAATCTGGACCACCTGCAGGACTCATGCGATTTAAGCCCCCCCCCCCCAAGATCTATGGAATATAACGACGATGTATAAGTACCGTACACATTGTTTCAGAATAGCAGAAGTTATTTACAGATTCTAGTGCAGCATTAACTTCACTTGAATGATTACAAATCAAAGTCGCGACTCGTGTTATTTGTGTGTGACCGCTTTTACGACAAATATTTATTGTGCCGATGAACGAAACAAGTTAATGTGGTCATTAGGCGTACGATGCGTAACATTTATGGCGCCCGAAAGAGAGAGAGAGAGAAAGACGTGCCCACGTTTGTTCATGCGGGCTTTAGTGTTCAGCGGGATTATTTTAACCCCTTTGTCTTACGACTGCCATTGTTTCATAAAAAAAAAACACAGATGCACCCACAGCTCCACTCCCCTGCCAAGATTTAAATGCAATGATTAACCCAGATTAGGGAGAAGCAAAAGTCCTTTATAATAATTCGGAGTTACTGTTGCAATCGCGGACCCCCATTCATATTTGCGGTCCCCATTGTCCACCCCCTCTCCTTCTCCCCACAAGACAAACCAGCCCTCCCCCTCTCGTTCCCCACTGTTCTTCAAAATTAAATAATTCTCCTTTAATCCTCCCAAAAAGAAGAGCGAGGAGAGAGAGAAAAAAAAAATCTCCCCCTCCTCCCCAAGTCATTAATAACCACCTGCGTTCAGCCTGGGGGAGGGGGAGGGGGGAGGGACACTTGGGTTGACTTCTGAGACCGATTTATCTCCAAGGAAACTATTGTTTGAATAGATTCCCGCTAATTAAGATGCGCCCTCACCAAAGGGGAGTGGAGGATGGAATTACTCTTACTGTCGTGACTTGTGGCGAAGAAGTTTGCGACGTTTCCCGATATATGGCGATGCTACGTCGACCCTTGCACCATACGATAATCGTCAGAGACGCCACCTACGCATATGTTGCATATCGCAATTATTTCTTTAAAATATGCTGCATATGAAATATTGATAATAATAATTAACTTTAACATGACCTCGCCTCCCGTAGGCATCGAAGAGGTGCCGGGCACTGGCTTGGTAGCAGAATGCGTTACAGCGAAGTGTGGCCGAATCTCCATCTGTTCCATCTGCCCCTCTTCCTACTTAATACATAATAAATACACTCGGCATTAATTAGCGCCTCGCTGCGCTACGAATACGTTGACCCGAGTTGGATTTCCACTCACGGCCACCAACCGGTCCTGGGCCTACTCTAGGTCGACTCAGCCTCAAATGAGTACCTGGTGCGGTGTGTAAAAACATCGCCACTGGGGAGACAAAGGCGGTCGGGCGTGCTGTTAGCCACACCTACACCCTCGTGTGCCGTGCCGCTATTCATAGGTGCTCGCCAACAGCACTTGCCCCCACAGTCTGTAAAAGGCTATAAGGGGACTCATTGTATTTGTGTGCGCACCTCGGCATGTTGTGCGGATTGTGCGATGAATGTTGCGTGAATGCAGCTACAGTACCGTATAAAACCTCTGCCGCATATGACGACGATGATTTCAGCCCATTAGGATGATCGGAGTTCGCGCAGGGAGCACACAACCATCACGCGAACTCCGATCACTCTTCGCAGCGGGGTTTGGCTGGGCCATCAAACAAAGACGGTCACCGCATCGCGCGATGTCACGTGCGCTTCCGAGGCCCTCTGCAACGCTCTTCCGATATTAGGAAGCCACTGGAGCTCTTCACTTGTAAATCCAGATTGAACTTCTTTTCTTCTGTGTGGTTCGTTTTGTTGTCCTTCCACCGCACCTCCGATGAGCACGTTCGGCGTGGCTACTACGTGCGCTGTTGCTGCTGCATTGGCATTGAGCAGATGTTGGGCAGGCACGTGTCCCGCCATGGTAGGATAGAAAAGTGTAATTATTTGCTAAGGATACGCCACCTCAATAACGACACCATGTACCGATAGTCTCGCAATAAAGTTTAGAATTGACCAATCACTTGGTTTTTTTTCTTTCTAAAGTGTTGTTAATTCGAGTAAAATATGTGAAGTCGGCCAGATGAATAAAAAATGTCTTATGAAAAAATACGTAAGTTATACTGTATGTCAATCCACTTTTGTAGAGTTGGTTATTTGACCATACTTCACCACGCTGGTCAATGCGAGTTGGTGAAGCGGTGGGGCAGATCGGGAGTGGGAGGGGAGTTAAGGAGGGGAACCGATTTAGATGCCACTCGCGATTGATGTCACCAGTGGCCCGGAATTGAACTTAGGTGGCCAGCTTCACGCAGCCTAACAAACTCAAATCCAAGACCAAGATTCGCAATCAACTTTGGTATTAAGAAAAAACATTAATTTAGAACGCAGTGACTCGTAAAAGATGTAAACATTCATATTTGATTTGTTTAAGTGGAATAATAGTTATACTTATGGTTAGAACCCGGTGTACAACTCAAGGAGACATCCACAACAACGTACGCCAACAACGCGCCGCCGTATCGCATCACGAAAATCCGACAAAGCACGGTCGAAGAGGAACATATCAAGACGGACTGAAGAGGCAGACAGTTCAGAAGACTCTGTGATGAGACGCGGAATGTCGGCTTCTTTGTTCCCAACCGGCCACTCTTTTTGAACATCTGTGCAGGTAAAGGTAACTTCATTTTTCCCAGCGTGTTGGTCACGTAATTTACTCGAGTCGTTGTACGTCTTGTAGCTTTATGTCCCATAGGGGATGGAGAGGAGTAAGTAAGTTGTACGTCTTCCAGCGGAGGCCTCATTCTCAGCGGAAGAGGGAGGCGGTGGGACTTTTTTTCCGGATTGAATTAGAAACATTGACGGACCTCTCTAACCTTTGACCCGAGTTTAGGAAAAAAGAAAGAACGCGTGACCACCCGCTTAGGGCACAATAAGCGGTGTGCGTCCCCTGCTGGACTGCCATTTTTCTTCTTAGACTCAGTGACGCCACCTAGGCAGCTCCGAGAGGGTACTGGAGGAAAGTCGCCTTCGCCGTGTCTCCTGTCCAAACTTACAGAGTCTTTTGCCCAATATTCTGCACAGGCCACCGCTTCTGGTGTTGGTATTGGCAAATCTTGAGGAGTTCATTGTGGGTGCTGCAGGGCATCTCGGGAGATGAGCCGTGATTTGCTTCTCCTGACAAGCACATTGTTGAAGAAGCCCCATGATTCATGAGAGTTGCATCTGCGGAATGCCGATGACAACTCGGTATGTCGAGGACCGCAAAGCTTGGGAAATAGTTGGCACCGGCATCATCGCAGCCATACACCGCTCCCATACCCCTGACGCAATCACATATGGCTCAACCGCCATCGGTGTAAATGTACAGGGTGTTCCAGATGTATTGTGACCCCAATTTAATTCTTTACAACTTAATTTTTTTAGCAAGGTTTATGTAAAACAGACATGAATATCTAAAGGGGGAATTTTTTTTTTGCCTCACTTCATACAGTAAATCTGGCTGTGACGGTCCCACCTGATGACGGAGACTTGTGTTGCCTCCGAAACGTCGTGATTTATTATTTTATTTATATTATTATTTTTATTAATTTTCATTTTTACCTACCTGACTTTATCGAAAAAAACCTAAGAGTAGGGGAAAAAAGTGTTAGGGGCCAATGGGGGGGGGGGTCACAAGACATGTGGACCACCCCGTACTTCTTTCGCACAGTACGTAGCCAAGCTTGCTCTATAGTTTCACATTCACAACATCGGCCGTACGATGAAGGAGACTGGAACCGTACATGTTTAGCAAAGCGCGGTGGTGGGTGACGGCGCCGAGTGGGGCGATTAAAACGTCGCATCTCTGATTTAAGTGCCTCGGGGCCTTTAAGAGAGGGAAGCCTCAATAGGTGCGGCGCGCACACCGCCCGTACCTCTGCCATGAGCCCCACGGGTTGCTGCTGCTGCTGCCTCCTCACTCCTTGACCCTTTCCCCGCACGCGCAATTACAGCCGCGTGGAGATTCAACCCCCCCCGCCTCCCCTAGACGTTATCTGCTAAAATGGCAAATTGCTTCCAGGTGCGTTTTTGTGTGATGACGACATATGTAATATTGCACGCCAAGTCCTCCTGGCGAGGTGGGTTTTTTTTGTACATCTTTTTCCAAAGCAGTAAATTATAGTAATAATAAACATATAATTCGTAGACGCAAACATCGCACCTCCAGGCTTTGACATTCCTACTCCTCCTCCTGCTCGAAGACACGGGTGTTAACATCGGGATCAGAATGTTTATTTATACTGCAGGAATTCGATGAGCTATGAAGCTCTTTTTCACCAGATGTCCAGTGAGGGCACGAGGTCAGAACGTTACAACAACAAACAATATAAAAAAACCACGATAGGTAGTGCAAAGTATAGCAAAGGTAAACAAATGGGTTAAAAAAATACGTGCAAAAAAATTATAATTATCTTACTAGGTAGAGCACACTGAGCTATTAGCTTTTTTTTTTCAGAGGCGACTGGCCAAAATTGATAGCTCAACGAAGTGGCTTATCATCAACTAACTCACCAATGAACTCATCGACTCACCCAACTAATCACCCACCTAACGTGCTCTGAAAAAGGGTCACTGCCAAAAACGTCGCATATTATATTTGTTTCCTCGTAAGGCCACAGTGTTGTGGACGAATGTTTTGAGTTTATTTATTTTTATATACATAAATGTATTTTTACGTGGCACACATGTAAACTATATAATGTGTACATTTTTTAAAATGTGTTTTCGAGTGGTGGCTATGTGTGCGTCAATTACAGACTGGACACTTTTCAAACAAGAAGTTCCAGCCCAAGGGGTTATCCAGATAACATTTTAATTATTTTTTTGTAACTTATCCCCCGGCAGAATCTGTTTTAAAGAACTATTGTTCTCCAAGTTGTATTTGAATGTGCAAGTAGTTCAATGCATTTACAACCAGTGTCTCATATCCGTCAACAAACAACAGAGAAGGGATTTTCTTCCGAGCAATTAAAAGGGCTTAATGATAACAAAAGATAAAGGCACAAACAGCAAACTTTAAATGATAATAGAACATTATTTTGGATTAATCTGTGGCGTTTTGTATTTTTAAACAGAAATGCAAAACGTGTGCTGCATAATCTAGATTTGAAGCTTTCGTGACTGCAGGAATACATACTATCTGGTTCTTTCGGTAAAGTCACGTAGGTATAAAATAAAATAAAAATAAATCACGACGTTTCGATTGCAACACAAGCAATCATCATCAGGTGGGAAAACCACTGCAAGAAAAACAAATTCAGCATTTGTTTTTCTTGCAGTGATTTGTTTTTCTTGCAGTGGTTTTCCCACCTGATGATGATTGCTTGTGTTGCAATCAAAACGTCGTGATTTATTTTTATTTTATACCTACGTGACTTTACCGAAAGAACCAGAGAGTATGGATCCTGCATATAATAAACAATACGAAGTAGAAGCAGCTCTACATTCTCTCTGCTGCCACTGAGACATTGAGAGCCACTCTCAACCCTGATCCCAACAACAACACCACCACCACCACCACGTGGAGGTAAAGGTTGTGGGAACATTTCCTCCATTATTAGAACGATCACGGACTCCACCAAACTGCAAATGCGGCGAAATGCAAACCATCAGGCGTTTATCACCGATGACTGCCCCAATACAGCCAAGCGTACTCTGGTGGAGCAAGCAATGGATTAACAAAGGGCTGTAAATTATACTGATTATTAAAACCCAGGTCACCCATGAGAAATATATTCCTGATCGCAGAGGATGTTTGCTGGCGTGCTAAGGGTCTGACGGCTGCTAACCACTTCGTATCGTGAGAGGGAGGCGATGTTGACTGTAGGACGGCAGAATCCACGAGCGAGTTTCATTCGAGTGACGTACAGAAGTAGGTGGACGATAGGAAGACCCTACGAATGTAAGGGCACTCCTTGAACGTAAGGGCATCAACAGCGATCCTATAAGGAGGACACTTAAGGCCAGGTGATGGGACGTAGTGGAAAGGGTAAAGGTGCAGCCCTGCAATAGCTTCCTCCCGCACCTCCGATTAGCACGGTTGGCTATATAAGGTACTAACACCTATGCAAGAGGGAGCTCTACTGAGCATTTTCAGAAGTTCGTCTACTCTTATACGCTGGCCAGACATATTGGAAGTAGTGGGAATACCCACATTTGACCCCACTACATGCGATCTGCCGATCGGCTAACTGTGGTGTATTCTTTGACACTGGGACAGTGGCAGTGGATTTAAGAGACTTGCACCATCGTTGCAGTTTTGCCTGTGTGGTTTTTTTCCCCTCTTCACCTGTTTGTTTTTTATCTTTTCCGGCTGGCGTGAGAAGCTGGGAGTGCTTCTCGGGTGATTGGTGGTCTCTGGGTTTGAGACAACCACGTGGTCTATTTATAGTTTACGTTGGCCGTTGGTGGGGTTGGTGGGGTGCGTGGGGTGGTCGTGGGGTGGGTGGGGTGCGTGGGGTGGGTGGGGTGGGTGGGGTCCGTGGGGTTGGTAGGTGGGGTGCGTGGGGTGGGTGGGGCGCGTGGTGGGGTGGGTGAGGTGCGTGGTGGGGTGGGTGAGGTGCGTGGGGTGGGTGAGGTGCGTAGGGTGGGTGGGTGGGGTGAGGTGCGTGGGGTGCGTGGGGTGGGTGGGGTGCGTGGGGTGGGTGGGGTGCGTGGGGTGGGTGGGGTGCGTAGGGTGGGTGGGGTGGGTCGGTTGTGTGGGGTGGGTGGGGTGGGGTGGGTGGGATGGGGTGCGTGGGGTGGGTGGGGCGGGGTGCGTGGGGTGCGTGGGGTGGGTGGGGGTCATAGAGCAGACGTGAGGTGCTGGGGGAATCCGTTCCGTCTGGCCCTCTTCTGGCAGGACTGCGGTGGTGCTGCTGTTGTGTTACGTGGTACGCGATTAAGTAGTGAAATTACTTACAGATGAGAGTGGAGGTTCAATCCCGATACAGTGTGTATGTGGCGGACCTCGTGTTTGAATGAGGGGGGGGGGGGGGGTGAAGTGGCACAGGAAGAGCCCAAGGTTCTGAGTTTGCCAGGGGGGTGAAGGAATTCATTGAAGGAATTAATGAGCCTCATTCAAGCCGCCAATTCATCAGCGGTGCAGCATGCGCTGTGAGTGAAATAATTAGCCGAAGAAACCGCGCGCCGCTCAGATTAATTCGTAACCGGTGCAGAAAATCGCGTGCATTGTATTCAAAACAGGTGCAGGCTTTAATTTTTATTTGGAAATTAACCAATGGACCGTGCCAAAACCGAGCCCAAATTTCACATCCTGTACAAGGTGGCCAATATGTCTTGTGACCGCCATTGAACTCTCCAAAACTGAAGATGTATCTTAAAAGTAGGGTTCATTTAAAACACAAATGAACATGCAAAGGGAGAACTAATTTTAGGGGTCAATGAATTGGGAGTCACGACATCTGGACCACCCAGTGTAAGGGAATCCCCTCCCACACAATTAGGACGTGGGGTGGAGGAGACCACAGCGACAGGTACACCAGCCACGAACATCTCTTGCCCAACATCCATCTAGCAGTAGAGAGAGGAGCGGAGCCGCGGAGGAGAACAGCCAGGCCGAACGCTGTAAGCGACGTTGCATCACAAGACGCTGTGTGGTCAGATCATGCTGAACGTGCGATTTGTGTAGAGTCACACCACCAGGGCCGCGCATTAGTAGCACCCCCTGGGTGGGTTTCAGTGGTCGTCTGGATCGGTGATCGAGGAGCGGAGAAGTGCACGAGGTTAGAAGAGGACACTCCATGAGCGGGGCGAGCGCAGGCAGGGCCACCCCGAGCGTCATCGTGCGGTTACTGCTCGATAACAGCACTTGCCCCGAAAGCTTGTTCAGATTATACACGGAGCGGTGGGGAGGGGTGATTCTTTGTCTTGCACAGGCCACGTGTTGCTGGAATGCGATATTGGGCCATGCGGTCGAGGCAGACGGATGGAGTAGGCAAGCCCGAAGGAAAGAACGCGATCGAAAATGAGTTCATCGCGGACGATGGGAGCGATGACATCGGATCGTGCGCGCGAGCCAGACGAACTATTTTTCTTGTTTTGCCAGGTAAAGCCTTACCTGAGCCATCGGAGCACTTTTGCAGAAGCGACCTGACCACATGATAGCTCGACGAAGTGGCTGATTGTGTGGACATTTACAGCAGCCCAACACTCTAAAGCGCGTGGCGATGTTGATTCCAAATGTGGAGGGAAAACCCGGAGATAAATACACGCGACCACGAGGAGAACGTGAACAATCAAAATATACAGCAGGCTTCACAGAGTCGGGATTGAACTCACGACCTCCTGTGGATTTCCCCTCCACATTTCGAAAAGCGCGTTTAGAGTATTTGACTGCTATAAATGTCCACGTGATAAGCCACTAAGTTGAGCGATCATTTTAGGCCAGGTCGCTTATGAAAAAGGGCTATTTCGCTGGGTCAGCCTTACTTGGTAAAATACAAAGTTTAGTAAGATACCGTTTGAAGTTGCGCCACCGTGTGGAAGTGTGCAGGGTGACTGGCCCGCAATTCAAGACCCGCAAGCCTGGTGATGATGTAATTGTGTCTACTCAAGTAGAAAAGTTGCCTCCCACTCACACGACTTCACCCACCCACCCATACGAGCACTCGTGAGCAGGCTAACCAAAAAACAATATCACCGTTACTCCGGCACCGGTTTATCGAGTAATCGATTACAAAGTGCTGTTAGCCAGTAGCAACCTACGAAGGCCGGCACAGCACACGAGGGGGTGGGTGGCCAGCACCACTCCGCGACTGCCTTCGTCTCTCCAGTGACGATGTTTACACACCGCACCAGGTTCAGATATTCCTTACTGGTATTCTTAGGTTTTTTCGGTAAAGTCACGTTGGTAAAAAAAGTTAAAATTAATAAAGGTAAAATAAAAATAAAATACAAATCATGATTTTTATTTTATTTGTATTTTACTTTCATTAAATTTAATTTTTTTACCAACGTGACTTTACCGATAAAACCTAAGAATATGAATCCTTGCAGTCACGAAAGCTTCAAATCTAGAATTAATTCCTTACTGGTGCTGGTGGCCGTGAGCGGGGAATGGAACTCGGGCTCGCCGGGTTCAACGCGCGGCGCGCTAACCGCTGCACCACCGCTCCCCACGCAGCGGCAGGCCACGTGCTCTTGCTGCCGCCTGCCGGGAGCGAGGAGCTCACTGGGCTGCTGCGAGACGAGGCGAGGGAGGGAGAGCATCCTCGGGTTGCTGCTGCTGCCCCCTCTCGCTGCTGTCAGCTCAGCTGTTCTCTGACCACCCACCACCACCACCTAGCAACTCGTGTTGCCTTGTTCCTCCACCCCCACCACCACTACCACCTAGCAACTCGTGTTGTCATTTTGCTCCGTACCCAGAATCAGAATATGAATGTACACCGGAAGAATCCGATGAGCTGCAAAGCTCTTTTTCACAGACGCCCAGTTGGGGCGGGTCAGAACGTTACAACGTCAAACGGTACAAACGCATCATAGGAGCAGTGCAAAGTCAAGCTAAACAAATCACTAGAAATATGAATATATACAACTAACCAATTTTTATTTTTTTCCCGTGGGTGGTGTTCTTGGGTAATTGTTGCTGTCTGCTAAAATGTGCTTACGAGATGCCATTTCCACGAATTACACGAAACAAAAGGGAATGTATTTATTATTTAGTATCGTTTTTTCAACTGTTGCTCTGGGAACTCCAAATCAAGTTCCAGCGGTCGAACCATGCGGCAGTAGTAGCAGCAGTAGTAGCAGCAGTAGTAACAGCAGTAGCAGCAGGAGTAGCAGCAGGAGTAGCAGTAGCAGCAGTAGGAGTAGCAGTAGCAGCAGTAGCGTAGCAGCAGCAGTATCAGCGCGTCTGTCCATGTGACTACGACGTTCACGAGGGTACCCGCGGGAGATAAGGCTCGTGTTATTGTGAAATGAAGGCGAGTGGCATCAGAAAAGTTTTTTTGTCCCGATGTTTATTTTCAACCACACAATGAGGATAACAACCACATGCAAAACACAAACTCTCCCAGAGTGGTACGATTGTCACCTCCAACCAACGAAGAGAATCATTTCTAATGTTTAACCATTGCGTGCCGTCGTTTCAACATCTGGGATTCGTTAGCTTGAAGCGATGATTACCGCAAAGCGCTCGCTCTAGCACGGCGGTGTGCCACGCGTTACAAAAGTTGTATTTCGATTTAAAGCTTTCGTGACTGCAGGGATTTATCTTCTTGGTTCTTTTGGTAAAGTCACGTAGAAGGGAAGTAATAAAATAATAAAAATAAAACATAATAAAATAATTCTCACGACGTTTCGGCCACAACGCAAGCACCCGTCCTCAGGTGAAGAATGACCTGAGGACGGCTGCTTGCGTTGTGGCCGAAACGTCGTGAGAATTATTTTATTATGTTTTATTTTTATTATTTTATTATGTTTTATTTTTATTATTTTATTACTTCCCTTCTACGTGACTTCACCGAAAGAACCAAGAAAACAGAAGTTGTGTCGCGTGCGGCACGTGCTGTTCGCTTGCCGGCTTGCACGGTGAATACTATCTCGACTGTAAGCGCGCGTAATCGATTAGCATCTCTTAGCAGGAATATTCATAATCGTTGCTTATTCTACGAAGATGGAATGGCAAGTCCTTCCTCTCTGTCCCTGGCCATGTGGCCATTTGCAGGTCCCCGGCTCAATCGCCACCCATCCGGCCTCATCGTGAGCTTTCTTCGCTTTTCCGCACGGCGGCTCTCTCCAACCTTCCTCCCAAGTTGTCAAGCAGCATCGATCCGAATATTTATTGTCACGGGAGGAATCCGATGAGCTGTGAAGCTTTTTTTCACGGAAACTTTTCCTTTCCCGTCTCTTGGCCTCTTTCCCAGCATCCTTCATTCCGGAACTTCCTTCGTCAAACGTTCACCGCCTCGAGTGGCCCAATCCACATGTTGCCATGTTTATTTAAATTTTCATTCAGATTTCCTCCTCCCCTATATGAAGCTGCTCTGAAAAGTTCATTATTTTGTCTTTCCATTGCTCTTGTTGCTCCACGCGACACTCAACTCGCATCTCAAGATACTTGCAGTCCTCGCTCTTTCTTTTCTCAGAGTCTCTTAAGTTTCTACCTCATGCAAAACTACTTCTCCACGCTGAAAACATCCTTCCAAAACTTCCAAAAAATCCTTCTCGAACGCACCACCCAGGGACTGCTCCGTCAAGGCAAAAATTAATCTGTTGCCAGTTGCCGTGAAAGCCGGTCATCGCTGGAACTGCCCCGTGGTTTAGGTCACTGGGCATGTCGCCTGCTTGACTACTCTTGAGCGTTCTGTTTGTGAAACCGTGCATAATAGCGGGTCCTCTAACTACAGTACTGTAGCAGCCAGAGACAAACACACACACACCAGGGCCAGATTCATATTTTGCCGATACGGTCAAATCGCTTTACCTTTACCGATTTGACCCCCTTGTCACTTGGCAGTCACGAGGTCTCGGACGTACGTTTTAAACGTATAAAAAAAATCGAGTATCTGTTAGTATAATCATTAAGTGGCTTTTTCACTTTGGCTAAGATGTGTCGAACAATTAGGACTCGGAGATAATTGTGTCCGCCTTTTTTGATACGAGAGAGATGTTTGAAAAATGGGCGTCGGACGTACTGAGACGAAATTGCTTTTTGGAGTATTTTTTTGTTTTTACGTCGTCTTAAAATATTCTTGTTATTGACTGAGGTCGTTGACCGATAAGAATTTTTATTTTTTATGGAACTGCCCCGGTGGTAATGGAGACGTGGGGACGTCGTTGTCAAGAATTGGACGGACGGGAGGCTTTCTTTGAATGTAGCCCCCCCCCACCCCCGCTTGCTTGGAGCCACTGGTCACTCTTTACTCGTCGTGTTTCTGAAGAACAGGGGTTGGGGGACGAGGAAAGAATTCGGTTTGGTTTTACATTTAGAAAAAAACATTTGCGACCTCTGGATTGCAAGTTGCATGTGCCCACCATAACATTCCCTAAAAACTTGTTATGCGGATGATTACGTAAATCTCCCCAGATAGATACAACTCATATTGAAACCATGCCTAACTCTGCCGGCACAGCAGGACGTGTGCTTCGTGTAAGAAGTCACAGATGTTCCTACTGGACATCTGGTGAAAAAGACGCTCATAGCTGATCGGATTGATATATATTCTGATTCTGAAGTACAAACGAGCGCTCGCCGTTTACCCCGCGGATGCATTTAGTTGCATCGGAAAGGAGAGACCCGTACACTCCATTTCAAGTCCGGTATGCTAAACCATAACACACCACTGCAGTATTCTCAAATCATTTTCACCATATTATTTCAGGGACTCCTCAAGTTACGAACATATGACTTACGAACTTTCAGAGATACGAACAAACCTGTCCATATGTCCAGTTGCCTGTTCAGACCAAGAGTCTTAAGTTGCAACCGACATGCAATAGATGGCGGTGGTGGTATCTACATCTGCAGAACGTGAAGCACCAGTAGCATCTACATCTGTAGAACGTGGAGAACCAGTGGCATCTACATCTGCAGAACGTGAAGAAGCAGTAGCATCTACATCTGTAGAACGTGGAGAACCAGTGGCATCTACATCTGCAGAATATGAAGAACCAGTGGCATCTACATCTGCAGAACGTGAAGAAGAACCATTGGCATCTACATCTGTAGAACGTGGAGAACCAGTGGCATCTCCATCTGCGTAACATGAAGAACCAGTGGCATCTACAGGAGATTATTCAACTGTTAAAGCCATTCCCCATGTTTAGTGTACACGCCGTACAACATGTTTGGAGTCGACGGGAGTCAAGTTGGACTCACGACCAAATCGACCTACGAACAGACCTCTGGAACCTAACTCGCCCGTTTAGTAGAGGAGTCCCTGTTACTGTAAGAACAAAACAACCTCAACTCAGGTGTGGGCTCACCTTCGTGACCACGTCTCGCGATTTGCTGCGAATCTTGTTGACCTGCGTCTCTGCCATGTCGGCTCGCTCCGCCGCGTCGTCCAGCTCGTGCTGCAGCTTCCGATACTTGGACAAGTTGCTGTTGGCGATCTCCTCCTGGAGACGCAGCCAACGCGGCACACGAACACACAGAGGGGCCGGCCGCTCGGTTTCACGCGAGGCCCACCCGGGCTCGGGATGGTTATTTATTTGCTCCCCAAACGGCGGCCCAGACAAAACGACTGAGATGGCAGCAGGAAACGTTACACGGGAGCGGGGGAGGTGGAGGGTTTACGGGGGTTCGCATAGAACCGGCCGGTACGACGGCAGCCAGCGCGTTACATGGGAGAAGGGAGGGTTCACAGGCGTTGCGTAGAACAAACGTCGGGAAATGTTACGAACGAAGAATTATGCACAATGGAAAAATCCTGGCTAGGGATCGAAATATCATGAAGTATTACACTCGTGAGAAGAGCGTAGTGTGTGGCATTTAATTTAGCGAGGGTCAAAATGCGTTGGGGGTCAGGCGAGTGGTGAGTGTCTCATGAGAGGTCGGGTGGGGAGCATCTCTGCACAAGGTACTCACAGCTTCTTCGGAATGCCGCTTGTAGCTTTTCACTTTCAGCTGCAGTTTTTCGATGAGGCCTTGCATTCGTGACAAGTTTTTCCGGTCCTCTTCAGCCTTAAATTGGACATTGTGTCGGTGATTTAATCGGCAACAGGGTCGTGATTATAATGAAATGTACAGGGTGATCCGTTTCTAGATACTCCACTAATATATATTGATTGCAGAAAACACCTTATTTTAAAGCTTCTATAATCTCAATAGACTCATTCGAAAGGAGAGGGGGAAAAATACGCGGACTCAAATGCTTGTGAATTTTGTCTGTGGCGGGGGATGGTGGTGTAGCGGTAAGCGCTACGCTGCGCTACGAACCTGGCACTCCGAGTTCGAATCCTGCTCACGGACAACACCAGTGACGATTATTTGAACCGGTCCTGGGCCTCCCCTCGGTCGACTCAGCCTCAAATGAGTACCTAGTGCAGTGTTTAATCATCGCCACTGGGGAGACAACGGGAGTTGGGCGTCGTGCTGGCCACCCACCCCCTCGTGTGCCGTGCCGGCCTTCATAGGCGCTCACTAACAGCACTTGCCCCAACAGTCTGTTACAGACTATATGGGGGATCTTTGTATTTGGGGGTGTCCGGACCCACCCCCCACCCACCCCAGAATCCCCGCGGCGGCTGTGCCCATGGTGACGAGGGCAAGTACCTGGTAGGTGAGCTCCTTCATCCGACGCTCGTACTTCCGGAACCCCTTCAGGGCTTCGGCCCCTTTCCTCTGCTCCATCTCCAGCTCATTGTCCAGCTCCCGCACCTGTGGGATGGAGAGCGGCTGTCGGTAAGCGCCTATGAAGGTCGTCGCGAGGGCTGAGCTTCTCATTTAATATCCCGATGATGATGATCCTAGAAGGCAATCTCCAGCGAAACATCGCGCAGAACGGCGGTGGAAACGTCGCCTGCTCTTCAGCATTCCTCGTCCGGTTTCACTGATGAACCAAATCCGATTGGCAAATTTGTCCACGCGATGACTTTATTTTTCATTGGATCTGTCGGGTGGTGGAGGTTGACAGTTAAACATTTGGGGTATTCCTGCTACTACCCACGAGTATATTATGGATGAGGTAGGCCTAGTCCTAGTCACTAGTTAAGTGACAAGGCATTCCTTGACGCAGGCCATCCATTACCAGTCAGTCGGCCAGTCGCTCGACACGACGCGTCGCTCATCAAAAACGCTGTCGCGCGGAAGCCTTTCTGATCCGCACATATACATCGTGTGTGGATTCGGCCGCCGCCGCCGTCACCACCGCCGCCCGACCCTCAGTCTCACCCTGCCCTCCAGCTTCTGGATCTGCTTCCTGCCGCCCTTGAGCGCGACCTGCTCGGCCTCCTCCAGCCGGTGCTGCAGGTCCTTCAGCGTCTGCTCCGCGTTCCTCTTCATGCGCTCCAGGTGAGCGCTCGTGTCCTGCTCCTTCTTCAGCTCCTCGGCCATCATCGATGCCTGCCCACGGACCGTCGTCACGCGACGTCGCAGCAACGTCACAGTGACGTCACAATGTCAAGCGCAGACCTCCCCCAGTTACCGAGCAAACGGGGCCCATCGCATTAAATTTGGTTAAGTTCCAGCACTCTGAATTAAATACAAATCCCTTTCAACCATCGCGCGATGGAACATCACTCTCATATTGCAGAGCAGGTGAGTAGATGCTGCCCAGTTTAGTTTTTGGACCAGAGGTTACTTTTTATTTTATTTTTTCCATCAGGTAAGACCCCACTGAGCTATGTAGCTCTTTTTCAGAAGCGACCTGGCTATCACAAATGATAGCTCAACGAAATTAATGTATCATCATGTGGAAAGGTAGAGCAGCAGCCACATACTCTAAACACGTGATGTTGATCCTAAATGTGGAGGGAAAAACCGGAGGACACGGAGAAAAATCCACACAACCGCCGGGAGAGAGAGAGACACGCAAACTCCAAATATACAGCAGCAGGCGTCCGGCTTGGGATCAAACCCACGACCTCCTGCATACCAGGCGAGGGAGTTAACATCTCACCACCGTGGCGCCCAGAGGTAGCTCTGTTACGTCCGCTTCCACGAAGGGGATTCGTGCGCCCAGCGACAAACCCCCAAAACGGACTTTCCGTCTCCTGACTCGACGCCGATGAACACGACGGTGATGAAACCGACGACCGAGACAATTTAAGAGCAAACAATGCTCGTCGCGTGAAGCGGTGGGGGCGGGGGGTGTGGTGTTTTGGGGGGGCACTCACGTCCGTGATGGCCTTGTGGGCCCTGTCCTCGGCGTTGCGACACTCCTGGATGGCCTCCTCGAGCTCGCCCTGCAGCTGAGAGGCGTCCGTCTCCAGCTTCCTCTTCTGGCCTATCAGGGACGTGTTCTGCGGGCCGGAGACATGCGCAGTGCTCGTGAACGGCAAATTTGGCGGATTGCGATATTGGCCTTGGCAAATCCTTTCTTTTTTCTTTCTATGAATTACCTTAATGAAATAAGTATGTAAATGCGCTGTTTAAAAACCGTGACAATTACTATAATAACACCGCAAAAATAGGTTATAATAAAAGTAAAGTAAATAAAAAGTATTAAATAGAGGAGTGGGGAGTGGAGGGTGGGGAGTGGGGGGTGGGGGGTGGGGAGTGGAGGGTGGGGGGTGGGGAGTGGGGGGTGGGGGGTGGGGGGTGGGGGGTGGGGGTGGATGGTTGGGGGTGGGGGGTGGGGGGTGGGGAGTGGGGGGTGGGGGGTGGGCGGTGGGGAGTTGGGGGTGGGGGGTGGAGGGTTGGGGGTGGGGGGTGGGGGGTGGGGAGTGGAGGGTGGAGGGTGGAGGGTGGGGGGTGGGGGGTTGGGAGTTGGGGGGGGCAGGGGTTGGGGGGTGGGAGGTGGGCGTGCCGGCACCTGCGAGTGGAGGAGGTTGACGCGCTCGGTGGCCTCCAGGAGCTCCTGCTCGGCGAGGCGGCGCCCTCGCTCCGTCTGGTCGAGCGCCGAGCGCAGCTCCTCCAGCTCGGCCACCAGCAGGGCGCTGCGCCGCTCCACGGCCGCCGCCTGCTCCTTGTAGTCCTCGCCCTCCCGCAGCGCGTCGTCCAGCTGCACTTGCAGCTCCTGCACGTGCGGAACCGCCACGGCCGCCGTCACCGCCAACGCCGCCCCCCTCGTGAGAGTCCAGGCGACGCAGGAGATCCCTGGGCGTCGATCTCCCCCGGCCTGAAGCTCATGGGGCCCCAACCCAGAGGTCGCAAACGGGTTTTGATTCCTTACCCGTACCCATACCCGGCAGCACCAGGGTCGCAAACGGGTACCCGTACCCGGCCGTACCCGTACCCTACCCGTACCCGGCTGGGTACGGGTATGGTACGGGTATCGAAGCCATGTTGCAGGCGCGGGTGGGTTGATTCTAGGAACTTGAATTGTGAGAAGAGACAAGACGTTGGGAAATGAGTGACAAACGGTTACTCACCAGTAACTCACGGTCTACCCGTACCCGTACCCGGCCGCACCAGGGTCGCAAACTGGTACCCGTACCCGGCCGGGTACGGGTAGCCGGGTATCGGGTAGGATACGGGTATCGGGTACCCGGTTGCGACCTCTGCCGCAACCCCTGAACCGCATCCACCGCACGGACCGTGGCAGCAAATGATGCGGATTATTTAAAAACTCTCCAGCAGTCTGTGACGACTGTGGTCGCACACCCAGAACTGACCATGGAACGTTTTACGACTCGATGCCCGATACATACATTTGAAGGAGGCCTATAACAACTTAATATACAGAGGACCGCAGAGCTTGAGAATCCATAGGTTTTTTTCGGTTAGATCACGTAAATATAAACGTGTCATTAAACCCGCCACCACCCAACACAGCCAATTTAAAATGTTTATCACGTAAAATAAACATGCCAATTCGTTACTAATACAATACACCAGTGTTTTGGAGACCAAAACCACGACACTTATATTTACAATTCGAGGTTTAACGACACATTTATATTTACGCGATCTAACCAAAAAAAAACCTCTTATGGATAATATTGGTCGGCAAAGCTTACGTGTTAAACAGAGCTTGAGAAATCGCTGCCGTTCCTGCTTTATCCGTTGTTCCTCGTGCTTCCTGAGTCGTCGCCTCCTCTCTCGAATAATGTGCGCTTTACAAGTCCAAAAGATCATCGGAGCGATGCGCGACTCCGCTACTCGTGACGCAATCATCCGGCTCGAGCACCTCCACGTAAAACGATGGCCACTGCTCTACGTCCACATCGGTCGTAGCTGGAAGACTCGGCCCCTGTTGCGTCAATCCGCTGCTGGACGAAGGCCCTACCTACCCCCCCGCATAGTTGTGGGGAGCGTGGGAGGGGATTGTGTGGGTCAAGTGAATAAAAGCCCTCGAGGTGCCGTGCCGAGTTCAACTCCCGATCGGTGGAGGCGGGGAGGGGGCGGTTGTTCTCATGTACAGCCCTTTTGTGTCCACGTGCCGTGTGAGTTCACTTAAACCACGTTTGACCGTGCTGCCTATAGCCTGCCCTACAGTCACGGTCGCCCATCCCCAGCGCTAGCCAGGCTCAACTCCGCTCCCCCGCCTCCCGACCGCCGCCGTTACCTTCAGCTGTCCCTGCAGGGCACGCGTGAGCTTCTGCAGCTCGACGGCCTGGCGGTTGGCGTGGTCGAGGTGGATCTCCATCTCGTTCAGGTCCCCCTCCATCTTCTTCTTGAGGCGCACCGCCTCGTGCTTGACCTTCGCCTCCGCATCCATCGCCGCCTGCATGGCCTCCACCGCCCTTTGGTGGTTGCGTCTGCGGGGAGACCGCACCGTGGTAGGGGAGCGGTTAGCGCGCGCTGCACTACGAACCCAGCGATTCCCGCTCGCCGGTGAGGATTATTTGAACCGGTCCTGGGCCTCCTCTAGGTCGACTCAACCTCAAATGAGTACCTGGTGCGGTGTGTAAACATCGCCACTCGGGAGACAAAGGCAGTCAGGCGTGGTGCTGGCCACCCACTCCATCGTGTGTCGTGCTGGCCTTCATAGGTGCTGCTCGCTAACAGCACTTGCCCCAACGGTCTGTTGAGGCTACAAGGGGCAATCTTTGTCTTTGTAGCCAACCATGCTATTACGTGTGTTGAACCTCTTTCGCACTGTACGTAGCCTAACGTTGCTTATTGGAGGTACATTACATTTCGAATGTGGTGAACAAACAGTAAAACATCGAGTGAACAGCTGCTCACTGAAATGAACTCCTTATCTCCTGGAAGCGTTTCACTGGGTGTCAAAAGTTAGCATCACAATGTGACGTGTTGCTGTTCGTCCATACGACATCATCGCCGTTGGGCACCGTCAGTCACCGACAACCACCGTAATTCGAACGCCCCGTTAAGATTTTATCGAAGTCCTCGTCTGTGGGTTTCTTTGTAATAATTCTCTCAGCGGAGTTGGACCAGAGGCAATAAACGTTTATCCTCCTTTCCGACAGCCCTGATCTTCACCTGAGGACGGCTGCTTGAGTTGTGCCCGAAACGTCGTGAGAATTATTTGATTATGTTATATTTTTATTATTTTATTATTTCCCTTCTACGTGACTTTACCGAAAGAACCAAGAAGATGAATCCCTGCAGTCACGAAAGCTTTAAATCGAAATGTAACATTTATCCCGCTCCATATCGTCAGGTCGGCCTATAGATATTTATCTTTTGACGAACGCCGACACCTCAGGTTTTCGATCTCCTCCTCCTTCTCGGCGATCTTCCGGTCGACGTCGCCCTTCACCTGGTTCAGCTCCAGCTGCAGACGCAGGCTCTTGCCCTCCTCGTGTTCGAGAGCGCCCTGGGGAGGGGCACGCAACAGCCCCCGGTCGGTCGTTGTTGTTGATGATGAAGAGGGGGGATGGTGGGAGAGAGGGGACACTATGGGAAAACAACTTTCTACAACCGAGATTGCGTCGTGGCCAAACGAGGACCTTTGGTCGCGTTATGTTACAAATGCCGACATCGATGTTGGTGCGGACTCGGGACGGGGCCGCACCTACTGACGTTCGTTATTGATGCGTATTTATGCACGTTGAACTTCTGTCGCACCGTATGTAGCCAACCGTGCTCATCGGGGGTTGCGACTTGCTGCCAATGTTGTTGTGGTACGCTGGTGTTAGCACACCGCGCGATGAACATCGTGCCGATTAATACCAACCCGCCACTGACCGGCGTGGTGAAGTATGCTCAGAGAACCCCCGTGATCAACGAGGCGAAGGATTTCCATTGTCCAACAGTGGAGTGAGTGCTGTAAATTATTGTCATGAATTAATTTGTATTTAATTGTGGTCGTGAAGATCCTGGTGATAATGCTGCAGGTAATAATAACGCTGCTGCTGCTGCTGATGATGATTGAGATGCTCCTAGTTGTGATGAGAACGATGACCGCGATGATGAGGATGATTATTCTTATTCCGCATCACCTCTGCCTCTTCCAGCGCTGCTTGGACATCCAACTTTTCTTGCTCTGTTTGTTTTTTCATCTTCTCCAATTCGTGAATGTTCTTTCCGAGTTCCCCAAGCTGCTCCGTGAGGTCTCCAATCTCCTCTATAAACAAACAAAGACTCGCGGCTCAAAGCGCCTCATTCGCTCGCTCCCATGAAAGGGGCTTTCAAATATCAAACACATGTTCGCGTAAGGGGCAATGCTTTTCTTAAAGCCACAGAAATGTGATTTGCACGCGTGACTAATACCAAACTTTAATTAACAGTGGGTGACCACGTGGCACCGTGGGAGGTCAGGGCGCTGAGCGGGGCCCACCGCCGAGGCCCTCGGCAAAGAATCGGGAATCCGATTATTTATATATTTATATCCTGGAGGAATCTGATGAGCTGTAAAGCTCTTTTTCACGGATGTCCAAATGGTAGCCAGCCGCCAGCGATTTAAACCCGGGTGGTCGCGTGTAGCCGCGTTGATGGTCTCAACCCAGAAGGATTTTTTTTTTCATAACAAAATAAACCAGCCACCATCAAATTCAATTTGGTTCTGCACTGAATCTTCCTGCCGTCCAGAATTGAGAATGTCACCAAAAATTCCGTTCGACTGTCGTGCAGCGAACATTGGCTTCGTCTTATGGCTCTGTGGTGACCTTTCCGGGTCTTACCGCGCCGGAAGCTTCTTCGGGAACGCGAATCGAGGAGAGCTTGCTTTCTTTCCCCTCGATTGTGAAGCGAACCGTCGGACATCGCGCCGATCGACATCAGCAACAACATCGAGTGGCGGTTACGGCCAGAATTACACGCCGCATCGCAGAGACGCAGAGCACAACCGCGAAAACCCCCCCACCCAACATTAGCATCACCATCATCAGCCTCATCATCATCATCAGCATCATCAGCAGCACCTTGCAGGTTCTTGTTCTCACGCTTGACCGTCTCCAGGTTGTCCAGGGCCTCCTCGTACGCGTTCTTCAGCTTGAAGAGCTCCGTGCCGAGGCTGCGAGCCTCCTTTTGCGACCCCTCCAGCTCGCACCGCCGCTCCTCGTGCTTCTGCCTCCACTCGGCGAGCAACTTGTCGAAGCTGCGCTGCTTCTTGTCGAGGGCGGCCGCCACCGCGTTGGAGCGCTCCACGTCCACCATGACGTCCTCCAGCTCGTTCTGCAGACGCTGCTTGGTCTTCTCGAGCGACGCGCACTTGGCGTTGGCGGCCTCCACCGCCTCCTCCGCCTCCTGCAGTCGGGCGGCGAGCTTCTTCCTGGACGCGCGGGCGGGTACAAAATGAAACGACAGCGGCCGTCGTCGTCATCGGCCTCGGTCGATTCCCCGCCACCCTGCCAGACGAAGGCATCCCCCGAGCCGCTGCTCGCCCCCCCCCCACCCCCTTACCCCCCTGCCCCCCCCCTACCCCTTCCCCCCCACCCGGCAGCGCCTACGATGTGTGCCCTCACTTGGCCTCCTCCAGCTCCTCGGTGCGCTGGATGACGTCCGTCTCGTACTTGGTCCTCCACTGCGCCACCTCGCCGTTGGCCTTGGACAGCGCTCGCTGGAGCTCCGCCCGGGCCTCCTGCTCCTCCTCGTGCTGCTCGCGCAGCAGGTCGCAGTCGTGGCGCGACGACTGCACCGCGTGCGCCAGCGCCGTCTTGGCCTGCGAGCCGGCGGGCGGGGGGGGGGCAGTGGAGGAACGAGGAGATGGCGGAAATGCATCATCGTCACTCAGCTTGATACCGCACGCTTTCGCGAGTGGTCAAACAAGTCGAGGGCACGGTTGAACGCGTCACGTGGGTCATAGCGCACGTCACGGCGGCGTCGTAACGCGACGGACGATTTAACGAAGCGCCCGCCGGGGCGTGCGTGGAGCGGATGTCGCGCGTGCCGGCGGCGTTGTGTGCTTGAGATGGGGGGTTGTGCTGCAAAGTTTGAAACGGGGGGGGGGGGGGGGGTGGAATTTTCAAACTCTCTCAAACCCCCATCCTGCCCCTTGCCCCGCGTGTGTGATAGATTTCAGATGAAACAATGTGACCGTGTGGGCAAGCAGATCATGCTCCTCAGATTAGCACGGTCGGCTACGTACGGTGCGAACTAAGTTCTACCCGCCCCTCCTGGAAATCTGGTAAAAAAAAAAAAGAGCTTCATAGCTCATCGGATTCCTCCTGGAAAATAAATATTACGGTTCTGAAAATATTTCCATACATTCCATAGCTGCGATGCAATCGTAGGAAAGGCCCTGTCCCCGCCATCATCGCTACCGCCATCGTCCTCGTCGTCATCGTCAGCACCGATCGATCCGCTGCTGGATGAAGGCCTCCCCAAGTCGCCCCCCCGCCCCCGTCACCTAAATGCCTCACCTTGATTTCCTCCTCGAGGTGCCTCCGGAGTTCCTCGACTTGCTGAGTGAAGGAACACTTCCCCCTGGTCAGCTGGCTCACCATCGCGTCTCTCTCCTCCAGCTGTCTGCCCATCTCGCCTGTCGGGGGGCCGGGCGGTTAAGAGCAGCAGCAGCAGGTCGGAGTCAACGCAATCGTCATCATCGTCATCATCGTCATCGTCGTCATCGTCGTTTGTTGTTGGAGTCACAGTTCAGTCGACAATGACGACGACATGTGGGGTTTTAGTGAAAGCGGAGTTCACACAGTCATTCTTTTAGTTCGGTCAACGTATGCGGTCACGCATTCAGTTGGACGCTCTTCGTGCATAGAAGTTGACGTGTGGGGAGTGCAATAACCGCCGACGCGAAATTGTCAGGACAGCCAGTCGGTGAATTGAGTCAAATATGTACTGATAACACGTGTGTCTTTTGAACGCGTCCGTCCGTCCCAGCCAGCCAGCAAAACTTTGAATCATATATAGAGCCCTATTAGGAAGCCACTGGAGCTATGCACTTTAAAATCTAGATTGACAACTCATTTCTTTAGAACTGCTTTTGTGTTTAGTTTATTGTCCTTCCCCCACACCTCCGATTAGCACGTTTGACTACATACGGTGTGGAAGAAGTTCAACATACACACACATACAAAAGTACGTCAGACAAAATAACCATCGTTATCCGCCCATGACGCTCGCAATTCTCCTGTTTATTTACGTCGGTGGCAATGAGCCCTTCTCCGGCGATAGGAGTTCAACGTGCATTCGTACGTGCGTGAGACACAGTACGATAGCGCCGATGTTACCCTTCTCGTTGTTCTCGAGCCCAGTGCTGTCCCTAGTGAGTGTACTCGAGGGGGGGGGGGGGGGCGGAGTGGCCGTGGTACCGTTTTCGGTCTCGAGTTTGGCTTTCTGCGAGGAGAGCTCCGTGACCTGACGCTGCAGATCGTCCACCTTCGCTTTGGCCTCGTGCAGCTGGTCCTCGAACGTGCGGGCAAGCTTCTCCGCGTTTGCCTGCGGGGCGAAACGCGCCGCGCGCCACCAAGCCCGCAGAGAAGCGCGTCGCCTCGGGGTCTCTCCTCTTGTTGGCGTTGGTGTACGGTGATTTTTTCTGCAATATTTTGTTGTCTTTTCTTGGATTTTCTGTTTGAACTTAGTCACATATTCACTTTAAGATGTTTTTTGTTCATGTTTTTGTTTTTTGTTTGTTTGCAGTTGCACCCGATTCAAGAGCCGAATGGCTCACAGGGCTGTACTTAATAAATGAACTTGTACCACCCCCTCGCACGTCGTGCCCGCCGTTTGGTTTGCCTTTTAGTTCTTGTCGATTTTCGTTTTTTTTTATTAAAAAAATTTTACCTACGTGACTTTACCGAAAAAACCTAAGAGTATGAATCCTTGCAGTCACAAAAGCTTCAAATCTATAATTCAAATCTAGAGTTTCGTTTCGCTCGGCGTGCGGCGATCCAGACGGGAGGGGTGAGACGTGCAATACAAATGAGACGGTAGAACAGAGCGAGAGCGGAGGCCCAGGACCGGTTCAGATAATCGTCACTGGCGTTGGTTGCCATGAGCCTGAATCGAAATCGGGTCGCCGGGTTTGTACCAAAAGACAAAGCTCCTCCGTATCGCCTGAGCAGACTGCTGTGGCAAGTGCTGTTAGCGGGTAGCACCTACGCACGACCGCGCGCGCAGCACAGCGGACGAGACGGCCATCCTTACCTTGCCCTTGGTGACCTGCTCGACGTTGGAGGTCAGGTCGTCCACCTCCATCTTGAGCTCGCTCCTCTCCTTCTCCAGCTTCTGCCTGACGCGCTGGAGGTTGTCCAGCTGCTCGCCCAGCTCGGCGGCGCCGTCCGCGTGCTTCTTGCGCAGCGCCGCCGCCGTCGCCTCGTGGCACAGCGCCGCCTCCTCCAGCTCGCGCCGCAGCTTCAGGAACTCGGCCTCGCGCCTCCTGGCCACCTCGAGCTGCAGGGCGCTGGCGCCGCCCGCCTCCTCCAGACGCTCGCGCAGCTCCTCGAGCTCGCGCGCCACCTCGGAGCGCTGCTTCTCCACCTTGGCGTGCCCCGCCCGCTCCGCCTCCAGCTCCTCCTCCAGCTGCTCGATGCGAGCCTTGGGGGGGCGGGGGGGGGCGGTCGACGGAGAGGAGACGGTTTGCCAGGGTCACGGCGGTGACGCACAGGTTTGGAATACGTGAGACATTTTTTTAATTTACGGGCGTCACGGTGGCTCGGAGATGTTAACTACCTCGCCTGGTATACGGTACAGCAAGTGGACTAATCTCCATCTGTTTCCATCCGTACGGGGATAGAGTGTTGCTCCCCTCGCACGCGTGGGTTGTCCCTGGGCACTGTTGGTTTCGTCCCACGTGCATGAACGCTCAATTTAGCTCGAAACATCTTGGTACAAAGAGAACCGCAGAGCTTGGGCAATGCTTGGTAGCGCCGCCGGCTCACCGCCGTGTGGCTGCTGCCGCACGGCTGTGGCTCTCTGTGCATCTGAGTCTCTGCGTCTCTGTCTTTGGGAGCGAGCAAAAAAACTCGTGTGGCGAGTTCCAAGCCTCAATAATTGTGAGGATTGATTGTGAGTCAAAATGGACACCTGGAGTTCCTTGATCTTCTTCTGCAGCTGCCCAGCCAAGGCTTGCTCGTCATCCATCTTTGAGTTGAGCTGCGAAATTTCAAATTCTTTCCTGCAGGGGAAACGCAACACCAAATTCGTCCAACACATTAACACACGCAATATTACTTATTATATTTTAAGTGCGGCGAAGCACAGCAACAACTTAAGTAGCAAGATGCGAAATGCAATTCCTAAGCTCCTGGGTAAACGTTTCCGTCAAGACAAACCGTCGCGATCGCGACCACTTAACGTGGCCTCGCCACGTGAAATGTTGCATTGCACAATTGGGGCAGGCTCACTTCTTAAGCTTCTCATCCGTTTGTTGTTTGTCGTTTTCCAGATCCATGACGGATTCCTGCGTCAACTTGAGGTCTCCCTCGAGCTTCCGTTTGGCTCTCTCCAGCTCCATGCGGACCTTCTTCTCCTGCTCCAACGACCCTTCAAGCTTTTAAACAACAAGCAAAAGCGTCAACCAGAAAGCCAAACAACATAATCTTAGCGCCAATTTATGAACCAAAAACAATGATGGTGATAATAATAATGAATACAAATCATCTTTGCGTTCATCGGGCATTTAAGTATGATTACTTCCAACTCTTCCGAGGTGTCTGGCCGCCCATGGAAGAGTAGGCCAAATACCCTCTCTGGAGGTGCAGGGTCTTCCGCCAGCAATCGCGTGAGCAAAACATTTTCACGGCTGTGCCCTTACCCCTTCACCTAATGTCACGTTATTAGAACCTTAAAAATGAAAAATAAAACTGAAATACCCATACTCACATCATCCACCTGCTGGTCCAGCTTAGCTTTGGCCTTGGTCAGGGAGTTGACCTTGTCCTCCTCCACCTGAAGGTCATCCAGAGTCTGCTGGTGGGCCTCTTGCAGGGCCTTCTTCTCCCTGATCAGCTTGGCAATGACCTCGTCCAGGTTTGCCATCTCCTCCGTGAGGTTTTTAACCTGTGCGGTGCCGCGCGACGATGATGCCGTCAATTCCTGGAGCGTCCTCCATTTCCCCACGAGGCAATCGCTCGACACGCGCCGTGGCCTAAGCCATGGTCTCGAAAATGCTCAGGATGGGACGGGGGGGGGGGGGGGGGATGAGCCTGGATAGCGCACGGATTGGGAGACCGCCGTGGTGCGTGAACGTTGTGGCAAGTCTGCTGCACGGCGATGCCGGGAACAGCAAGCGCCGTGCAGTCAACGTCGCCCGTGCGTCTGCGCTCCCACGTCCCCTGCTGCCCGACCGTCGCCAAACGGCACCGACCACCGCCGTGGTTGCGGACGGCGCAATAACCCCCCGCGAGCCGCGCCGCGTGCGGGGAGGCCCTCGCCCGTCGCTGAGTTGCACGAATCTATTTCTCGGATGATGTGCGTGTGTGTGTGGAACTTCTTTCGCACCATACGTAGCCCACCACGCTAATTGGAGATGCGGGGGGAAGGGACAACAAACTAAATGCAAAAAACAGTCCTAAAGAAATTAGTTTTCAGTCTAGATATAAAACCACGCATGCCCCATCCATCCAATCTATTCATCATCATTTTGCTCTCATCAATTTTGCTTTCGCCTAAATCGACGCATCACGGGTTCGCCCACGACTTGCTCTCATCTATCCTAATTCGCCTCATCTCCACCATTACAGAGTATTAACAATGGTACGTACGAATGTAACGGACCTTGGTCAAGGCGCTGTACAACTTACGTTGAGCTGATATGAGAGAGCGAGCGAATGGCGGGTGGTGGCGGCGGCTGCAGCGTCTCGTTACAAGTTGGAATCGTCGCCGCTAATCTTTGCTGCTATGGATTTTTCCGCACGATGACCCACTTTGTCTCGAGCGATCATTTGCGGCCAGGTCGCTTCTGCAAAATAAGTGAATGCCTCGGTGGGCTTCGCCTGGTAGGATGGGGATGTTTTAGTGTTGTATATGTTTGTTTTCGGGTCATTTGTTTACCTTTCTTGTGCTTTGCACCACTATTGTGTATTTGTATTGTTTGTTAAAAACGTTCTTATCCCGTGCCGATACAGATTCTGATTATCCGTGGTTCCTCTTCTCCCCTCTGAGTCGTCCTCTCTCTCTCTACCAGATCGAGCGAATGGCACGCGGCAGCTCGTTACAAGTTGGAATCGTCGTCGTCATCATCGTCGTCGTCGTCGTCGTCGTTGTTGTCCGTACGCCACCTCCCGCTGCCCACTCGCCTTGTTCTCCGTGGCGTGCTTCTCCTTCTCCACCTTGGCCAGCGTGACCTCCAGGTCGTCGATGTCCTTCTTGAGCTCGGCGCACTCGTCCTCCAGCTTGCGCTTCTTGGAGGTCACCTCCGAGCTCATCTCCTCCTCCTCCTCCAGCCGCTCCGTCAGCTCATTCACCTTCGTCTCCAGCTGCTGCTTGGCCTTGATCAGCATGTCGCAGCGCTCCTCGGCGTCCGCGATCACCTCTTGCTCCTGCGGGGAAGAGCGGATCGTCATCGGGACAGGGGGGGGGTGGCTCGTTCACTCGCGCCGAACTGCGCGCCTGCGGTTTCTTCCGAATGCTGAAGTTGTATTTTTTGACCGTAGCTCTCTCTCTCTGCGGTGCGTCAGACGATGTGCTGAACAACTGAACAGCAGCAGCAGCACGGCGGTGTGATGGCGAGTTCGACGTTTTACTGGTGATCTCAACCTGCTTATTTAGGCGATTTGTCAGGATTCTGACAAATCGCCGAGGTCGTTATTCTAACCCAAACACCTTTTATTATGAAGAATAATACGCAGCCACCCGCTTGTTGGGATCCGTCGAGAAGAAGTTTAATGCGAATCTGTACGTGCATTGGCTTTGTATTGTTCGCTCTTTTGGCGTTCTCTGGTCTGCCACTGCTCGTGAGACTAGGCCATGAAGAAGGCTGTCTCTGGTGTAGGCCAATCAGTTTCAAAGACAATGCAAATATTATCATAGCCACGTGTTTTGATTGCATGCTCACCACAAGTACGTGTGGTTCATGCAGTAACTTGATTCCTTGCAAAAGGTTTCTATTTGGTGTTTGAACATCTTAACACCCTCTGTTTTATTGCCAGAAAGGCTAAAAATCTATTCTTATTTCTCATTCTTTGATACTGGCAAAAACGGTCCCATGACAGACGTAACATGAAATGTTTTTTTTTCAAGCAAAGGGACTTTGTGGCCAAGCTGCGCGCCCCCAAAACATACATGAATTTATTTCAGGGGCGTCACGGTCGTGTGACGTTATCTTCCCCGCCTGCTGTGCAGGGCAGAGGTTCGATCCCAACCCTGACGCCTGCTGTATTATTGAAGTTCGCGGTGGATTTTTTTCTCCGGGTCCTCCGGGTTCCCCCCCCCCCCCCCATATTTAGAATAAAAATGATGCGTTTCGAGTATTTCGATTATTTGGCCGCTATAAATGTCCACGTGATAAGCCACTTCGTTGAGCTATCATTTGTGGCCAGGTCACTTCTGAAAAAGAAGCTAATAACTCAGTGGGCCTTAATTGGTAAGATAAAAAAAAAATGTAAAATATATTTTTTAAGTGATTTGTTGACCTCTATACCTTGCATTCTGATCGTGTTTTTGTATCGTTTTCCGTTGTAACGCTCATCGGATTCCTCCAGTACAAATACATTGATTCTGATCAACCCTGGACGCACGGCCTGCAGTTGGAGGCTGAGGTCATTCTTCTCCTGGGTGAGGCCGACTTGCTTCTCCTCCAGCTCCTTCCTCCGCGCCTCCGATTTGGCGTAGAGCTCCTTGAGCCTCTGGAACTCCTCCTTGATGTTCTGCATCTCCTTCTCGGTCTCGGCGCTCTTCAGCAGCGGCTTGATCTTGAAGAAGAGTTTCATCCAGGCCCAGTTTTTGACGGCCATGAAGGCCCTGATGTTCGCCTGGATGATGGTCAGCGCGTCCCTGTTGGCGTGGCGGAACATTGGAAAATCTCGTCTTAACGTAATTTATGTAGCGCCTCGACCAAGGCCGCTCTAACGGAGAATTAACGACGGTGTGCACGAATGTGACGGTGAGGACGAGGTGAATAGAATAGATGAGAGGAGGCGATGGGCGAACCTGTGATGCGTCAATGGGGTTTAAATAAAAAATTACGAGCGCAAAAACGATGATGGATGGATTGGGTTGACGGATGAATGGTAGCTGTAGAGAGAGAGATTATGAAGAGGAACAGGAAAGGTGGTGGTGGTTATTATGGGGAGATTGAAGGGGGTTCGTGGGGAGAGGTAGGGAACTAAAAATTAGAGCGGAAACTAAATGCGGAGACTTGGATCTCAGTGCTGGTGGAATGGGAGACATTGAGTTGGGCGGGGCAGGTTGGTGAGTGGGTGGGTGCGGGGGTGGGTGGGTGAGCGATTATGGTGAGTGGTAGCGTAATGGTTAGCACACTGCGCTACAAACCCCAGTGACCCGAGTTCAATGCCCGCTCTCGGCCAACACCAGTGATGATAATAATAATTCTCAGATAATTATCTGAACTGAGTGATATGTGGGTGGGTGAGGTGAGTGTATAAGAGGTGCGTGTGTTGTTGTGACCTGTGGCGGCTGCGCACAGTGTGTGAAACAGTCTGCTGGCCGAGTCCCTTCCGCGTGGCTGGAGGCGTTAATGAGCGAAGTTCACGGGAACAGTGGCCACACGGTAGGCAATGTCCTTCACCCGTCTGTGCCAACGCGAGATTCTGTCAGCGAGCACTTTGCTTGCGTCCCGTCGCCATGCTCGCGTGTCTGACCTTCGGTCGATGATCTTCTTGAACTCCAACCGCATGAGCATTCCGCGCACCCTCGCTTGGATCATGGTTAATATCTTCGCCAGGCGTTCGTCCCTCATCTCCTCCAGTTGCCCGAGCAACCCAGCCTTGAAAAACACCTGCGGACGTGAAAAAGGCGAGTGAGACACACAACAGTGGAATATTTTTTTAAATACCGTTACAGGGAGGGGAGGAAAGATAACGGAGAGGTGAGGCTTAAAATGGAGGGCACATGTTGAGAAGAGACACGGAAGATGTGATTAGAAGGGCCATGGAGATTAGAAACCCATAGACTATCAGAGAGCCAAAGACCCATAGACTGACAGAGAGCCATAGACTCGCATAGAGACCAACATACCCACATAGAAAGCGACAGACCCACATAGAGACACAGGCTCACATCGAGACAGACCCACACAGAGACCAAAAGACCCACACAGAGACCAAAAGACCCACACAGAGACCCATAGAATCCCTTGACCATGTGACGCTTGTTATAACTCGCAACCCTGATGACACCTTGAGATGTCATCACAATATTCATGCAACCAAATCCGCCTAATTTTTTTAAAGCGTCGATGGGTTTGAGAACAACATTCCGCATCAGGACTCGCCTTGGTGTGCCCAAACTTGTACTGGCTGGTGTCAATGTCCAGCGTGCCCAGAAGCCTCTCGGAGGCCTTGCGGCTGTCAACAAACTTATCTTCCGGGATGGCGTTTGGGTTGAGAATGCGATACCTGGAGAACGCCGTGAGCATGGCCACACAGGGAACGATGCGTTTTACTCGCTTGCACGCGAATTTATTCATTCATTCGTTCGCCAAACCACGGCATTGGCTCTGTGCACACCCGCAGTACAACCCAAAATCACATTCTCCTTGGCACGATCATTACAATCTATAAAAAAGCAAAACTATAAACTTTTTTGTTTAAGAAAAAGAAGAGACTGGGCCCTGTACTCACCGGTGCTTGAACTCGGCGTAGAGGACCCTGTTGGGGAATCCCTTCCTGCAGATGCGGATCCCCTCCAGCACGCCGTTGCAGCGCAGCTGGTGCAGCACAAGGAACGGGTCCATGATGCCTGGGTGCAGGGGGCATTCATTGTATCATCACTACGCTGGCTAACCCAGGAAAGCACCGCCGGGTCTCGTGTCTCCTTTTCTCAGGAGATCGCTGCCACATTTTCCCAGTCATCATCACCATATATGTGTGTACGCAAGAGATGCATTGCGCATGTGTTGATTAAAGTGGTTGTTGACGGCTTCCGCAGAATCCTCACCCACCCACACACTCTCTGCTTGCTCACCAGTATCCAGCGGCGTGGAATTAGCCCAGGACGGCTGGTGGTGGGTTTGCTGCAGATTATTTATTGGGGAGTCACTTGTCCGAGACAACCTTCCGTGGCTAAAGAGCCCCCATCTGCCCTCTCACTGGGGTTGGTTTATTAATTGAATTAGCTCATCCTCCCTTTGATGGCATTTCCTCCATCAGGGTCATCAATCCCAACCCAAGTGCTCGTCAACCCTAAGCACTACTTGGCGGGGGGCGGGTTCATTGACCCCCGCCCGGTCATCGGAGGGGGGGGGGGGGCTCGGGCAGTGTGGGCTGGGGGTGTGAATAAAGGAGGGACTTCCCACCCCAACCTCGTGTCGGCTCTACTTTACAGTAATATAGGATTCAACAAATGGAATTTCGCTTTTTCCGGACACCCTTTCAGGAGCGTATATCTGTTCCATATGTAGCGACATCGTGGATGTCACTGTGTAATGCCGGCCCGAGAGAGGCGCGGCGTGCGATATAACGACATCGCAGACTTGGATGTGGGTGCAGTACCGGCCCTAGAGGAGCTTGGTGAGCGCTGATCGATAGCGCTGGATGGCACCACGCTTGGCGTGCAGTGCCGGCCCCTACAGGATAGGGTGTGGGAGTGTCGGCCATGGAAATGGGGTTGCTAAGGGCCGTGGCACTCTGGTTGACCCCAGAGGACACGTGACCGGTTAAGTCTACACAGGGCCTCCAGGTGGGGGCTAGGGGTGGTCACGTGTCAGGGTCGAGATCCTGATCGAGAATTCTGGAAGGTGGGCGTGGCCAAGGGCGGAGCCGGCCACGCCGCAGAGGATATAAGCGGGGTCCCCAGAGGGACCAGCTGCCGTTCATCCTGAAGAAACCTTCGTCTACGCTCTACGTTCTACAAGTCTCGAACACGTGGACCTGGACCCGAGCTGTTGGTCCTGGCCCATTGTAGCTAATTACGGTGTAATTAGCATAGTTAGCCTGGTGGTCACCACGTGGCTAGCTAGACCAGTCACGTGGTAACTACACCAGTCACGTGGTAACTAGTGTAGCTAGCCTGGTGGTCACCACCATAGGTTGTTATTCTGTGAAGGGGCAGTTACCCCGTGTGTTGGTGTTAAATAAATGTGTCGCCTCCAAGAGTATGTCTGCGACTCAGTTGAACCCACTACACATATAGAGGAACTCCTCTATATACGAACAAGTTAGGTTCCAGAGGTCTGTTCATAAGTCGATTTGTTCGCAAGTCCAACTTTACTCCTGTCGATTACAAACGCGTTGTACGGTGTGCTCACTAAACACGGGTGAATGGCTATAAAAGTTGTATAATCTCCTGCAAATGTAGATGCCACTGGTTCTTCACGTTCTGCAAATGTAGATACCACCACCGCCAATTATTGTGCGGCGGTTGAACTCACGACTCTCGGTCCAAACAGGCAACTTGACATAAGGACAGGTTTGTTCGTATCTCTGAAAGTTCGCAAGTCGAATGTTCGTGAGTAAGGGAGTCCCTGTGTATATCTCGGGATTTCCCGCACGCAACTGAGAACAAACCGGGAATTTTTAATTTCCAGGGAAGACGGATTTCCCAGGAGAGTGATCTCATTGACAGGATGTCCACCGGGGAAACCCAGGACAGGTGGCAACCCTGGACGCTTGGGGACTAGGAGCCTCTCAGTGAGGGCAGGGCTTGGGGCATGGGCACCTGGAGTCTTGGACTCGTTGGGGATGATGCAGCGAACGAAGTGGGGAGACGTCAAGCGCAGGTTGGTCATCAGCTTGTTCAAGTTCTCCTGTTCAACAAGAGCAGAGCATTTAGCCAAACGTGTCCATCGATCATCACCGTTATTACCTTTTCTATAAATGGATTACAGTACGTACAGATGTATTTAAGTTAAGCTTCTTTTGCACCGTACGTAGCCAACCGTGCTAATGGCAGATGTGTCTGAGCTGAGATAAATTGTCATCGTATGGCTATTTCTCGCTAGACTTGGAACTCTATTTCCGGTTTCCTAGGTCCGACGTAAACTAACGTTGCCCCAACATTTGGCTGTTTGCCGGCCTGGTGGATCTGCAAGTTGCTTTGGAATAGTAAAGTGGCGCTCGAAGTGCTGGCTGTCTGTGCTGACGTAGTGCGTGGCGCGATGAAGATTCTCTTACCCTGTGAAGGGACGACACCGTTTGGAATGATGCTCCTTTCTTCCTCTTCTTCTCCCCTCCACTCTTCGCCTGCTCCGCCGCTGACGATGAAGAACATGGAGAAGAAACACTTTTAAACCCTTTCGCGTTCCGCGACATCTGCAAGTTGCAGGGTGGGGGTCCCATTCACCGCTGAATCTCGGAACGCGCAAGCGGTTAGGGTTAATTTGATTTACAGAGGCGTAGCGCCGCTGTTTTTAAAAACATTTTACTCACCGCAGAGAACTGTAGCGACACGACCACACTCTACGATAGTTGGCGTCAAACTGCCACACTCCCTCACGCATGGCCTTGTGGGAGCCTCGATACCGATAACATTTTATTTGAGTTTTTCTTCCGGTTTCATTTTGATGATGTAACACATACGTCATCGGAACAGAATCGGAAGGAAAACCGATGACGCACACGTAGGTCATTGGAACGGGAAAAGGTATTGCACCCAATTTCACGTAAAAGTACTGTGCAATATTTATATCAAGCACTGTATAGGTACAGCCCTGCAATTGCTTTCTCATGCGGTGTGTGCCGGACTGGGGCGGTGTGCGTAACGGGGCGCTCTCACCTGCGTCGCAGCTCACGTAGTTTTCGAAGATGGCCCCCAGCAGCTTGTTGGACGCCTTCTGGAAGATGCCGACCACCGTCTCATTCAGCGGATCTTTGTTCTTGTCCAGCCAGCCAATGATGTTGTAAGGAACCTGTAAGAAGAAGAACAACCAAAACGTCCGTAGGATGATAAGTGTGCGTCGCGGACGGACAGAGCGGGCAAGCGAGCGGCGGCACAGCACTGAGTGCACCGCGCCACGACGCCGGCAATTCAGGAGTTCGATTCCAGACCGCTGTGGGCAACATCAGTGGCGAGTGATCTCTGAACCGATTCCTGGACACTCTCCCTCCTTTTTTTACATTTTTATTTGGCAACCCGCAAACTAACCCAGCGTGGTGAGATGTGGTCAAACAAAGCCCATAAGGTGTGTGGAGAGGACTTCATCCAGCAATAGATTAACAAAGGGCTCCACTATCATGTGTGTGTGTAGGCGATGAGACTATTAAGCTATTAAAGTTGTAAATACTGGTGGAACGTCGTACTCAGATTGTAAATATTGTGGCTTGGCTCTCCAACACACTGGTTAGTGCTGTACTAGTATACTACACTATACACTACACTATACACTACACACTAGTGCTGTACTAGTGACGAATTGGCATGTTCTGTTTACGTGACAAACCTTACTAGTTGGCTGTGTCGGGCGGTGGCGGGTTTAACGACCCAAAAATCCCCGTATTATGGAAGCAGCTAAACTATTTTTTATTTCATCATGCAAAGCCCACTGAACTACATAGCTCTTTTTCAGAAGCGACCTAGCCACAAATGATAGCTCAACGAAGTGGCTGATCACGTGGAAATTTATGTTGATTCTTAATGTGGAGGGAAAAACGGGGGGGCCCAGAGAATAATCTACGCGACCATGGGGAGAGAGACACGCAAACTCCAAATATACAGCAGGCGTCAGGGTGGGGATCGAACCCACGACCTCTTGCATACCAGGAGAGGTAGTTAACAGCAGAATTGGTGAAATACGGTCACACGCAAATACGATACAAAACATGTATTCAGTCAATTCTCAATCATGAAAAAAGAATTTAAGAATATGTTTTACCCTTTCTGCCAATAAAACAGGAGGTGTTAAGATGTTCAAACACCAAACAAACCTTTTGCAAGGCATCAAGTCTGCATTAACCACACGCACTTGTGGCGAACACGTAAACAAACGTGATCTGATAATTGTACGCATTCTCTTTGAAACTGATTGGCCTACACCTATTAATATGTTTTCTTCTTCATCATCTTGGATACTGCCAAAAGAAGGTCGCAGAGACACGCTTAACACGTTCGACAATTACACGCACTGTGGCTTTTAAATCGTAAAAAATATATATATTAAAAAAATATGATAATTGGTAAAAAAAACAATTATTGGTAAAAAAACAATTATCATATTTTTTCTTCTGGCAAATGAGGTTTCAATGGTGTAAATGCTTACCCCGAGCTCTCATACTCTGATGGTGCATTGTCTTTGAGTTGTGCGCCTTTTGGCGTCATCTGGTCCAGCACCATGTGAGACTAGGTTCTAAGGAAAGCTGTCTCGGGTGTGGACCAATCAACTTCAAGGACAGTGCATACATTATCAGAGTTGTGGTTTTTGTTTGCATTACGGCTGCAGGTATTGTGGTCTATGAAAACACGACTCCTTGTAAAAAAAAAAAAGGTGTCAGTTTTGTTGCCAGATAAAAGAGTAAAACAACCAATTATCATATTTTTTACTGGCGAATGAGGTTCCAATGGTGTAAAATATATCTATAAAACACATCGGGCAATAACTATTCCTCTTACTCTCCCTCTTCATGGCGCGCGGTGCGTTGGGTGCAGTGTGCCACCCGCGGTGGTGCCACGCGCGAGAGGAAGGACTCACCACGCCGGCGTAGTGGGCGAGTTCGAAGTGTGCCTCGCACTTGTGCTTCTTGTCGGGCCGCGGCTTCTGCAGGTTGGGCGACTTGCCCAGGTGGTTGTCGTACAGCTTCGCCTTGAACGTCATGTCGGACGCCTTGGGGAACATGCACTCCTCCTCCAGGATGGACATGATGCCCATGGGCTGCGCACGGGGCACACGGCAATGCTCAGGGCGCAACGGAGCTGTGTGTGCGTGGTCTTTTTTTGTGTCGGTGGCGGAGCGGTGGTGTAGCGGTCAGCACGCCGCGCTGCGAACCTGGCGGCCCGAGTTCAATTCCCGCTCACGGCCAACACCGGTGACGATTATCTAAACCGGTCCTGGGCCTCCTCCCCTAGGTAGACTCGACCTCAAATGAGTACCTGGTGTGATGCGTAAAACATCGCCACTGGCGAGACAAAGGCGGCCCGGCATGGTTGCTGGCCACCCACCCCCTCGTGTGCCGTGCCGGCCTTCATAGGTGCTTGCTAACAGCACTTGCCCCAACAGTCTGTTAAGGTGATACGGGGGATCTTTGTCTTTATTTATGTGCGTGTGTGAAAGGAATCCGATGAGCTACGAAGCTCTATTTTTTCAGCACGTGTCCATCCGGGGGCGGGTTGGTTACAACAAGCAATACAAAAACAAACACCGATAGGAGTGCAAAATAGAGAAAATGGTAAGCAAGTCACCAGTAACTGAATAAAGCAAACAGGTATGAGTACAGATTGCATAAGTACATCAATTCCTGCCGAATTGTCAACACCGAATGCAAACTCGGGACAAGGCAGCAAAAGGACAACAGCAAGAACAGTCCCAGACCACAGCAAGACGACACCTGGTCCCTCGCAATAACGTCGCACTTTCACGCCGGACTATCCGTAATAGCCGCGTTCACCGGGCAGTGCCACAATTTCGGACGTACGGTCCCGCGGCTTCGTTAATAGGCGACGTTTCGGGCAACGGCCCTTCCCTGTCCACACAAATACAAAGATCCCCCGTATAGCCTTAACAGACTGTTGTGGCCAGTGTTGTTAGCGAGCACCTATGAAGGCCGGCACGGCACACAAGGGGGTGGGTGGCCAGCACCATTCCCCGGCCGCCTTTGTCTCCCCAGTGTAAATGTTAACGCACCACACCAGGTACTCGTTTTAGGCTGAGCCAACCTAGGGGAGGCCCAGGACAGGTTCAAATAATCGTCACCGGTGTTGGCCGTGAGCGTGAATCGAACTCGGGTCGGCGGGTTCGTAGCGCGGCGTACTGTCACACTGTCACTATCACGCACGCACACAGACTCCACTCACTACACACCTTCTCGATGAGGTCGATGCAGGCCTGCAGATCGAGGCCGAAGTCGATGAAGGTCCACTCGATGCCCTCCTTCTTGTACTCCTCCTGCTCCAGCACGAACATGTGGTGGTTGAAGAACTGCTGCAGCTTCTCGTTGGTGAAGTTGATGCACAGCTGCTCGAAGGAGTTGTACTGGAGCCCGTTAAAGTATCGACAGGCGAGGTAGGGAGAGAGGCAGGAGGGCATCGTTATTTTACAAGTGATCCAGGCGAAAGTAGGGATATTACTGCCAAAATATTTAATTTGGTGAAACCCACAGGAACATTTGGCAGACTGTACTCGTCTGTGTTCCAAAAACTCGATCATCGCCACCACCATCGCCACGAGGAAGATGCACCACTCAGCTCAGGGTGGCAAACGGGACACGCGTTAGCATGGAGACGAACCCTGGCCCGCATTTCAGAATCGGAATCTTTAATTTAGACCCGAGGAATCCGGCGAGCTAAAAAGCTCTTTGTTGCACAGATACGATGTCCAGTATGGGCGGAAGTGGTCTTCCTTCCTCACCCCCCGTTCCCATCGTCACCGCTCCGAGCACTCACGTCGAAAATTTCGAATCCGGCGATGTCCAAGACGCCGATGAAGAACTGCCTCGGCAGCCTGGTGTCCAGCGTCTTGTTGATGCGGCTCACCAGCCACTTGAACATCCGGTCGTACACCGATTTGGAAAGGGCGCCGACCGCGTACGTGACCTGCGATAGCAAAGGCGGCGCCAGATGTTAGCCCTCCGATGGGGTCGTGTGGTGCCGTTCCCCGCAACGTCGATCGCCATTCAGCTCCTCTCCCGACGCGTTCGCCGGTTGTTGTCGTCGTCGTCGTCGTTGTTGATGTTGACGGGTTTGTTTTTTCGGATCGACGTCCGACGCTTTCACTGCTCCACGTCGTGAGAAGCTCCAAGGACTTGGGAGCGGAACGTCGGACACCGCGCTGAGCGAAACGTCACGGTACTGGAATTGTAAACGTCGTGGGTTAACTCTTTCGACACACCGGGTGTGCTTAAGTAGTGACTAATTGGCACGTTTTGTTTACGTGACAAACCTGACTAATTGGCTGTGTCGGGTGGTGGCGGGTTTAGCGGCACATTTATATTTGCGCGATCTAACCCCAACAAAGAAAATCTTTGTTGGGGTTACTCTTTCTGTTTGGCGTTTGACATATTTATCAGTTTAACACTGATGGTGCCATGCCTCTGCCCCTCCCCCCCTTTCAGTTAGGGTCACGCTAAAGACACGCAGACTCCAAATATACAGCAGGCGTCAGGGTCGGGATCGAACCCACGACCTCCTGCATACCGGGCGAGGTAGTTAACACCTCGCCACTGAGACACACGTGCAATATTCCGTTTTTGAATCTCACCACGTCCTACGGAAGAGGGCTCCAGGATAATCTGCCCCTGTTCGGTTTTTAGAAAACGTGCAGTGCGGCGTCAACATTGGCCGTCCGTGAGAACAGGACAATTACCGGCGGTGTCCATCACCCCCCCCCCCCCCCCCACATCGGGAAGGATAAATCCAGTGCCACTTTGCGACGGTGTCGGCGGTGGTCATCCGCTGTGGAGAGACGAGACTCGCGCACCCGCAACGTAGGAATGTGAAATTGACACCCAGCGGGCTTGCGGGCCCATCTGAGCCAGGGATCGCTTTAGCCCGCTCCTGCTCATCACCTGTGCCACGCTCTGGCCCTTGGTCACGTATTCATTGCCCACTTTCACGCGGGGGTGCAGAAGCCCTTTGACCAGATCAGCCGAGCTGATCCCCATCAGATAGGCTGCCTTGTCAGTGTCTTTACGGGGCAGGGGGGGGGGGTGAAAAAGAAGAAACGTGTAAACATTTAATTAAACCGAGATCCGAAACATTCAAGGATTGCGTATTTGTGTTTTCACTCACTCTCCGTGCCGTCCGTCTCGGCCTGCTCCTCACGGGCCTTCTGCTTGAACTTCATGTTGCCGAAGTGCATTATGGCGCCCGTGAGCTTGTAGGCTCCGTACTTCTCGTCGCTGTTGAAGCCAAGGATGTCGAAGGCTTGCTGCGAACGAAACGGTTCATTGAGATGACTTCGGTTTTTTCTCTCTCTCTCTTTCAAAAAATGAATTTGCGTAAACAACACCGCAGTACCGTGGCAATGCCTGTGCTCGTGAAATAAATATTAAGCCTCTTTGCCAATCTGCTGTTGGACCGAGGCCCCCGCCCACACATCATGTCAGTCGTTTTGGGGGGATGCCTAGGACCACACCCTCACCAGCATGTCGCGAAATGTTAAATACATCGCCTGGTGTACAGGAGGCCGTGGGTTCGATCCCGACCCTGACGCCTGCTGCTGTATATTTGGAGTTTGCGTGTCTCTCTCTCTCCGTGGTCGCGTGGATTTTTCTCCGGGTCCTCCGGTTTTTCCATTCCACATTTAGAATCCAACAGCTCTGTTTCTTCACCTGAGGACGGCTGCTTGTGTTGTGGCCGAAACGTCGTGAAAATGTTATTTTATTATGTTTTATATTTATTATTTTATTATTTCCCTTCTACGTGACTTTACCGAAAGAACCAGGAATATATTTGATTGCAACACATTTACACACGACGATAAGCCATTTCGTTGACCCATCATTTGTGGCCAGGTCGCGTATGAAAAAGAGCTTTATAGCAGCTCAGTGGGCCTTACCTGGTAAAGTAAAAAAGAGTTTTAGTTTCATAGTTTGGCCCTTTATAAAACACGCAGGTCAGCGCGGGTTCGTGAAGGAGGGAGCGGTGATCTCACGCGGCACTGATGCTAGCCGTCGTTGTCAACAGCGCCAGTAGTGACTTTATGCATTGATATTTTATTTCGATCGGGGGCGAAACGATCGCTTAGGGGCATAAATAATCATAAAATATGCCTCCGTCATAAAGCTGTCCCTCCACGTAAAACTAGTTTTACCACGCACTCTATCAGCCCCATGGCCCGCTGAGAGTGTCTAATTTCAGGGCATTATTTCACTACAGGAAAAAACTGTGTACTAGGTTTCGACATTCAGTGTCTCATCAGCAGAGTCAGGCTCACTTGAACCAGTGCTGCTGGATTGCCAGCAGATGATAGTCAAGCATCCCCCCTCCCACTCTGTTGCATATGGGTCCTAAGTTCGATGTTCGAATTAAAAGGTGCCACTGCGGCTGTCTGGAAAGCTCTTCCTTCCGATATTAGGAAGCCACTGGTGCTATGCACTTTTAAATAATCCACATTGAAAACTAATTTCCTTAGAACTGCTTTGCGTGTTTAGTTTGTTGTTCTTCCACCGCTCCTCCGATTCGCACGGTTGGCTGTGTAAGGTGCGAAAGAAGTTCAACGCACAAAACTACTGAACACAAAATGACCGCTATTGTCGACTCACGACGCTTGCGATGATTCTGTTCACTTACGTCCGTGGCCATGAGCTCTTCCCCATCGTCCAGGTTATCCACGGTCACTGCCCCTTGGGAGCAGACGTGGAAGTCGTAGGGGTTGGTGGAGACCAGCAGCATGTCTGTCCGTGGGACCGAGACGGTACAACAACAGGTACAACAACAGGTACAACAACAGGTACAACAACAGGGTCTACGTGAAGGTACAATCATATGAAGGCGCAGCCCTGCAGTTGCCTCGCTCAGGCCGCTGCTGGCAGAAGAGGCCTCGACTCGAGGGCGCTCCGCAGAGCCCCTGTCGAGGGTTACTTGGCCTACTCTTCAGCCCTTTGTCAGTCCACGGGATGGATGTGGGCCTCACCATGGCGTGCCCGTTGTGGAGGGGGATAATTCACCGAACTTCACACAGGCGTGGGAACATATATGTATAGTACAACGACGGATTGCGCTGCGAATGCATTTGCCGCCCACAACACGGCAGCAGAGCCGACACATCAGCCGTTATCGGGAACATTCTGACCGATTTGGTCGGAGGCAGAGTTCCGCACTGCGGTAGGCATTGTAACGCCCTCCACCCGTGGCACACCACGGGAAGGGGAGTGGAGTCAAACGTCAGGACAACAGTCCCCAGGGAGAGACAGGGCGCGGCTCTAGATGAGCAGTGGGAAGAACGAAGGAGCAGGAAGGGGAGGAGGGGGAGGAGGAATGACCGGGCCAAGATGTGGTGGATGAGAGGACGATGATGATGATGATGATGAGAGGGCAGTGGTGATGATGAGAGGGTGCTGATGATGATGCTGAGAGAGTGATGATGACGATTATGATGATGATGATCGGGTGATGTTAATAATGAGAGGGTGATGATAATAATGATGACAGCGTGATGATGATATTGAGAGGGTGATGATGATGAGAGGGTGGTGATGATGCTGATGAGAGAGGAGGGAAGAGAGGGAGAAGAGAGATAGAAGGAGCGAGCTGAAGTGAGCTGCAGGAAGGAGCAGCGTCTGTTTTCGCAGGGGGTGGGGAGATTGGAGGGACAGGGATTTGGAGTGTGGGTGGCCACACAGAAGGCACGTGATGTACGGGAGGCTCTCGAGCTGATATCGGATGGATGAATTTAAATCGCGGTGAGCTTACCCTGCAGCTCGGGTTTCTTGCCCGAGGTGATCTGGTAGTAAATGTGGTAACTTCGCTCCCCCGGCTGCTGAAAGATCACCCTGGATTTTTCCAGAAGGTCTGAAAATGGCACAGCACCACCAGCGGTCATCGTGCACGGCGCCTCAGTCACTCCAAGCGCCGTAACATCTCATCTCATCTCTCTCCACCATCCTCATGCCCTGCTGCTGTCCGCGCCAGGGGTAGCTGTCCCTCTGCGGCAGAGGTTCTTAAACTTTACTGCAGCCTTGCACCCCTTTGGATATAAATCGTAAAAGAAAGTGTATTGTTCATAAATACATCGAGGTTTGATCAAACAAAGTAGTTGTACTTATGTGCTAGTGCTTAATTTGTGTTTCGATTATTTACCTTCTGAAAAAATCTGTCCATGTCTTGAACCCCCAGTAAGGGGGGAGCAGTAGTGTAGTGGTTAGCGCGCTGTGCTCCGAACCCAGCAGAGACCCGAGTTTGATTCCCGCTCACGGCCAACACCAGTGACGATAATCTGAACCGGTCCTGGGCCTCCCCTAGGTCGACTCAGCCTCAAACGAGTACCTGGTGCGGTGTGTAAACATCGCCACTAGGGAGACAAAGGCGGTCGGACGTGGTGTTGGCGACCTACACCTTCGTGTGCCATGTCGACCTTCATAGGTGCAACTCGTTAACAGCACTTGCCCCAACAGTCTGTTACAGGCTGTACGGGGGATCTTTGTCTTTGCTATTTTTTGCAGCACCGGCCAGCGAATGGCTGCGAGGCTGCCAGTGAGGGGGGTGGCGATGCTCGCTGCGTAGGGCTCCCAATTCCATCACCGCCGGTGTCATTTTGTAATTTGGCAAAATTGGGCCTCTGACGCCGGTACACGTGCAGCGCGATTGAAGCCGATGGTGCAGTTCAAACACGCCACCACGGTAATAACCAGGGCGGCCGCTGGATTCGAACCGTGAACAATCTGCAACGAGCAGGCGATAACGCGCTGCCGATGGCCCACGCAGTGCGGGTAGTCGGTGTGTCAGCTACTCACAGATGTCGATGTCGGCAGACGACAGCTTTCCCGTGTTCCCGAAATGGATTCGGATAAATTTTCCCTGTTGGGCGGGTAAACGAATGACAGCAGAATTGGTGAAATACAGTCACACGCAAATACGATTTTTTTTATTGTTCAGTCAACTATCAATCATGAAAAAAATGTGAAAAATAAGAATAGGTTTTACCCTTTCTGACACTAAAACAGGAAGTGTTAAGATGTTCAAACACCGAATAGATAATCTCTTGCAAGGAATCGAGTCTGCATTAAAAAAAGGTCCCATCATGACTAAATATTCTGATTGTGACTGTCACCCCTCTCCACAGAACAACTCTCTATCTGAATCGAGATAAGCGAGTCTTGACAACAAAAAAGCCCCATTCTTCCCCCAAAGCAGCCCCCCTTCTTCACTTCACGTTCAACCGACCGCGAGAGTGGCTGCCCCCCCCGCCCCACCGACGCGGCCCCCCACACTCACGAAGCGGGAGGAGTTGTCGTTGCGCAATGTCTTCGCGTTGCCGAAGGCCTCCAGGGCGGGGTTGGCCTGGATGATTTGATCCTCCAGGGAGCCCTGACGACGTTCGCAGAACAAAAATTCCACCACCGACGCAGACGGACAATCAACGCTGCTGATGCTGCGGCGGCGGCGGCGACGGCGACGCGAATTCAATAAGACGTGACAAAGGCAAAGCCCCCCCCACCCCCCGTGTAGCCTTGACAGACTGTTGGGGCAAGTGCTGTTAGCGAGCAGCTATGAAGGCCGGCACGGCACACGAGGGGGTGGGTGGCCAGCACCACAAAGACAAAGATCCCCCGTGTAGCCTGTAACAGACTTTTGGGGGCAAGTGCTATTAGCGAGCAGCTATGAAGGCCGGCACGGCGCACGAAGGGGTGGGTGGCCAGCACTACAAAGACAAAGATCCTCTGTGTAGCCTTGACAGACTGTTGGGGCAAGTGCTGTTAGCGAGCAGCTATGAAGGCCGGCACGGCACACGAGGGGGGTGGGTGGCCAGCACCACGCCCGGCGGCCGCCTTTGTCTCTCACTCGTGGCGATGTTCACACACCGCACCGGGTACTCATTTGAGGCTGAGTCGACCCAGGGGAGGCCCAGGACCGATTCACACCATCGTCAATGTTGATGGCGGTAAGCGGGAATGGATCTCGGGTCACCGGGTTCAATGAAACACGCGCACAGACACGGACACGGACTCTATCTCTGCGGTGGCCTTGAGTTCGCCAAATTCTGGATCGTGCAACAGCTTCGTTAACTCGCAAAAAGTTGCGGTTGCCACCTCTGAGGTCCAGAAAAACCAGGACACGCGATGTGGAGAATATCTCACGATCACGGAGGCGGAAAGAACTCTGTGTCAATGCATCGTCGCGAGCGGTGTGATTGTGATTGTTAGTATTCGGCAAGACGGAAAGTTTAGCGGCGTCGGAAATAAAAACGATACTGGGAAAACCAGGACGGGTGGCAACACCTCGCCTGAGAGGTCGATACATTTTGTTTGATGTACGTAGAGAGGAGACTTCCATAACTCTGCTTATGTACGAGTAAACAGTATGTTTCACAATGTATCTATTCGATCGTTTGCTTGCCGCTTGAGAGAATGAATGAACCCGTACTCACCCCAGTCTTGGTTGTTGGTTGTTGCTGTAGTCGTCGAAATGAAAGAAAGCAAAAAGCAAAGAGAAATGTTAGTGGTCTTAGGGGCACGAGTTTCCCGTGCATTAAACCAACCAGCCTTACACTACTCGGGCTGGCACGAAGCAGCGACACCACGATGTATATATATGGTATATATAGTGCACGATATCATGTACACGAGAACTACTGTATATCGACCCGTTACACAAAGTCTCGTTGTGCCGTCAAACGTCACGAAGCCCTACTCGGGTGAGCAGGAAAACATGTTCGCTTAGAGCCCCAGAATGGGCCAACACCACCATCATCATCACCAGAACCACCAGCACCATCATCACCACCAGCACCATCATCACCATCATCACCACCAGCATCATCACCACCAGCACCATCATCACCAACATCACCAGCACCACCATCAGCACCATCATCACCACCAGCACCATCATCACCAGCACCACCACCAGCACCACCACCACCATCATCACCACCACCAGCACCACCACCACCAGCACCACCATCATTACCAGCACCACCAACACCACCGGCACCACCAGCACCATCATCATCACCATCATCCCCAACATCACCAACACCACCATCATCACCCCCAGCAGCACCATCATCACCATCAGCACCACCGCGAGCATTGAGAACTCCGAGCGCGTGTGTGTACATGCGTGCGGTAGCGTTGTGTATTCATTGTTGTGTATTCATTGGTGTGTATTCATTGCTGTGTATTTATTCACATTCTTCTTGGACGGGTGATCCCCCAGCGCGGCTATGGTCGCGAAGTACTGGATCACTCGCTTGGTGTTCACCGTTTTACCCGCACCGGATTCTCCGCTGTTGAAGAAAAATGGACATTCTCATCATCATCATCGTTATCATCATCAGCAGCAGCCATGATCAATCCACTGCTGGGTTAATGGCACACCCCCCCCCCCTCAAAGACATTACCAGTATTTAATGGTAGGTTTTTACCCTTTTAACTGGTACAAAACTGACACCTTTATTCAAGGCATCATGTTTGCAATGACCACAACACAAGTAGCCAATAAAGTTTTGTACCAGTTAAAAGGGTAAAAACCTACCATTATATTTTGCCACTGGTAAAAGAGATCTCATAGTGTATTACCAGTATTACTATAGTTACTACTATAGCTACTACTATAGTTAGTACTATAGCTACTACTATAGTTAGTACTATAGTTAGTACTATAGCTATCCCTCACGCTCTGTGCAGTGCCAATAGCGTAAGGAGTTAAATTATGTTTAATGACCATCGTCACCACCACCAGCACCACCAGCACCATGATCATCACCATCACCACCAGCACCACCTTCACCACCATCGTCATCATCACCACCAGCACAAACATCGTCACCAGCAGCAGCACCACCACCACCACCATCATCATCACCACCATCATTATCACCAGCACCACTTTCATCACCACCACCAGCACCACCATCGTCACCACCATCGTTACCACCACCACCATCATCATCACCAGCACCACCTACACATCACCACCAGCACCACCATTGTCACCACCAAGGCGCATTGAGACATCAGTGGAAGACACCTTACATGTAAATGATTATTAGTAGTAGTCGTAGTGAACGGTGGGACGCAGCGCGACACGCCGCCGATACTCACGTGATGAGCATCGACTGGTTGTCACGGTCTGCAAGGAACAACACACGCCGAGTCAGTTTCAGCTCGGTGAGGCGAGGTACCAATCGTGATGCAGGTTCTATTCTCTCGCCTATGACGGCGATCTGTTCAGGAGCTGCAGGTGACGATGTCGCACGGCAGCAGACATCGCAACGACGTTTCCACTCTGGGAGCTGATTTCTTTTTTTTGTTACCAAAATTGAAGTGCCGAACCAAATTTAAAGGGGAATTTGTTTTCGTGTCGAGCAGTCATCGCTGGCCAGGCTGAGACCGCCGTCAACTCCCTACGCGTGAGAGCGCGGTTTCGTATGTATGTTGTATGTATGTTGTATGTATGTATGTTGTATGTTATATGTATGTTGTAAGTTGTATGTCTGTTGTATGTATGTATGTTATATGTATGTATGTTGTATGCATGTTATATGTTATACGTATGTATGTTGACGGGATGTTGTATGTATGTTGTATGTTGTATGTACGTTGCATGTATGTTGTATGTATGCTGCACTTCTTTCGCACCGTACGTAGCCAACCGCGCCACTCGGGGGTGCGGGGGAAGGAGAACAAACTAAACACAGAGAGCAGTTCTCAAGGAATGAGTTTTCAATCGAGATGACTTAAAAGTGCATCATAGCTCCCAATAGCTTCCTAATAGCGTAAGGAAGAGCGTTCCAGACGGCCGCAGAAGCGCATCGATGAGGTTGACCACCGCCGTCTTTGTTCGACGGCCAGCCACAAGCCGCCGCCGCCACCGACGCGAGGATGACCGTCATAAAGGCGACCTTACAACACCCGGATCGCAACCCAGGCTCGCGGAGGTCGCCGGCTCTGCCCATCTCGCTGACCCCTTCCCCGTCGCCAACTGGCCCCGGGGTTTGCTCACCGCGCAGCATGTCGTGGTAGGCGTTGTCCGCGACGGAGAAGATGTGCGGCGGAGCCTCGGAGCGCCGCTTGCCCTTGTAGGCCGCCACCACCTCCGTCTTGTAGACGGGCAGGTTCTTGTAGGGATTCACCGTCACGCAGAAGAGCCCCGAGTAAGTCTGCGGCGGCGGTGGTGGTGGAAGAACGGGCAAGAGGCTCAAGGCGGGGAAGGAGGAGGGGGGGTAACGCCGCTCGTTGCGAAGGGGGCCCCATGAGTAAGGGCCATTGGCCAAAACGTTGCCGATCGCTGGGTACACTCCGAGGGGCTGTGTGTGGAGGTGACGAATGTGTTTGAGGTTGTTGTCGTTTGCGATTTGTGCACCACTGCCAAGGCAGAATCAGCGGGTGTCGTTGTGTTACACGAAGACGGGGATCGCCCGAGCTCCCTCGAGTGGAGGGGCGCCTTCCACCAGCAGTGGCGTGGGCGAGCAATTGCAGGGCCGCGCCTTTATCTTTGACTGGCGGGGTGGTGGTGAATGGGGGAGGTAGGTGGGGTAGGGGAGGTAGGTGGGGTGGGGGTGGGTGGGAGAGGTAGGTGGGGTGGGGTGGGGGAGGTAGGCGGGGTGGGGGTGGGTGGAGGAGGTAGGTTGGGTGGGCGAGGTGGGTGGGTTGGGTGTGGGTGGGGGAAGAAGGTGGGGCAGGCGTGGGTGGAGGACGTGGGTGTGGGTGGGGGTGGTACAACGAGTGAGTTGCAGCTAAAGGAGGCGCTGCTGGCGCATTGCGGAATGTTGGTGCACGGGACTTGGTCGTAACAGAAGCCGTGCGCTGGGGGGAAACCCAAGTGGGATGATAACAATAGGCCGCGTTACTGTGTATAGCTCCCCTGTGCTTTGTCTGGCCCAGAGACACCTGCTCGCGTCCGCTATTCATAGCGACGCTGTAATTAGAGGCGGGCGGGCGGGGGGCGAGAATTTGCGCTTTAACTCGGCTCCGCTTTTGTTTGGCTATATTTAGCACGTGGCAGGCATGGCCGTGAAGTCTGCCCCCTGACTCATTCACGGTCTCTCCCTTTGATCGCGCCCGAGTTCGAGTCTCCGCTTCACGACCAACAACGCTCGTGGGGGGCCCCCTCCCCTAGGTCGACTCAGCCTCAAACGAGTACCCCGGGTGCGGTGTGCGAAACGTCAGCACTGGCGAGACAACGGCGTAGCCAACCCGCGCAAATCATCGACGCTTCTCGCTCACGGCGCTTGCCCCAACAGCACTTGCCTGCCGAGACGGCCTTGAGAAGAGCAGCTTTGGGGCCGTCCATAAATGACGTCACGCGATTTTTGACCCCCCCCCCCTTATCGTCACACGGCGTCACAAAAAGTCAGACCCCCCCCTCAAATATGACGTCACAAAGCTCTACCCCCCCCCCCTCCAAAAAATAAAACACGCTTCAAATCGCTTTAAACAATTGTCATTGTAGTGCGTATTTAATGTGGCGCTGCACTCTGATGTTGTAGGAGAAAACATTAAAAAGTAAATTTAATTAAGTAGAACGTGTTGTCTATATTTATTTAAAGTTGCGCATTTTTATGTGACGTCACATTTCTCAACCCCCCCCCCCTCGTCACACATCGTCACAAATGTCTGACCCCCCCCCCTTAGGTGCGTGACGTCATTTATGGACGGCCCTTTTCTCGGCTCGGCGGGCTTCAATTTGACGATCAACTTTTGATTTGCGTCTGATGGAGAGGCCACATCTCGGGGCGGGTGCGTCGGGAAGGCCTTTGCGTCTTCCCACTTACGTAGATCATCCAGGCAGCGTAGCGACTCCGCAAGTTGTCCAGCACCGACGCCTCGTTGAGGTGCGTCAGCATGGCCATGTCCTCGATCTTGTCGAACTTGGGAGGGTTCATCAGCTGCATGTCGTCGACCTTGATCACCTTGGTCTGAGGGGAGGGAAGACGCCGAGGGGGGGGTTGGTCAGTAACCTGGTGTGGCCCTGCCAAGGCAACCGCAGGTGGGACTCGAAATTCAATAAATCTAGGAGCAAACCTGGAAAAGCAGTTGCGGGTAGCAACATCATGAACACCAGCCAACATCCTCACACGCCTCGTCAAAGATGAGCAGTTCCAGCCATCGCATCAGGTGCGAGTTAATTAAATGTTTGACCAAATATAACGGGCTAATGTTTAAGTTGATAATACTGGTAGGAACGAAGTGGACCAGACCACCAATAGATTATATCGTCCGTCCGTCCGTCCGTGTATCAACATCGACCCCTACTGCAAACACTTGGCAGGACCCTACAAAAACCTTTTGACTCAGTGGGGCTTTCCTGGCTTAACAAGTGTCATAATACATGATGTTTATATTCTTTGGTTATTCGTTCCTACCAGCCCACCCCGCAGGGTCCTGTTTTTGTATGGCCCGCGAATGATGTTAGAAATATCCAAATGGCCCTTGGCAGAAACAAGGTTCCCCGCCCCTCCTTTAAGGGGCCTGCTTCGTGCCGTAGTGTCACGTGTGCAATGCGAGCACGTGCATCGCGCCTCTTGAATTATTTAGGTGTTTTTTTTAATAGAATTCGAAAAATAAATGTCTCAATTATTGTTGTTTTAGTTGCCGACCCCGAGCTACTTACCGAGCTTGCTGTGTCTCCGGAATTAGTATTTTCTATCGTGCGTAGAACTTTAACGACCGATATATTTACGATTCACAGTTTCTTCAGGGTTAGATCATCGTCTAAGGTATATTGTTCATTTTCAGAAAACTGAGAAGAGGATTGTTGAAAAGGGAGCGAGATTTTGACGATATTTTTCACGTCGGTTTTTCTGGAAATTTAAAGGGCGCCGTGGTGGTGAGATGTTAACTACCTCGCCCGGTATACGGGAGATCGTGGGTTCTATCCCGACTCTGACGCCTGCTGTATATTTGGAGTTTGTGTGTCTCTCACCCCGTGGTTGCCTGGATTTTTCTCCGGGTCCTCCGGGTTTTCCCTTCACATTTAAAATCGACATCATGTGTTTAGAGTATTTGGCTGATATAAATTCCCACGTAATAAGCCACTTCGTTGGGCTATCACTTGTGACCAGGTCGCTTCTGAAAAAAAGCGTTATGGCTCAGTGGGCCTTTCCTGGTCAATATAAAGTTTTAAAATAGTAGATTACATCCAGAATAATCTTGTCCGGCGTTAACAGATGCTCAGCTCTCGTCGGGGCTCTTTGCTTTCCAACGATCCTCCAGTTTTGCTGAAAAATCAAATCAAGTGGCTTATTTACCCACGCGGCAACGTTATTGGTTCTGTCGGGTGTTGGAGGGTTAAGGATTACACACAGTAGTCAACTTTGTTTACATTATACTGACATGATGTAACCCAAAAGAAACGACAGTAATTACGAGTTATAAATATTATCAGCGCACCCAAACAATGAATTGAAGACGACGCAAGAAACATGACCGTCACGTTGGCGAGATATCTGTAGAGTGCGGATTAACGTTTCATTTGCGAGCAATATCGTGACCATCATCATCAGCAGCAACGATAATAATAGGGGTTTTCCCGTTATGTCTGGCAACAAAACTGAAACCTTTTTACAAGCATTCATGTTACTGCATTAACCACAATACTTGCAGTCAAAATGCAAACGGCTTTCTTTGAAAGAAAGCCGTCCCTTGGTGTGGACCAATCAGTTTCAAGGACAATGCATATATTATCAGAGTGTGTTTTTTTTTCATTTTGACTGCAAGTATTGTGGTTAATGCAGAGATGAATCCTTGTAAAAAAGGTTTCAGTTTTGTTGCCAGAAAAAAGGGGAAAAACCCTATTATTATATTTTGGTACTGGCAAAGGAGGTCTAATGAAGCAGCAACGATGTTTATAGAGTGGGGATTAACGTTTCATTTGCGAGCAATATCATCAGCAGCAACGAGATGCATCTATTGCTGGATGAAGGCCTCGTCGCTAAGGGCGCCACCGTGGTGAGATGCTAACTACCTCGCCTGGTATACAGGAGGGCGTGGGTTTGATCACGACCCGGACGCCTGTATATTTGGAGTTTGCGTGTCTTTCTCCCCGTGATCACGTGGATTTCCCCCCCTCCCCCTCCACATTTAGAATCAACATGCGATTACAGTATTTAGCTGAGTTATATATTTATTTTTCAGAAGCGACCTGGCCACAAATTATAGCCCAATTAAGTGGCTTATCACGTCGAAATTTCTAGCAGCCAGATACTCAAAACGCGTGTTTCTAAATGTGCTGGGACAAACTCGAGGACCTGGAGAAAAATCCACGCGACAACGGATAGAGAGAGAGACAAGCAAACTCCAAATTTACAGCAGCAGGCATCAGGGTCGGGATCGAACCCACGACCTCCTGTAGACCCGGCGAGCTCGTGAACATCTCACCACCGCGGCGCACAATACTCCACAGGCATAATTGACCGCGGTAACTCTGAGACGCGGAGCCAGGCTAGGTGCCCGCTAGAAAAGCCGTGCAAGGCGATTGAAGCGGTGCCACCTCGCTTCAAGTGTCTCTACAAAGTCTGCGCGCACTCATTGACAGAACGATGTGAATGTGCTGCAGCAGCAGCGGCGGCGGCGGCGGGATGACTACGATGACAATGGTGGCCGCGTTCCAGACGTGGAGTTGCCAGATCACGCTGCCCCCATTCACTCCGCTGAATGTGCTGCGAATGCACAATCCATTTTCGTTGTTCGCGCGAGCGCCTCGCGTTACCGGCCCTGCTCTACCCGTGCACGCCGCGGTACAACGCAGCACAGCGACGATCTGTGGCTCCCTCCGCCGCCAGTGCCGCGAAGGCTTTCGAGGTTGTTCCGTTACGGTCACCGCATCGCGCGCTTTCAGATGCGCTTCTGCGGCCGTCTGGAAAGCTCTTCCAACCGATATTAGGAAGCCACTGGAGCTGTTGACTTTTGCATCTACAGTGAAAACGAATTCCTTTAGAACTACTTTTTGTGTTTAGTTTGTTGTCCTTCCCCCGCATCCCCGGTTAGCGCGGTTGGCTACGTACGGTGCGAAAGAAGTTCGACGTACGTGCATATGTCCGAGGCTCAAAGTTAATTGCAGGCGCAGTCAGCCACCTGCACCACCACCACCACCACGGATTCACCTACCTCTCCAGCCTTGGTTTCCACGGTAACTTTGTTACCCTGGGTCTCTTTGATTTCCACCTCCACGTAGGCTTCCTTCTCGTCCGGAATCCAGCATCTCTTCTTGCCTGTGCAGGGTCGTCGCAAGAGTCGACGCAGCAACAAGTCGCCCTCAGCGAAGTCGCATCCCTGCAAGTTCCTCGCTCAAGAGCCTCTACGTAACGGCAGAGGCGCAGCCCTGCAATCGCTCGCTCACGACACTGCTGGCAGAAGGGCCTCCCCTCCACTCGAGGGAGCGCGAGAGGGTGCTTTGGCCTACTCTTCCACGCCGTGCCAGACGTCTCCGAAAAGGTGGGAGAATCCGCACTTTACCCCACCGCATGCGGCCTGCCGATCGGCTGTGGAGTGCCCACCGATTATGTGGCTACGCAGTACGAGTGCAGGTGGGGTTTGTTAACCAGCCGCGTGGCTCAGCGGTGGAGCGAGGGGCGCGCATTCGGAAGGCTGCGAGGAGTTTACCGGACATCTGTGAAAAAAGGGCTTCATAGCTCATCGGATTCCTCCAGTATAAATACACATTCTGATTGTGTTGAGTTCAAATCCTGGTTGGTGGTTCACTCGGCCCGTCATCTCTCCAGGGTCGATAAATAGGTACCACTTTGTGGTGAAGTCAACAGCGGTGGCCAATGTGAATAGATTGCCCCCTCACCCCCACCTTAGAAATTAGGAATATCCACTACAAAAGGAAAACACTTTGACTTTGGACGATTGGAATGAAAGTTATACCAGTGCACATTGATGCACTGGATAAAAGTGCAAGTGATGCTCGGCTCAAATGAGCATTGGGGTGGTACTTGTTTCCCCTTTACAGCCCTGAGCCAGTGGTGACAATTCCACGTTCCTATGACGGGCTCGAGTCTCCCCGTAGGACAACCACTGTTAACGTCTTCTTGGTTCTTTCGGTAAAGTCATGTAGAATGGAAATAATAAAATAATAAAAATTAAACATTATAAAATATAAAGTAATATACTATTATATAATAATATAATATATTTTATTATGTTTTATTTTATTTTTATTTTTTATTATTTTATTATTTCCATTCTACGTGACTTTACCGAAAGAACCAAGAAGATGAATCCCTGCAGTCACGAAAGCTTTAAATCGCTGTTAACTTGCTAACTTCCCCATTGTCATCGTATCGACCCTAGAGGGATGGCGGGCTGCGTCGGGGCCTCGCCACGAGTTTTAACTCGGGAGACCTCCTCATCGCGAGCCGCTCACTCTGGCCGCTGCGTCGCCTGTCCGGCCTAAATTCTCACCGTCGAATGGGATGGTCTGGGTCATCATCATCTCCTTCTCGCTCTTGCGGAGGAAGGGAGCCGCGTCTCCGAACTCGCTCATGGTTTGCATCTTTGCTGCCTTGCGCGAGACGTCACCTCGACTCCAAGAAGCGCTTGCTGCTGCTCCGACGACACAGAGAAAGAGAAAATGACAATGACAACAACAATCAGAGAACAAAACGAAGATAAGGATGCAGAGAGAGAATAATCTAAATCGCGCGTGGCTGTGACGCGCCATTCGATTTCAATTGTCCCGTATCGATTATCATCACTGGCTCGTGTTAAAATGTATGAAAACAACTTAACGTATTTGTTATATTAACATGAACACGGCAGCAGAGCATTATTTTCAACGATAAAGGTTTGAATTTAAAGTATTAATATTCTTACATATACATTCCTTTCAATATGGCATAGGCTTTAATATTACTTGACTTGAATTTAAAAACGTTTACGATTTAACCAAAATAGTAATTTCCTCCCCAACAAATAAGCGTGAATTGATCCACACAACAAACACATTTGAGCAGCATTCCATTCTTTGTCTCAACATATCAACAAAACACTTTTTAAATGTTTAATCAAGTCTGCCGATTGGCTTTCCAAACCAATATAATCCAGCAGCAGCATTTGTTTAACAAGCAAAACTCTTGACCGGTTTCGATCTTCTGGGTTTCATCGGCAAAGTCAGGTGCTGGTTAAACAAAGCGCTGCTGGTTTGCCGCGTGTAATTGGCAAGATCCTGTGATCTCGGTCACGACGCTGAATAAAAAAGCAAGCGCGTTTACCACGATCAGCTGCTTCGCACACCGTCAAGACTAACCACCGCTCGACCGGCAAAGGCAACGAAAGAAATTGCCCTCTCGGATTCGGCAAGAGCTTGGGTTTTTATAATGCCGGACCGTGGAAAATATTTGGGCGATGCCGCAATATATTTATCACAATTACTCATTGGCGAAGAGGCCGTTAGGTGGTGTGGGGTGAGCAAACAATGGCACACACTCAGCGCAGAGACATCCCAGACACGCCGCGCCACTGACAGCCACACACCACCCTCTCCCCTGTAGATCATCATCATCATCATAAAAAAACAACGACCCAATTCGAGAGAGATGGAACATTTCCATGCTCTAATGGCAAAAATTCCCGATCTATAAATATACAAATATATACATGGGCATGTGCATGGACACGGTGCAGAGGTTCAGCGCTGTGCTCCAAACCTGGCATCCCGAGTTAGATTCCCGCTCACGACCAATAACGGTGACGAATATCTGAACGGGTATTCGGTCTCCCCTAGGTTGACTCAGCCTTAATGGCTATCCGCATGGTGTGGCGTGTAAAACATCGCCACTGGGGAGACAAAGGCGGCCGGGTGTGGTGTTTGTCCACCCACCTTGTCGTGCGCTGTGCCGGCCTTCATAGGTGTTCGCGAACAGCACTTGACGCCAACAGTCTGTTAAAGGCTATACGGGCCATCTTTGTCTTTATGGACACAGATAAAACAGAGAGCAATCAATATTTGTCGTAGATGCTGGTTCATTGTTACATATTATGACACGGCGTGTAAGGTTTGCATGCGCGAATTAATGCCCATGCAAAGGTAAAAGCGCAAGAGCTGCAATGTCTTTCGTCCACTAGAGGGAGGGGGAGCTCCTGGTCAGACGTCTTTGGAAGAGGTGGGAGTGCCCACACCTTTTTTTTCAGTTTCATTTATTTGGTATGACCCTGTGAGCCATGCGGCTCTTGACTCGGGTGCAAGCGCAACAAAACAAAAACATGAACAAGAAACATCTTAAAGTGACTACACGCAAACAGAAAAATCCTGGAAAAAACAGCAAAGTCTTCCAGAAAAAACGCCGTATTTCAACGCTGTGTGCAAAAATCCCAGTGGGTTGCAATTCAAACACTAACAACCATAAGACAATTTAGATTAAAGTTATCAGGCTAACTCTGTACTACAACAAACAAACATGGCTAAGCCAAAACGTTTTCAAAATCACCAAAATAAAGCTATAAAAACAATGTAACAGTGATCATAGGAGCTGTGATTCAAATTTAACAATAAACGATATACAGAACATGTACGACCAAACTTTGCAACCTTACTCCACCGCACCGCGAACTGCCCATCAACGAACTGTGGTGGGCGGACGGAGGAAATCAGCAACTCTCACCGTTGTTTCAAATGCCGCGCCAGGAGATTGAACCGGCGACCTTTGGCTTGTAAGTCGAGCGACATTGCACAATAGCAGAGCGTCCGGTTATCGTCCGTTTAATTTCCTTCGTGTTCGTGCCGTGTTTAATCGATGCATGAGCGCGCTTGCAAAATATGTATTTGCGCATTTAATGTGCTTTGTGTTGTGCAGTAAATATTCGCAGTGATTTAGAGCCCGGTGGAATGAAACTGTGGGATGAAAAGGCCTCTCCCATAGCCAAGTTGGTTATGGGGGGGGGGGGGGTTGTTTGACCATACTTCAGCACGCTGGTCAGTGCCACTTCAGCTGCCATGCACTACCCTCTACCACATCCTCCTCTTCCTCCACCTTCCAGTAACCGCCACCCGCCAGCAGATCCACAATCACAGTTCCCTACGGACTGTACGTGTACCGTGCGTGTACAATCCACTGCTGGATGAAGGCCTCCTCGAGTCCCCCACGATGCTGTGTCAGTTGCCACCGTGGCTCCAGGACCTTGGGAGCACAGCAAAGGCTTCTGCTGACCTCTGCTATTGCGCACATGGTTCTGTAGCTATTCAACTTAAACAGCGCCTGCTCAGCTCTGCGAGTGGGCCATAAGCAACTGCAGTATGGGGGGTGGGGGGGACTGGTGAAGTTGCATGCCCGTCCCTTTATCGTAACCCCTATCAGAGTGGGAAGTTTATATATGACTGTGTCATTCCGTGGACGGTGTTGTGAGCTGTGCCAACCCTTGCTCGCTACCGCTCAGATATCCCCACCAGACTCCGGATTGAGCGGTTTGACCAGTGCCGGATTATCCTCGTAGCAAAAGTTGCTACATATGTAGTAGCTACTACATATGTAGCAAAAGTAGCTACATATGTAGTAGCTACATATGTAGTAGCTACTACACATGTACATATGTGTAGTAGCTACGACCCCCGCACTTTCAAGGGCCCCGCGCTAAATGCTTTCAAGCTATCAATTCCGGTTCAGTGATTCTGCACTTGCTCTATTACTCTAGTACTATACCGCCTTCAACTTTTATGAACGACTGGCTGTTTAAGGCTAGCGATTTGTCGTATTATCTGCCTGTATAGCAAATGAACAAAAAAATACAATTACTTTCCTGTGCAAGTTAAAAATCAATGTGCTTTAATATTTACGTGTTAAAAAAAAAAAATTAGGGCCCCTTTATAACAACATATGCCACAGGCCCCGCATCAGCTTCATCCGGCACCGGGCTTGGCGCTGGGCGACTGGCGCTGGGCGGCGGCGGCGGGGGGGTTCAGACCTCGGTCGACGATACGAGCCGCGCGGCATTCAGGTCAACGCACGTCGCCGCCGACGCCGCCGACGAAGACAACCGCTGTTCACTTCATGACGGGCGCGAGCCGTGCTGACGTGCCGTGCCGGGGGGGAAGGAATCCGCGCCCCACGCACCAACACCCCCCCCCCCCCCAGAAATATATTGACCGATGTGATGGGGGGGGGGTGAGGGCATTGGATACGTGCAAGCAGAGCCTCTAACATCTGACCTTCGAATTGCTGTGTGGCCGTGTCAGCGTTCACAATTGGGGGGGGGGGGGGGGTCCGGCATCGCCTGTACGCCGGTAAAGAGGCAACGACGTTGGACGTGACGACGCGGAGGGAATTGGAAATTTGAGAATATTTATAGAGTGCGGATTAACGTTTAATTTGCGAGCAATATCGTGACCATCATCATCAGCAGCAGCAACGAGATGTATCTATTGCTGGATGAAGGCCTCGTCGCTAAGGGCACCACTGTGGTGAGATGTTAACTACCTCGCCTGGTATACAGGAGGTTCATGGGTTCGATCCCGACCCTAACGCCTGTTGTATATTTGGAGTTTGCGTGGCTCTCGCCCCGTGATCGCATGGATTTTTTATCCGGGTTCTCCGATTTTTCCCTCCAAATGTAGAATCAACATCGCGCGTTAACAGCATTTGGCTGCGATACATTTCCACACGATGACGAGAAGCCACTTGGTTGAGCTGTCATTCGTGGCCAGGTCGCTTCTGAAAAAAAAGAGAGCCGTATGGCTCAGTGGGCCCTACTTGGTAACATTAAACAAATTGTTCATGGTGCGTGTCACAATGCCTCCTGCACACGATGTGATCCCACCGCTCCAACTCCGCGGTGGACTTCTTCTCGACCACCTGCTCGCAATCGTTTCTGGCGACGCGTCCTGCAGAGCACCACATTTGTGTACGTTATCGTGTTCATGCTCCAAGTGAATCTAACGGGTAAAATATCCTTAGGTTTTTTCGGTAAAGTCACGTAGGTAAAATTTTTTAAATTAAAATTTATAAAAGTAAAATAAAAAATAAAATAATATAATATAATAGAAAAAACCTAAGAATATGAATCCTTGCAGTTACGAAAGCTTCAAATCTAGGGTAAAGTATTAGGATGATGAATATTATGAACATGAATTTTGTATAGGCGTCGAGAGGAAAACAAGATTTGGATTGCCCAAAGAAGGCCAGTGGGCAGAATGGCCGACGTCTTGCTGAGAATCTGTATTTTTACTGGAGGAATCCGATAAGCTATAAAGCGATTTTTCACAGATGTCCAGTAGACATCTTGGTACCTATTCAGTGACGTTACAGATCGAACATGGGCGTGGAGGTCAAAAGTCAACACAAGAAACTGGAGCTGTTCAACCGACTCACTCACCCACCCACACACTCGCCCACTTACACACCCACCAACCCACCAACTCACCCACCCACTCACCCACCCACTCACTCACCCACCCACTAACATCGCACCAGGTACTCATTTGAAGCTGAGTCGACCCGGGACCGGTTCAGATACCCGTCACTGGTGTTGGCCGTGAGCGGGAATCGAACCCGGGTCGCCGGGTTCATAGCGCAGCACGCTATCGCCCCCCACATACACACACGCGCACACACGCGCACACACGCGCACACACGCGCACACACGCGCACACACGCGCACACACGCGCACACACGCGCACACACGCGCACACACGCGCACACACGCGCACACACGCGCACACACGCGCACACACGCGCGCACATGCGTGTGCGCGCGCGTGTTGTTTGTTTTTGACCTAGTTCTGCACAGTTGTATTTAGCGCAACAAACATCAACAACATTCCCCACACGTGTTATCTGCAGGGCCCGTCCGGACACTCCGCGGCGCTGCTGCTGCTGTTGCTTCTGCTAGCCATCACTCGGTCTCTTTCGCAGAGGCCAGGCGCGTTGTTTGTGGGTCACGCTGGTGGTGACAGGGCGCAGACTGCGTCCGTCGGTGGCAACCGCGCCGCGGAAATGTCGCGGGGTCACGCGGGGTGAGAGCGCGATAACTCCACGCGCGTCGCACAGTAAGTTGAACTTCTTTCGCACCGTACGGAGTCAACGGTGCTAATCAGTAGGGGGAAGGGGGGCATGCTATGTATAATCCCAAATTAATTATTTGCAGGTATTTTTTTTTAAACAACGGATTATTTGTCCAATACCATTTACAATGTGTGTGTGTGTGTTTCCCATAGGAGGAAACCACCATGGCGAAACAGGGGGAGTGAACACAGAAACTCCACACAGAAAGTTTTCTCGTGGCTGCATGAATCCATACTCTTTGGTTCTTTCGGTAAAGTCACGTAGGTAGTGGGGGGAACGTAGGTGGTCTACCTACGTGACTTTAACGAAAGAACCAAAGAGTACCCCACACAGAAAGCCGCCCAGGTTTGGGAGTTGAACCCAGGCCCCTTCATTGCGTGAGGCATGAGTGCCACCTTGTCACCCTATGCGCCACAACTCCAACCCCATCAGCTGTTGACTCACAACCACCTTCCTCCCCCCGCACAAAGTGGTACCAGTATTTGTTTTATCGGCCCTTTGGGGACGGTAGGCCGAGTAGATGGCCGGTGTCACCATCAATGCCACGCGTGAGCTTGTAACCCCATCACGTCATCGTTGGAATATTTTGCCAACAAAAAAAATACATGCTCAGTGTGTATATGTCACCGTGACAAGGGGACACTTGATTTAAGAGGCCGGTGGGGTTTTTTTTTGCGTGTTGCAAACGATTGTGCGGTGAGCAGATACAATTGGCCGCACGTGCAATAGACTGAGCTCAGTCAAGTGTGGGTTCACGGCCGCTATTTTTTGCGTTGATTATATCAAAGCTTGTGAGAGGTCTGAGAATGCGTGGAGCCATTAACCACCAGACGCTGTTGGCGTTCGTTGGAAAAGCGGTGGGTAGTGTTTGCAGTGGCTTTGCCGCGATATGGATATTCCTACGATATGTCATGCCAAATAGGCTTGGCACTGCCCCCGGCACAGTTTGGTTATGAGATACCAGATTTCCATTTTCTTTTCAGAGATCTCTGAGTTTTGATCTTCGACGAAGCTCACGGTCCACCGCAAACCGCATCCACTGCACAAACTATGGCAGCAGATGTGTCGTTAAATCCGCCACCACCCGACACAACCAACTAGTAAGGATTGTCACGTAAACAGAACGTGCCAATTCGTTACTAGTACAGCACACCGGTGTGTTGGAGAGCAAATCCACAACATTTAAATTCTGAGTATATTAACACGATCTAACCCGAAACACCTATACGTGTTAAACAGACGCGGATACCCTGATGCACAAATTGAAAATTAAAAAAACTCTCCAGTAGGGTGCGACTGTGGTCATCCAGAACAGACGGTACAACATGGAACGACGCAACGCTCGATCCACACTTGCGAAGAAGGCATCACGGCGATGACGCGGTTGTCTGGGCTTCATCACCTGCATGTGAAATTGTAGCCGTTGTTCTGCATGGACATCGGCAGCCGTACGACAAGAAGAAGAAGTAGAGTCCACGGAAAGCTGCTGTGGTTCCATTTCCCCCCGGTGGGGCAGTTATTGAAACAATGGGGGTAAGTTTCTGCAATCTCTCCCGCATCGCCTCTGTCACACCCAGCAGTATAAATGGAATGCAAGCACAAGTTAGTTGCGTGTGGTGGGGTAAAGTGTGGGAAATTCCCAAATCTTCAAAGGTGTCTGGCCCACGTGGAAGAGTAGGCCAAATGCCCTCGAGAGGAAGTTTCTCTAAAGTTCCCGATAGCGATTGACCATACTTCACCATCCCGGTCAGTGTCGGTTGGTGCAATGGGTAGACCCAGGACCAGTTCGGATATCACTCGTCATTGATGGTAGCCGTGGTTGAGAATCGAACTCGGGTGGCAGGGGTTCACAGAGCAGTGCGCTAACCACTACGTCACTACTCCCTCGTGTTTCCCTTAGCCTGCTGTCCACTGTGGAAGTGTGTGTGAGCGCAGGCCTGAGTCTTCCACTTAATAAACCCACAACGTTGCTCGACTGGCTTGCAGTAGAAATTATCGGTGTAAGGCACTACCACTAGATTATAAGGGAGACGTATACATTATGCTATGAATGTACCCCGTATGCCTATAATCATATCAGAAATTGTATCCGAATATATGGCACAATGAGGACAACATTAGGTGGATGCGGCATTCCAAAAATATCTCGGCTCAAATTAAGCGCTGTGTTAAGGGCCCAGACGTGTAGCAGTGGATTTTGCAGCACCGCCCTCTTCCACGCTTGCCTGCAACGTAGCCAGCAGCACGACTTGAGCTACTAGCGCCTGTGAACCTCAGCGGTCCACTCGTGCGCGCAGCCAGAAGCACCTCGCATTTGAACTCCCAACCCAACGGTCCGCTTGCCCCGTTCGCCGGGCAGCGTAGCCTCCGTTGCACCCCCCCTGCCCCCCACACTACCGAGGCTATTTTCTGCAAATAGAGGCCGCTATTAAAATTCCAGAAAGGGGCCCACCGCGGCACACCCGTCCATTCCAACTAGGGGTGGTGGTGGTTGGGCCCCTTTGAAAATGTCACGGGCGGGGATGGCCGTGACATGAACGCGCGCCGCCGCGCGTTCACGTGCCGACGGCGCGCGCGCGCGCGCGTGCGTGTGTGTGTGACACGCGCGCCTTTCCACACCACGCCAATTAACAGTGCCAATTATATTTACCCAGGAGAGGCGAGCCTCGAGGTAAAGGCGCAGCCCTGCAATTGCTTGCTGAATAAAGGCCACCGCTGGTGGAAAGGGCTTCTTCCTCTGGAGGGAGCTTTTGGAAGGGCCCCACTCTGGCGGACTTGGAAGAGGTGGGGAGTAGCCACCTTTTGCCATCACACGCAACAATGAGATGAGTGGGCAGTGACCTATGTGTGTTTGTTTATTCTCATGTAGCCAACACTCAACAACTATATGCAGGCTGTCGTAGCACATTTGCTGAGTTGCCGTGAGATCACGTCTCACGATACGAACCAACATAAATGTTTCAACATGTGAAGATCATCCCGGTATCGTTTCCCCACAGCTCTGTAATAGTATTTGTCGTCTTCTTGGTTCTTTCGGTAAAGTCACGTAGAAGGGAAGTAATAAAATAATAAAAATAAAACATAATAAAATAATTCTCACGACGTTTCGGCCACAACGCAAGCAACCGTCCTCTTCACCTGATGGGGGAGGTGGGGGGGAGCGTCCAGGTGGGGGGAGGTGGGGGAGGTGGGGATGCTGGGGGTGGGGCAGCGTCGCGTCCTTCCACTTCGCTCTGTGGTCTTTAACTTTCACTGTAGCCTTGCACCCCTTGGGTTCTCAATAGTTAAAATCTTTGTAATGTTAATACATCTGGGTTTGATTAAACAAATTAGTTGTACTTCCATGCCCGCGCTTAACTTGTGTTTCCGATTATTCACCTTCTAACCGCACCCCTCAGGTTAAGAACCACCGACTTAGTTCATATTTAAAACTACCGTATTACAATTATATGTATTACAGTCAAATGATTTAATCCATTGCATAAACAAATTAAGCAATAAAAACGTGCCTACATTGAAGTTAGAAAATACAAAACTAATCTAAAACTTGGGCCCAACAGTACAAAACATCCGATATCCATAACAATTGAATTCAAAAAGGAAATCGTGCTCTCCGTGGAATCCCTGCGGATTCACGAACCTCGCGTGGGCAAGCCCCATCTCCCGGCTTTACCCGAATCGCCCTCTATTGAGATATCGGTGTCGGAAAGCCTTCCGAGGCTTTCTGGAGCATTAAAAGTCCCAGGTTTTATTGTTGTTGTCAGATGCGCAACAACAGGCAATGATCTTCTTGGTTATTTCGGTAAGGTCACGTAGAAGGGAAATAATAAAATAATAAAAATAAACGTAATAAAATAATTCTCACGACGTTTCGGCCACAACGCAAGCAGCCATCCTCAGGTGAAGACCAGGTCTGCCATTCAGACGCTGTCTCCCCGACAGACCTGGTCTTCACCTGAGGACGGCTGCTTGCGTTGTGGCCGAAACGTCGTGAGAATTATTTTATTATGTTTTATTTTTATTATTTCCCTTCTACGTGACTTTACCGAAAGAACCAAGAAGATGAATCCCTGCAGTCACGAAAGCTTTAAATCGAAATTTAATAGGCAATGAATTCACACGTAGCTACCTTTAAATATTGTCAGATATCCATCCGTATTGCTGTACCATGATACGTCCCGATTTTTGCTTAAGGGCCGTCCATAAATGACGTCACGCACCTAGGGGGGGGGTTTCAGACATGTGTGATGATGTGTGACGAGGGGGGGGGTTGAGAAATGTAACGTCACATCAAAATGCAAAAATACTTTAACAAAAAACAACACGTTCTACTTAATTAAATAGACTTTTAATAAATGTTTTCACCTACAACATCAGAGTGCAGCGCCACATTAAATACGCACTACAATGACAATAGTTTAAAGTGATTTGAAGCAATTTTGGGGGGGGGGGGGCAGAGCTTTGTGACGTCATATTTGAGGGGGGTCTGACTTTTTGTGACGCCGTGTGACGAGGGGGGGGGGGTAAAAAATCGTCCAAAATCGCGTGACGTCATTTATGGACGGTCCCGTAGACACAAGTGAGCTTGGCTGGATATTTGATTATTATCAACGCAAAAATGATAACAACATTTCCAACAAAAATTATGACAAAAAAAACAACACATTGCATGCAGTGGCTGACGGATGATGTCAGGAGATGGCTCTGTCCTGTCCACACGAACAATACAACGAAAAAGTCCACGTGGTTTCCTGCGCAATGCTGCTCACATTCATCCTGTCCACAGATGCCTAGCCAGTGGCACAGAAGTTAGCACGTTCACTACATTTTCATTTGCCGCCAGAGATCAAGATAATTAAGATTCCCCGAATCGCCTTAACAGACTGTAGGGGCAAGTGCTGTTAGCGAATGCCTGTGAAAGCTGGAACGGCACACGAGGGGGTGGCTGGCCAGTACCACGCCCGACCGCCTTTGTATCCCCAGTGGCGATGTTTACACACCGCAACAGGTACTCATTTGAGGCTGAGTCGACCTAGGGGAGGCCCAGGACCGGTTCAGATAATCGTCAATGGTGTTGGCCGTGAGCGGGAATTGAACTCTGTTCGTGGCGCAGCGTAGCGCTAACCACTACATTACCGCTCCCCACACACAGACATACACACAGACACACACACTCACACACAGACAGACACACTGTCATAAACACAAACACACACATTCTCACTCACACAAACACACACACAGACACACTCACAGACACACACTCACACACTCTCACACACACAGACACACTCTCACACACACAGACACACTCACACTCAAACACACACACACTCACACACTCTCACACACACACAGACACACTCACACTCAAACACACACACACTCACACACTCTTATACACACAAACACACACACTCTCACTCACACAAACACACACAGACACACTCACACACAAACACACACAAAGACACACTCACACACAAACAGACACACTCTCACACTCTCACAGACACACTCTCACACACAAACACTCTCACACACACAAACACACACTCTCACTCACACACTCTCACGCACACAAACACACACTCTCACTCACACACTCTCACGCACACAAACACACACAGACACACTCACACACACTCACACACAGAGACACACACTCACACAAATGCCCGATCCTGGGACTGACCCGGAAGCGATTTTTTTTTATTGAAAAATCTCGAAAATAAAAGCCACCGCCGCCACCACCACCATCGCCACCGACCAAGACACACGCGACACATCCGGTAACACCCATCGCATCGCAGCTGGTTGGACTTAAACACCCCCGCCCACGACAGTGGCTGTAGCGATAACACAAAAAAATCGCCCGACACGAGAATCATTAAAAATAAAAGCCACAACAGCAGCAGCAGCGTTCAGTGCCATCTTTGTCTCGTTGAAGGCGACGACGACGACTGCGCATTTGGACGTGGCAGCAGGAGACGGCATAACACGTGAGGGCAGACACGGGAGAGTACACGTGCGTGTGTGTGTGTGCGTGTGTGCGTGCGTGTGTGCTTGCAATCACGAGCAGTTACGAACGTTACCATAAAGAGAGGTGACTAAAGAGTTCTACTTAGAAGAGTACGTTCGTCGTGTACAGGACGAAACGGTGTCGGGGTGAAGCCCAGGCGCTTCGATCAATAGGCCTTGTACTGTGATTGTACTGCACGTGTGTGTGTGGGGGGGGGGCGGTGGCGCAGCGGTTAGCGCGCTGCGCTTGGAACCCGAGGACCTCGAGTTCCATTATCTCGCTCAGAGCCACCAACGACGGCGATGAATTATCAGAAGCGGTCCTTGGCACCGCCCACACGCCTAGGTCGACTCGGCCTAAAATGTGGCCTCGTGCGGTTGTGTAAACAACGCCGCGAGAGAGACAAAGGGGGCCGCGGGTGGTTGCTGACGGCACTTGCCAAATTTAATGACATTAAAGCTACACGGAGGAGGAGGAGGGGGGGTCTTTGTAAGCACAACTTTTATTTACCTCCGCCATTGAGACGCATGCCTCGTTGTGCAAAAGTGAAGTCACCTTCCGTCGTGCAGCGTTTAAGTGACTGTTTGTACCAGGCACTGTGCACATGTACTGGATTATTCATTGTTGTTGTTGTGTGTGGCATAGCGATGTGTGTCAAGCTGTGATCACCAGGTGAGGGCCCATTGAGCTGCAGTTCCTTTTCATAAAGGATGATAGCTCATCGAAGTGGATCGTCATCATCGCGTGGACCATCGATAGCGGCCAGATAACTCTTAAAACGCGTGTTGATGTTGATTCTGAGAAAAATCCACGGGGAGAGAGAGACACGCAAACTCCAAATATACAGCAGCAGCAGCAGGCGTCAGGGTCGAGATCGAACCCACGACCTCCTGTACACCAGGCGAGGTAGTTAACATCTCCTAGCCACCGTGATGATGATGATGAGAGAGGGACACACAAACTCCAAATATACAACAGGCATCAGGGTCGAGATCGAACCCACGACCTCCTGTATACCAGGCAATGTGGTTAACATCTCATAGCCACCGTGATGATGATGAGAGAGGGACACACAAACTCCAAATATACAAACAGGCATCAGGGTCGGGATCGAACCCACGACGTCCTGTATACCAGGAGATCTTGTTAACATCTCCTAGCCACCGTGATTATGAGAGAGAGAGAGAGACGCAAACTCCAAATATACAGCAGCAGCAGCAGGCATCAGGGTCGTGATCTAACCCACGACCTCCTGTACACCAGGCGATGTGGTTAACATCTCCTAGCCACCGTGATGATATAGCGAGGTGGACGCGAGGATATTGTCGTGCTAAGCTGTGGGAAAAGACGAATTGCACGGCACATAATTACCATGTCTCAATCGGACACCTTAGGGCAGTGTTCTTCACTAATTTTCAGAGGTTGGAGGGGGGCACTTTCGCCAATAAAAGCTCATTAGTGTGAGGGCCGCCACGCTGTTAGAAGCCACTGTGGCCAGACATTCCAAGGCATTGTTTGGACTGCCTATGAATTAACAGGTTCTCAAGTGCAGCCTGGTCACCGATGACTGCATAAAACTCCCGATCAGGACCATTGCCTAAAACGTCGCCTTTTCTCCATATATATAAAAGGCAAAGTTGTGATTATGTGTGTCTGTTCAAAATGTTTAGCGTACTTCCCGACATGCAACACACTGCAAATTTGCCATGTGGGTACTTTCCAGACTGTACAGCATGCAACATTTTTAAAAATACACTTTTGTTCTTTTTTTAGGGAGGAGGGAGCTCAATAATGCATTTATTTTGCACGGCAAGTGAGCTGTGACGTCAATCTGTCATGTGACCCGCGCATGTGGAAGCGTAACGCATTGTAGTGTAGCGGGTAGCGCGCTGCGCTACGAATCCGGCGACCCGAGTTCGATTCCCGCTCACAGCCACTGCCGGTGACGATTATTTTAACCGGTCCTGGGCCTCCCCTAGGTCGACTCAGCCTCAAACGAGTAACTGCTGTGGTGTGTGAACATCGCCACTGGGGAGACAAAGGCGGCCGGGCGAAGCCGGGTAGTGCAGCTAGTTGTCACATTTACATACTGTACCTGTCAACCCCTTATCAGTGCCATACATTATTACAGACAAATTCAGACCTTATTGATCCACCCCATGCCCTTATACATCGCAACGTTCATCCCACAAAGTCCCGTCACAAGGGGAGTAACACAAACAAATATAAAATGTTTTACTTAATTTCCTTGTTCAAGAATACGGGCAAACCGTATGTGTTGACAGGTATGTATATATATTTGTTACTAGGCTACAGTGTTATTGCAGAATGCGTTGAGGTTTTTGTTGCTGTTTGTGTCTGCACTTAATTGTTATAAATTCGAGCTCTGGGAATTAACATACCCATTTTCCTTGTCGTTTTGACGAAGGAAGCTGTCCCCCTCTCCTCGTGTGTGGATAAGGAATCAGAAAGTGTTGCTGCCGGGAAATGTGTGTGTGTGTTTTACACTTTGGTTTGAGTTTTATCAGAAGTCGTTCTGTTGTGCCATTCCTGTATCCCCCCCCCTCTTCCCATGTGACCACCCCCCGCAGTTTGAATAAAAGCCTGTGGACCCGATACACCTTTCCCAGGGATACCAACAACAGGTACAGTTCATTGAATTATTTAACTGAAGGATTGAATTGCGTGAAGTCGGAATTTTTGAGCATTGGTGTTTCGAAATTTTTGAGAGCATTTCTCAATGAAATACGGGAAATGAAACGCATACAAAGATATTCGTCAGCACAGACAAAGACAAAGCTCATCCCCCCCCCACCCGTATTGCTGTGCTGTTAGCGAGCACCGATGAAGTCTCCCTCGTGGCGAAATCTACACTGCACCAGATACTAATTTAAGGCCGAGTCGACCTAAGGGGAGGCCCAGTTACTGATAATCATCACTGGTGTTGGCCGTGAGGTGGGAATCGAACTCTGGGTTTTGTACCTGCCCACAAAAACAAACACACGTACCACCAACGCACACAAGCAAACAAATGCACCCACACAGGAAAAGTTTTACTTCCTCCTTCCCTCTGCTGCTTTATATTCCAGGATTGGCACGATGTCTAAAGGCGATAAGTTAGAGCTGCTGCTGGAGGAGTATGAACCCAACACAGATACCCCACCGTTTCCCCAAGTCGACCACCTCTCCGTGAGCCACCATCGGAGCCCGCCTGAGTTTCAGCCCCAACGATCCGGAATGTCTGCGACCTCAGCCGACGAGCAGCGAGGCCCCCTCTTCAAGCAGGACTGCCCTCCCGGTGAATTCCTGCCTTACGCCGGCCCTCGGGAGTTCGGCACCCGCGAGTCTGCTCCGCCGGGGACCTACGTGGTGGGGATCTTGTACCCCAAGACCCCCTGCAATATAGGACTGCTGCCTCCCGGCGTCCCGCAGCCAGCCGGCAAACCCGAACGGCCACCCCAGGGCGAGGAGGGGGAGGACTTGCGGGGCTCTGGTCCCACCGCGCCTATGGGGCCACCGGCATACCCGTGGCCGACCATTCAAGAAGGTGAGTTTACAACAACAACAAAGACCACCCCCCCACCCCCCATTCCACTGGTCAACACACTTTTTGTGGCATAAGGTATTCCAACGGTTTTAATGTAATTTTGGGGTGCTGATTCCAAATCTGGCATCAGTTTTTGTCCGTCACATCAGGTTTTTTGAGATATCAAATATTGCATTTTCAATAAAAACTGCAGAAGAAAAATATTAAATAAATGTGGATATCTACATAAAATGATATTATAAACACACTATCCTAAAAATACAGCACCATATTTTAACACTAAGCAGTCACTGACTCGCAACAACTTGCAATCATAAGTGACAGAGTTAATTTCGGGTAAAATCAATGAACATGGGGTATGCCGATAGCATAAAATGAGATGTGATAGAGCAAATCTGAGATCAGATTTGGAATCAGCACCTCTCAAATTAGTCTAAAACAGCTGCAAAAGTCCAGGCCAGAAAAAATGTTTTTTTTTTGTTGACCAGTGTTATGTTTAGCATTGAGCATTTGGTTAGCGGTTTAACTTTTACCATGTTGTGTACCCCCCACAATCGGGTTGCATCAAGGGTTGCTGCTTCTCAGTCCTCTTTAAGAACTTAAAACACCGATCACTGCCTCACTGCTACTGCTGCTGCCCTTGGTTCCTGCAATCACAGGCCAGAAAAAAATGTTTTGTTTTTGTTGACCAGTGTTATCATTGTTGTCATCATCAGCATCAGTAGCGGTAGTTGGGCGGTGGTGGCGCACGCCCTGTAACCCAGCGCCTGTGGAGGCGCGAGGGGTTGGTGGATCACCCGCGCAGACATTGCGAAACTCCCCGTGGGCGTCGAGCCGGCGCCCGCACCCACCCTGGTCCGCCGATGCAGTAAATGTGGATCGCCGCCTCTCCCATCTGTATGGGATAGAGTGTTGCCCCCTCGCACGCGTGGCTTTTCTCTGGCTTCTCCGGTTTTCTCCCACAGCCAATTAGTACGCTTTTTATATGTATATATGTTGAACTTATTTCGCAACCGTACGTAGCCAACCATGCTAATTGGAGGTGTGGGGGAAGGACAACAAACTGAACACAAAAAATCAGTTCCAAAGGAATTAGTTTTCAACCACGTGAATGGAAAGTGCCAGCTTATTACGACTTTAGCGCCACCGAATTGTGCCTTCGGGAGCAAAACCCGCAGCGTGTGACAATCTGGTACGCTGACGATTGCAAGCAGCAGCATTGCCATCAACACGGGGCGTTTTCTTTCTTCTTGCGTGAATGTGTTCGACAGTTGTGGAATGCGAAGACCGCCCTCCCGACTACGAAGCGGCTCCTGAGATGTTGGCGGTGTCCTCGTGGGAGAAGACCGTACGGAAGGCCTTCATCAGGAAGGTAGGAGAGGAGTCTCTGACCCTTTCTGATGTGCCATGGGGTGAGAGCGGGGGTGAACAGGAAGAAAGAAAATCTCTTTGTTTATTTTTGAAGATTTGTTTTTGGTCACGGTTTCATATTCCAGTTGTGCTCTCATCATGGTGGTGTCGTGGTCGTGTCATCGTGAGGCAGAGGATGCTTTCGGAACTCTTGCGTCCTCACCATCGTATTCTTCACCACCATCACCATCGTCGTTATCGTCGTCATTTTACTTCCTCTGTTACCACCACCATCGTCGCTGCCACCACCACCACCACCACCACAATCACCATATTCACCCCTTTCACTATTATTGCCATTGTCATCATCATTTTTTACACAACCACCACCATAATTTTATTCACTACTACCACCACCACTATCATCACCACCACCACCACCATCATCAGATTATCACTGCCATCACCATCATCATCTCCTCCAGCACCTCCATTGCCACTACTACGACCACCGCCATCACCACTGCTACACCTGATCGACGCCTCTCCCTCTCCCGCCACCCCACGCCAGGTCTTCCTGGTGCTCACGGCGCAAATGCTGGTGACCCTGATGGTGGTGGCCGTGTTCACCTTCGTGCAGCCGGTGATGCACTTCGTGCAGCACTACCCCCTGCTCTACTACGCCTCCTTCATGATCTATGTCGTCAGCGCCGTGGCTCTCATCTGCTGTGGCGATTTGAGGCGCACCTTCCCCTGCAACATCATCACTCTGGTGAGCTAGCAGTCGCCAGCAGCAGCGAATACAACGATGTTCTGAAGGCCGGGAGGCCCCGCGACCGCCCGGTCACGCCACCGCTGGCGTTCGAGGCGTCTGCGAGAGCGAACTCGGGGGGTGTTTTGGTTCAACCGTTCTTCGTTGACCGGACGTGCTGAAAACGATCTTGAAAATTTGAATAACCGAAATGTTTAAGGTTTCGATCTGAAACTCGCCCATAGACGCATGACAAGACAACTTTCGCCCATGTTTAAGCTCTTGAGTTTGTAAATTATTAAAACCACGATGTCCGCGCCACCATGAGGTCCTGACTGTACTCCTCACAGTAAAAGCTAAAGGTGCAGCCGTGCAATGTCTTGTTCACACCACTGCCAGCGGAAGGGCCTTCACCACTACCGGGAGCTCGGAATAACTATTTCACCAGAGAGTACTCACACTTTACCCCACCACACGTGGCGGCTGATGATGAAGGGCTGTGAGGTAGGCAGGTATGTAATGGCGGTACAATGTATGGGTTCATGAATGCATCTGTTCATATCCTAGAGTGCTGTTCCCTTTCCTCCCGCATGAAACAAAACTCTCCCTCAAGAGAATTGACCAAACATCTGTAAGGCAGGACCCTCCTGAAAAATGTTCCTGAGATTCATTGGTGCCCTCCGTAAAATGACACCGTTCACATCATTTGTACAACCAACGGGCAAATCTGTAAAAACACAGGGTCATGAACATAGCACATACCACGGCGTGTGAAAATTCCTCCACTTTCTCATCGCTTTATCTCAAAATGCATATGGTGTAAAAAATAAAATGTGTGAATGTTATCTCCGGGGGTTCACATAAGCCGTGTGTTAAGATGGTACTGTTGATATACTTTGTGCGGTTTGCAAATTACAGAATTCTCATAGGGGTTTTGCTTCCGGCACCGTAGAGTGGACTGATATTACTCGGTTCGTAAAGGTTGGGGCTACGGTAGATGCCGGGTGAGTTGCGTGGGTGATTTGCCTATGAAATCCGTATGAAGGAAGCTGCGCACATTGCAGTTAAATAGAACAAGACCCAAGCTGTCAAGTTGAAAGTATAAAGTCGTAGTAATGGATTGTGAGTTCTCCATTACAATGCATTTACATCCAGCTACGTGCCAACCTTCAACCACTCGTGCCAACCCACCCACGCACCTACCCCAGTCCACCCACCCACCTACGCCCACCCACGCACCTATCCCAGCCCACCCACCCACCTGCTACCACCGACCCACCCGTGCCTACCCACCCACCCTGTACGTGCAAATTCTAAATCCATATTGCCCCTCCCAGGGCATCATCACCTTGGCGGTCTCTTACATGGTGGGCACCATCGCCAGTCGCTACACCACCAGGTCCGTGTTCACGGCTGCGGGCATCACCCTGGCGGTCTGTTTCGTCATCGTCCTCTTCTCCATGCAGGTAAGCGACCGCGTGCGTCGTCATTGCCGTTCGCCGTGTCCCCCGGCATCTCGTCACAGCTTGCAGCGTCCTCGCAATAGACATTTTTCCGAGATGCGATTACGGGTTGCAGCCTCGGTGTTGTGGCGGTTGGCACGCTGGACCGCAATGCAGGTCACTGGGTTCGAACTCCCAAAGCGGTATCTACAACGACGAGGGCAAAGTTGATTCCATTCCAATTGCCCTCTTGTCTACCTTCTTCTTTTGTCATGGCTGTTGTAGATGCAGAGCAACAACTACAATTGCGTCACATTTCAGGTGGTCAAGCGAGTTGACCGCGTCAGGAGGGGCGACTGTATCATCGCCGTGACGTCTCCTTCCTATTTGTGGATCTCGGCATTGCGTCGCTACACGTTGCACGGTCTGTTCTGGATGACCATAGTTGCACACCCCTACGGTGTTGCCACTGTTCACATGGCAGTGGATACACCACAGTTAGTTGATTGGCAGCTTGCGTGTGGTGGTGGTGAGGGGGTATAAAGTGTGGGCGACTCCCACTGCTACCAAGGTATTTACCAGCATGTAGGAACAGGCCAAATACCCTGCAGACTCAAAAGGGCACTCTGTATGTTTAGATTTTAGTATTTAGTTTTATTGTCATTCCCCCCGCACCTCCGATTAGCGCGGTTGGCTACGTACCGTGCGAAAGAAGTTCAACATATGTACAGATATAGAGCTCCCTCTAGTAGATGCCCTTCCACCAGCAGTGGTGTGAGTGAGACATTTCAGGGTGGCTCCTTTACCTTTAAATGTATCAAAATGTATCGGTTGTAAAAAAAAATTCTTGGATTCAAGGCTGTGAGCTGTCTAGTCAAGGTCAGTGCAGGCCGATGCCTGGTGAGCCAAGTTCAGGGACCAATCCCCTTCTAGGTATTGAACTCGTAACCTTTCGATTATGAGTTGAGCCTCCGAGCTAATCGGGAGCCTCGCATGGACTCTTTATAAAATATATCTTCTCCATAGGTGAACTTGGGCATTGTCGTAAGTCGGCCCAAGTTTACGGGACCCACCCTTCGAGCACGCTCAACGTGTGTGCAGTGATCCGCCAACCCTCGCGCTCACAGGGCCGGATGACGGGCGGTGCGCAAAGCCGCCGCCCGGCTGGAAATGTTTCTGGAAGTGTTCTTGGTGCGAGTCTTTCGCTATGACCGTGAACGCACCGTGACGCGCTGGGCACCCTGCCACAGTGTGCAAGTCCCTTGCCAAGCCACCGTGTAGCACAACGAATTAATTCGGCAGCAATGCCCAGAGGGGTATTGTTACAAGAAGGGAGCAAATTTGACACTGCCGCCACAGTCGACATCGATAATTAATTTAATTGCTACTTACGTTGCAGACTCGGACTTTATTATTTCACCTGGTGAGGCCCCATTAAGTTGAGCTTTTTATTTACGTTGACGACCACAGCCGAAGGCTTTCGGCAGTGTTGGCAGTTGCAGGACATCGCAGTGACATGGAGTTATTGAGAGATCCGTAGAGTTACGCAGATATCTATAGAGCTACATGCAGATTCGTAGAGTTACAAAGAGATCTATGGAGCTACGTGGAGATTCATAGATAATAGAGGTTTTTTTGAATGTCGTTACATCCACCACCACCCGACACAGCCAATCAGTAATGTTTGTCACATAAACGGAACATGCCAATTCGTTACTAGTACAGCACAGTGTTGGAGAGCAAAGCCACAACATTTACAATCAGTACGACGTTTTGCCAGTAATTACAACTAGCTTCATCATGGCATCAGCCAGATTTGTGGAGAAATCCTCCTGTTTCTTTCCTTAAATAGAGGGGTAGATGTGATTGGCTGTGTGGGATGGTGGCGGGTTTAACGACACATTTATATATTTATGCGATCTAACCCAAAAAAACCTGTCCTATGGATGATATTGGTCGCGAAAGCCTATGTGTTAAACTGACATTCATAGAGTTACATAGAGATCCATAGAGTTGCGCAGAGATAATAGTTACATAGAGAGCGCCGGCAGTGGGGGCAGTTACAGGAGAGGGTTGCACTGCTGTGCGAGAGATCTGATATTTCATCGCATGACATGATGCCTATTTTGGACAATGTCGATGAAATCCCACCTATATGAGATGAGGAAACTGGACATCAGTCGGTCTGCAACCGACTTGCCATTATGCACTCGTTGCCCGGAAAGTGGGTGTCTTGCATCAACGTAACAACAATAACAATCGCATATTTATCCAGGAAAGCTACGCTTGAGTCCGATGACTCATTTTCAGGAGGGTCCTGCCGCTGCTGCATTGGCATTTTTATTTGAAGACGTTTTGAGCCAGTTTGTGAGTTGTTTACACATTTGTGGTTGGGGGGGGGGGGGAGGAAACCGGAGCACCCGGAGAAAACACACGTGTGCGAGGGAGCAACGCTTTATCTCCATATACGGATGGCGATTAATCCACTCGCTGTACTACCGTCTTCTCACGAGCTCGGGGTATGGCGCCTTCCTCAACGCCCACCCACGAGAAGTGGACGACATCTGCGTGTGCGGTGATCCACCAACGCTCGCTGCTGCCTCCACAGCACTAGATCACAGGCAACGCCACGACCAGCAGCGTAGCCGCCACCACCACCGCCTGACTTTAATGATTGCGCTTTCAGAATGATCCAGCAATGACCCAGCACAGTCGCTCTATATCAAGGACAAAATTTGGCCATCGCGCCCGACAGCCCCATTTGGATTTTATCTCCGCGGCATCTGCACCTTGACCCCGTTTGTTCAGTGACGCTAACTTAAGGTGTGGGCACAATAGCAGAGGGACAAAGACGGCAGGGCCCCGTCGTTCCATTTGCCCCGGACAATGGTTCACCTTCAGGACACACGCTCGCCAGAACTTTCTGGGTTTACAAATTTCCCCCATTTAAGAGTGCACCCCGCACGCTTATCTGTGCTAGGAGCTCATTACCAAAAAAAATATAACAATAACACGAGTGTTTACTAACCTTGGATTAAGGTGAGACAGTCAAATGTGGAATTGCCCATCGGGCGGTGGTGGGTGTTATGACTGAAGAGGGGCTAAAAGTAGCACGCAGCAAGCATTCCCACCGAGTATATGTTTGTATTATATCTTTTTTCCCGCCTTAACCAGTGAGGTCATATCTTACGGTTACCCCCCCCCACGCACTTTTGAAAAGTGAACCGAGCCAGCCCACTGAGGTTCCAGGAATGGCCCAAGTGTCTGGTCCGTCCTGAAAGACGGACCGCACCGAGACAACCCAGCGCAACCACTGTTTTCATAAGAATAGGTGTTTCCCCTTTTTTTCTGGCAACAAAGCTGAAACCTTTTTACAAGGAATCATGTCTGCATTAACCACAATGCTTGTGGTCAGAATGCAAAGAAAAAACATACTCTGATAATGTATGCATTGTCCTTGAAACTAATTGGTCCACACCAGAGACAGCTTTCTTTTGAGCCTCGTCTCAAACGGTGTTAGACCGGAGGACGCCAAGTGGCGTACATTGTTTTCATGTTGGGCAATACGACTCAAGTCCCCCACGGCCAATAGGCAAATGATGGTGGTTAGAGGGAGTAATGGGTCGGAGGCTGTAGTGCGTAAGATTAGCTAGTCCTAACGTGTTTGTAATTTTGTAAGTATATACATCTCAAACAACACGCTGAACCGGTTGGGTCTCAGCCATGGGGTGGGGAACCTTTCCGGCACTGAGAAACGAATTTGAATTTCAAATATCCTGGGTGGGTCACGCTTTCGGAACCGGCCGTTCGCGTATTGAATTTGGGGCGCGGTGGTATGACACTCGTGCCTCCAGCAAGAAGGGTCCTGGGTTCTGTTTACTTTTGTGTGTTCTTCCCATGTTCCTGCCATGGGTTGTTTTATTTCTCTTTGGGCCCTTTGGCTTCCTCCCAGAGCAAAAAAAACCGAAATCCATACAATGTAACCGTTATTGGATAAAACCATCCCAATGCTGAGAAATGAGTACCTGCAAGTCGCTCAACTGGGATGACACACAGCGGCAACATCCCTCCCTCCCTACTGCAAAAAACGTGGCAGGAAGCTCCTTAAAATAAATCTTGAGACTCGGCGGCGAAGTTTACCTGGGCAAAGAAGCGAAATGAAAAAGAATAAAAACGTCATCTGCCAATCTATCATTGCCTCATTCTCTACTGCAGCTATTTAGGCTGAAAAGTGACACCTGTTGTTCAAGACCCCCCCCCCCTCAGATATAGGGTGAGGCACATGTTTGTTTTGGGAGTACAAGGGCACATTTACACGCTTAAGAGTGTCGACTCAGCCCACCATCCCTTCAGGATGAAAGAATAAATTATCCACGGATGTTGGCCAAAAATCCCAATGCAAGACCCTCCCACGTGGCTTCCCTGGGTTAACATGTTACTGTTATTATCATTATTACTATCATGAAGGATGCTGGGCTGATGGCGAAGTGCACGTTTGCCGACTTCTTCCCAAAGGTGGAGAGACATTGAACGGCCACTGTGGATGGATTCTATGAGCATCTCACCGCTGCCCGCCTGTCATGGTTTTGTGTTTGCCTTAACATCCTGTTGCATCTGACGACTTCATTGCCACGCTTGAATACCCCGTGCGTGATGCTGCTCATTGGACTAAAGCCACGGGCAAAGGACACGTTGCAGAGCCTTGCTCCAGAATCGGCGAATAGAATAATTGGCTATTCCAATACAGGTTTCCCTCGCTCTACGCGGGTTAGTTTTGTGCAATTTCATGCTGTTAAATGCAGCTAACCGATTTATACCCAGAATTGGCTTTACTTTGTGGTTTGAATTCACTCTCTGTATGTACTGTGTGTGTACTGTGTGTGTACTGTGTGTGTACTGTGTGTGTACTGTGTGTGTACTGTGTGTGTACTGTGTGTGAAATGCTACTCTGCAGAAACCTGTCTCCTCGTGTAGTTTCGCTTTGTGCACCATTTTCATGGAATGCATCTACTACTACCGCATAAAGCGAGGGAAACCTGTATATATATATTTTTTGTCTTCCTAGGTTATTCCAGAAGCCAAGTTTTGACCGTAACACACAGCACGCTAAAATTAGAAACAGTGTTGCCACTGTTCCCCCTCTGGTAGCCAATCAGCGTGACTCGGATAGCTTGCAGTGACCGATTATAAGCGTCGTTTGTGGGGCTGTTTTCAAAGTGGCAAGCCTCGCGTGGCCATGAGAGCTGTGTGACAGAATCCATAGGTCGCTCGCCTGCCTCTGCTGTAACTCGATAACAACTGCCCCCGCAATTGCCTGAGCAGAAAACCTCACTTTTGAATTAAATATCAGCTGTCAAATGACGCTTGTGATTTTTCTGAAACTAAATTTTTTTGTCTTCTTTGCATTTTCAGACCAAGTATGACTTCACCTGCTGCGTCTGGCTGATACTGCCCTTGGTGACATGCCTCTTCTTCTCCGCAATGCTGGCCATCGTCTACCGCAATGAAATCATGTTCGTCGTCTGGGGCTCCTTGGGAGCCATGGTCTTCTCCTTGGTGAGAGCTTACGGATTGTCCAAACGAAGTTGCTCCAAGGTTGGCGATTTTAGTAACCTCGTGGGTTCCACACGGCATGCGGTGCCAACGTTCCAGGGACCATGCTTGGCTCCTGTCACGTGGAATTCCATACCTAGTCAGATAAGGGACTGCCTGACCATCAAAAGTAAAGAAAACGTACCTGTTCAGCCTATCTTTGACAGCTGATAGATGAATAATTTGTGACTAAATGTATGGTTGCAGATCAACCTAAGTGCAATTTTTATTGCATGGAATTAGCGTTGTAATGGAGGATCATTTTATGTACAGAGGGCTTTCAAAATGTGCCTTTTAAAGAAATGGCATAGCAAGCCAGGGTATGGCAACTCGTGAACAGCACTTGCCCTGACAGTCCGTTAGAATGATAACTGGTGGATCTTTGTCTTTTGTGTGTCCTGTTGACCTTTGTGTGTAGTTTCTGGCGGTGGATGTTCAACTGATCATTGGGAACAAGCAGTACAAACTGAGTCCGGAGGAGTACATCTATGCAGCACTCTGCTTGTACCTGGACGTGGTGAAGATCTTCCTGTACATTCTCATGGCCATCGGTGGCAGAAAGTGATGGCGATGACTGCCCAAGTATGATTATGATGATCACGATGATGATGATAATGATGATGATGCGAGTTTAATTTTTCATGGAATATTTTCCAGGCCCCTCCTTCCCACCACAAAAGCAGAGGAGGAGAGACAAGGAAATATATTTTCTGGAGCTGAGCCACGGACAGTTCCAACTGAAATTAAGGCCCTGATGATGATGGATGTTGATGACAGTCCTGTAGTGTGGTTAATTAGTGTCTCGTTAGTTTAAACTTGTCAACATTCACTGCATACTGTATGCTTATTTTTTATTAATGTTTCGTGCTTGTGAATAATTCATTTGTCAATGCTGACTAAAGGAAAATTACAATCTGGCTTTGCGACGCAGCACTCCATAAACATTTGCCTCAACAACGCAGTGTCAAAATAAGATTAACAATCAGTCATTTGCAGATCTTTCTCAGTCCACCGCTAGATCAACTACTCTCCCCACCGTGTCGGGTCACGGGGGTTGTTTGACCATACTTCACTACGCTGGTCAGTGTGTTTATTAGCGAGGGAGCCGGGGCCAGTTCGGATTTCACTCTCCACCGTCATTGGCCACTGCGGCTGGGAATTGAACTCAGGCAGCCGGGCTCACGGAGATGGGACACGATGGAGTTCAAAGTGCAGTGCACTAACCACTGCTACCGCTTCCCCCACAACGAGGTCATTGTCGTGGTGTCGGCAATTAGCGCGAATCGTATTCCCTCGTTATTCACGAACTTGCTATCCGCAACTGTGGTTATCCGCGAATCGCGTTTGGAACTCTACACGGCGACATCGAGAGAGAGAGAAAGTGATGAGAGAGAGAGACAGAGAACTTCTCAGACGGTAATTCATTTTTGAAAAAACTATAGGTTATCGTCGGCCAATATTAACCACTAAATTTTATATTCATGACCACCTCCAGAATGTATCCGTCGCAAATAACGAGGGAATACTGTACGTCCCGAGTGCACGACCAGCACGGAGATGGAACAGTGGCACCGGCTCCTGCACAGAATGCAGACGAGTGGCATTCCAGGGCCTCGAGGGACAGCGACAGTATGGGGGAGGCCTTCATCCAGCAGTGGATGGAATGTGGACGACGACAATGATGATTATAGCGGCAAGTGTATTCAAACATAGAAAACATTTGGACACTGGGTCAAGAGTAGCCTAAGGGATCGAACAAGTTCCATGGTGGATTTTCAATTCCGGGTCCATTACTGTAATAAAGGTTTACATTTGAAGCACTGACACAGGAATACAGGTAAAAATATATGTGCGGAAACACATACACCATCTCTACCCGTGTATCCAAACCATGTCACGGCACCAGTTGGTTTTACACTGTCTCTTTTTGCCGAACCGCGCCGGTACTATTCCACGATACGCTGCTGGCTTCACCAAACATCCAAATCTGTTTCAGGACCAAAGCTGGCCACAGGCGGCGGGGATGCCGTATGCACGTATGTGGAACGTCTTTGGCGCACCGTACGTAATCCAACCGTGTTAATCGGAGGCACGGGATGACGCGTTTCGTCGCGCGCGACATTAGCCCACGTACGCTGCGAGGGCACGCGGCGTCACGGTGCCATCTATGAACGTCGGCTGGCACGGGTCGCCTGCAGTGGAAAAACGACCTGGGGCCTCCTGAGCCCACGCAGTGCTGATGTGGCAGCACAGCCTCGACGCAAGCTCGGTTGTGCAGTGGAAAAGATGACAGCCTTCGTAAGCCAGGCCCAGTCTGCTTCAATCCCCCCCCTCCCCAAAGGCTTGGACGACGAGAAACGTCTTTTCACGTAAACCGCGTTTGTTCATAATTAGTTGGTATTGATGGTAAAAAGAGATTAAACGTCTTTTATACAATGCTTTAATTCCCATCTTTCTGTTATCTTTGGGACTGGATTTGAGGTAAGTGGAATATTCTTTAATCACCTCACTATTTTTGGTGGGGGTTTCTTTGTCTATTAAAAGCTTTCCAAAATTGCAAATTTGTCGCGTAAATTATGTCTAATTTTAAAATTGTACATCCCATTGCCAGTCCACTGCTGAAGCCCTGCACACCATGTCGGTCATAGGAGTTGTTTTATATTGTTTTGTTCTGAAGACCATACTCCACCTTCCAACACACTACGGAAACAGATCCCATACTTCACCTATAGATTGGGACAGCCTCTGTTGGCGCGAGCACCTATGAAGGACCGCACGTCACGAGAGTGGTGGGCAGGTTGGGCCAGCAACACTCCCGGCCGCCTTTGTCTCCCCCTGTGTCGATGTTTATAAAACCCAGTTTTATGATAGAGGCAGAGGACCGGTCCGGACGTTAAGGGGCCATCCATTGAGTCGGTACGCATGGAGGGGGGAGTGGGGCTTAACCCAAATGCGTACGCTTGCGTATGGGGAGTCTACTGACAATGTTCGCATAGGAAACGGGGGGGGGGGGGAGCCTCGATAATTTGTCTGCGTGGAATAAATATCGGCCGTTCTATAGGATTCGGGGGGGGGGGGGGTGCGTTAGGCGTACGTACGCAGGTGGGGGAGGGGGCTCAAGTTTTGACAGCTTTTTGCGTACCTACTAAATGGATGGCCCCTAACCGTGGCAAAGAATCCCAAATGGGGTTATTGGGTTCATAGCAGTGTGTGAACCACTGCACCACACGGCTCGACTCGCCTTATGAACCGTAATACATGTACTGTCAAACAAATCCGGAAGCTCAAATATTACCCTGCTTTAACTCTTTGGGGCATAAGCAAGATTAAATGTAAATGTATACTGGTAGGAACCTACTGGTTACACCAGCCCACAGGGGATTATTGTGTCAGTCGTGCAGGGAGGGGCTGGGTGGGGGGTGGGAGGGGCTGGGTGGGGGGTGGGAGGGGAGGGGCTGGGTGGGGGGTGAGAGGGGTGGGGCTGGGTGGGGAGGAGCTGGTCACCCCGTGGCGCCCTTATAAAACTCAACGTTTAACCTACTCACGCCGGCTTGTTCCCGCCCTCACAGTCGGGCATATTTGCGGAATACACCACGCCGCCGTTGACCCTGGCCATTGACCGAGCAACCCAACGTTCCTAGCAGCTCCCTCCGCAGGAATGTGTTGTTCAACAAGGAGTGCACGTGCTTTTATACTGTTGTAACGTTCTAACCCCGCCCTTACTGGACATCAGTAAAAAAAAAACTTTATAGCTCATCGGATTCCTTCAGTATAAATATACATCTTCTGATCTGTCAACCACTGATGACTTCCCCCGCACAATGTGGTACCGATTTTATCGACCCCGAAGGGATGATGTGCTGAGTCAACTCCCAACCAGGAATTGAACTGGCAACCTTAAGATTGAGCTATACTTCTGTTGATAACGCAAAATAATCGTTAGCATCGTTGATAATGTGACCATCGTCAACGGATAAGTAACGCCTCCATATATTTGTCGCTCTAAAATATTAAAGATGTATTTGTCAATGCCCCGGGGTGAAAGGATGGGGGGGGGGTATGACGTCAGAACGCTTGTGGCATGTGTATGACGTCTTCATGCGGGGGGGGGGGGGCGCCGTATGACGTCAATACGCACACAAACGCGGCGACGTCACGAGCCGCGCATGCGCACTTGGCCGAGAAGCGAGCGAGTCAAGCCAGGAGTCCGGGCATGACTCCAGCCGGCAAACTTTGTTTGTTTGTTCTCAAGTTGGACACGAAAACTTCATTGTCACGTCGACAAGGAGCCGAGCTGCGTTTTGTTTGGGTACTTTAGAGACGCCACTAGTTGCGCCCTCAAAGAAGAAGCTTAAAATAACTTAAAATAGTCAGCGCAGTGTGGTACAAATGTCTTGCGACCCCCGTTTAATGCTCTAAAAGTTTACATATTTTCAGTGGGGTTCCTTTAAAAGATAAATGAATACGAAAATAAACCAATGTTAGCGGTTCATTAACGGTATTTATATTGTATCCCTAATACATGAATACATTGTCTTACAATAGTTATTTTTATATGGTTAATTAGTAATGTTCACAGCCCATTAAACAGTAATTTGGTTAATTTAATTAAAACTGCTACAAGATGACAACTCTCTGAATGCTAAATACGCAACGCAATATTCATTGACTTCTAACATATTTCTTTGCCGAGTACAGTACTGCAGACATCACGAGCGGTGGCGCATGAGGCTGGTGAGCGACATCGAAATCTCCGATAAGATAGTCTCAGTTTAACACGTAGTAAGTAGGAGGCTTTCGCGGCCAATATCCATAATAGAGGTTTTGTTTGGGGTTGGATCGCGTAAATCTAAAAATGTGTCATTAAAACCCGACACAGCCAACTAGTGAGGGTTGTCACGTAAACAGAACGTGGCCAATTCGTCACTAGTACAACACTAGTGTGTAGTGTATAGTGTAGTATACTAGTACAGCACTAGTGTTTAGTGTAGTGTATAGTAGTGTATAGTGTAGTATACTAGTACAGCACTAGTGTAGTGTATAGTGTAGTATACTAGTACAGCACTAGTGTAGTGTATAGTAGTGTATAGTGTAGTATACTAGTACAGCACTAGTGTAGTGTATAGTGTAGTATACTAGTACAGCACTAGTGTATAGTAGTGTATAGTGTAGTATACTAGTACAGCACTAGTGTGTAGTGTATAGTGTAGTGTATAGTGTAGTATACTAGTACAGCACTAGTGTGTAGTGTATAGTGTAGTGTATAGTGTAGTGTATAGTGTAGTATACTAGTACAGCACTAACCGGTGTGTTAGAGAGCCAAGCCACAACATTTACATTGGAAGATATTCTCATTTCACGACAGCGATTTTGCACAAGTGTGCCAAAAAAACCAAACATCGTGATCCAGTCATTTGGACGGTGCTAGGACTATGAGAGCAGTAGGCAGACAAGATAGACTCAAACTAAACTGGTTATTCTACCAGGTAAGGCCCTAACTGAGACCTGTGTAGTGCTTTTCATCAGAAGCGAGCTGGCAATCACTAACGATAGTAGCTCAACGGAGTGGCTTTTCATTACGTGGACATTTCTAGCAGCCTAATACACTTTGACGCATGTTTCTAAATGTGGCGGGGAAAATCGGAGGACGCGGAGACAAATCCACGCGATCACGGGGAGAGACACGCAAACTCCACATATACAGCAGCAGGCGCCAGGGTAGGGATCGAAGCCACGACCTCCTGTATATCAGGCGATGTACTTAACATCTCCTAGCCACCTTGATGATGATGAGAGAGAGACACGGAAACTCAAAATATACAGCAGCAGGCGCCAGGGTCGGGATCGAACCCCACAACCTCCTGTATACCAGGCGATGTAGTTAACATCTCCAAGCCACCTTGATGATGAGAGAGAGACACGGAAACTCAAAATATACAGCAGCAGGCGCCAGGGTAGGGATCGAAGCCACGACCTCCTGTATATCAGGCGATGTACTTAACATCTCCTAGCCACCTTGATGATGATGAGAGAGAGACACGGAAACTCAAAATATACAGCAGCAGGCACCAGGGTCGGGATCGAGCCCCACGACCAGCTGCATTGCAGGCGAGGTAGCTAATATCTCCTAGCCATCATGGCGCCCCTAATGATAAGCAAGGGTGGATAGCATTTCCTTCTTGAGAGCCAAATAGGCTTAGCACAGCCCCGGCACGGTTTGGTTCGAGTGGAAAAGAGGAATGAGGTACCAGAGTCCCGTTCCTATTTTTATTGATCCACCTTTTAGAGATCCCAGAGTTTTGATCTTCCACGAAGCTCACGGTCCACCCTAAACCGCATCCACTGCACAAACAGTGGCAGCAGATGCGGATACCCTGTTGATGCACAAATGGAAATTAAAAACTCCCCAGTGTGCGCCTGTAGTCATCCAGAACAAGACCGATAACGACGCAATTCCTGATCCACAGATACGAAGGAGATATTTACAGCGATACACTCCGCTCCTCCTGGCACCGTTGCCTCGGCTGACCACCTGATTGTGACATTGCAGTTGTTGCTCTGCATGTCAGACTGGCAAGGTGCAAGAAAAGAAGTTCAACATCGGAAGAGAAATGGGAAGTCGGGTTTCACAGTGCGTAGGGCGGGGATATCTTTCGCGGAATTTAACCGAGTAGGGTCCAGTGAAGGCTCGTTGTGATCACAGTAATCTATGGATCTATGGCATTGGTTGCCAAATCGTGGCTCCTGGGCAGTATAAGTGTTGCTTGATTGAGGCTCAGCAAAAAGTTTTCTACTTTTCATTACTCATTGCCCTGCATTTGCATGAGCTCACAGTGCTGTATTTTCAGACTCTCAACTCAATCGTCCACCAAGGTTGATCTCGCGGTGCAGCTACGCAGGACCACGAGTGCCAATGAGGCCTCGGTCTACCAAGACCCACCACTCCACCAATCCTCAAGTCTGTTGGCCATCGCCGACACGCCGAGACTCTTCGACGCACTCGGATGGCCGCCACCACTCAGGTTTCACCCACAGCGGAAAGTCCAGCGCGGGGATTGTGTCCGAGAGGGGAGGGTTACCTCCGCCGCCGGCAGGCAGTGTGGTGCGCACCTCTCTCGCTTCCAGCGCGCACCAGGCGCTCGACTCGTTCCTGCGCCGTTCGCGTCGCGTCAGCAGACACGAGCATGCGGCGTCTTCGACGAGCGTGAATGTGCAAGAGCGAGCGTGCGCAGAGACGTTCGGCAGATCGGCATGCCAGGATGTCGACGAGAATCTCTACGAGGAGGTGCAGCTCGCACCGTTGATCAGCCGCAGCAGCTCCTTCGCGGTGAGGGATGCGTCGCCGTCCATTGCCCGGTCGCAGTCGCTGGAGAGACTGCGCGAGACGATGGACTCCTTCGACAACGTCGGCAAGATGAAGAGGTACTTTGAGCGGCGGAGCGAGAGCGTCGCCAATGCAGAACGCCGGCAACACCAGTGTGATGACCGTGACCTACATCGTGATCGCCACCGCCGCCACCACTACGGATGTCATCACCATCAATTGGATGATGATTGCAGTGGCGGAGATCCCTCCGCTTCTGCGGACTCGTCCAGCCTATCATCGTTCAGCGACGTTTATGGAAAAGGCTCAACGCGTAGCGAGCAGCGCCGCCGCCGCAGCAGGGGCGTCGCAGGGGCCGACTCGCCCCTGGAGGAGAGGTCGTTGAAGTCACCGTACTTCCTGGGGGGTGAGGACAACTCTCCTGCACGATGGGACCCTGAACTAGAGGGCAGGTTCACCTGGAACGCGAGAGAGGTAGTCAACGCAGTGGAAACGTCACCGCTCTTGCTTCCATGAGTTTTATCTCTGTGCATTACAATGCACTCAACACACATATACAGTCATCTCGTGATTATCCTGGGTATTGGGTTGGGAGGGTTGTCCCAGATGAAACAATAGTTTTTGTTTAAGTAATTGGTTTAATTGCCAACATATCTGCGGTCACGTCAGCACTGAGTCACTGACCCTCGATGTGTGAGGAGCAGATAAGTATGGGTTAATCTGCAACCTGGATAATCTGCCTACGGACGTATAATCCATAATCAACTATATCCACAATTATCCTCTTAATAATGACAGTGATCAGTCAGGAGTAAAAGAAAGCTCTTCGTTACTGAACGTGCAATGCATTCACTTATTTTTTATGCTTTCATTCACCTCCCTCCTTGATTCTCCACTCCCCCGCTCTATGCACGACTCTGTTCAACCACAGCCCATCCGTTCATGAAAACATTTAATTTCATTCACTCGTCTGCAAGCGCTTGATTCCTCAAATTAAGATACCTAGAAGCCTGTCGGAGCAAAGTACGTGCACATTTTGCCGAGATATATTGCAAGTAGGTTGGGTGCTTATTGGTAAAGACAATAACATAGATGGTGCAAAATGTGTGTGTGTGTGTGTGCAAATGTTAAAGTTCTTTGACAGTTGAAATGGACCCCAAGCGTGATCCTTAATCCAATGCTTTGTGGACAGTTACACGATTTGGGATGCACATTGCAGACACTTTGAGGGTGTGTGTGATCACAAGAGCTCATCACGAATTGTCTATTTGCTCGTGCATAGTGTATCAACAAATTGGGACTTTGTCCACTTTTCTTGATAAACGGAGGAAAGCCCATAAAGTATTCGCTGTGGTGTCGGGCGTTTTCAGATGAACTCTGGGGTGGCGATGGTGCAATGTATTTTCTTGTATCTGTTAAACCACTGATGCATTACATACGTAAGCCATATTTTCTAAAACTATCGATAAGTACCTTTAATATGCCACCCTTAATGTGTCTTTAGGATGATTTAAACATTTTACTATGAGGTCGACTAATTTACATGCTTGGTTAATTACATTTACAGACATCCCCAGATGAATTCATGCAGTTCAGGCCCCATGGTCCTGTCTCTTTTGGGCCGAAAGGGTCGAAGGGCAATCGCTGTTCAACCTTGCAAGACAGCTCACCAGATCGCTGCTCCCCCAGGAGAGGCAGAAGTTCGAGCAGACGAGATGAGCGTCACGGCTGCTCAAGCAAGAAATTTGACATCAGATCTGAGGTTATCACTCTTACGATGATTGTTTCCGAGGAAAAGCCTCGCTGAGTCTCAAGACTCGTTTTCAGGAGAGTCCACTCCAGTATTTATTTTAGTCGGGGGCGATGATTGCTATGTATAATCCCATTTGAAATTTTTTACAGGTAATTTTTCAAATTTACACCATGACGCTGGCACACAATCACCTGCCCTTACAAATGGCATCACGGCATCATTAACTTCCACTGTGCAGCAGATAGCACGTGTTTTCTATGGTTAGCGCACTCGCAATAGTAACAACCAATAGTAGCCGCTAGATTAGAACTGTGAACCTCTGCAACGAGCGCTGACAATCCTAGCACCCGGCCATGTTACCGCCCAAGGTGCGAGATGCAAGCAGGGGACACAGCAGCAGTGGCGGTGGGGGAATTGCAGCCAAGTCAAGACAGCCGTAGATAACGCATTATTGTCAATAACACATGTAAGCAGACTTCCCTTCTGTGTCTGCACGTGCAAGATGTGTCAGTACATCAGCCTATCAGCTTTACAGACCAACATTATCCGGCAGCATTTATTTAAGCAGGCAAACTCTAGAACTGCTATCAACTTCTCTGGGTCTCCTCATCAGAGTCAAGCTTGTTAAACAAATGCTGCTGCTTAATATTGGTCTGGAATACCAGTAGGCCAATGACTACAAACGTTGTATTTGTATGTGGAGGCACGGAACAAGAGTTATGTTTATACTGTACAGTACATGGAATAGCTCCTGTTTGTCTGGTGTGCTTGGTCACATTTTCAGACCTCGCTGGAGGAACCGATGCGACTGAATCGTACAACCAGCATGGGAAGGAAGGGATGTCTCCGTGCAACCCTGCAGCGTAGCGAGTCGGAGGACAACATCGTTTCAGCTCAGAGTTTAAACCAAAAACTGGGCAGTTTATCCGAGGTAAGCATCACTGTCAACTCTTGATTATCCGTAAAAATAAGGCGGGTCGGGGCGGATGGTCTGGATAAAACTAAAACGCGGATAATGCAAATCGTATGGAAAATAGGCTTGAAAACGCATTTATTGTTTACTTGAGGGATGCTGCCATAGTGGGGTAATGGTCAGCACACTGGACTTGCAATCCAGAGGTCATTGGTTTGACCTCCCGGCATGGCGGTTGAAACAATAGGGAAATATATATATTTTTAGAAATCTAGAACAATAGGGAAAGTTTCTCATATACCCCCGACTCTGGCCATCGAGCAGTATAATTGTGTACACCACAGTCGATCGGCGGACTGCGTGTGGTGGGGCAAAGTGTGGTATTCCCACCTCTTCCAAGACATTTGGCCAGCGTGGAGGAGGAGGCCAAAAGTACCCTCCAGAGGGGCTCTCTAGGACTCCCTCTAGGGGAGACCCTTCCGCTAGCAGAGCAAGCAATTGCAGGGCTGCACCTTTATTTTTTAATAATATGATTGAACCAGTTTGCACGTAGTCAATCCGCGGATGATCGAGAGTCAACTGTACTGTGATTGCGGGAACCAAGGGCAGCAGCAGTAGCAGTGAGGCGCTGGTCTGTGTTTTAAGTTCTTACAGAGGACTGAGAAGCAGCAACCCTTGATGCAACCCAATTGTGGGGGGTACACAACATGGTAAAAGTTAAACCGCTAACCAAATTCTCAATGCTAAACATAATTAGTAATGCTACGATCTGCCCCCGTCTTCTATCGCACTTTCTGCTCTAGCTATCACTCTCTGTGTGTATGAGGAGACCCTGGACACTATTTGGTTATGGGATACTGATGAATTTTGACTAAAAGTCGCCACTGGCGTTAAGTATTATATCAATATTGTTTGACGTGACAATAAGAATTTAGACGGCGGGGGATGGGGGAGGGGTATATATGCTGAACTTCTTTTGCACCATACATAGCCAACCGTGGTAATCTGAAGTGTGGTGTGAGTGGTAGAGCCATGAGTGTGGAGGGGGGGGGGGCTCTCAGCCCTCTCCAGCCCTCCCCCCAACGGGGCTGGCGGGCTGAGTCCTAATCGCTTTCTTGATTCTGTTTGACAGGTGTTCCTACAGGAACGCAGCAAGTTCAGGCCTCTTAGCGCTACGTCCAGGATGAAAGCGTATCTCTCCTCAACCTCGCAAGACAGCGAATCAGACCATAACGCTCGACTGGCTCGCCGCTCTCCCCGAATGGGACAAGGTTTCACGAGGCACACCGAGACCCACGGGCATGGAGCGAAACGCTCAAGGAAGCTCAAGAGTGGATCTGAAGTACGGGGTGGAGGCTGTTGAGTAGCGGGTTTTTGCAGTGGTGGTGAGACACTGCTGGTTCCCATTGTCGTCAAGTGCTTAACGTTCTTCCGTATAATTAATGTTAGGTCGGGTATATACGAATGTATAAAATGACAGTTTACACCATGCACGATTAGTAGCTAGTCATCATGTCAGTAGAGTTGTCACCTGGGAGGCATGAAAAGGCAGGACATGTATGTAATGTTGAACCTCTTTCGCACCGTACATAGCCAACCGTGATAATCAGAGGTGTGACATTTCATGGTAATAGGAATATCTCACAATACTGGGATCTAAATGTAAATGTATTGTCTTGAGTGGTGTATTATTAAGCAACTGACTAAAACCAGGAACTTAATCGATTCATGTTACCAGAACAGCCACTTCAAAAAGAGGATGATCATGGGAACACTAGGAGAGGTGGCAACCCTTCAAGGCAGATATGTGATGCTTGGATCTGTGATATCGCAGCACAGACAAATCTGTATTTACTGTTCTCAGGCTAGGGCTTCCTCACTGGAGAGACTCACCTCTCGGCTGAAATTACGGGACAAGGTGAACCGACTTGCCACCACGGCATTCGACGGAAAAATCCAAACGGAGGAGGCTGACGTTTCCTGGCAGCGTCCGTGGGAGCGGTACAAGCAGCAGCACCAGCAGGGCCAACAGGACCATCAGCGGCGCCAGCAGGAAGAGCGCCTCTCGCGGCATCTTTCCCGTGACACACCATGGATGCCCCGTGATCAGCACCTGGCTTCCAGGCGTATAGGCCATGGTCAGGCGAAAGACCTCGTCTTGGGCCAGAGACACAGGGATCATTACTAGGGCCAGTGATACATTCAAACGAGTCTAGGCGAAGGTTCAAAGCTGAGTTGTGACGATTGTGAGGTGGTTAGACCGACCGTTGTGTCGTAGAGTTCTCAGTTCATCTCAGTAGCGGGAAAAGTGTAAACGTGTTATTGGTGATTCAATTTGGTGATGAAGTTTGTTTGTATCATCAAAATTGATTGATTTCATCAGATATCTGAAGCTTTGCACAGTGGAACCTGGATATTGGTTTGAAGGGTGACTTCCATATGTACAACAGGTCATTAAAGGCTGCTGTGGGGCTATGTGGTGGGCAGAAGAGAGAAATACTTAAAAATATATTGTAATACTGTATGTCTATGTGCCCATATCTATCCTTCCCACCTTCACCAACCCGTACTGACCAGCGTGAAGTATGCTTAAATAACCCCATGACCTGCACGGCATGGGGTGGCCCTCATGCAACACGTGATTAATGCAGGTCAAGTGAAAACCATCAGGTGCGTGTCACCGATGACTGTCCAATACAACACGCGCATTCCGGTGGGAGAAGTGGTCTCCACTCAAATGCCACAGGGAAGATTTTTTTTCTTAACATAAAACCTAGAATGGTGCGTAAGTGGAAAACAATGCCACGTTAGTGATTGGTTTCCAACAAATGTCGGCCGGTGTGTTGTATCATCACTTCGTATTGACACTACACCTCTCATGCTGTTCTGTAGACCACGTGGTGCCCTGTGGCAGGGGACACCCAGTGGCAGCTGTCTCTGTGAGGGGAAAGCAGCACTGGTCAGCGAGTGCGCATTCTGCCTACCAGTGTGGGGCGATGTCGTGTGGCTTCCCAATAAACTACAACAATTTTGGAGTGTATTATGAAGTCAGTCAAAATTGGTCCTTGCCGCCGGCACACATCGCCTACTCCTTGTTGAATAACGTCCATAGGACGTTGCACTGAAGCACACAGCAACGTCGTGATCGGTCAATACACCGCCAGTATTAACTAGCGATGGACCCCTGGCCGCGAACAGCAAACCTCTGCATCAAGCGGGGAAATGCGGCCCCTGCTGGGCAATGGCAAGAAAGATACTATTTTTTTTAACTACACTACTAAAATTCCGTACTTCAATAAAACCACGGCTTACAATGTTAAATCCACCTGCCTGGAGTAACGAGTTACGCGTTAACATTGTTCAAGCCATTCATCCCGCGTGTAAATGTCAAGTTAAATCCCGTTTTAATTGTACGTGCCAACACGGCCCTTTTGTCAATCCACTTTTGTGCGGGTGGTTTACTTGGACACGCTGCCTCACCACGCTGACCAGTGCGGGTAGAAGGCAAGGGAGCAAATAGACGGGGGGGGGGGCGGGGGGCATAGTAGAGTACAATGGGATCTGTTCAAGGCCGTAATTATAATATATTAGACATTATTGTAAAGAATAAAATAAAAAGTCCATCCTATGTGTTAGTGAAATTTTTTATATTTTAGGCAGGAAATAAGTTTTCAAATTTAGATTATTTTTTTCTGGGGGGGGGACCCCCTGGAAGATTTCGTCCCCCCCAATGTTGACTCCATGGCTACGGCCTTGGGTCTGTTGGCCTACCCTCTACTGCAGTACTAGAGAGTGATTATCGTGTCCTGTCTGGCATACTGCTGCCGATGCCGTGGTGTCGTCGGCGCGCTGGACTTGCAACGCCGGTTCGATTCGATCTCCAGGGGCGCGGCAGTCGACGTGACTGCTGCACGTGACCTACACACGCACGCGGCTCCGGTCTCTGTCCACCCAGCAGTGTCAAGGGGCCGTCCATAAATGACGTCACGACCCTTAGGGGGGGGGTTAGATATTTGTGACTGTGTGACGAGGGGGCGGGGGGGTTTTAGAAATGTGACGTCACGTAAAAATGCGCAACTTTAAATAAATATAGACAACACGTTCTACTTAATTAAATATAGGTTTTAATGTTTTCTCCTACAACATCAGAGTGCAGCGCCACATTAAATACGCACTACAATAACACTAGTTTAAAGCGATTTGAAGCATGTTTTTTTGGGGGGGGGGGGTCTGACTTTTTGTGACGCCGTGTGACGAGGGGGGGGGGTAAAAATCGTCCAAAATCGCGTGACGTCATTTATGGACGGCCCCCAAATCGAATGGGTAGCAGCACGGGGGGGGGGGGGGGGTTGGAAGGGCAATGCGTGTGGTGGGGTAGAGTGTGGGTAACCCGCACTGCTCACTAGTTCATTATAATACCCTAGTATTGTTATCTATATAAATATAATACTCGGCTAATGTGTTATACGGTGGGAGTTTAACGGTGATGACTGTTGTGGAAAAATATTCGTTTTAAAACCGTTAGAAGTTTATTTTGCCACAGTTGAGGCGCTTGAATTTGATGCTGATTTGAAGATTTCGTGACGGCAGTAATACCATACTCATTGATTCTTTCGGTAAAGTCACGTAGGTAGAAAATCAATAGATCACGACGTTTCGATCGCAACACAAGCATCCGTCATCAGGTGTGAAACAAACAGCAGCAGGTAGAATTGCCGACGAATGATTTTTTAATTTAGCCAACCACAAAAAAAAACCCACAACCCAACAGATTGTGTACAAATAACACCACCGATCATTGCCGCGTTGAACAATCGTATTAAACACAGGTGCCGGACATTCTTGCACGGTGTTTAATAAACGGCAGCCAATCGTATTAAATACAGGTGCAGACATTCTTGCACGGTGTTTATTAATAAACGGCAGCTTTTAATTTCGTGAGCGGGACTTAAAGGATAAAGCGATTGGAAGCAAGCCCCATGGCCACTTCTTTAAAGGCATCGAGACGCGTCAACGTGAAAGACCCGGCTGGAAAACAAAGGACGTCTAACCAGGTAAAAGGGGCATGGACATGATACTGTTGTTGTTGTTGTTATTATTATTGATGCGTGTGTTTCAAGTGGAACGCGACGAAGACACATTTATAATGACGTCTTTTTAACACGTAGGCTTTCGCGATTGCTAATTCATAATAAAGGTGTTTTGGGTTAGATCGCGTGTGTATATAAAGTGTCGCTAACCCCGTCGCACTCAAGATTGTATATTTACTTTTTGTATTTAGTCTTCAACACACTGGTGTGCTGTATTCGTAACAAATTGACGTGTGTGTGTGTGTGTCCGTGTGTCCCTGTGTGTGTGTCCGTGTGTGTGTGTCCGTGATCGCCATCACCACTGACCACGTCAGTAACGAATTGGCCACGTTCTGTTTACGTTACAAACCTTACTAATTGGCCGTGTCGGGTGGTGGCGGGTTTAACGACACATTTACGCGATCTAACTCCCCAAAAAACCTATATTATGAATGCCGTCTTTATAATAGTATTGTTCGGATACTATAAATGTTCAGTAATGTAGTATTGCATTACGTGTTTATGACAGTACTGTATTATGTCTGCTGCAATACAACGCAGCAGTGAATCGCTATTACTGTACCGTGCCGTGTTTTATTTTGCACATTGCAAGGTACCGTATAGTTTTAAATAGTTTCAAAACATTTAGCGAGGAGCGGTGGCGCAGCGGTTAGCTCGTTGCGCTTTGAACTCCTCGCATGGAAGTTCCAATGCCGGCCACGGCGAGTTCAATACCATTACAGGACTAAATTGTGATTACACGGAGCAAAACATGGCCCACTCGCTACTGGCCGACTCATTCCTCTACGATGCAACCATCAGTCGAGCTCCAGCACACGAACTGATTGATTTCATCAATTCGTCCGCTGGTGCTGCAAGCCCATTGGGACAGCCACCCGCTTAATTTTCTCAAACAGTCGATTTGACGTCTCTAGCCTACGGGCTCGAATCAATGTGTTGCTCTTCTTGTCTCCGTGTAAATGTTTACTTTTTGGCACACGTATCTGCTGTTCCATGTTTCTGATCAGATGTCTCTTACGGTTCTTTATCAATACAAATTGCATTGTGTAGCACACGGACTCTCTTGCCTGTTTTTTCCCCTTTTAACACGTGTGCATTTCAAGGCGAACAAGCAGAGCGATGAGACGGTTCACGCGGACGCAGCAGCGGTGAAACGCAAAGTGACCAAGAAAACCGAATGTGCCGTGACTCCGACAATCGTGGAACCCACCGCCAGCTATCAGCTGGAATCTTTCCGGCGTTTCAGAGAAGACCCCGTCACAAGTAGAATCGATAGCATCCTGACGGTGTGTGTGTGTGTGAGAGATGAGTGGGGGGCTGTGTGTGTATGTGACAGGGATCGTTGCGAATTGCATAGCGGTGCATCTTCTTGGTTCTTTCGGTAAAGTCACGTAGAAGGGAAATAAAAAAATAAAACATAATAAAATAATTCTCACGACGTTTCGGCCACAACGCAATCAGCTGTCCACAGGTGAAGAATAGGTCTGTTGGAAAGAAACGTCGTGAGAATTATTTTATTATGTTTTATTTTTATTATTTTATTATTTCCTTTCTACGTGACTTTACCGAAAGAACCAAGAAAATGAATCCCTGCAGTCACGAAAGCTTTAAATCGAAAAAAAATGCATAGCGGTGGTTTATTGAAAGTGGTTACAGTGTTCGTGTCACAATTCTGGCTGTCGCCCGATGAAGCTGGTTGCTGCACCAGCGAAACTTCGTACTCAGATTGTAAATGTTGCGGGTTTAATCTCCAACACACCGGTGTGCTGTACTAGTAACTAATTGGCATGTTTTGTTTACGTGAAAAACCTTACTAATTGGCTGTGTCGGATGGTGGTGGGGTTAACGATACATTTATATTTCCAAGATCTAACCCAAAAAACCTCTTTATGGATTGTTACGAGGACTGTATGAAAATTGTGTGTTTAAAAAAACAAGAATTTGATTGGCGGTCATCATCCTCATGAGCTAAGATACTAGGGTGAAGTTGCTGTAATACTTATGGGTTGCCATTTTTCAGCGAGGCAAATGTCCTTGTAGATACATTTTGGATAACAGAAAGACTAACCCTGCAGGTTATGGGAATATTCTCGGATTGGGTCAGGCCAACGATTAAAATGAGTTTCACCGTGTACAATGTTTGAACACAATCACACCTCACGATTCTTTAAAGAGTCTGGGAAAACAAACGGGGAATGGTAAGGCTTGAGAGCGGTGGCATGGGTTACATCATGTGACTCGTAAGTAACTGGTTGACATGAATATGCTGCAGCTGTTCAGCCTTTGCTTTGGCACTGCTCACGGTTGCCATCGATTGTGTTAATGTACGGTCGTGTGTGCTTTAACAAATTGGCATATGATCCACTCTGTTTCAGAATAAGTTGGCTCACGTAGAGTATGATTCAGAGGTGTGTCGCTCCCTCACTGTGACACTGACGGATGACATCTTGGCGATGGTGAAACAGTTTGAGTTTGACCGCTACAAGTTCATTGTCAATATGTTTATTGGCGAGAAGAAAAAACACGATGTTCTGGTAAGGACCCTCGTTTTTTAATAAGTGAATGATGAATGAGCTGAACGTTAAGAAATATAACATTTCTAAATCAACGAGTGATGTATTTTTCAGATGCTCATTCTTTCAATGTTGACCTTCATGTGAACGTCCTAGGATCACAGTGAATACGTAACACGCGGTACAACTAATACTGTTGTACCGTGTAGGTTTTTGCATTTTTGCTGTACGGCTCTCCGATGGGTTTTTGGGGTTGTACCAAATACTGGGAATAGGTTTTCCCCTTCTTTCTGGCAACACCTGTTTTGTTGCCAGAAAAAAGGGGAAACCCTATTCTCATATTTTGGTACTGGCAAAGGAGGTCCCATGATGTACCAAATACTGTTCAGTACGGTGTCCGACGTTTCTCACCACGTGCTGAGAGCTCCTTCAGAGGAACAAAATTGAGCAGCTCACTGATTCGCCAGCGGCAAGGATCGTCAATGGAAAGATCCTCAAATCAGTTCCTGAAGAAACTCCCAGACCATGGAGAGAAACTGTAATAAAACTGGGAATTTTGGAAGGATGAATCATCTTAGAAATGCATATGACTCATCCAGAAATATCAGTAATGGAACTTGATTTTACGAGTCAATTTAATTCGAGTACAAAAATTCAAATTATATTTTTAAAATGTGATATCGCTGTAGGCCTAACATAATTATTTATGACCGTCTTATTCTCTTGAAATGTTTTACCTTTATGCAAAAATAATTGGTCGTCACTGCTGGTACTGAGCAGTATTAAACATTCTAGATAACATTTAATAGAGGAAAATTGCACAGTTTTTTTCTTTGAAAATGTAATACTTTAATCTTTTGTTTCATTGTTTAAATCATCAATATGACTGTTGAGGCAGCTTAGAGGTCAGAGGGCTTGTCAGGCCACCTTGGAAATTCTGGGTTTGAATCCAGAGACCAGCCTGTGATTAGAACCGACGTCTTAGGTATAGTTATTTAGTTGGTGGTTTCAGCCAGGTCACCAATGACTCCTAAAAAAAACCAGTCACGTAAAATTGTATTCTTCACTTAATTTGGATACTTTCCAGGTCGGAGAATCAAATATTGGTTTTACTGTTGTGCACCAAGCATTACTGTCATATGCAGAATGGGTAGAAAAGTCATGTTTTCTACTGTATGGACTAACCCTAACTGCCGTGCGCCAAACATTCCTCTCATATGCAGAGTGGGTGGGAAAGGCTTGTTTTCGCCTGTATGGATCAAAAGATCACTTTGAGGGATCCCATATTTAGTTCTGTGATATCCACATTCGTAGGCTGTTCGCTGACACTAATCATTGGGATAGGTCTGAGGGAAAATGACAAAATAAAATTATATTAACGTGACTTTGCTTATCAACGCTTGTCTTTTTTTATGCAGATTGTAAGCCAAGGGCTGTGGGACATTGAAAGAGATGGCTGGGCCTCGGCTTCGTTTGAGAACTACAGCATCTATTCCACTGCATCCGTATACGCCTTTTATGTTGCGTAGCATGAACATAGTCTGCCAATTTAAAACTTTAACTTCATTAGCTTTCCGCAGGTGTTATTAACCGTTACTAAAATGCGTCTTAGCTGCAAGTAAAAGCTGACATTCACGAATTTCAAGCATTGTATTTTAAATTTGTTGTTCATGGTATGACATGGCAGTTCCTTATCTCTGAGATGATTTCTGGTTGTATCACAGTTTGTTCGACATGGTGTCAGATCTTCGCCCTCCCATGTGCTAGGAGCTTATTGGATGCCTCAAGTTAATTCACAGGACGCCCGTGAATTAGAGCCTCCTAGCAGCGTGAGCCCTTGCTGCTGAAATAAATCAAACCTAAAATCGCAGCACGCGGAGCCAAATATCGGGTATCACGGGGTACATTAAGTGGTACAAACAGAAAACAAATCAGAGAGCGATTGTTCTTTGTAGTCATTAAAATTAATTACTTTACCACGTTGCTGTAATAAGTATCATACATCATTTTAATTCACAGTTTTGGCCATGAGCCTTCATTGTCAAGTGAGCAATTATATAGCTATCTCGCAGCCAGGACATAACGTAATTGTATATCTCTCGCAGCCAGATAGAACTACAGGACTGTCAATGTACGAATTATAGGCGCAATTCACACGGTCATTTACAAATAAAACGTCTTTCTGACTCGGCCGCCTGTCTGTGTTGACTGTCCATTCTCCCCCTATTCTGCATGGAGGTTGTCAGGTTTCTCTGGTTTCCTCCGATTGACAAAACAAAAATACAATTTCAATTTTTCCTGCAGATGTCTCAGTTGGGATTACACGTAGCAAGATCGCCCCGTATACTCAGGATATTTTTCACGACCCTCCTGAAAAGAATTATTGAGACTCGGTGAGGCTTTCCTGGGTCGACGAGCTTAATGTAGCAATAATAATGAAAGGTGTCCAGGGGTTCTTGGTTGTAAGTTAGGGCATCTGTAACCAGGTCAACCAGTCTGTTTAGCAGCAGCGGGCAGGGTGAGACTCGGTGTGTGAGGCTTTAGTTTGTGACTGGACAGAACACACGAGAGAGTGTGCACACACACAACACAGCGAGGACAGAGCCAGAGAACGTAGACGCGAGGATAAGCAGAGAAGAAGAGACAGACCTGGAGATAGAGACTAAGACCCCCTCGGAGAGCCTTCACAGACTGTGGGTGCAAGTGCTGTTAGCGAGCACAAATGAAGGCCGACACGACACACGAGGGTGTGGGTGGCATGTATGCTATGAAGAAGAGCCATTGCCCGAAACGTCAGATGTTATGTATATTTTCCCTTTGAAGCCACAGTGTGATTGACACGGAACGATGTCAACCCATACGGTTTACCCGTATTCTTGTACAGGGAAATAGAGTTTTCAGGTGTCCATACAGCGGACATCCGTTTCAATACGGGCAACACATTTTTTTGTGTCTATTTGTTTGTGTTTCTCCCTTGTGATGGGACTTTGTAGGATGAACGTTGAGATTTAGAAAGGCACGGGGTGACCAGTAAGGTCTGAATTGGTCTGTAATAAGGTAGGGCACTGATAAGGGGTTGACAGGTATGTATATGAACAAGATCAAGGTGTTATCGTCACGTTCAGATCTCTATGATGCCACCACCTCTCGCCCTTGAAAAAGAGATTCTCGGCTCTACGGACTTTGCTCGGTGAGAAATCAAATCTCAATTCGGATTCTGTTACATTGCTTATGGCTTTATTTTGGTGATTTCGAAAACGCTATTTGGTTTGGCCATGTTTGTTTGTTGTAGTACGGAGTTAGAATGATGGCTTTAATCTAAGTTGTAATGTGGTTGTTGTTGTTGTTTGACTTGCATCCCACTGGGATTTTTGCACAGCGTTGGTGTACGGTGCTTTTTTTCTGGAAGACTTTGCAGTTTTTTCCTGGATTTTTCTGTTTGCGCATAGTCACTTTAAGATGTTTTCTTGTTCGTGTTTTTGTTTTTTATTTGTTGCGGTTGCACCCGATTCAACAGCCGAATGGCTCACAGGGCTATACCAAATAAATTAAATTGAAAACTGTTTTTCTTATTTCCCTGCAGTCACGACCAGGTGCTGTCATTCAAGTGACATGACGTCACGCCTCTACCGTTAAGACTCGACGCATTGGCCATTAACACTGCGATGGCTTTAAAAAATAAAATATAACAGTCGACGTTTCGGGCAATGACGCCTTCTTCACAGCACATGTGAGAAGCCAGGAAGGTGGAGTGGATAAAAAAAAAAGTTGGAAACACCACTTTACGTACCATGGAGGTCTGATACGAATTAAATTATGTAAATTTAAATCCTGCCTCACCGTTTTTACAGGAGGGCCTTTTCGCGAAACGTCGCCTATTCTACCACCTGCATTCATCTTTTTATTATTATTTTACACGCTTTTATTTAACTCACTCTGTGCTTGTCGTTGTCGTATCCGCATATATTGTAACTCAATTTTAACCCACTTCCCAATGTGGTATCGACTGCAAACTTGGTATACTTATGTCATACTGATGACAATACTATATTCTATAAAAAAAAATGAAAAAAACGTATTTTTAAAAATTCATTTTTATATGTTATGTTTCGGCTTGGGTCTAATTGTCAACGCTCAACTCACGTTGGCTGTAAATCACCACGGCCCCTTACGTTATGGCAAGCCTTGGGGGCACTTTTTGGAGTCGTAGAGTTCTGCTATTACGATTAGGGTACATTTTATTAATGCGTTTTTGAAAAAAAAGTTTAAAAGAATACTACTTATTAATAATATTTTCACAGCCATCAATAAAGTTAGTGAGAAGGAGGGGAGTGTGACGTCACTTCGCGGGCCATGGGATGAGGCCGCCTCAGTGCTGTCGATAAAGTTGTTGAGGCGTGACGTCACGCGCTGCGCGTGCATCCCCCAGCGCACAGCAGCGATGCCGCATGTAGCGGCTGATTGAATGGTGATTGCGTGCGTTGTAAACTTTATTCTACGTACAAGGGAACAACAACAACAACTCATTGAAAACAAGGCTGATTGATAAGGTGAGGCAACGGGCTTCGGATTGCTCGCGTGAGCGGATTTGCGACGGTTCGAATTGATCCCGACAAACCCCCCCCCATGAGTTTCTGTGCACCAGCCCCGCTCGACTTGTTTAGGCCTCTCTCGCTTCATTCGCCCGCGAGAGATTTCCCCGATTAAAAGGCGCTCCACTCGAGTCAGAAGCACCCCGTAAACCCTTTACCCATGTCAGCACGCCCGTACGAATACGATCGCACGCAGCCGCGACGGTGTTACAAGACGCACTCGCAACTTTTGACCTAAAACGTAGTCGGGGAGAGAGAGAGGCGAGCGCGTCTTGTGATGTGGTGTATACGGCACTGCCAGAGTATTGACCACGGTTGTCTTGATTATAATGTGCTTTTTAAGACGCCCGAGAGGGTGTCCACTGCGGAGATGGAGCGATGAGATCATCGACTCGTGTGCAAGCAGGTTTTCTAGACGGGTAGCGTGAGAGATGGAGGCGGCTCGGGGAGGTCTCCATTCAGCAGTGGATAGAGCAATGCTGCCGATGGCTCGATAACTCGCTGATGCTTATGATGGAGTGTACATGGGGGTCCTTTTGTCGTTCCACTGCTGGATGAGGCCCCTTCCCACGCAGTCGTGGGGCTTGTTTGATTTGGTCCGAGTAGATCCGTTTCATGAATGGGAGACATACACATTACCTTCGTTCTATGTTATGCTTTAATCATGAGCCCAGCAGTATGTGTTCAAGCAGGTAAACTTTAGACCAGCTTGATGATTGGTTTTTTACCCTATTATCTGGCAACAAAACTGACACCTTTTTTTACAAGGAGTCATGTTTGCATTGACCACAATACCTGCAGTCGGAATGCAAACAAAAACACAACTCTGATAAGGTATGCACTGTCCTTGAAATTTATTGGTCCACACCCGAGACAGCTTTTATTAGAGCCTAGTCTCACATGGTCTTGGACCAGATGACGCCAAAAGGCGTCACATGGTGTTGGACCAGATGACGCCAAAAGGCGTCATCTGGTCCAACACCATGTGAGACTAGGCTCTAAGGAAAGCTGTCTCGGGTGTGGACCAATCAATTTCAAGGACAGTGCATACATTATCAGAGTTGTGTTTTTTGTTTGCATTCCGACTGCAGGTCTTGTGGTCAATGTAAACATGACTCCTCGTAAAAAAGGTGTCAGTTTTGTTGCCAGATAAAATGGTAAAAAAACAATTATCATATTTTGCTACTGGCAAATGAGGTTCGAATGGTTTAGACCAGCTTGATTAGCATGGTTGCATACGTACGGTGCGAAAGAAGTTCAACATACATACAGCAGAGTCGGGTAATACCGTATATATAGGCTGCTGTGGTGCATCATGGGCAACGGCATATATGAATCACACAAGTGGGTCGGTATTGTGATGCCTCTGAAGCTGTGCGGCGTGTGTTGTGTGTTGCAGGTTCTTGGCTGCTGCAGGCCCCGCCATGTACTCTGTGCACAGGAAGGTGCACCCGCCCACAGGGCTGGAGCACGCCGTCTATTGCCACTTCTTCTCGAGCCAAGAACGTAACCTGGTGGTGGCCGGTGGCTCTCAGCTGCAGATCTACCGCCTCATCCATGACACCGAGGTAGCCTCCACTGTGTTTCGTTCATTCTAGATTAGAAGTTTTCGTGACCGCAAGGATCCATACTCATTGGTTCTTTCGGTAAAAGAAATTCAAAAAAATTAAATCACGACGTTTCGATTGCAACACAAGCAATCATCATCAGGTGTGAAAACCACAGCAAGAAATCTTTATTTTTCACCTACGTGACTTTACCAAAAGAACCAAAGAGTATGTGCGCTTTGTTCGTTCACGAATTATTGGCACGGCAGGTTGTCAGGCACACCTGGGGATTGGACCAAGGCTGGCATGCCCGGAAATTGAACCTTGCCAGCATATCATAAACTAAACTTCTTTTTGTTGAAACTATTAAACGATTAAAGGAATAAGGGGAAGTCCTGAACTTTCTTGCTCCAGTCACGGCTGGCAAAAGGGCTACCACTCCAGGGTGCTGTAGAGGAGAGCCCTTTTTCGCTGGCAAGATGGCTTGGAAAAAGTATGAGAAACCCATACTTTACCAAACAAAGGTGGATTTGCTCTATGTTAATGTTGATTGACGTAATTTACTTGGATAATTACTTTCACACACATTGCTTGTGTATTGCTCGTCTGGTATGACGATTAAAATAACTTGGGACATGATTTCTATGTGCTGTCAGAATTATTTCTGGCAGTGCATAGTGCGTGTATACCGATTTTTGCTACCTATTATATATTTGTTATGCATTTATTGAAATTTTTAAGATACAAAACCAAACATGCAAAATTACATTCTCTTGTCTTAAAGTCAAGCTGTCTTCACGCTAAAACAAGCATATGGTAACTTAAGTCATATTGCATTCCGACGACTAACATTGTTGGTTAATTTCTTTGCAGTCTGTATCAAAAGGAGAAAAGCCAACAGGTAAACTCTTCTGAATTATGCACTGTAACTTATCCGTTCCATTCCCTCTGCAAGAAATTATTGTGTTTGTTTGTACCTGTATGATTCATCTGTAAAAGATTATCTTTAGGAAGATATTTAACCGTACTTTGTCATGCTGGTCAGTGCAGGTTGTTGCAGATACTTGAATGACTGGGTGGAATGAACTACTCGTGTTCAGGTAACCCCATCCAGCAGTGGATTAATCGTGGCTTATGACGGTGATGAAATGTGCGCTGCAGATGGAAAGCCTCGCAAGGACAAGCTGGAGTTCATGTCATCCTTCTCACTCTTCGGGAACATCATGTCCATGGCGAGCGTGCGGCTCAGCGGTTCGTCGCGGGACGCGCTCCTGCTGGCCTTCATGGACGCGAAGGTCTCGAGCACCCACGGACATGCTCGCCCTGCTTCGCCTTGTAGGCCAGGAGTGGGGAACCTAGCGCCATCGAGCCGTTCGCTGGCCATTAGCCGGCCCGCAACTTAACTTCATACGGGCCGCAGCCACACGAGGTCGACCACTTTTAAACGGTCCACAAACGATGATATTCCATCTCTGATGCGATGTGGTTTTGAGTTGCACCACGTTCTGCGTGATGATGTCCGTGTTAATATAATGGCAGTGCTTATCCAGTGGACAACAACGTAGGTTGCAGCACATGTTGGGGGGAGGGGTCATGATTTTGAGCAGTAGAGGGCAATGCAAATATAATCCATTGTTGTGCTATACTTCTATTCTCCTGCATTTTTGCTCCCTGCCGTCACCAACCTTCACTGATTGGTGAAGTTTGGTCACATATCCCCAATGACCGACACTGCATGAGGGGGGGGGCCCTCATCCAGCAGGGGATTGTCAAAAGGATTAACTTATTACTATTACCCTTTCAACATTTGTGCACACCTATTCTATCTTTTGCACAGATTCTGTAGCCTGTTTCATTGCTTCTCTGTACTTCAGGTCTGCCTTGCAAAATAGGCTTCCTGATCCAACGAGCTCTGACCTGGTGGTACACATTAAGAATGAATGAATGGATTGACCAATGCAATTGTGTTGTGATTGCGTGCAGCTGTCGGTGGTGGAGTACGATCCAGCAACTCACGATCTGAAAACTCTCTCCCTACATTACTTTGAGGAAGATGAAATCAAGGTAAGATAGTTACAAACACCAACGCTTTTGTGTGTGACACCCAGGTTCTTTGTTCAGAGTTGTGTGCTTTCCGTGTGTGACGGCCTGTTTGTTTTAGTTCGAGTTTTTTGCTGTCGTGTATGCTACGCCACGGTCGTTATGGCCGGACTGTGTGCCCGCTCCGTGTGTAACGCCACGGTTGTTGTGCCGTTGTGTGCAGGATGGGTTCCACGGCAACGTGCACGTGCCGGTGGTGCGCGTGGACCCGGACGCGCGCTGTGCCGCCATGCTGGTGTACGGCACGCGGCTCGTTGTGCTGCCCTTCCGCCGTGAGACGCTCGCCGATGAGGCCGAGGGGGGCGTCTCCGAGGGGTGCGAGCCGTGCACCACCACTTTATAGGGCACCAGTCCAATGCACTCAGTCGTACACGACACTGGTACACTACTGCAGAGTGCTGTGTGAATGTACCGATGTACTACACCAGTACACTACTGCAGTGTGCTGCAGCAAAATGTAATTGTTGGTTGAACTTGGACACTTGGTGAATTAACATGTCCATGATAGAATTAGCATAGTTAACCAACTCTCAAAATTACAGTACGCTTACCAACTTGGAAGATTAAAACAGAGCCATTCTACATTCATGTGTCTCCTTCGTTGCGCATGTGGTTTACATTCGGAGTGACCTGCCACCCTGGAAGAGCCTTCCCGTTGGCTGGGTCACGAGCCGCGTCTTGCTTTCGGACGCGACTCGTTACCCCGTCTGTTCGTCGTTGCTCGCTAACTTTGCAACCCCCACCCGCCGCCGTGACCCCCGTTGCGCTGTTCCCCACGTGCAGGCAGAAGCCGAGCCTGCTCCCCAGCTACGTGATCGACCTGCGGGGCCTGGACGAGAAGCTTCTCAACGTCCTCGACATGCAGTTCCTGCACGGCTACTACGAGCCCACCCTTCTCATCCTCTTCGAGCCCAACCAGACGTGGCCCGGGTGAGTGTCCGGCCTCGACGCAGCCATTACGTCTCTCGCTCGCGCCCGGCCTATTCCACAGCTCGCTCTCTTGGTTATCCGCTGCGTTGAGGTTTGGTCGTGCTTGAGGAAAGGATGAATAGGAGGTCTTTATGCGTGCTGGTTTTATTATCGGCTTTCCGTACTCGTAGGGTGTCAACGACGGGTAATTTTAGAATGCGACGCTTAACGCCTGCACACAATGGCCTACTCTTGCGGGTGAACTGACTGCGTTTGTATTCGTTACGGTTCTTGCATGCGCGATAATAATCCGGATCCGAACCGCAAACTTTTGCAACCAGCAGCAAAGGCACGGCCACTTGGCCCGCGCCCCAGACGTTGCGGACGCCTGCAATGAATGTACCACGTGTCGGTTATACTCTTTGGTTCTTTCGGTAAAGTCACGTAGGCGAAAAAAAAAGAATACAAAAAATAGAAATAACTAAATTAAATCACGACGTTTCGGAAGCAACACAAGCTTCCGTCATCAGGTGGGACAACCACAGTAAGATACAAAAATTACTGTAGTGGGCAAAGAGAGCTGTTTGTGACAAGCGATTATATAAGGTAAGAGGGGGGAGGAGCCAGGGAGGAGAGATGTAGGGGGCAGGGGGTGTGGAGTGGGGGGGGTGAAGCTCCTGTTGAGACACGGCTGGTGGGACACAATGCCTGAGCGGCCTGGGGGGGAGTAGAGTGCTACAGAAACTGGGAATGCGGGTATGGAAGCAAGCTATAAAAGCAATTACCTGGTTAATAACATCCTTCCAAGGATTGCTCAATTTGAATCCATCCTCTCGGTTGAAGTTATGTCTGTGTTTGTATATCTGGATGGCTTCATGAACAAACCTTTGATACTTCAAATCTAGTATAACATGTGTCGGTTGTCGAGGGAGTGGTGTTGACGTACCTCGCTGATGCATTCACCGCCTGCAGCCGAGTGGCAGTCCGGCAAGACACGTGTGGGATCGTGGCCATCTCGCTCAACATCGCCCAGAGGGTGCACCCCATCATCTGGTCGCTCAGCAGCCTTCCCTTCGACTGCACGCAGGCCCTGGCCGTCCCCAAGCCGATCGGTTCGCACGGATAATCTCACTACCGCACACCCCCTTTGTAGACGGAGGCTGTACACGTCACTTCCTGTCTTCATGGGGCTAGACGATATCGAGGGGTGCAGCGGTTGCGCAGCGGGTTGGCGCACCGTGCAGCACCGTGGGCCTGGTGATATGAATTAGATTCCCGGCCATTGTTAACATCGGTGGCGAGCAATGGCTTAACCAGTCTTGGATTATTTTTCCTTCATAGTTCACGCTGCTCAGCATGGTGAAGGATGGTCAGTCACAGCGTGGGGAGGCCTTCATCCACCAGTAGATTGACAGAACTATAAATGATTATTTTCGTAGTGTTATCATATTTTTTAAGTATAGGAATTACTCGCAAGTCAATCAAGGACCGCAGTATAATTGAGCAGCTGAATTAGAATTTATTCTAAAAATATAAGAATAACTCTCCAGCAAAATAATGACCACAACTCATTTGTCAATAACACTGCCGTGAAGAGAAAAAATATTAAATATAAATCCACTCAATCTCTCTGTCCATCGCTGACACGAAGAAGGGCCATTGACCAAAGATCGCCACCTATTTTAATGTTTTTGTGACTCTTTAGCACGGTATTATTGACGAATGCGTTGGGCTAAAATAGCTTGAGCTGCACAACACACGTCTATTGACATCCCACGAGAGCGGTGGGCTGAGTGGACGTTGCGGTTGCGGAGGCGGGCTAGACTGCTCCAGTCGGGGCCGGTGTTTCTCGACAGGTGGCGTGGTCATCTTCGCCGTCAACTCTCTTCTGTACATGAACCAGAGCGTCCCTCCGTACGGCGCCTCCCTCAACAGCATCACGCACGGCTCCACCGCCTTCCCACTGCGTGAGCCTCCTACCCCGAATGTGCATTTAAAAACATGTTTTTATGACATTTTTGCTGTGCACAACAACAAAGGTCTGCTGCAGAAGGTTGGGCGACAAAAAACAACTGCACGTGAATATCCGCCAGGCCCATGTACCCGACGCGTCCTGTTTAATGGTGGGGGGTGGAGGGGGACAGACAAGCCGGGGACCGAATGTGCATTTTTAATGTCACGGTGGCTGGATGTTGATGCGTGTAATGATAATATTGAGCAGCTGATTGTCGTACACATGTATGTATGTTGAACTTCACTTGCGCCGTATGTAGCCAACCGTGCTAATCGGAGGTGTGGCGTATGGACAACAAACTAACACGCAAAAGTTGTTTTAAAGAAATTAGTTTTCAATCTTGATCTTGAATTACAATTTTATTGCGCGACGATTTATGTTCAATTATATTCTTATTACTATTTCGACGTCAACTACAGTTAAACACACATGAACTGGAGCACGGCCGTCGGGTTTGCGCGCGACAGGTATTCAAGATGGCGTGAAGATGACGCTGGACTGCGCGCAGGCCACGTTTGTTTCCTACGACAAGATCGTCATCTCCCTCAAGGGAGGAGAAATGTGAGTCGTAAAACTCTCGTCGCGTTGGCGTGCTTCGCGTCCAAAGAGGGCTGCACTGACGGTCTCGTGGCGTGCGCTCATGACCATGGCCGTATGTATGTTGAACTTCTTTCGCACCATACATAGCCAACCGCGCTAATCGGAGGTGCGGGGGGGAAGGACAACAAACTAAACACAAAAAGCATTTCTAAAGAATTGAGTTTTCAATGTAGATTTAAAAGTGCAGAGCTCCAGTGGCTACTTAATATCGGAAGGAAGAGCATTCCAGGCTGCCGCAGAAGCGCATCTGAAAGCGCCGCGATGCGGTGACCGTCTTTGTTCGGTGGCTAGCCAAAAGCCGCTGCTGCGAGGATGACCGGAGTTCGCGTGATGATTTATGCTCCTTGATAAGATGCGGGAGTGGAAATATCTCTCTCGCTTTCCTGCACTGGTCGCAACTTGTAGCTTGACGTTTTGAAGGAATGTGATCGCCTGCCCAGAATTAAATTGACGTTTGCTTGTGTTAAAATTTACTCCCAATTCTGTGAAGTGATTGCTCATTTAGAGGAGCATGTTATCCAAAACGCAGTTTCATACTTCAGTCGGACCTGATGGCATACTGCCAAACGCTTTTAAATTAGCACGAAGTGAGGTTCTGCCATGGTTCATTGTAAATCTTCTCTTTAACTTGTGAATTATGTCCAATACTGTGCCTGATGATTGGAAAGCGTCTTCTATCCATCTGCTAGATAGGTACAGAGCAGTCAACGATACAAATAATTTTTGCTCACTGTCAAAGCTCCTAGAACAGTTAGTGAAAAAAGATCTCGTGTTTTTTTTGGAGGCAGGATTTTGTGACTTGAATCATGACGGCCTGGTTCGTGTGTGTTTGGTTTCTTCGTCAGTTACGTTCTGACGCTGATCATCGATGGTATGAGGAGTGTGCGGAGCTTCCACTTCGACAAGGCGGCCGCCAGCGTCCTCACCACGTGTGTAAGTGCGCCCCCTCAAATCCGCGCGTGCCCTTCACATTCACTTCCACTTTCTCCGCCGGTGCCCATGTTTATGATACCCATGTCATCGGTACATCATCCCTTTGTCGCAGGGTGCATAGCACAGTGTTCGTGACGCAATCCGCTCCTGCAAAGTGGCCCTCAAACCAACTCCTTATTCCCTATGGCTTGCGAATATAACACGTTTGGTCGATTTCATATGCCACGCTTTATAACGCTAGATATTGTGGTCAAGCCATGCATTGGAATTGATAATTGACTGAAACCATCTTGATATATAGAGGAGTGCAGAGCTTGAGCGGGTGGAATTTGGCACCTGCTCCGCCACCTGGCTGCCTTTCCGATGTGCCCGCGGTTCCTCCTTGAGCCTCTTTGAGTCGGGAGCGAACCCTGCGGGGGGGGGGGGGGGGCGGTGGTGGTGGTGACGTGTTCCAAAGTCGGTGTTAATTTTGCGCTGGTGCCACGGCCCTTGGCGCCGGTGGTTGGTCCACAGATGCTGACGATGGAACCCGGCTACCTCTTCCTGGGCTCCCGGCTGGGCAACTCGCTGCTCTTGAAGTACACAGAGAAGCTGACCGAGTCGGCCGCCGAAACGATGAGCAAAGACAAACCGGTGAGCCGAGCAGCGCCTTCGTTTACTTATATTGGCACTTTACAGCTTCGGTGGAAAGTGTAACAGGGCACGTGGGCGGAGGGGCGGGAGGTTGTGGTGGAGTACAATAACTCCCATTAAGACGATCCAATGTGAACAAAATCCGGTATAAATTGCCATTCCTATTCAGGAATAATGTAGCAGCAAAAAGACCCTCCCAAATTATTTTAAAGGGTTGCTTGTGCCTTCCCTGGAAGAACTGCTATGTAAGCGCTGTTGCCTTCTTTCCTGAGCCCTTGGCGTGAGCCGCTACTGATTTTATCGCAGATTTAATACGTTTGAGGATAAACGCATGTTGGAAGGTGTGGCAGGAATCCAAACACGTCCCTCTTTAAACTTAAGTTGCCATTTTCTCCCAACGTTATCCCTTGAGGGCTATCAGTGTCACGCCATGAGACAAATAATCCAATCGGATCGCTCGCAGAGCAGTGCAATCCTTCGTGTTTGGAGAACGGCCTGTGGAAGCGGATATCACTGAACTACCTGTGAGATCTCTTTAAGCGTCCTGTAGTCCACACAGTGGAGGGTAGTACTTTCACACCAGCTCTGCACGTGAGTGTAACGGCCATCGCATAACAAACCTATATTAATTCAGTGGGTGCGTAATTGCTGGGCCAGGCGGTAGCGTCCTTGGTGGCCATGTGTAGTCATCGTAGAGCACTGCTGAATTTAGTCAGTGGACAGCCATAAAATTACGCGACACTGTAAAGGGGCCACAGCTGTGGTGTGGGTTGTCACGAAGGCCCCAACGGCGGAGGTTTGGCTGCACAGCGACCTCGCCCTTTGTCTGGAACCTATCCAGCAAGGGCCCACTGAAGGCTTGGCAAGGTAAAACCAGCTGGACAAGACTGTAGGGTTCGCGATAAGAGACTGAATTCTCAGAACTGAAATTTAGCCATATTAATCGCCGAACAAAAGTTTGCGTGTGATGTTTTATTTGAACGCGGTCGATGGTAACTGGGCTGAGACCGTCAACTCAGCTACACCTGAAGGCCCAGGACCTCAGCGGTGCCGGCTCGACGCTCTGACCTCGTGAGCCATCCGGCCGCTTTTCGAGCAGTGCTCTCTACATTGACCGCCGATCATGAATACGGCCGCGCCGATGCCATTGATGTGACAGGCGCACGCTCCTCCCTGGGAGCTCCTACCCACCTTGTTAACGTTGTGTGGAGCTGCGAGTTTTTAATCGTTATTGGCAATAGTCCAATTGCTTTGTGGTGAATAGGCTTTCTTTTTCCTTTAACGATCTAGATATATTTATCTCTCTGCAGTGTCTGTATATCGTAACATTCGTGTTGATCAAAGGGAAATAAAAAAAAGTGAGCCCTGTTTTGTCATTACGGCAAAATGATCTCATGAGTCTGAACATTTATTATCGCGAACTCTTTATGACTCCAGTCCATCATGAATGCGTACTCATCACATGCAGCAAGCTCTTTGAAATAACACTTTTTTAACTGTTCAGGCTCACTGTAATCAGTCCAAACAATGCTCAAGTAGCTTGGCAAAAACAGCTTGGGTAATGTTAAAACCAGAGCTGATCTTTTAGAGGCTCATTGATGTCCTCTTGCTTAACCAGGTGAGATAACTCATCAGCGTTCGATAGCTCATTCGCCGACCACTAAAGCTTATAACCGGCTTTCGCCAACGCAGCACAACTCCAGGCCTCTGAGCTCGCTTGGCAGGCTGCGATTGTGAGCTCGCTACCCACTAGTGGGCTGTTAAATCATCATTCCCATTATCTACTCAATACCAACGTGTTGCTCTTACCTGTCTCGCCTCTTATTGATTGAGGTGAGACGTGATTGAATAGATCTGCTCAAACTACGGAGAGAAGGGAGCCCTGCGTACCGTTTGAATTCCCCGGCGTCCAGTTCTGCCTTAGGAATAGACGCCTGCGGCCCTTGGTCAATCCACTGCCTCCCCCACACCTTGTGGTTCCTAGGGGTTATTTGACCCCGCTTCACCACCCTGGTCAGTGCGGGTTGTTGCAGGTGGCGAAACACAGACAGGGTTCGCGAGGTACACCAAAGAGCACGGGTTTTTGCTGCGCTGCCCTCTGCTGCTCACCACGTAGCCCCCACGACATGTACCAACTTGCGTGTGCATGGCGGTTGCTCATTCAATCACTCATCCAGGCTCACACCCTGCTTGGCTCCTGAGAGAGATGAGAGGAGATTGGGTGTGCATTTTGGGTGATTTGGTCAGAAAAAAAGTACGTTTCATCAGGCCCCCCCCCCGTGTTACAAAGTGAAGTATCCAACTCCTATTAAATCGCTTTCTCTCTCTGGCATCTCCATTTACGTGCCACGAAGAAGTTCCATTGCACCAAAATGTCGCCATTCCATATATTTCTCATTTGAAGGCTGCGGTTTTGCTGACGAATGTGTCGAGTTTTTTCGTTCTTCGACTTTTAATTGTTGAATAACGTGTTCCATTAGGAGGAGCCGCCCAACAAAAGGAAACGCACGGATGCCGGAGACTGGATGGGTAAGAGAGAGCGCGGTACAGTACGACACCGCGGATAGAAATACACGTTAAGATAATTTGGCTGCTATAAATTTCTACACGATAAGGCACTTTTTTATTTAAAGCTTTCGTGACTGCAGGGATTCATATTCTTGGTTTTTTCGGTAAAGTCACGTAGAAGGGAAGCAATAAAATAATACAAATATTAAACAATAAAATTCTCACGACCTTTCGATTGCAACACAAGCAATCATCATCAGTGTGATGAGAATTTTATTTTTGTATATTTTTATTATTTTATTGTTTCCCTTCTACGTGACTTTACCGAAAGAACCAAGAATATAAGATAAGCCACTCCGTCGAGCTATCATTTGTGGCCAGGCCGCTTCAAAAAAATCGCTATTATAGCTCAGTGGGCCCTGCCTGGTCAAATAAACATGGTGTAAGAGTACTCTTTGAAGAAACAATTGCTGAAGTAGACTAGAATGGTGTAAGAGTTTAACAATTTCAATCAGACTATCCGAGGTCTGAGGTATCAGCGCATGGGTCGAAAGGTCACTTATTTGAACACCGATAGAAAATGGCAGCTATGCCGTGCAGAAGTAGGGTCCCAGAAAAACCATGAGGCGCAAACTTTTTTTAACATCGGGGCAAAAATTATTTGCTGTGCCTTAGACGTAAGCGACTGTACGCGAGATTAAGATCGCACGACTGTGTTTAACGGTCGGATTTGTGGCCATCTCTTGAACGATATAAAAAAATGTAAACATTTGTCATTAACACTGCCTTCAAAGAAAATAATATAAATAGGCGACGTTTCAGGCAGTCGCCCTCCTTTCCTCTCTCTTTATGTGCCATGAAGAAGGGCCATTACCTGAAACGTCACCCACCTTGTACTTTTCCTTTCAAGGCCACAGCATTAATTTAATCAGGTCTCTCCTCTGTGTTTTACCTAGAATGGTTTATCAGCAGTAAGTTGTGTGTGTGCGTGTGCGGGGGTTAGCGCACTGCACTACGAACCTGGCAACCCAATTTCCATTCCAGCTCAGGGCCGCCACCAATACTTTTAACGATTATCTGGGCCTCAGCCTCAAATGAGTACCTCGTGTGGTGTGTCGTAAACATCACCACTGGGGAGACAAAGGCGGCGGGGCGTGGTGCTGGCCACCCGCCCGCCCTCGTGTGCCGTGCCAGCCTTTATTGGTGCCACTCGCAAATTTTGCCCCAGCAGTGCGTTAAGGCTACACGGCGGATTTTTGTTCTTGTTTACGCTTATTTATTTGTTCCTCGTTAGCCAAGAATGTGGCACTGCTCGACGACATGGATGAAATCGAGGTGTACGGGAGCGAGGCGCAGTCTGGCACTCAGCTGGCCACCTACTCCTTCGAGGTAGCGTCAACGCACGGCCACAACGAGCGCATGGATGGCACGAGCGCGCGTGTACAGTGCCGAGTGTGCTTCAATGACTCAACGTACTTTAAAACCGTTTCGTGACCCACGTGTGTGCCCTTTATCACCCAGGTGTGCGACAGCATCCTCAACATCGGGCCCTGCGCCAATGTAGCCATGGGGGAGCCGGCCTTTCTATCCGAGGAGGTCAGTGTTTGCGTGTATCCAGGGACATCAAATTGTTCATGAGTTTATTTAGACTTTACGGTGAGCAGCTGAATGATGCCGTGGTGTGATGAGTAGCGCATGCTGGAGTTGCGATCCAGAGGTCGCCGGCTCTGTTTGGTCTCCCGTCGCGGCGGTTGAAATGATGGACAAGATTCTTTAATCTCCCCCACGCCCCCCCACCGCCTCTGCCCACCCAGCAGTGTAAATTGCCGCACAGCAGCCGATCGGGAGCTCGCCGTGTGGTGATGTAAAGTGTGGGCACTCTTTTGGTAAAATAGTTCTCCTGAGCTCGCTGTAATGGTGGAAGGCCCTTACGCTGGCAGTGGCGTGAACAAGACATTGCACGGCTGCACCTTTAGCTTTCACTACGAGGAGTACAGTGAGACCTCATGGTGGAGCGGGACAGCACAGTCTGAATAATTTCCCAACCCAACAACTTGAGCATGTGTGGAAATCGTTTCGTTGTGTGTCCAGGAGTGAGTTTCAGATTGATACATTAAACATTTTGGTTATTATAATTTTAAAGATAGTTTTGGATCTTTGTCAGATATTTGGATAGTTGACATTTTGTATGACTGTAAAATGTCTTCCTGCTAACAATAATGTGTATTTGTATGTATGTTTGTAAGTGTCTCTCTCTCTTGTTCATCCATCATAGTTGATGATGACCATGGCACGTTTGTCATTTTATTGTCATTTTGTTTGTAAGTATGTCATACCTGTCAACCCCTGATCAGTGCCTACCTTATTACAGACCGATTCAGACCTTATTGGTCACCCCGTGCCCTTCTAAATCTCAACGTTCATCCTACACAGTCCCATTACAAGGGAGAAACACAAATTGTTTTACATTTTTTTACTCAATTTCCCTGTACAAGAATACGGGTAAACTGTATGGGTTGACAGATATGGTATAGTATGTTTGTATGTGTGTATTTTGAACAGCTTTCGCACCGCATGCTGCCAACCGTGCTAATTGGAGATGCTGCATGACACCATTTTTGCTGGGAAATGTTTGGGAGCGACGCCATATCAGTGACATCATTTTCGGTTTTCATCACGGTTGGCTACGTACGGTGCAAAAAAAGTTCAACATACATTTTACATGCATCCAAAATGTGGTATCTACTCCCGATATTTTTTGGAGGATTTTGTCGGATAAGTAAAAAAACTGGAGCCAATTCCTCGGAGAGACAGAATGTGCAACCACACGTGTAGACCAACGTATCGGAGATTAGTTGTGGGGAACATGTCACATTGCTTCAATTCAGATTTGAAGCTGAAAGCAAGACGATTAATGCGGCAAAAGGCAAGAAACGGAACTGTAATGATGAGGCCTCACCGTGTTACCATCCATTTACTCATGTCTCATTAGCACCATGGTGTAAAATTACACCAGACCTCTGGGGTCAATTACAGCTGTAATTGTGCCGTTGGTAATGAATTTGCTTTCACAACGTAATTGTAATTTCGGTGACAATGCTGCTGCAGTTGTAATTATATTTGACCCCGGGTCTCAAATACAGAGACGCTCAAATTAACTTTAGTTATAACCAGGTGAGGGCCCATTGAGAACAAATGTGATAAGGAGACAAATTTCTTCGTCATTTATCTGTGTCTCCACGTAAAAAAAGTACACTTCACTCCCAGAATACAGTGAAGGCCGATGCGTTCTGACTTAGAGAATACTGTTTTGTTTTATTTTACTTTCATTACTTTTAATGTTTTACCTACGTGACTTTACCGAAAAAACCTGAGAATATGAATCATTGCAGTCACGAAAGCTTCAAATCTAGAATTAGAGAATACTTGACATTTTTTTTGTATGTGGGGAGACAGAAACAGGATGGAGTCCTTGTGTGCTTTTCTTTTTTGTTACTTATATGTTCTCCACAGTGACGCGAGCGATTACATTTAGACAAAAAAGTGTATATATTATACACCGTCGTCTATGTGTTAATTAGTATTAACCCACTGCTTAAAACTTTGTGAGTTAATATGTGACGATAATCTTTGATTGTTTCGTGTGCAAAAGTTTCAAAACAGACCGGAGCCGGACTTGGAATTGGTTTGCTGCTCCGGATATGGGAAAAATGGAGCTCTGTCCGTGGTGCAGGTGAGGTCTTGTAAATGAGTTGTAATAATATAATCATTGTCTTTTTGATATTTCATTTATTATCCAAGAAAATCTCATCTTTAAAATGCTGTCGCATTTGTAATTCTCCCAGCCTTCACCAACCCGCCCCTGACCAGTAGGGTGAAGTATGGTCAAACAACCCCCCCAATAGCCCGCACGGGAGACCCTCATCCAGCAGTGGATGAGCAAAGGGCTGTAACCTGCACACCTGCACCTGCCGTGTCCTCCCATATAATTCCGAGCGATGCGTGCGTTGCTTTTGTCTGGCCAGAGGAGCATTCGGCCGCAGGTGGTGACGACGTTTGAGCTGCCGGGATGCTACGACATGTGGACGGTGATCTCTCCCGTCAGCGACAAGCGAGAGGAGGGCAAGGTACAGCCTGTGGGGGCGCGGATATAACCCCTTGCCTCTTTTCCACTGAACGGCTGACCCGCGCCAAGGCCATGCCGAGCCAGCCTGGCTCGGGTCAGCAGGAGCCTGGGTTGTTTTTTTCCACCGCAATTGCCGCTCCGTGCCAGCTGATGCCACTTGCAGTGACTGAGTCGAAACGTTGCTTAGGGGACGCCGTGTCCTCGCTGTGTACCGACTAATGTCACAGGAAGTGAACGGTCGATTAGTCCCAACCCTGGCCCTGCTTGGCCCCGAGCCATATTCAGGTGTCTTGGGAAGCCGACGTATCACGGTTCCGCTCAGGGCTCGGCAGCACGGCAGACGGCCGATGGAAAGCTACCACTGTCATGAGTGTCCCGTGCTGGCCCAGTTGTGGCAATGGAAAAGGGGTAACACGAACTCATGCACACACACAAAGATAAAGATCCTCCTATATAAATATGGGCCATGCCTTTGTTTTTAAGTTTGGAGTTTGTTCGCACGTAGGGCAAATTAAGAGAATGAAATTGCTTGCCGCTGATTTTTCTTTTTACGTACGTAAATCTGCTTTGCTGTTTTCCTCCCTTTGCTTGCTGTCCAAGAGGTCAAGACATGTGAGTTCACGGGTTAAATTCTGAATAAACATCCTGAACAACGCCAAACACCGAATGAACTTTACCCATCCCCGAATTAAAAATGTGATCCATGTTCAGCGGCGACACAACAGCATCGAATCAAGTCACGATCAAGTGCATTCGGTGGTTAATCTTCATTCTTCATTCTCCTCCTTCCTGTTTTTTTTTTCCCCACGAAACAGAGCAAGGAGTCCGAGTCGGAAGCGGAGCCTGAGAAGGAGGAACAGAAGGAGGCGCCGCTGGAAGACGAGAAGAAGAAGCACGGCTTCCTCATCCTGAGCCGCGACGACTCCACCATGGTGCCGTGGGCCTTTGCTCCCCCCTCTCTTATGCCGCTCCCCACTTGTTGCTCGGATCGCTGGCGTACGCGAGTGTGTTACTGGGTGGCCGGTGGGTGCTTTCCACGCGTGTTCCCAGACGCAGCCGAGCTGCGAGTGTGCAATCACCCTGTGCGGTATTGCGCAATCACAGCTTTGGAGCCCTGGGTAGGTAGTAGCGGTGCTCATGGCGGTAGTGGGCGGCGGTGGCGCCGGTGGTGGTGGCGGTGGCGGTGATTCGGCAACCTCACGTGGTGTCAAAATACGCCCGGGTCTGGCCACGAGAGCTGCGGTGAGCTCGCCGACACTGCTGAATGGCAGTTGGTGATGTTTGTGGGTAATTGTGCCATACACGAGCATATTGTCGGTGCACATTTAAAAAAAACTTAATTACCCCTCTATATATAGATTTGGAAACTGCGTAATTTTGTGGGGTGGTGGGGGGGGCTGCTTTAGCTCTCTCATATCGCTCCCTAAGTTTGACACTGCCAAGAACAACGTAGCTTTTGCCACGAGGGGAGATTGAAAAGTACGTGGCCCTGACGGAGAAAGGTGCGACGAGTGACCTTTACGGAAGGTGCGTTATTATGCCGTGTGGGCCGTTTTGTTGAGCAACGCTCATGGTCCATCGATGTCCCAAGGCTTTTGTCTCTACCCAGAAGAACTCTTTGTATCTGTTTTCTTTCTTTCTTCTTTTCTCTCACCGCACGTTCACAGAATGCATTGTTTTTATTGTCACGAGAAAAATGCTCTCCCCGCAATTGATTCCTCAACTCTGGAAAAAAGTACAGAAGTCACTGGGAGTAAGCCTTGGCGAATATGGGCTTCCTCTGTTTGTTTTTAACAGACTAGTTTCACCCTTCTGTATAGCACCACTATTTTCTGCGTCAGACCACCGACTATTCATTCACACACCCCCCCCCACATACATCATTATATCCTGGATAATAATGATAACAGCCTCGGGTCTGTGTGACCTCCGATTAGCGTGGTTGGCTACTCACGGTGCGAAAGAAGTTCAACGTACATTGAACAGACGTGTACAACGCGAGGTGCATGCCTGTGCTTGCGGCGTCCCAGATCCTGCAGACGGGCCAGGAGATCATGGAGCTGGACCACAGCGGCTTCAACACGCAGGGTCCCACGGTGTTCGCGGGGAACCTGGGTGGCAACCGCTACATCCTGCAGGTCTCGCCCATGGGTGTGCGGCTCATGGAGGGAAGTAAGTGGCAGAAGGGGAAACGCGCGTTTCGAGTTTTACGCGATGATCCCTTTTTTTTTCCCTACTGGCTCATCCCGAGCCGTGCCAGCGCAGGCCCCCCCCCCCCCGCCTTCCCACGATACGGGTGGATTCCCACTAAACTATTAAAACATTTTTATTTTGGCAGGAAAGGCCCACTGAGCAATACAGCTCTCTTTCAGAAGTTATGTGGCTGCAAATGATAGCTCAACGAAGTGGCTTATGTGGAAATTTCTAGCAGCCAAATTCTCTAAACTGATCATTTCTTAATGTGGAGGTAAAAACCGGAGCACCTGGAGAAAAATCCATGCGACCACGGGGAGAGAGACACCGCAAACTCTAAATATAAAACTTGTGTCATGGTCGGGATCGAACCCATGACCTCCTGTATACCAGGCGAGATAGTTAACATCTTGCCACCGCGGCTCCCCACTGTGTGCGCTGCTCACCGCACAAGAAATCCGCATTGGGCTCCGTGCCAAACAGGGCCGGGGGGGCACTCGTGCGAGGCTGACGACACGTAGATCGCGCGCGCGACGCTGGCTCAGTACGCCGCTCGGGCACGGCGTCGCCGCACGACGCGCTCGTGCATCGGCTCGCTCGCCGTGGGTGTCGTCGGTGGCGCACGCGGCTCTGCTTCTGTGGTGGAAAAACAACCCGGAACCTCCTGGCACGGCTCGGCTGTGGAGAGTGCAAAAGAGGTGTACGTGCACGTATACAGCCGTTTTGTAATAATCCACTGCTGGATGAGGGCTTCCCCACACACTCCAATAACCCTCACGACCCCCCACAGTGCAGGCTCTTGGGGGTTATTGGGGCACGCTTCGCCACGCTGCTCAGCGCGGCTCGGTGAAGGCGAGGAGTGCAGATGTTGGTGCGTGGTTCTTTGCGACAATGGATTTGCCAACCCCGCCCTATGACCAACTCCCCGTGTTGTGCCTAGCGGTCATCCATTCCAAGCGCAGTTCAGGCTCAAACTGAGACCTCATGATATCTGGCATATTACGGGTAATTTGGTCAGAGGTAACGATGTGCAATACATCACGAGAATGGTGGGGAGCGACGGTGCAGTGGTTGGCGTGCTTATGCTATGAACTCGTCAGCTAGAGTTTGATTCCCAGCTACAACTAACATCAGGGGAGAGTGATTTTTCCGAACCAGTCCTGGGCTTCCCAGGACATCCCGCACCGATTGGCGTGGTTAAGTATGTTAAAAAAAAAAACTAAAGCTCACTCACCGACATGGCAAACGATGAGAACTTCGATTTAAAGCTTTCGTGACTGCAGGGATTCATATTCTTGGATCTTTCGGTAAAGTCACGTAGAAGGGAAATAATAAAATAATACAAATAAAACATATTAAAATTCTCACGACGTTTCGGCCACAACACAAGCAGCCGTCCTCAGGTGAAGAACTGAGCTGTCGTGATAATTTTATTATGTTTTATTTGTATTATTTTATTATTTCCCTTCTACGTGACTTTACCGAAATATTCAAGAAGATGAGAACTTCATCCAGCATTGCATGAACAGAGGCTGGAATTAATTATTACTATAACAGTATCCTTCCGCTAAATATTGTTCTTGGATGGCATAGTCCTATTTACTATAATAATAGTCATCTTCAACCACGATCCGTCCACTGCTTGTGGAAAGCCCTTGCTCTAACATCACCATTCTTCGTAAATCCTGCGGCAGCCGAAATCCTTCGTGCGTCTTTTCAGGACTTGGATTTGCAATGCTTGGAATTCCACTGCGAGAAAGATAGAAAGAAGAACTCATGCAGCAGGGAACAAATGGTTGACAATTAAGCGAAGTAAGAAGGCTTGGGCAGGACTCGTCATTCGAGGGGCTGATTTCCGGTGGTCAAAGATTAACGACGGAGTGGCCGCCAAATGAGGGAACGCATCCAAAGAAGATGTCGGCTGCGGAGGCGGCGTTACGGGCGCCACGGTGGCGAGATGTTAACTACCTCGCAGGGTATGCAGGAGGTCGCGGGTTTGATCCCCACCACGAAGCCTCCTGTATATTTGGAGTTTGCATGTTCTCCCCGTGGTCATGTGGATATTTCTTTGGGTCCTTTTTGATTTTTCCCTCCACATTTAGACTCATCATCCGTTTAGAATATTTGGCTGCTCTAAATCTCCACGTCCATAAGCCGCTTTGTAGAGCTGTAAGTTGTGGCTTTGGACGCTTCTGAAAAATGGCTCGGTGGGCCTTACCTGGTCAAATAAAAAATATCACGCTTCAAAGCTAGATGAATTGTTGAATCGCAATAACAAGAGCGATGGCTTGGGGGCAGGACCTTCGTCCGGTCACGGTTCATTTGAAGCTGATGATGACGACAGTCGCGGTTGGCAGTATCAACTTTACATTCACTTACGTGATTCACGTTTTATGCCAAGTGCAAGGAAATCGCTAATTAAACGCGTGGCAGGCAATAGTCGTTTTGTCCTCGTAGGTTATCTTCGGTACGGTTTGTAATCTCGATTGGAACCACGTGGGTTCTGTAATGGAAGGGCTTGTGTGTGCTTATAGAATGGGGGGGGGGGGGGGGAAATCAATGAGAATGATCACATTTTTGGCTGCGTTATCTCACTTTCGTCCATTGATCGTGAGAAATTGATAGTCGGGGGAAACAAATTAAAGAAGAAAAGAAAGTCATTAGCGTTGGCAGTCGTTTTTTGTTTTTTTTTGCTGATGGTCGCTTGTTTTTGCACAAAGTACTTGCCTTTTCGGGCACAAAAGGGACCCGTGATGGTCTCGGGTTCCGGCTTCCCAGCCGATGTTTCAAATCAACCAATCGTTGTCTCGTTTGTTTAGCGCGATCTTCACGGCAATAATAAAGGCATCTCAGGTGCACTTTACCTCGAATGAATATATACTATATCCAAGATATTTAGTCAACAAAGCAACGCACAATAGAAAACATAAATAGCGAACAAAAGCTTAAATCGTAATGAGGACCAGTTGCCGAAATCAAGGAATGCCGCGGTAAAAGCAGACACGCAGGAGGTGTTAAGATATAACACCTGTGTTAACTGCTCAACCCAGGCTATAAATAAGTTGGCATTTGGATTGGCCTTGTACTGCGCGCCTTTTGGAGCTCTTTGCTTTATGGCACCGGTGAGACAAAGTCTCAAAAAAGAGGCTTTCTCGTGAAGGCCAATCACTTTCAAGGACAATGCATACATTATCAAAGCATACTTGTTTACATGTTTTGCCACAAGTATGTGGAATAAATGTTTTTCCCCGTGACATACACGGTGCCCTGATGCAAAGTTGGAATACAATCGGCGCGGTGAGTGAGGAGTTATTTTCATGGCAATCAGGAGTTGCACTGTGATGTTGGCTTGTGGTGTCAACAGTGGCAACAAGTAGCCTGCACACTCGCAAATTACTTCTGTTAAATTGTTTGTGCCGGCGCAACTTCTGTCACGTATGTTGCGCCGCGTATCGCTAAACTGGGAAACTCGTTAACCGCCTCTGTTTTCCCGACCTGATTACACATTTGCGGTGGCTTTTAGTTTTTTTAAGCCTACGCATTGCCAACTGTCATTCGGTTCAAATTATGTCGAGATCTTTATTCGGCAACTTTCAAATTAAAATATTTAACGGGCGTTCAGGATCGGGGTTTAGACTACGTAATGCTTGTGACCAACTTTGTGTCATTGGGAACTTTCCACCACCCGACACAGCCAATCAAATAAAATCGTCACACAGTGCGCAAGCATCTCACGACGTGCCGATTATTATTGTTTTGGCTCGTTCACCGGGAGGGTTGAATAAGAGTGCGTGGAGGGGAGTAGAGTGAGATGAGAGGGGAGAGATAGGAGAGTGCGTGGAGGGGAGTAGAGTGAGATGAGAGGGGAGAGGTAGGAGAGTGCGTGGAGGGGAGTAGAGTGAGATGAGAGGGGAGAGATAGGAGAGTGCGTGGAGGGGAGTAGAGTGAGATGAGAGGGGAGAGATAGGAGATTGTCCGGAATGGAGTAGAGTGAGATGAGAGGGGAGAGATAGGAGAGTGTCCGGAATGGAGTAGAGTGAGATGAGAGGGGAGAGATAGTGGGTGAAGGGGAGTAGTGAGATGAAAGGGGGCGACTTTGGATAGTGGGCATAGTAGAGTAGAGTGAGATGAGAGGGAAGAGATAGGAGAGTGTGTGGAGGGGAGAAGCGTGAGATAAAAGGGGAGTATGGGCAGTAAGGGATGAGTCCAGCGAGGATTTGGAAGACGGTACCATCTTAACATCGATCTGAGATTGGATTGTGAGCCAGTGGAAGGAGTGGGAATACTGGGGTGGTCGAAGTAATTGTGAGGCTCTCGCTTAAACAAACTCACGTGCGCACATTTTCTCCCACCAGCCAAGCAACTGCAGCACATCCCGCTGGACCTGGGCTCCCCGATCGTGCACTGCTCCGCGGCCGACCCCTACGCCATCATCCTGAGCGAAGAGGGGCAGATCATGCAGCTGCTGCTCAAGGAGGACAAAGTGAACGGCTCCTGCTGGCTGGCTGCCGCAAAGCAGCCGGTGCACTCGGTGAGCTTTCACCTCCCAAGACACTCCCGCGCCCCACCCATTGGGTGACGTGACGATCGCCCTTTCCAGCGGGTGAAGCACCACCACGGTCGGTTCTGGTTCGACCGATGCGACCGCGGTCGATGCATTCCAAAAAAAAAAAAGGGCTCACAAAGCGAAACAGCTGCCTGTCGAGTAGCGCACGCAGTACACACACGCAGTACACACACACAGTACACACACACAGTACACACACAGTACACACACAGTACTCGCACAGTACACACACAGTACACACACAGTACACACACACAGTACAGACACAGTACTCGCAGTACACAACTTTGTCCCATGTAACACCACATAGCTGCATGGAGAGTGAATTCAAACCGCTGAACACAGAGAATTTTGGGTAGAAATAGGTTTGCCGCGTATGCAGCGCGAAATCGCACAAACCGAACGAGCGTAGAGCGAGGGGAACCTGCGGGGAATTCGGTGGCGTCGCATTCTGCTCGGGTGACTTCTACCGCACAGGGTGACGTCACGACTGCGAGCTGTGAGGAGAGTTCTGACGAGTGAATTCCTCTGCTTCGACGATCGCGAAACTTTCAAAGAACAAACTGCAATTTACGACGCTCGTGCACGGCATCGGGCTTCGCCCCGTCGTCTGGGTGTTGATTTTTGGAACGATTTGTGGGTGTAGGGAGAACTGTTGACGCGAGTCCTTATTAGATGTGCACGTCTCTGCGCAGAATTATTACCTTTTTTTTTTTAGATTAAGAGCCACGTTAACACAATTTGACTGCGGAGCATTCCCACAGGAGGCATTCGGCACGCTCGAAGTGCACGCTCCGTTCAACGCGAGAGGCTCAAAGTGTTTACGTATGGGGCTTGCGGCCGCTAATGTGGATGCATAAGCATTCTTGTGTGCGCGTGCTCCATGCTTGCGTGTGTGTGCGCGCGTCTGGGTCGGCTCGGCCACAAACGAGTGCCTGCTGCGGTGTGTAGTAAACATCGCCACCGGGGAGACAAAGGCAGTCGGGCGTGGTGCTGAACACCCCCCCACCCCCTTGTGTACCGTGCCTGCCTTCATAGGTGCTACTCACTCACAGCACTTGCCCCAACAGTCCGTTAAGGCTGGGTTTAACTCCTGGCTGTGGGTGGATTGCATCAGCTGCACAAGGTTATCAGAGCTAATCTCAGGCTTAAATGAGTCCCCCTATAGAAAATCCTAATTGAGTTTCGTAGCTTCTCTTAACTGAAGATATTGCCGGGAGCGGTCGCAGTCGTGGTTGTACTACGATCCTGGCAAGCAGAGTTTGATTCTCCACCACGGCTAACATCTGAGTATTCGAGTATTTGGCTGCTATACATTTCTACACGATAAGCCACTTCGTTGAGCTGTTATTTGTGGCCTCTGAAAAAGAGCTATATAGCCTTAGCTGGTAAAATAAAAAATAGTTTCGTTTTTAGTTTAACTTCAATGGCGGCTGATATCTGAACCTGCCTGGTCAAACAACCCCCCACAGCCTCCACAGCTTGATAGGAGGCTTTCATCCAGCAGTGGATTGACAAAAGGTTTGTAAAACGACAATTACAACCATAACAACAAACCTCATCACGACGACGATGAGGACGATCGTGTCGACGACGACGACGACGATCTTGATGATGACGATCGACAAACGGACGTGCCGTCCAACCTTGTGCGCCGATCCCCCCGCGGTTGTCGTCCAGCAATCCAAGGTGCTGGCGCTGTGCGTGTACCGTGACGTGAGCGGCATGTTCACCATGGAGAGCCTGGCCACCCTGGTGCGGGAGACGCCCGTCACGCGGTGCAGCCAGGCGGAGGAGGACGCCCCCGTGGCGGAGCTCAGGTACGATGGCTGCCCGCCGCTGTAGGGCCACAGACAACCTTCCGCAGGCCCTCGACAGAGATTGTTGAGGTTCCTTTGCTGCTGTGAATTTCTCCGCACGATGAGCCACTTTGTCGAGCTGTCGTTTGCAGCCCAGGTCGCCGCTGAAAAAAAAGTTAATTGCTCCGTGGGCTTTGCCTGGCAGGATGGGTATGGTTTAGTTTCATTTGTATGTTTTTTTCGGTGATTTATTTGTCTCTCCTGTGCTTTGAACGACTACCGTGTTTTTGTTGTTGTTGTAAAGTTCTTACCCGGCCCTTTTGGATATCTGTGAAAAAGAGCTTTATAGTTCATCGGATTCCTCCTCCAGTGTAAATAAATATTCTGATTCTTTTTCGAGTGGAGCCCCCCCCCCTCTGCCAGTGTCACGATGTGTAATGACGCGATGCCCGATTCACAAATGCGAAGGAGACATTGTACAGCGATACACTACTTGGCTGCTCCTGACTCGGTTATCTGGGATTGGCCACCTGAATGTGACATTGTAGTTTGTTGCTCTGCATCTGCATCAGCAGCTGTGCGAAAGAAGAAGAAGGTGGTGGTGTGTCCGAGCGATTGCCAGAGCTGCTGCTCGTTTTGTGGTTGACTTGGCCTATCACCTTCTTCGGGTCAATAAAATGATTACCGCTTTGTGGGAGTCAGCGTTCGCGCTGTCGGGAGACTGGTTCACGTCAATGGAATTCACAATTTCCACGGGCAAGTTGAGATAATGAGCACACAGTGATCATGGAGCTGGAACACATGCAGGTTGTTTTTTTTATTAGCCTGTTGATTTTATTGTTTATTTGACTTTCCTCTCACCCTGCTCGCCTCCCTGTCTATGTGCTGACTTCCCTCTCTGGTGTCTTCCTTCTCTCCCTTCTATCCTACCTTCAACTAAATCTACCTTGTGAATGTACTTCTACCTACATCCTACTCACCCATCTTCCTTCCTTCGCTCCCTTCATCCCTCCCTCCACCTCCTCTCCCCTCCCCTATCCATCCACATCTCATCTTCTCTACTCGCGTCTCTACCACCTATTTTCCGCTCAACTCCCTTCCGCCTGCGGCGTTCGCCCCGTCGTGACCCCCGCAGCTCCGCGGATGACGAGGAGGAGATGCTGTACGGGGAGTCGAACGCCTCCGTCTTCGGGCAGAGCAAGCGCGACGAGGCCAACCGCCCGGAGGAGGTGGCGGCTGCCAGCGCGAGGGCGCACGCGAAGGCGGCGCGAGGCCACGCGGAGCCCACGTTCTGGAGCGCGCTGGTGCGCGACAGCGGCGTCCTGGAGGTGAGCGACGGTCCGGCGCCGCCACGGCTGTCGTCGCAGGCCCACACAACTCCTCCACCGATCCTCCACCGATCAGCCAGCGATCAGCCACCGATTAGCCACCAATCCCCCACCAATCCTCCACTTATTATCCACCGAACTTTCACCGAACTTCCACCGATCTTCCACCGATTATCCACCAGTCATCCACCGATCAGCGACCGATCCTCCACCAATCCTCGATGGATCATCCACTGATCATCCACCCATCCTCCATCTTCCTTTAACAAGTTTTATTTCCTCTTGAGCAGCCAAATTCAAATATTTGCTTCTTCCGACGTATATATATATTTTTTTATCCAATACTTGTAACAAAAGGTCGCAGCAAAAGTCAAAATACAAAAGAAAAACTCTCAGATAGAATGGATGTGGCCCATCTGCGGACAAAGTTGACATTTGTAGTATTTTTCTTCGTTTTTTGTTTAATCGTCAGCACATTTGTTTTGACGAGGCCGCCGCGTGACCCCACCGCACACGCAAACACTTGGTCGGCCCCAGCGCCTCCTGCCACTCACGTCAGGGTTATGGTGGATCTCCCTTGACAGGGGGTCAAGATTCCGCTGCTCATATTTCATTTGCGGAGCCCTGACATGACCACCGTTATTGCTGTGTCCGTCGTCTCATCCGAGGGTTCTTCTGTAGTCGTAGCGCAGCCCAAACCGCCAGTCTAACTCACAGTCTCTTGACTCCGTCACCCCCCTTCCCCCCCCGTCATCACTCACCACGACTATTAATTGTTCATGGAATCTGCAATGAAAACAACATGAGTCTGACCGAACTCGAACAGAACTGTTACCAATGGTTGAACCTAGGACACGAGAATGGAATGTGGGAACGTTATCGAGTGGTGTCGGTCGCTATGCGGAGGCGAGTTTAACTTGAACCAACTCCAATAATTATGTATTGACAAATCTTAACGAACTGTCTTACAGTCGATTGAGGTTAGCCTTATCTTTGGCCTGTGGACACCCGCACGGGTGGTGCGTGAAGATCTCCTGTAAGCTCTGGCCATCTCAGATTAGCACAGACGTTCAACATACATACGTAGATTTTGTAACTTAGTCCCAACGATCTAGAGCGCTAGAACTGACTCCACTTCTAGCACTAGGACTGAAATCACGCTCGCATTGAGAACTGAACGAGATTATGTTCACATCCCTAACATCCGAAACATCCACCCAGCCACAGCACCCATGCGTCCTAACTTCCCGCCTGCCCCCCCCCCCCACCCGCCCTCTGTGCCGCAGATTTACCAGCTGCCCGAGTGGCGGCTCGTGTTCCTGGTGAAGAACTTCCCCGTGGGTCAGCGCGTCCTCGTGGACAGTTCCTCGGGGCAGGCCGCCGCCGTCGAGGCCAAGAAGGAGGAGGGGGCGGCGGCGCGGCAGGGGGAGATGCCGGTGGTGCACGAGCTGCTCCTCGCCGGCCTGGGGCACCGCCAATCCAAGCCCTTCCTCTTCGTGAGTCCCGCGCCGTCCAACGGACGCGCCTTTTGCAGGGGGCAGCCCCTCGCGTAGGTAGTTACGTGTTGGACCGTAACTTTAAAGCCTGCGTTGTGACCTTCGGCTTCGGTCCGGCGACAAGGAACCTCAAAATGCACGGCCACGCGCGGGCTCTTGTTTCGTGTGGTATTTATTAATGTGTGTTGAACTTGTTTTGCACCGTACGTTGCCAACTGTGCGAATGGTGGAGAGGGGGTGCGGGGTTGGAAGGTGACATTTGTACGCTCGTGTCGACGTTGGCGAGTGAGCCGGTTTGGACGGCTTCAGGAAACGCTGCCGACGATCGATCACGGCAGACCGTGGCGTTACTGCGTAGTCAGTGTCTTGGGATGGTGTATCTGTGTGTGTGTGATACCTGCAGGTGTATGTGGACCAGGAGCTGCTCATCTACGAGGCTTTTCCCTACGACTCGCTGCTCACCATCAACAACCTGAAAGTGCGCTTTAAAAAGGTAGGAGGGAGGTGCCCCCCCCGTTAGTTTAATTGCAGACCAGCTGCATTATGAAGTGACGACATTTAATAACGTCAACGAGCACAAACCATCATCACTGGAACTCCGGTCATCCTCGCGGCGGCTTTTGCCTCGCCATCGAACCAAGACGGTCACCACATCGCACTCTTTCAGATGGGTTTCTGGAGCTGTCTGCACTGTTAAATCGAAATTGACAAAATTTCTTTAGAACTGCTTGTTGTATTTAGTTTCTTGTCCTCCCCCCCGCCCACACCTTTTGGTTACGTACAGCACAAAAAAAGTAGAGTGTACACACATACGCTCAATGTGCCATTCATGGAGAGCAGCGTTTGCAGTGGCGGGGGAGCTCATTGACCTTGGTCCAGCGTCACGAGACTCCCACGAGCCCCCTCATATCTGGGCTTCGAAGCCCTCGAAACTCCGGAGGTCTCCTGCCCAGTTCCCAGTTCACGTCGCCCAGCCGCCCCCTTTTTGGCCCAAAAGCCGGCTTTGCGCGGGCGTTTATCGGAGCGACGCCCCGACACGGTCTCCGCAGGTGCAGCACGCCATCACGTTCCGCGAGCGGAAGGCTCGCCCCTCCTCCCGGAAGGTCGACGGGGAGCCGGCCGGCGGTGCCGACGGCGCACAGGACGAGACGGCGGCGGTGAGGGGCCGCGTCGTCCGCTTCCGCACCTTCGACGACGTCTCGGGATACTCGGGGGTGAGGTCCGCTCCAGTGTTTGATTTTTTTGTTCACCGCGGTGGTGAGATGTTAATTACCTTGCCTGGTATACAGGAGGTCGTGGGTTCGATCCTGACCCTGACACCTGCTGCTTGTATATTTGGAGTTTGCGTGTCTCTCTCAACATCATCACGATGGCTAGGAGATGTTAACCACCTCGCCTGGTATACAAGAGGTCGTAGGTTCGATCCCGACCCTGACGCCTGCTGCTTGCTTCTGAAAAAGAGCTACATAGCTCAGTGGGCCTTACCTGGTAAGATAAAAATAGTTTAGTTTTATAAAGTTTTAGTTTTATAGTTTAATCTTTTATTTTTTTTCAACGCTTGGGGTTCAAAACGTCGATGCGCCATCTTTCTGTAATGCCGGGGGCACGATAACTGCCGTAAAGGCGATCAAATATATTTGCTTCCCAAACCCACATTATCCAGCAGTGTGTGTTTAAGCAACTAAACTCTGGACCGGTTTTTTACTTTCTGGGTCTCATCAGCAGAGCCAGGCTCTTTGAACAAATGCTGCTGGGTGCCTAAATGTTACTGGTGCCCTGTGCAGTTTAACCGAAATATTCATATAAAGCTGAGTTGCCATTCCGGGACTTGATCGAATGGTCCTTGACATCAATAATTAAATCATTCCCGGGGACAGATGCACGCTAGAAAGCGCGACAGAAATTCCTGCGTGCGTGATTTTTCATCTTTTTCTAAGGCGAGGAATACACAAAAAAGCATTACTTGACCCTCGTGTTCGCCCGCTGCTGCCGCGCTCTGGGCAGGTGTTCATCTGCGGGCCCTTCCCCCACTGGGTGTTCATGACGTCGCGAGGAGCCCTCCGCATGCACCCCATGCACATCGACGGACCCATCGAGTCCTTCGCCGCCTTCCACAACGTCAACTGCCCCAGAGGATTCCTCTACTTCAACAAGCGGGTGAGCTGCCTTTGCTGCTGCTGGTTCTGCTGGTGCTGCTGGTGCTGCTGGTGCTGCTGGTGGTGCTGCTGGTGGTGGTGCTGCTGGTGCTGGTGCTGCTGCTGCTGCTGCTGCTGGTGCTGCTGGTGTTGCTGGTGTGCTGCTGGTGGTGGTGCTGCTGGTGCTGCTGGTGCTGCTGCTGGTGCTGCTGGTGTTGCTGCTGGTGGTGCAGCTGGTGGTGGTGCTGCTGCTGGTGTTTCTGTTTCTACTGCTGGTGGTGCTGGTGCTGCTGGTGTTGCTGCTGGTGGTGCAGCTGGTGGTGGTGCTGCTGGTGTTGCTGGTGTGCTGCTGGTGGTGCTGCTGGTGCTGCTGCTGGTGGTGCAGCTGGTGGTGGTGCTGCTGCTGGTGTTTCTGTTTCTACTGCTGGTGGTGCTGCTGGTGCTGGTGTTGCTGCTGGTGCTGCTGCTGGTGCTGCTGCTGCTGCTGGTGCTGCTGGTGTTGCTGCTGCTGGTGCCGCCACCACTTGTTAATTTCTGGTTCATCATCGCGCAAAGGTGTTGTGCTGCTCACACACAGCAGCACAACACCTTGAACTAAGTAAGTCGCTTTATAAATATAAAGTAAGGTAAGGTAGCCGGAACTCCCCAATCGCATTGGATTAGGCCGAGAATATTGCGATGACATTCATGCAAGGTGTGATGGGAGTCGTACATTCCCGCTGTTTGCAAGCAACATGCTTTTCTTTATTGTTGTTCTTTAACCTATTTTTTTCCAGTCTGCATGTTGCATTTTCACGTTGCGATGAGTGACAGTGTCACTAAGGCAGTTCCCAAAGTTGCTTTTTCTGTTCATCGTCATTCTCAGTTCACACCCGCTATACAAACATCCCCGTATACTAATCTACAATATTAACTCGCTGGAACACATCGTGCTTATTAAAACGATCCCCCATTTGTAACGAGCGTAGCTAACGGAACGCATTCTCTCATGCCGCGCAGCCAAACATCCAATGATCGTTCGTTTTTTTACAGTGCACTACACAGTACGTGTGTGCGCGATGCAGTACATTGTACTGTTTATTGAGTACACAGGTACCTGTGCGTAATGTTTTAATTTTGCGTTGTGACCGGGAGACATGGACATATACTGTAATTATACGGTAGTGTAGCATTAAGCACACTGCGCTTAAGGCGACTCGCGTTCGATTCACGCTCACGGTGAGTACCAGTATCGATTATCTGAACTGGTCCGGGGCCTCCCCTAGGTCGACTTAACCTGGTGCAGTGTGTCAACATCGCCACTGGGGAGACAAAGGTGGCCGGGCACCCACCCGCCCCCCCCCCCCCCGCTAACAGCACTTGCCCCAACAGTCTGTTGAGGCTATACGGGGGATCTTTGTCTTCTTTTTGAAATGTATATGTTCAAATGTATGCATGTTGAACTTCTTTCGCACAGTACTTAGCCAGCCGTGCAAATGCATTATTACATACAATAATATGGTTCATTACATTATTTTATGCATAATGCACATCGTACATTACGCATCAAATAATATGGTTCATTCAAGAAGATAATTAGAACGACCTCTTTGGCCCTGCACGTTGTCGTACATTGGGTGGAAAAGGCCGTGTCGTTTTGCCGGTTTGGGACGCGCGCTTTGTGCACTGCTCCTCTCGGATTTCCACCGCGCGTTGTCACGGCGTCTCCTGCCGTCGTAACTGCGCGGTCGTCTCTGGTATAATAAAACCTGCGGCCTCGCTCGCTCGGTCGGTGGTCGGTCGGCCGTGCCGTGCCACGGCACTTGAGTGACGTGGCACGGCGCCCTGCGTTCGCAGGGAGACTTGCGAATCAGCGTCCTGCCAACGCACCTCTCCTACGACTCGTCGTGGCCGCTGCGCAAGATTCCGCTGCGCTGCACGCCGCACCACATCGTCTACCACGTCGAGTCCAAGGTGCGCGACGACGCCGGGCGCCGCTGATTTTTTGCGCCGGTTTCTCTTCGCTTCGTTGCTGTGCTTTTGTGTCGGTTTGTTTTGCTTTTATCAATTTTGGTGACCCCCAGGTCACGCTTTCAAATGAGGCTGCTCCTGGTCTTGTGACTTCTCACCCTACCTGGTGAAACTAAACTTAACTCCACTTGGCAAGGCAGTGGATTGACAATGGGCTGTACGTTGTTATTATTATTAACCACAAACATTGCTTAGGTGTCTTTCCCCAAACAGTGCGGATAACGGAGCACACTGCTCTAAGCTTACTGGAGTAGTGTAGCTGATCACCTTTATGATTTTTAAATCTCCGATATCAATCGGTAATGCATAGCAATCGGTAATGCATAGCAATTGGTAATGCATAGCAATTGGTAATACATAGCAATCTGTAACAGGTGATTTTTTTAAACAGTGCTGTTTACACTGCACTCGGGAGTTGGCGTGAGTTTCCCACGACTCCTACGTGATTCCCTGCCCCCGTGTCACTCATACGGTGACGACCAAGTCACCTGAAATGCAACCCCGAATTTTGTCACGTCTCAGAAGCTCAGCAGGCTTGAGCCTGCCTAGCACCTGCGTGGGTGTGACGGCAGTGCGCAAACTCGCTGCCGTAAGGTGGCGGCCGTGAGGATGTGCCACGATGTGAGCGGCGAGGGGCAGCACTGCAGCCAAATCCGTCGGGCGGTTCTGTGTGCTCCCCCATGTCGACGCGCCCTGGGCCTCCCAGCCAACCTCGCGCCAACCAACCCGGGCCGAGTGTGGTCAGTCGAATATCCGCCACGGCCTGCGCGTCTGGGTCGGCCGTCATTCAGCAGCGGATCAATCGATCGATGACAAAGGCTTGCTCGCGTTGCTGTGTCGCTGTCCTCCTGGATGTTGTGTGCCGGCGTGCGAAGGTGTTCGCCGTGACCACGAGCGTTTTGGAAATTTGCAACCGCATCCCGAGGATGAGCGGCGAGGAGAAGGAGTTTGAGATGGTGGACAGAGGTGCGCGCGTTTGCATGCGTGTGTGTGTGTGTACTGGAGTGGTCCTGGGAAGCGGTAGTGTGGCGGTTAGCGCGCTGCGCTGCGAACCCGACTACCCCAGTTCGATTTTCTCTCACGGCCAACATCAGTGACGATTATCTGAACTGGCCCTGGGCCTCAGCAGACAATGTCCACTTGACACAAACAAATTTAAGGTTTTTATTCACGCTTTGCATCATCCACAAGGCCTTGTGGGATTGCATAATTTCAGCAGCATTGGTTCAGTACAGGTAAACTCTGGACATGTGTCGGCATGCAATTTATGAGCTTCCAGATGTTATAGGCAAGGACCTTTTCGTGAAGATGTATGTTGTTATTTTGTGACGCAAATTTGTAATACATGACATCATCTATATTATCCCCGAAGATGCTCATGATTGTTTTGCTATCAGATCTAGAATTGCAAATGGGGTTACACCTGCAATATCTAACCATCGAACATAGATGGTCACTGCATCACAGATATTAGGAAGCCATTGGAGCTATGCACTTTTGAATAATCTCGATTGAAAACCCATTTCTTTACAACTGCTTTTCTTGTTTAGTTTGTCGTCCTTACCCTGCACCTCCGATTAGCACGTTTCGCTACGTACGGTGCGAAACAAGCTCGACATACATGCATATGACCGCCGTGTGTAACAGGTGTTATAATGATGGGGGGGTGCTATGTTGTGGGCAGCAAAGGGCAGCAGCAACATCCCACGCTTCCACGTCTGTGCTCCACGCCTTAACCGAGGCCCTACAGACTTGGGAACACACCCGCTGGCGCCGATTACGATTTCAGCGAGTGGTTTTCCTCCCTTTCGCAGACGAGCGGTTCATCTACCCTACCCAGGAGAAGTTCTCCATTCAGCTCATTTCGCCCGTCAGCTGGGAGACCATCCCTAACACCAGGTGCGTAGCGTAGCGCGCTGCTCGGCACATGAAAGCCGTCTTCTGTTTCTTGGTTGGCGTGGTTCCCACGAATCGGTGCTGCCCAGCGATTGGGAGCTGGTGGTCTGGGAGTGAGTGTATGTATGTATGTACGCATGTATGTTGAACTTCTTTCGCACAGAATGCAGCCAACTGTGCTCATCGGAGGTGCGGGGTTGTTTTCCCATGGATTCCAAGAGCAACACTGAACCATTGAGAATCACGCTGTCGTGATAATAATTTAGTATGTTTCGGATTTGCGTCATTCGTTTCAAGTAAAACTTAACAATTTTTTACTTTTCATTTTATTTTTATTTTACTTGGTAAGGCCCACTGAGCTTTACAGCTCTTTTTCAGAAGTGACCTGGTCACAAATGATAGCCCAACAAAGTGTCTTTTCGTCTGAAAATGTTTCGCAGCTAAATGCTCAAAACGCATGTTTTCTAGATGTGGAGGGAAAAACCGGAGGACCCGGAGAGACATCAACACGTAGCAATCTGTCTAGCAATCAATAAAACATGTGATAGCGTAGGCGCTATATATGGAAGGTGACGGGACGGCGGGGCAGAGTGACATCAACACCAGCCGCTTTGTGTTCGTGGTCGCGGGTCGCAATCGGTTTCCCGAGGCTTAACCGACCCCAGAAAGAGCGGTCGATTACAATTATTTTTGTTTTATTGACGAATCGACTCTCCTCGCGTTCCAGAATCGACCTGGAGGACTGGGAGCATGTAACGTGCCTCAAGAACATCTCCCTGAAGAGCGAGGAGACCGTGTCGGGAGTCAAGGGGTACCTGGCGGCCGGGACGTGCCTGGTTCATGGCGAGGAGGTCACCTGCCGAGGCAGGGTACGTGCAGGACGGCGGACGCCCCTGCGCGTTTCTAAAGCGCAAGGGCCTCCCAGGGTCGCCGGCAAGTAGGGGGGTCACAAAGACGAAGATCCCCCTTATAGCCTTAACAGACTTTTGGGGCAAGTGCTGTTAGCGAGCACCGATGAAGGCCGGAAAAGCACACGAGGGGTTGGGTGGCCAGTACCACGCCCGTTCGCCTTTGTCTCCCTCGTGTTTTTACACATCGCACCAAGTACTCAATTGAGGCTTAGTCGACCTAGGGGAGAAGGCCCAGGGCAGGTTCAGATGAGCGTTAATCGAACTCGGGTCGCCGCGCACGCGTGCATGCGCGATAAAACTCGCTGCATTTCAGTCGGGACAATGCACACATTAACTCCTGGAGCACATGGAAAAATGTTCAAACGCCGGGGTACTCATTTACGGGTGAGTGAATCCATCGTCTTGACATCGCCAAGCACCTACAAAGATTGTTTAAGATTCTCTCTCTCTCAGTTGGTTAGGTAAAAGTCTTTGCATCCGTCCTTACCCGCCCCCTCTCCCCACCCCATCGACCGATACACTGCCAAACGTCTTGCCTCTTTGGGGGGAACCGAGGGCTGAGGGTTTAAGGATTTCGATTTGCTTTTATAGTTCGCCGAGATGCCTCGGCGACTCGGAGCACCTTCCGTCTCAGCTCATCCGTTCCAGTGCCCTGCTGCGGTGTAGCAAAGTTTCTGGACCCCCAGTGGGCATCTTGTCTCTGTGCGGCGCAAGTTGCCCACGGCACCGGCCTATACACGGGCATTGAGCCTGCCAGGGTGTACGCAGCTCAGCGGCCCCGTGTCCTCCTCCTTCGCCGTAGATTCTCATCATGGACGTGATCGAGGTGGTGCCGGAGCCCGGGCAGCCCATCACCAAGAACAAGTTCAAGGTGCTGTACGAGAAGGAACAGAAGGGGCCCGTGACCGCACTCTGCCACTGCAATGGGTTTCTCGTCTCGGCCATCGGGCAGAAGGTGGGGGACGCTTCTTTTCCACCGCACAAACCGGGCCGTGCCGGGCTCGTGCCGGGCTTGTGCCGGGCTCGTGCCGGGCTCGTGCCGGGCTCGTGCCGGGCTCGTGCCGGGCTCGTGCCGGGCTGGCTCGTGCCGGGCTGGCTCGTGCCGGGCTGGCTCGTGCCGGGCTGGCTCGTGCCGGGCTGGCTCGTGCCGGGCTGGCTCGTGCCGGGCTGGCTCGGCACGGCTCGGGCAAGTGCCGGCTTGTCGTTGTCGTCTGAACTGTACCGCCTGATATCGCCGATAGTTAACGAATGGAGCTGCGTGTAGGTGATGCGGTGACGCCGCGTGCTGGCTGATGTCACGCCTCGTTCACCCCTGACCCTGGCCCTGCTGTGCCTCTGAGCCAGTTTTTGTTTATCTGCCTGTCGAGTTTTTATCACGGGAATGTCTTCCCATACAATGAAACCAATCAATGGCAGCTGACCAAATGCACCAAGCGGGATACTAGAGATAGCACCTGGAGACCCCAAGTGCAGGTTTCCTGCGTAAATAATGAACAAGATTGATTGAACATCGCCCTTGCCAATCCACTCACTGTGGGACGAAGGCCTTCCCCACACCCCAACGGCAATTGCGGCGCATCTCTGACGTTAATTTGCTACCCTGGTCGGTGCAGGCCTTAATCCGGCAGTGGATAGTTCATGGCGGATGATGATGACGATGAACATAAGGCATTGTTTAATTAGTTATACATTGGTCTGCACGGCTCTCCTCTTGGTCTTCTGAGGAAGCCTGTCTGTTTACTAATTTTTTAGCACGACATATTACCGCAGCATTCCCATCAATATTTACACCGTCGAGAGAATATATCGACTGCCTTCTAAAGGAAAAAAACCTCGAAAACTTACAATGAAAACCACGCCACCGCTCGAGCACGCAACATTTTCGTGTGCAAGTATTCCGTACCACCCACCTGCCCCGCTGCCAACACATTAATCATTTGACTTTTGTGTGCATTGCGGAGTCTGCTTAGCGCCAAATAAACAATGAGGCTGGCAGATCCCCAATATTGTTGGGCCGTGCCGCGTACGGCCAAGCGCGGCGACGCCGCCGAGAGCCTTGTGAGTTTCGCGCTCGGGGTGCGGGGGGGGTGGGGGTTTCGCTCGGAGCTCGCCGTTCCTTATTTTGTTTATCGCGGTTGGCGACCGACCGGACGGACGACCGCTGTACGAGCACGCGCGCAGTGGCTCGCGCTTTGAGCAGGAACGCGACGAGAGTGTGCTGCTGTAGGGCGCGGACGACGAGCCGCGACTGCCCCGGCCTGAGCGGGCCGCGGAAACAAAGTGGAAGGCTGAGAGGTGTTGGCGCCCACGTGGAATGATTTGAATTGTTAATTTATTTCAGAATGACACTAATCGCACGTAGCCCTGCATGTGTATGTGGTTATCGCGCTGCGTTACGAACCCGCTGACCCGAGTTCGATTCCCGCTCATGGCCAACAGCAGTGATGATGATCTAACCGGTCTAGAGCCTCCCGTACTTGAGTACACCTGGTACAGTGTGTAAACATTACCACCGGGAAGACAAAGGTGGTCGGGCACCCCCTCGTGTGCCGTGCCGACTTTAATAGATGCTCACAGCACTTGCCACAACAGTCTGTTAAAGGGATATTTGGGGGACCTTTGGTCTTTTTGACCATAATGCTCCACGTTGCCCAGTGTGGGTTGGGATATCACACGCGACTGATTGTAGCAGTGGCACGGAGCTATCAGTGGTAATGGTTACACACCGCACCAGATACTCATTTAATGCCGAGTCGACTTGGGGGAGTCCCAAGACAAGTTCAAATATTCGCCACTGTTATTGGCCGTGAGCGGGTCTCGAACTTGGGTAGCGCGGTTTGTAGCGCAGTCCACGAATTAGCCACTGCACATAATTTGTGTAAATTGTAAATATTCTTCAACATCATGATTGGGTGAATGTATCGTAAACACAAGAAGTGATTTATAATTGATAAATCAATGACTTAAGTTCCCATTGCTTTCTACCCTGCCATATTAAATCCTTTCTAATGCAGACATGATTGTGGCCAGTCTGTGTTTGTACCTGAACATATATCCCTCCCTCCCCCCCCCAGGACTGTGCACAGAAATAGCCCTCTCCCTTCTTTCTCCCCCCCCACCTCCGATATGTTCCCCCAACCAATAATTTCCCCTTGGTTCAGTTTATTAAGGGAAGTGGTCTTGGTGTAACGGTAAGCGCGCTCGACGTAACAATTCAGAGGTCGCCGGTTCATCCTCTTGGCGCAGCAGTTAAAATAATGGCCAAGTTTCTTAACACCCACCCCCCTGCACACCGCCCCCCCCCTCCCCACCTGCCCCCACTTTCCCCCCCCCCCTCCTTGCTTTCCTCCAGAGGACGTCCACCGATGAGACGGATCGATGAAATCGTCCTGCGCGTGGGTGCAAGGCAATCAATTGCGTCGCTGGATGGAAAAATGTGGCAAATGGCTTGGGGGAGGTTTCCTTCATCCAGCAGTGGATTGATCATGGCTGATGACGACGCGGACGGCGATGTTGACGTTTTAGTTGTTGTTGCCACTTGTTGACAGATCTTCCTGTGGAGCCTCAAGAACAACGAGCTGCAGGGCATGGCCTTTATCGACACGCAGCTCTACATCCACCAGATGATCAGCATCAAGAACTTCATCCTCGCCGCCGACATCATGAAGAGCGTCTCGCTGCTGCGCTACCAGGAGGACAGCAAGACGCTCTCCCTCGTCAGCCGGGTAAGGTCTCCGCGCTAGCATCGTCATTATCATCATCATAATTTCATCATCTTAATAATGTTTAGTTTAATACGGCATCGTTCATGCAAATCGCATCTCACATTTGCTGCAGAAGCATAGTAACGAGCTGCAAGGCAGCCCAGGAGGTGAGCCGTTGCTGCCGACAATAACCCGTTCTCTAGTCGAATATTTTCTTTAAACATTATAATAGTAATTTTTGCATTTATTTGTGTTACTTTGTTTAACAGTGACAACTCGCGACTGGATGAGTCTCATTTGCAAAAGTGACTTGGGGCATTAGTTTGCCAGTAGGGAGCGATAATTGCTATGTATGGTCTCAATTTAGTCATTTGTTGCGTATCAATTTTAACAGGAAATCACACCACGGATTGCCTTGGTAAATGAACAACCGTCTTCTCGACAGACTATATCAGCGGGAGAAACAGTCTAACAAAAAAATGTATCTTTAATATAAAAAGAAAATGCAACATACTCCGTATATATATTTTTCAATTTTAATTCACATGGCATCTAAATGAACAGATGCGGGTTTTTAAAGTCATTGACAGGATTGGGTTTTTGATGCTGACGAATGATAATTGATGAGCCCTACTCTGCCTGTGGCCTTCCAGGATGTGAAGCCGCTGGAGGTGTACGGGATTGAGTTCATGGTGGACAGCTCTCAGATGGGCTTCTTAGGTGAGCGACGCGCACAAACGGTCAGTCGCGAGCGTACGTAGCCTCCCCGGCTCCGTACTCTCGTGGCCAATCATTTCTACTCCGTCCTTCACAGGTGCTGCTCGCCAACAGCACTTGCCCCAGCAGTCTGTTGAGGCTATACGGGGGATCTTTACTGTTGCCCCGGGTTCCGTTTCGTCCGCACGTCGTCGCTGTTGCGGCTGAATGAACGCTTCCCACCGCCTCTCTGCTCCTGAATCACGACTCGTCGCTTCTGATGACTCCCAGACTTCTTATTTTATTTCAAATTATTAGGTGATGTCGCTGTTGCTGCTGCTGCTGTGTTGGCAGTGTTGCGCGAGCAACAATAACAGAGCGACTCGCGCGTTCGTCAGCAACACCGTAGCCTTGCAAGGAAAAATATGATGGGCGACGTTTTTCTGGCTCTCTTTGTGCTATGAATAAGGGTCATCAACGCTCGACCACCTTTGTCTCTCCATTGGCAGTGTTTACATCCAGCACCAGGTACTCATTTGAGGCTGAGGTGACCTAGAGAAGGCTCATGGTGTTGTCCATGAGTGGGAATCGAACTCGAGCCACCGGGTTTGTAGCACAGTCCGCTAACCGCTGCACCACCGCTCCCTGTATGACATACAATACGCACTTAGCTTCTGCATTGAATGTGGAATGAACACTTGGATCGATGTGCGTTAACAACCTCGTGCCAAAACGATCCCCAAAGAGGGTGGGATTGGCCAAACGTGCCGAAAAGTACATTTTACGGAAGTGAGTTAATTCTACGACCCGGCGAGTCGCTCTTCGGTAATGCACTTTAACGATTATGAAAGTAGCAACAATAGAATATCACAAAATGATGCGGGGACCATTATAGGCACCACCGTGCACCGTGGATATTGGGAGCCTGCAGTGCGTTAAGTAATATACCGAGGATGTAATAAATCACGGAAAGTTCAGCTCCCCGGTGATCGTGGTTGGCAGTCAGGTGGTCGTGCGGAAGCTCGCTCGCTCGCCGCCAAGACGAACCCCTGCGCCTGCTTTCTCGCGGCCCTCGCGAGCCACCGCGGTGATGGATGATGCCGCAGCAGCAGCAGCAGCGTTGGGTATCGCAGAGCGCGCGTCCGGCTCGCAGAGGGATGTTGAGCCGGCAGCTCCGTCTCTCCGCGTGCGCGTGCGCGCATTTAAGCCGAAGGAATATAAAACCCTGCTCCGAATGAGCTCTCTGGCCACGGCCGCCGCGTTTTTTCTTTTTAGAAAGCTCGGGCAATTAAAACCAGGGTCAAGGTTCCTCGCTAGGGGGAGGAGGCAGGGGGGGGTAGCCGGGCAGCCCGGTTGGGGGGGGGGGGGAGCGGTGCGGCCGGGCCGGGTGTGGGGGCCGGTTCCGTGAGCCTGCACTAATGCACCTTATTGGCGCGCTCGCTGCCCGCGCGCTTTTTTTTGCCAGTCTACCGACTGCGCAAATAGACCGCTGCTCTTTTGGGCAACAAATTGCTTACTTGCCCATCGTCACGGATTTAACGCCGGTCAGGTCTGCGTGCCGCTGTCCCCTGGTGAGAAGCGGTGGGAGTTCTGGGCCGCGATTGGCGGGGCGGGGAGCGGGGGGAGACGGTGTGGCGGCGGGGAGTGTGGGCTGCGGGTGGGGGTGGTGTGGGGTTGTTCGTCTGCGGCAGCGTTGCGCTGCAGCAGCAGCAGCGTCAGCTGGTGTGGATTTTTCAAATTCCTTGCGGCGGCAGGTAGGGATGTGGGGCCCGTAATGAGACTCGGCACCGTGCATAGCCAGCCGTGGCCACTGCAGAAAATATAATAATCGCTCGCGTGTGAAGTGGCGCGGGGTAGGCGAGAGAGCCGGGTGGGCGGGGGGGGGGTGGTGAATGAAGGCTTTGTCACCGGACGGGGGGTCCCAGCCTCCTCCTCGCAGCCGTCGGACCGCGACAGGCGTTTGAGGTTTGGAGCAAAGCGGGTCGTGCTCGAGCTGAATCTCAGACTAATGAGACGGCAAAATAAAGCGCGCGAGTCTCGTCGCGGCGTAATCCCGCGCCGCGGAGGCCCGACGGCGATGGCTTTAATTTACACTCGCGCGCTCTCTCTCTCTCGCGCAGTTCCTCGGGAAAAAACGCGTGAGTTTGCAGGAGACGTATCTCATAGCCGCTAGAAGTTTGCTTGATTCTCCCCCTGCCCCCCTCCGTGAGCATTTGTTGTTGTTGTTATACCCTCTCCTGTGCCGCAGAGTGTGTGGGCTCCGCTCGTTATAGGCACTTAGTTTCTGTTGTGTATTCCTAAGGAACCCTTTGTTCCCTGCGTGGATTATTAAAAGAGCAATTAGTAACGACGAGCTACGTGCTGTTAACGTTGCCTCTTCCCACGTGTGCGCTGTTTACCACGAGATCCAAGCGCAACACAAATTGGCCGGCAAAGAGAACGTGGAAGCCAAAATAGACGCAAATATACAATCCACGTCCCTACTAACCTACCGACCTGCTGTCCTACCTTCCTGCATATTTGCCTGCCTATCTACCCACCTACCTACCTGCTTATTTGCCTACGTACATACTTACCTACCTAATTCCCACCCCACCTACCTACCCACCTAATGATAATAATGATAAACTCGGTTTGAAAAATGTGCCTTTCAAATTGCTACTTCCTTTCCTTTCCTACCTAATTACTCGCCTACCAATCCACCAACTTACCTCCCCATCCACCTACTTGCCTGTTTACCTACCCACTTACCTTCCTACCCGCCTACTTACCCATTCACCTGCCTGCCTGCCTGCATACGTACCGACCCACCTACCTATACACCTACCTACCTAACCACCCACCCATCTACCTGCCTACTTGCCCACCTACCTACCTACATGCCTATCCACCTGCTTATCTACTCTTGCGAATGAAGCTCAGGGGATCTGTAACACCCACGGTAAGAGTGGCAGACGGTGTTGCGGTGTCGTCACGGTGATTGCGCACCGCAAGCATGACCAGGGCAGCCGATGGATTCCATATCGCGAACCTCTGCCACAAGCGGCGAGCCGACAGGCCACGCCAGCCAAACCCTATTATTATTATTATCCTCCAGCGAAAATCCTTTGAACAGCAACAACAAACGACAGCAGCAGCAGCAACAACAACAACAACAAAGTCAACGTGTCACTGACACCACCTGAGCCCATTGTGAGCCTTTCCCTTCACCGTGCTACGTATGCACGTGGGTGTTTTGTTCTTACCGTAGTGGTATGTGAAATAAAATGAAGAAGAACCACCACTGCAAGTGTTGACATTAAAATAAAATGCGATGTTTCTCACCTGAAGCCTGTCTCACCCCATTTCTCCTCTCCGTTTCAGTGTCCGACCGAGAGAAAAATCTGATAATCTACACGTATCAGCCCGAGGGTGAGTGGTAATCGATGCAAAGTTGCTTTTTAAGCACTTTTAACTATAACAAGGGCAACGGAGCGGATTCTTGAAATGCGCTGTGCAGTGGGGGGCGGGGTGGGGGCAACCAGTGGTGGGGGGGGGGGTAGGGGTGATGGTGCGCGTCGGTTGTGGTGCGGAGGCAGTTTCAAGAAAAGTAACGGGAAAAATAAAATAAAAACGCAAAACAAACTCGGCCGCACGCGGGGCATCGATTGGCGCGCGTGGCTCCCTGCCTGCCTGCCTGCCTCCTCGGTGTCGATACAGAGGAGGGAGGCGGCGGTTGTAAATACTGCTGACGCGCGCGCTGCATCGCGGCGCGTCTCGTTTGATGCTCCGCGCTGGGCGCGAAGCGGCGACGGCGCTGCGGTTTGGTGGAGGGTGGGGGCCCGGGTGGGGGGGGAGGTGGTGGGCGGGGGGGGGGGGTTTGTGGTTTCGACGCCGCGCGTTATAATGAGCCGGGTCGTGACGCACGCCAGACGCAACACTCTGCCGCTCTGCTCCGCTGCCCTGGGCCGTGCTCCCCCCCCCGCTAATGCCAATGCTGCTGCGGCTGCAGCTGGGAGTGCGCGAGTGAGAAGCTGCGAGGGAGGGCTAAGGGCGTGGGGTGTGCAGTGGCTCGTGATCACAATGACGATGATGATTGTGGTGATGACGAAGATGACAAGACGATCATGACCACGATGATTGAAGATGACGATGTCATTTTTTACGCTGCAGTCACACCGTTTTCCACACTACACACTCCACATCCGCCTATTAACTGTGCACCTTCACAGATGAACGGAGTTGATTGGAAAATTTCATCCTGTTATCATTTACTTGTAATGGTTGACGAACTGGGATTACAAATGCAGAGGTCACCGGTTCCATTCAATCTCCCGGAGTTCACCACAGTTAGTCGATGAAAATAGAGGTTTTTGGATTAGATCGTGTAAATATAAATGTGTAGTTAAACCCGCCACCACCCGACACAGCCAATTAGTACGGTTTGTCACGTAAACAAAACACGCCAATTCGTTACTAGTTCAGCACCGCAACATTTACCGTTCGAGTACGACGTTTCACCGGTAATTGCAACCAGCCCATCAGGTGGCAGCTCTATTATGGATAATATTTGGTCGCGAAAGCCGACAGTCGATCAGCAGGCTCCTGTGTGGTGTGGGGAAAAGTGCGGGCTACTCCCACCTCTTGCAAACGTTGTCAGAAAGCGCAGCATCTTGCGACGCAGTCACACGCAGAGACGCTGTGCGAGTCCAAATTAGATTTGATTAATACGCAAAGCTTCCTATGGCACCGCAATGCGAGAAACCCCATTCAATGAAATACAAAATACCCTCTGGAGGGGCTCTTCCAGCAGCAGTGGCACAGGAAAGACTATTAACTATTAACTCTTTTATTTCACAAGGTACCGCCCACTGAGCTCTATAGCTCTTTTTCAGAAGCGACCTGGTCAAGAAGGATGCTTATCATCATGTGGAAATTTATAGAAGCCAAATGCTCGAAACGCACGTTGAATCAAAATTTGCAGGGAAAAACCGGAGGACACAGAGAAGAAAAAACAGAGAGAGAGACATGCAAACTCCAAATATATTGGCGTGGGGGTCGGGATTGAACCCACGACCTCCTGTATACCAGACGAGCTAGTTAACATCTCACCACCGTGGCGCCAATAATAATCGGGAATTCGGCAGGATTTGTGGGGCTGTGGGGGCTGCAGCTTTACCTTCGCCGCAGCGCCGAGAATTTGTGCTGCCAAGATAGCGCAAATGGGCACTGCTAAAAACGCAATGCAAGGGACGCCCTGATTTTTTCCCTGTGGCACACGGCAAAGCGTCGCACGCGAGCCCGGCGCATCACCAAAAGGTTCGATTGTTTTCGTTTGGCGGTGGCCTTATTTTGTTGCTGTTGTTAATGATTTGCGGCCTGGCAGGCCGTGAGAGCGGCTGCTGTCTTAAGGGTAAGGGGGGGGGGCGCTGCTGACTTGAGCACATTTTTATCCCAGGCGCGTGCGCCCTACAATTAATTGAGATTTGAAGATGTCGCAGCCGAAGCGCTGTTGTGTGTGTGTGCGTAAGCGTGGGGGTGGGGTGTGGGGGGTTGGGTTGGGAGGGGCGGTGGGGGGGGAAGGGTGGTGAGATGTTGACTCATTAGACTAAGATAAATTACTCTCTGCCATTTGAAGCTGGGGAAAAAAATATATAATCCGTGCACGGCTGCGACACATTTTTTTTAAAGCTGCGCTAGTTTGAGATACTGATCGCCCCTTACCGTTCGTGTGTTAATAACCGCACAGTGTGTTCCAAGATATTGTTGTTTATACGCTTTGTAATGCTGTAATGTGCTATGAAATGTACACCTTAAATATGCAACTGTACTATATGGTATGCGACTTTGATGCGCACTCATTCATTGGGGGGGAGCCGGGGTCAGCACAGATCCATCGTAATCATCATCGTCACCACTATCCACAGCCAGAGCCGTCCCTGGAGTACAGTGAATCAGGGTGACTGCCCCGGGCCCCACGCTCTGGGGGGCCCCACGCTTCAACGTCACGCTATCAGATTGAGTTTGAAGGCGTCAAGGGAGGGCCTCCACACGGTGGGATTTGCCCCCCTCCCTCCTCCATGGACGGCCCTGCCCACAGCATGGCCACCACCACCACAACCATCATCATCATGTTCATCGATGGCACAAGAGTCATTGTCGTCATCATCCTCTTCCATACATCCATCCGCCGTCGGTAGACTTGGCATCGCCCGGCGAGGCTGCCTGTGACCAAATGACCCGGAGCGTGCCCGATCCCCATCAGACTTGGCTTGCTAAGCGGGGTTGAGCCAGGATAGCGTTTGCAGGACGGGCGACCCACCGTGTGCAAGAGACAGGTGCGGGAGGCGTAGTGCTCGGCAGAGGGCCGTGCAGCAAAATAAATTGCTGTTCCGCATTTCCTGCCAGCGTCGCCAACCCACACTGACCAGCGTGGTGAAGTATGGTCAAATATCCCCCCACGAACCCGCACAGCGTGCGTGGGGATGCCCTCGTCCAGAAGTGGACTGACAGACGGGTGGCTGTAAATGTCCACGATTAGGCTGCACCACTTAGTGGTTTCGAACTGGTCCCGGTCATTGTCACCCTCATTCACCATCGTCAACAGTCCCGGTCTAGTCACTGCTGGATACGCAAGACCGTGCCGCAGTAAAGTCACCGCCACCTAGTGGTCGGTGACCGCCGCCGCCGTTGTTGTTGTTGTTGACGACGACATCGTTGCCGTTTACACTGAGACCTCCTTTACCAGTGGCAAAATATAGTAACTGGTACAAAAACATATTACTATATTTTGCTACTGGTAAAGGAGGTCTCGTAGTGCGCTGTCTTTGAGTTGTACGCCTTTTGGCGTCATCTGGTCCAACACCAATGGGGACTAGGCTCTAAGAAAAGCTGTCTCGGGTGTGGACCAATCAACTTCAAGGACAGTGCATATCATTATCATCATCAGAGTTGTTTCTTTTTGCTTGCATTTTGACTGCTTGTGTTGTGGTTATTGCAAACATGATGCCTTGTATAAAGGTGTCAGTTTTTGTACCAGATGAAAGGGTAAAAACCTACTACTGTCGTTGTTGATGTGCGCAGCTCGCGAGAGCTACGGGGGCACGAGGCTGCTGCGCAGGGCCGACTTCAACGTGGGCGCGCACGTGAACACGCTCTGGCGCACCGCGTGCCGCGTGCAGCCCACCGACACCAGCCGCCGTGGCGCCTCCTCGTGGGACACCAAGCAGGTCACGTGGTTCGGTGAGCGCCTCCATCCCACGCCCACGCCGCCAGGGTTCAGTTTTGGCCGATATCACCTTCGTGTATAAAGGAACGCAGAGCCTTTGAGGGGCGGGGAATTGTACGCCGGCTCGCCGCCCGGTTGCTGCCTTTCTTCATTCACGTGTGTGGGTCGTCGTGCCTCTTGAGTCATTCTCTCTTCTCTTGTGAGCGAGTGAACGATGTGCCCTTTGGCGCCTTTACAAATTTAAACTATTATTATAATTTTGTTAGTGGATTCATCGTTGATAGGGTTAATGACACGAACGTTTCCGTTAATAAATCCCCGGCAGTTTGTCGTTTATGAAAAGTGGCGTGCCCGTTAGGGGGCCACAAAGCCAAGCGGTTATTGTTGGGCCCTCTCGGCCAAGTTCCAGTCAGGCAGTGCAGTTCATCTCGACAGTTTGTTAGACGTTTGGCACGGTCGGTGCCTATTTTGGCAATGTAATTTAGTAATTTAGTGGCGAAAACACTCTTCGTCAACAAAGTGTGAAACTTTTGTCAACGATGTATGTATGGCGAAGGTAAAGGTGCAGCGCTGCGATTGCTTGTCAGTGAGTCGACAAAGTCTTATCAAGCAGGGACGATGATTTTGACTGTCCTCCAGCCCAAGCTCTGCAGGTCCTCTATATATAAGATGTTGAATCAATTTGCATTGAATATGTTAAGCAAGCGATGCACTATTTTACGACGTATCACGAATGATAATTTGCAACCCTTTGCCAAACACCTGCTGGTCGTGGAGATTGACCAGCAGATTGAGGTTTCACGGTTGATTACGTACAGTGTGAAAGAAGTTCAACATACGTACACACAACAGAGCAAAGCACGTCGGACCGTGACGAGACGAACTGAATGGAGACGTTAACAGAGGCCGCAGTGCAACGACGAGCTCCAAAGATGTGACTTGGCTATTTATGGTTAATAAAAGTATTTTCTAAGTTGAATGATTGGATGACCTAACCATATATGGGGTGGGGGAGGCAGGGTGGGCGTGGAGGAATTGCCTGCGGCTCACCCCAACGTTGAATAACTTAGTGTTGGATTAACGCCCGACTGCTTTTTTTTTTTTAAATCGACGACGCGACTAACGGAACGACGACATAAAATCCACACGCGACAACGCTTGTCCATCATTCCGCAGGTTGTCATCGGCGAGACCTAAGGCTGTGGTTGAGATGAAACGTTCCGACTCTGAACGCGAGTGGTGACACCTCCCGCGGTTCCAGCCTTACGCGCACACACACGGACGCTTTGCCTATGTGCAGCAAGGCGTTATTTTTTTTTTTAAACGTGCTGGGATCTGTCACTGCTTTTGTCCTAATTGTGCTATTGCAGTGAAATGTCTCCTCTTTTTTTTATATATGTGTGGTGTTACATTTGTTGTTGTTTTTACCGCCACCAATTTTATCCCGATGGCGCTATCGGCGTCCCGTCACAAGACAAATAATCCATTCGGATCTGTCGCAATGCAGCGCAAGCAACCCCTTTGGCGTTAAAGGCGCGCGGAAGCGGATGTCACAGAGCTACCTCTTAAGATCCACCGTAAAGTGCCCCTTGACTTTGACGGTCGTTGGGGTTGGCGAGGGGGGTGGGGGGCTGTGGGGTGAGACCTCCTTTGCCGAAGAGCAGTCTTGTGGAGTCGACATCCTGTTTCATCTTCATTTGACTCCTCTCTTGTGCGTCTTGATTTCCGCGAAAATAGCATTGACGGAATGGTGAATTCGCCAATCAACTCCAGTTGTCTGCGATAGTTGACGGTTAATATGCGGATGTGGAAGTGTTGTAGGGAGCGCTAGTGGATGGTATTTTGGCCCATTCTTCTACACTGTGTCATGACAAACGTGGGAGTACCCACGCTTTACCTCACCACACACGAAATGGCGATACTACAGACTATGTTTATGTGCGTTTTGCAAGCTGAACGACTGACAAAAAAATTTGCGGGAGGGAGGGGTGGGATGTACAGGTGACATTTAATTTCACTTTTATTCGCGAGAGCTCGAGCGGCCGATGCGCCGCACAAATCCGGACGGGAGGTTTCGTAAAAAAAAATCCCAACTGGCTTTGCGCGGCAGTCATTTGTTTGCGAGGGTAACGTTTCGAACGTTGCACGTACGTTGAGACCGTGCCGACAGTGCGTGGTGGCCAACGTTCCACGTCAACCCTGGCGGCTCGGTCGCCGGATTAGCGACGCACGCGGGAATAAGCTGTTTTATGAACGCAACAGCAAATATTGTTTATTGCGTTGGTAAATCTAGCGTTTTGGCAGTTGCGTAATTGGATGGCTGAGACAATTGCGTATAATGGGGTTTTTTGTCCTCCTTTTCCCCTCCCTCCGCACTCTCTCCCTTTCAGCCAAAAGGAATAGTTGCCTGGAAAAGTATTTTGCGACGTTTCAGTGTGTGCCGGGCGGTCGGGATCGATCACAAGCCATCCCCGCTCTGTCTTTTTAATGGCTCGCCTCAACCGCGCCACCGCCGCGTATAAGCCTGGCCCGGTTTATCATGCAGCCGTGTTGCTCTGCACGCCCGTGTTGTTTACTGCCTGGTGCGCGACACACACACACTCGATCCGCTCCTGGCTTTTCAAGTTTTTAAGGCTCACCTATGCTTACTAATGTGTAAAAAAAAAAAACATTTTCAGCAGGAATCTTTCCTACGATTTTATCCCGGATTTCGTTTTTTCGGATCGGCGTGGCTAGCTCACTTTAAAGTGCCCGTAAAATTCAGCACATATCGGCACCCGGTTAATTCATTTCCATTCATTTCATTGTTCGTCCATCCTTCCCTCGTGAATGTGATGAGCTTTTGAATGTACACGTCACAGCAGATAAGAGGCTTTTGTCATTAGCTGCGTAAACATGTCATTGTAATCATAGATCGCCCTTTGTCAATCCACTGTTGAATAAAGGCCTTCAAATGCCATTACGGTCATGGGAGATGTTTGACCATATTTCACCACTCTGGTCAATGTGGGTCGGTTCGGCTATCATAGTATCTGCAATCGAGCCAGCCCCACCGCAGACGGCGAATCGAGATGCGGACGTCAAACATCAAATCATTTTCGTCCAACAAAAAAAATTCTTATTCACCCCACCGATTCCAGATTCAGGTGTCTCATGAGGCCCCCAGCACATCGTAGTTTGGTTACAGCCAGCGTTAAAAACCACCCATGCCGCTCCGCCTTCCGGCCTCCCGTGTTTCGGTCTCAGCCTCGGCTCGTGTGTGTGTGTGTGCTCAGCGGAAAATTGGGGTGCAGTAGCGGCCACCGCGAGCCCTCCTCCTCTTCTGCCGTCACCGTCATGCCTCTCCTGTTGTCTCGCAGCCTCGCTGGACGGGGGCATGGGGCTGCTGCTGCCCATGGCGGAGAAAACGTATCGCCGCCTGCTCATGCTGCAGAACGCCCTCGTCACGCTCGTGCCCCACCTCGCCGGACTCAACCCCAAGGCCTTCCGGTACGGCGACGCTCACCATCGCCCAGGCCACTGAGCTGTGTCGCTCTTTTTCAGAAGCGACCTGGACATCACAAATTATAGCTCGACGAAGTGGCTTGTCATCACGTGGAAATCAATAGCAGCCAATTACTCTAAACGCGTGATTCTAAATGTGGAGGGAAAAACCCGGAGAAAAATCTACGCGACCACGGTGAGTACATGCAAACTCCTAATATACGGGCGTCAGGGGTCGGGATCGAACCCACAACCTCCTGCATACCAGGCGAGGGAGTTAACATCTCCGCACCGTGGCGCATTTAATTTGTCTCGCACGGTCGCACCTAGAGGCTGTTATATATCGCGGCTCCTCTTACCTCATCGCATCGTTACGCTCCTGGTCTCAAAAATGTAACGCTGTAGGGGCGCTCCCCACAACAGCTCCAATGGTACTCTTTGGTTCTTTAGGTAAAGTCACGTAAATGAGAAATAATAATACAAGTCATTTTGCTCTGGCTGTTCCACCTGATGACGGAAGCTTGTGTTACCTCCGAAACGTCGTGATTTAATTTAGTTATTTTCATTTTATTATTTATATTTTTCATCTACGTGACTTTACCGAAAGAACCAAAGAGTATGGATCCTTGCAGTCACGAAAACTTCAAATCTAGAATTAGCTCTCATGGTGGTTGTCAAGTGGAGCCCCTTGCCCCCACGCTCGTCACGCTGATCGCGCGCACGGCCCCTTGACCACGTGCTGTGCCGTCGCCTGCCTGCCGCCCCGTGCAGGATGCTGCACTCGGACCGGCGGACGCTGCAGAACACCGTGCGCAACGTCCTGGACGGGGAGCTCCTCTTCAAGTACCTGCACCTGAGCACGATGGAGCGCAGCGAACTGGCCAAGAAGATCGGCACCACCCCCGACACGGTGAGGCTCGCCTCGTCTCTGCGGAGGACACGGCCCCCCGCCCCCCCCCCCCCCCCCACGTCTCCCTCCTCCCGCGTCTCCAGGGTGAACGTTAATTAGGGGGACGTAACGATTCATTGATTGAAATTGACTAACATGCTCACAATGCCGTGCATTGAATCATGCACGTGATTCATTTATTATAATTTTTTGTTGCTTCGTGTTTCAACTGAATTATACCTTGTGCGGGTGTGTGGGGGCAGGGGGGGGGGTGCAGTGGATTGCACACTACGCTGTGAACTCACATACCTGAGTTCAATTCCCTGCCATAGCCAACATGAATGGGCGAGTGATAATTGAAATGATCATGCCTTCTCGTTCTTCACCAAGCTATCCTGACTAAATTTGGTTGAACAACAACAAAAAACTCTGACCAACACAGGACTTCGTCTAGCATTGGAATTACACATAGATTTAAACCACTATAGATTCTCTATGCACCACAATATTCAGAAACTCCGTTGATGAATCCCTTCTCGACGTGTGTTCGGGTTGGTACCGTGCGTTGTCCGACGTTTCGCGCCACGCGCCGTGAGCTTCTGCAAGAAACCGAATGGGCATCGTGTACAATCCGAACAACGCGACGAAGAGCCATGCAGCAGCACGGCCACGAAAATCTAACGCAGCAGGTTATGAATCGATGCGTGACCTTTATTGAAATTCATGAAATTGTGTCAGGAATGACTCATTACAAGGCTAACATTAATGGCCTTGCGGGGATGATAGTAACGGCCAGGTCAAAGTGTCTTCATGCACAAATTAACTTTTTCAATTCCATTTCTTATCAAAACCGGATAAGAGCCCATTGAGTAAAATAAAATCCAACATTCGGTCAATTGTCGATTGTCTGTGGGCGGATTATCTGGGTGCAGATTAACCATGTTTGCAGAAAAAAAACACATTTGCTCAGTATATTGCTGTCGTGCGCAAAAAATAGAACCTCAGGTCATTGGAGGTAAATCATAAACATTTTTACGGCCTCATTTACGTGTGATTAGCATAATTTATGTTTTGGTCTCATCTGGGCCACCCTCCACACCCCCCCCCCCTCTACTAATTACTCCGGATTTTCGAGAACTGACAGTCACAGAAAAGTGTTATTTTGCACTAAGTAAAAATACAGAAGTAACCGTCATAATTTGCAGACATCGTAACCGCAAACAGCTGCAAGTTCAGCAAATTAAAGCGCACTTGAACGTCAAATTCGGTCGATTAAAATGTGGAGTTAAACTAATTAAAACGAAACCGAGTAATAACAATTATAGGAGTTCACCGAGTAGAGGAACAGCATGGTCTACAGTGCAACACATATTGTGACATTGAGCCTTTAGCTGCACTAAGAATCAGAATGAAGTAACGTATTATTTTACGGTTGGGGCAAGTGCTGTTAATGAGTAGTCCCTATGAAGCCGGCACCACGCCTGACCGCCTTTGTCTCCCCAGTGGCGATGTTTACACACTTTCCAATGTAATCATTTGAGGCTGAGTCGACCTAGGATAGGCCCGGGACCGATTCAAATAATCGTCATTGGTATTGGTGTCCGTGAGCGTGAATCGAACTCGGGTGGCCGGGTCCCGTTGCGCAGCGCGCTAACTACCCGCTACGCTACCAACCCCCCCACGGCTACTCGCCCGCGCTCGAAACAATCACACCCGCTCACGCCGCCCGCCCCACTCCCTCACGATGGTCTTCTTCATATGGACCTGGCTGAATACGTAGGGGGTGGGGGTGTGCTGTACACGTCCAAACAAGAAAAACAATTCATCTGTGCGGCTTTTCAGCCGGGTACAGGGCAGCGAGCTGATGTGCCGCAAGTGTCACAGATTGAACTTCGGACTGCACCGTTTCCTCCGACGGTCGCATCGGTGCAGCCGTAACAAAGCGCCGAATGTGCGCAAAGAAGACCGACGGAGCTAAGGGCAGCGCTGCGCATTGGAGGCCCCGCTAACTCGCGCAGCGTTTGCTTTAACGCCCCTGCACCCTTGCCTCCTCTCGGGTTTGACGCGTGGCGGAATTGACGCGACGACGCTTAAGCGGTGCACGTCGTCGGTGTGGAGACGCCGCAAGATCTTCTCCCCCACCCCACTCCCCCCTACCTCCTCCACCTTGACGCAAGCCCCCACTACAGCCCCTAGCATCGCCTTGCTGCTGGTGGGTGGGTGGCGTGTGTGGGTGTGAGTGTGTGTGTGTGTTGAGGAGCGGTGGTGTCGCGGTTAGCGCTACGAAACCAGCGACCCAAGTTCGATCCCCACTCACGGCCAACACCGGTGACAAATATCTGAACCGGTCCTGGGTCTCCCCTAGGTTGATTCAGCCTCAAATGAGTACCTGGTGCGGTGTGGACACAAAGGCGGTCGGGCGTGGTGTTGGCCACCCACCCCCCTCGTGTGCCGTGCCGGCTTTCATAGGTGCTCACTAACAGCACTTGCCCTAACAGTCTGTTACAGGCTATACGGGGGATCTTTGTCTTCGTGTGTGTGTATGAATGTTGGTGATTGAATGTTGCGTGTTATGTGTGCGTGTGTGTGTGGGATTTAGTGGGGAGCTCTAGTGTAGTGGCTGTCGAACTGCACTGCAAACCCGGCAACCCGAGTTCCATTCCTGCTCAGGGCCAACATCGGTGACGAATATTTGTACGGGTCCTGGACCGCTTCCCTAGGTGCACTCGGACGTAAATTAGGACCTGGTGCAGTGTGTAAAGATCAGCCTTCGGGGAAACAAAGGCTGCTGGGTGTGGTGCTGACGACCCACCCCCTCGTGTGCCATGCATGCCTTAATAGGTGCTCGCTAACAGCACTTTCCCCAACAGTGTTAAAAGGCCATATCGGGGATCTTTGTCATTGTTGAATGGGATTGAGTGTGTGCATGTGGTGCAACTGAGTGTGAGCATTTGTGTGGATGCCTGTATTTGAGTGTGCGTGTGTGCGTGTGTGTTTGAGTGCGTGTGTTTGATTGCGTGTGTGCGTGTCTGCGTGTGTTTGAGTGCGTGTGTGCGTGTCTGCGTGTGATTGAGTGATTGAGTGCGTGTGTGCGTGTCTGTGTGTTTGAGTGCGTGTGTGCGTTTGAGTGGGTGTGTGTGAGTGCGTGTGTGCGTGTCTGTGTGTGCTTGAGTGCGTGAGTGCGTGTGTGCGTGTGTTTGAGTGCGTGTGTGCATGTCTGCGTGTGTTTGAGTGCGTGTGTGCGTGTCTGCGTGTGTTTGAGTGCGTGTGATTGAGTGCGTGTGTGCGTGTGTGCACGGCCGTCTGCAAGGGAGCGACGCCGTGGTGGCTGCCGCTACCCAAGCAACCGAAGCGCAATTCCTCCCGGTACCAATTACCATCAGCGCCAAATTGGTGTCTGTGCCCAAAGCGGGCCTTCCCCCTAGGTCAATTCGGCCTAACAATTGAACACCAGGTGCAGGTGTTTCAACAACACCGGCACTGGGGAGACAAAGGCAGCCGAGCGTGTGAAGTCCCGGCTCCACGCCCCTCTGCCCTCCCCCCCACCGCACATCGAGCCGTGACTGACCCTAATAGATGTCGGTTCAGGCGCTTGCCTCAACAGGCCAACCGGTGGGAGATCCATACCGCTGCCTGTGCGTGGGTGTGCGTGCGTGCATCCGTGCACCTGTGCGTGCGTGGGTGTGCGCTTGGAGGCTTCACCGCCTGGGAATTTAACGCACGCTCGCGAGCCGGTGACAGAAACAATTGCACAAAGTTGGCAAATTGCGGAATGATTTCCCCGTGCCCTGGCTACGTTATCGATCGGCCAGGCCCCTGGTTCGGGGTTTTTTTTTCCCCCTCTTGCAGTCCGATTCATTTTCCTCGACGCGGATAACGGCGAAAACCCTCGCAACCCACGTCTGACTCCTTTACCCGTCTGCTCTTTTAATTACGAGTCAATTATTTATTGCAGCCCAATTAAACCGCACGTTAAACCGTCGCGCACTTGTACGCGAACCTTCTTAATTACACATTAAAGTTTATGTAATCAGGAGAGGCTGTTTATTTTTCTACTTTACACTTTTCACGTGGAAACGCGTAAAGTTTTATCGCCGAATACCTCTCGGCCATTAGAACACCTGGCCACGTCGATTATTGCGTCCCCCGAGGAAGCGTTCTTAAATTACGCGCTTAAACTCTTACATAAACAGCTTCCATTAATTTTCTCAGCCCCATCTCTGCGAAGGAGGGGCGGTTGATGGGAGATACATATTTTTATTAAGATTAACCCTTCCGCCTTCAGAAGTGTCGACCGCTTCACTCTCGTGCCGTGCGGTGTACGCCCCGGCGATCCTTTCCGCGGGCTGCGTTTCCGCGGATTCATTTGCTTATTTAATTAACCGCCATCCCCGGATGTGTCTGTGCCCGCCTTTCGCACACGTAAAGGTCACGCGGCGTCCGCACAGGAAAAACAAGTGTTGCATTGCCTCGGCGCAGTCAAATCGCCACCACCCACCCACCCACCCATACACCACGCAGCGTCGTAGGCGAAATGGTTAATGTCGTTACAAACCGCATTTCTGCGGTGCTCGATGAGTCCCAGAAGACTCGTCCAAAAGACACATTTCGTCAAAGCCCAATTCCCGCAGCAGTGCAGCGGAGGTGTTTGCTAAAGTGACCTTGCAAGCAGCATAAGCACACCGTGTGCACGCACGCAAACACACACACACGAGCGCGCACACACATACGCGCACACACATACGTGCATACACATACACGCGCGCGCGCGCTGCAGCAGTCCCATCGCCTGCGTTCGTACCGCCGGCGTTCATTGATTTTGCTATTTTATTTATTTCCCGTGAAACGAATCACGCAAACTGCCGCGCTGCACACTCAACGTAAAGGCCCCCCAGTTAGGCGCTTTTACGGCTCTCACATATGAATTCAGCCGAAACCTGCGTTCTGACGAACTTATGAATATGTGGGGGGAGAAGCCATCGAAGCCATCGAAGCCATCGAAGCCATCATCCATTCGTGTTCGATGTGGAACGCACTCCTCCGTGTTGCGTTGGTGGGGTTGGATGGGGTGGGGGGGGGGCAGCGTGCCAATTGTCGTCACGCTGACGTTGACCCGCACTCCCGGTGACTTTGCGGGAGAGACGGAAGACACCGTGAGGACGAGAGGTTATGACCCCCTCTCCCCCGCCGATCGCCGCGCAAGTCGAGCCAAACAAATATTCTGAATGCGTCCTCCCGTAATTCCCCCCCACCCACCGCCCCCCCCCCCGAACGATAATTCAGTGCGTCTCGACATAATTGACAAACGAATTTGCGCCTGATTAACATGCGAATTGATGCTCTCTTTCCACACGCACGTGGGCCCATTTGCATACGAATTGCGGCGATTGACCGTCATGCAGGCCGTGCTGAGTAAGGGGGCACAGTGCGGTCTCTGAGCAGAACACTGACAACTCTGCCCTGCCACCCCCTTCCATTGAAGGGAGGGGGGCAGGGCAGGGTTCAGGGTTAAGAGCGCAGCGGCAATTACAGGTTTCCCTCGCTCTGCGCGGGTTCGGTCTGTGCGATTTTGCGTCGTCCACGCGGCTAACCTATTTCTACCCAGAAATTCTCTACACCGCGTTGGTTTCAATGCACTCTACACGTGGCTATGCGGTCGGACGTGGGACAACGTTGTGTACTGTGTGTGTACTGCGTGTGTACTGTGTGCACTGCATGTACTGTGTGTGTACTGTGGGTGTACTGTGTGTGTACTCTGTGTGTGTAACGTGTGTACTGCATGTACTGTGTGTGTGTACTGTGGGTGCACTGTTTGTTCCGTTTGTTGTGTGTGTGTGCTGCGTGTAGTGTGTGTGTGTATGTACTGTGTGTGTGTACTGTGTGTGTGTACTGTGTGTGCTGCGTGTAGTGTGTATGTACTGTGTGTGTACTGTGTGTGGTGTGTGTGTACTGTGTGTGGTGTGTGTGTACTGTGTGTGTGTACTGCGTGCTAGTACTGCGTGCGTGTACTGTGTGCGTACTGTGTGTGTACTGTGTGTGTGTACTGTGTGTGCTATTCGACAGGCAGCTGTCTCCTCGCGCGGTGCATTGTGGGCCGGGTGAGCGTGCGGTCCACTCCACGAGATTTCGCTTTGTGCGCCCCTTTTGTTTGGGACGCATCTGCTACTAATACACTGCTACGAACGCACAGAGCGAGGGACACCTCCATTCGAATTGGTCACCGGATCCAAGATGTGACCGTCATCGCAACAGTTGCTCACTAGTGTCACGACCATGAGCGGGTGCACAATAAAACAGAGCCACCACGCAGGTTTCCCCAAGGTTGAACCGCTGCGTCGGCTTCCCGTGCGGCGTTCGGATCGTTCCGCACGTCGGTTGGCGCGACAACGTCCCGACGTTTCAGCTCCACGTGCCCGGGGGAGCCTCTCCAGAAGCACGCACGGCACGCTCGGGACGACACCACCTTGCGTTGCCAGTCCCAGGAGCGCGTGCTCAGCCGAGCGTCGACTCGATGGCTTATTCAGCAACACTGCTAATTGCACGATGGTCTAAATAATAACGTAATAGTTTACATCCCTCTGACAATCCAGGCCTCCTGCCCCCCGAACTCTCCCCCCCCCACTCCCCGCCGGTCCCTACAGCCCATAGCATTGCCTTGCTGCTGGTGGGTGGGTGGCGTGCGTGGGTGTGATTGTGTGTGGGCGAGTGGGATTTGGTGGGGAGCGGTAGTGTAGCGGTTGTCGCATTGCGCTACGAACCCGGCAAACCAACCTTACAATCCACTGCTGGATGAAGGCTCCCCACTCCCGCCCCCCCCCCCACTTGCCTTGTGAGTAGTGCGTGTTTGTTTGACCATGCTTCACCACATTGGTCAATGCGGTTTGGTGGAGAGTGAGGGGCTGGGCGATGGTTCACCTCGGACCGGGTTTAGTTGTCAGTGGCCACTGACGTTACCCGTAGCCAGGAATCAACCTCAAAGGCGCGAAGTTTGTGGTGCAGTGCGTGTGATCTATCGCGCCGCAGTTCCGCCTCTTGGGAGCTTCCTTGGTCAAACAGAAACATTCTCTTGACTTTTAGCAGCTGTCTGGTGATGTCACCAGAGTGTGCCACCAATAAAAGGTCCAGTGAATGAAGCTTCTCTTATTCGGGTTCGACAGCCTGGGGCACATGGCTTCGGACACTAAAGGATAAGACGGTCAAGGTGCTTCCCTGCAATTGCTTGCTCGCACCATACTTCACCGCGCTGGTCAGTGGCGGGTTGATGAAGGAGGGAAGGGTGGGGGCAAGTGGGAGTGGAAAGGGGGGGATCTGTTCAGTTTACCTCTGATGGCATCTGATGAGCCACGGCCCAGGAATTGAACCAAGGTCACCGGGACCACAGTGCCAACCACTTTGCCACCCACTGCGCCGCCCCTCCGCCTGGGGCGAGCCTGTTCGCGTCGAACGAGCGGCCCGTCGCTAGGTGTGGCGTTTCATTTCCGACAGTGCCCGCAAGCTAAAATGCATGAGCGATAATCACCGTAGTCGAAACCCACTCGCATGCTGATGTCAATCGGTTTCCATTTCACAATCAGCAGGTGGTTCGAGTTCAGTTTTTCTTTTCTTTCTCCAATCGCACTCTCGGCATCGTCTCGCTGGAGGTGAACTCGTCTCCATTCGGAACACTAGCAGGAAAGCAGAGCATCGCCTGGCCTCGGAGAAACGGCTCCAGAAGATGCCGTTACTAAACTACGTGCTTTGTGTTAATTTATCGAACTGAGTCCGTCTTCGCTTCGATAGGTCACACTTCTCGGGGGCCAGTAATTCCCGCCTGCTCTACCACGACGTGATGTTCAGACCGCTATTGTTCCTTCTTAGAGCTGGAATTTAGCCGGATTCATACAAAAAATATCATAACGCAGTTTAATTGCGCACTTCGTGGTGACCAGGCAGAGAACACCGATTAACTTGTTACACTCGAGAACCCAGTTTGACCTTGAGCTGTGTCTGCATTCTAACCCCACGATCTCAGCTCAGCGCTGCCTGCATTCTAACCCCACGATCTCAGCTCAGCGCTGCCTGCATTCTAACCCCACGATCTCAGCTCAGCGCTGCCGGCATTCTAACCCCACGATCTCAGCTCAGCGCTGCCTGCATTCTAACCCCACGATCTCAGCTCAGCGCTGCCTGCATTCTAACCCCACGATCTCAGCTCAGTGCTGCCTGCATTCTAACCCCACGATCTCAGCTCAGTGCTGCCTGTATTCTAACCCCACGATCTCAGCTCAGTGCTGCCTGCATTCTAACCCCACGATCTCAGTTCAGCGCTGCCTGTATTCTAACCCCACGATCTCAGCTCAGTGCTGCCTGCATTCTAACCCCACGATCTCAGCTCAGTGCTGCCTGTATTCTAACCCCACGATCTCAGTTCAGCGCTGCCTGTATTCTAACCCCACGATCTCAGCTCAGTGCTGCCTGTATTCTAACCCCACGATCTCAGCTCAGCGCTGCCTGTATTCTAACCCCACGATCTCAGCTCAGTGCTGCCTGCATTCTAACCCCACGATCTCAGCTCAGTGCTGCCTGTATTCTAACCCCACGATCTCAGTTCAGCGCTGCCTGTATTCTAACCCCACGATCTCAGCTCAGCGCTGCCTGTATTCTAACCCCACGATCTCAGCTCAGCGCTGCCTGTATTCTAACCCCACGATCTCAGTTCAGCGCTGCCTGTATTCTAACCCCACGATCTCAGTTCAGCGCTGCCTGTATTCTAACCCCACGATCTCAGCTCAGCGCTGCCTGCATTCTAACCCCACGATCTCAGTTCAGCGCTGCCGGCATTCTAACCCCACGATCTCAGTTCAGCGCTGCCTGTATTCTAACCCCACGATCTCAGCTCAGCGCTGCCTGAGGATGAAGGGAGGGAGATGTAGGTACATTAACAAGGTAGATAGAGTTGGAGGTAGGATAGAAGGGATGGAATGATGAAACCAGAGAGGGAGGTAGGCACATAGGCAGACAGGCGGGGGGGCGGGGGGCGCCTTCTCCATTTGTGCCGAGGTCTTCTCATGGCCACCCTCCACCCGTCAGCCCCCCGGTGCTACCCCCCCCCTCCCCCGGACACAATACCCATCCATGACCGCACGGCTCCCTCGCTCGAACCCTTCGGTGTTGGAACCAAACCGATCATCTGCTTGCGTGGGTTACACGAGCCCCTCCCCACTGACGTGTTCGATAAATCGCCTCTAAGCACCACCACCTAGCCACGCATTCGGAGGCTCTTGGCCCAGCTGACGAAGGACGGACGTCAGCCCCTGGCAGAGGTCGCAAACGGGTTTTGATTCCGTACCCGTACCCGGCCGCACCAGGGTCGCAATCGGGTACCCGTACCCTACCCGATACCTGGCTACCCGTACCCGGCCGGGTATCGGGTAGGGTACGGGTACGGGTACCCGATTGCGACCTCTGGGATGAAGCCATGTTGCAGGCGCGGGTGGGTTGATTCTAGGAACTTGAATTGTGAGAAGAGACAAGACGTTGGGAAATGAGTGACAAACAGTTACTCACCAGTGACTCACGGCCTACCCGTACCCGGCCGCACCAGGGTCGCAAACGGGTACCGGGTACGGGTAGCCAGGTATCGGGTAGGGTTCGGGTATCGGGTACCCGGTTGCGACCTCTGGCCGACAGACGTGCGGAGGGCGACTCTTCGCAGACTTTTTTCCCCACCTCCGGCCGGAGTTTCCCTCGCCGCACCAGGAAAAGGGGTGCGGCTCTCGGCCGTGCTGCTCTCGTCACCTTCATCAGTTCCCAAGCCCTCGTAACTCACCACCCCTCCTCCGCCGCTTATCGCAAGCGCGGATGAATCGCTCCACTTTGTCCGATATTGATCCGTCTCGGCCTGATGTTTGCGGGGGTTGTAGGACGGGAGGGTGGTGGGCATCTGGGTACATTCCTGGGCCCTTTTCGGAGCTTGGCGGGATTCGGTTTCCCAGCTTGTTGTCTCGGTGTGCGGTTCGAGCCCGGCGGCCGCCCTGGTTAATACTGCAGGGATGTTGCATCCGACAAAAATAAGACGCGCCGCCTGCTTTCACAGCGGACGTTAAAGCAAAAATACGGCAACGTTATTCGAAACAGATCTTTGCCGGCGTCACGATCTGCATTTTCCAAATGTGATCAAATTTCTCGGAAAAAAATACTTATCTTGGAAGCAACATTGCCCGCCCTACTGACTTTATGTTGCACTTCTCTCACACCGAACATAGCCAACTGTGCTAATCGGAGGTGTGACCAGCACCATGCCCGGCTGCCTTTGTCTCCCCCGTGCTGACTAACACTCGCTCGCGGGCCCGGCGCTACTTCATTGACCTTGTGCCTCACAGGGACAGCCGCATGCGTATCCATGTTCTATGATCGTTAAGTGATAATGATGAAACGCGAGGTGTACGAAACGAAGAAAGGATTAATGTATTGCACAGTGATTCACCTGTGTGTGTTTACCACTCACGAACGCAGATTGGCTTTCAGTCATTCACACGTGTACACATACATACATAGACACATGAAGACATATCTCCCATATAGCCTTTACCGGACTGTTGGAGCAAGTGCTGTTAGCGAGCACCTCTGAAGGCCGACACGGCAAATGAACAAGGTGATGGTGGGTGACCAGCACCATCCTCAGTGCTGATGTCTACCTTACTCCACCGGGTACATGTTTAAGGCTGAGCCAACTTAGGCGAGGCTCTGGACCGGTTCAGATATTTGTCACTGATGTTGGCCCTGAGCAGGAATGGAACTCGGGTCGTCGCCGGGTTCGTAGCGCAGTGCGCTAACTGCTGCGCCACCGCTCCCCACACACACCACAGACAACTGCATACACCACAGACGGCACGTAAATACGCACGCACGCACCCTCCCTCACATGCTCACTAACTGCACAACACACACGGGACAAATCAAGTGTCTGAGAACCTCGTCTTTCCCTCCCCTGCTCCCCCCTCCCCCCCCCCACAGAAGAGGAGTGGGGGTGGCAGGGTGTGTGCGGTGGAGTGGTGGGAGCGAGTCGGAAGATAATTGATTAATTGACGGAATTGATTAAACGCGTATTTTATTTCTCAACAGATAATTGAAGACATTTTGGACATCGACCGCGTGACGGCTCACTTCTAACCTGTGGCCGCCGCCGCCGCGGCGCAGGCGGGCGGGCGGGAGGGTGGTAGTGGCAGCGGAGGGTGGAGGGGGGCGCCGTGGGAGGCATGGTAATGAGCGGCGCGGTGACCGCTGCTGAGCCAGCGGTTTCTTTCGCCTCCCGCCGAGCCCGCGCCTGGACACGCATCGCGCCCGACGACTTAACGGCGGACGCGGCAAAAGGGGCCTCGTGGGGGGACGCTCGACTCCGGCCTCCTCGGACGCGACGGGGCGTCTCATCCCGATTACGCCAACGGGACTCGCGTCTGTCCGAATGTGTCGGGGTTGCGCGCCCGCGACGCGCGTGTTCGCGGTCGGCATCGCTCCTCGTCGTCCTCGTCGTCGACGTCGTTATCGCCAGCAGCAGCAGCAGCAGCGGCAGCGGCAGCAGCGGCAGCAGCAGCAGCAGCGGCAGCAGCAGCAGCAGCGGCAGCAGCAGCAGCAGCGGCAGCAGCAGCAGCAGCAGCCGTGAGCAATGCGCTGCTGGATGAAGGCCGCACCAAGTCGCCACCGTTGCCCTCCGCTCTCCCCACCCACGGTCACGCAATCCAACTGACCAACCGCAGCGCGACCCCGCCCGCCGTTCAGTCTCCGCGGCGGGACGGGCTCCGTCTCTCGGGACGAGTTCTCTCTCCGTTGGGGGCGTACGCAATGGCTGCGGCGCGCGGAGTAGCGGGGGGTTTCCGGGCTGTTGCGGTGGCCGTCGCAACGGGGGGGGGGGGGGTCATCTGGATTGCGTTTTCACGCCGCGCCGCGCGCGAGAGCCCGACCGCGGTGTGCGGGTGTCGTAGCGACATTCGCGCTCCGCGGTCGACGCCGCGGCCTCGGCAGGTGACTCCGCAAATCGGCTTACACGCAAGGGGTCGCTCGTGAATTGAAAAAAAGGCAATTTAGTGTCATTTTTTTTTACAGCCGTTTTTAATGAATTCACAGCTTGTGTGTGTGTGTGTATATATAAGGGTGCGTTCGCAGTGGCTTAATCGAGTCTCTAATTCCTAAGCAAAGTGGAACAGCTGCTGCCGCGGTTCCTGCAAACGGTGGTTGTTGATTTTTTGTTGTTGCGAGCAAAATTAAAACCCTTTCTGCTAGACAAACGTCTCGTGGCAGGGGGTAGTCTGTGGCTTTGCCATTGAACAGGATCACTCTGAAGTGAGTAATTTCAATTTTGTTTCTCGCTGTAAAGAGAATAGATGAAGGCGCAGCCCTACAATAGCCTGCTCACGCCGTTGCTGGCAATTAGAGCCTCCGCTGGAGGGAGCTCGAAAGAGAGAGAGAGCCCTCTGTCGATCGCACTTTGGCCGACTACACGCACGCCGGGCAGACATCTCGGAAGAACGAGGCGGGAGTTTCCCCCCCCACGCTTTTCCCCATCGCCTACCGATGACCTCGACTCGTGCACCAACTTACACGGCCGGTTGGACAAAGGTGGTGGGAAACCTCGACCCCCCCCCCCCCGGTTCGACTGTCGCGTGCCGCGCAGGTCAAACGTGCGGACCTCTTCCACCGCAAGTCCCCCCCCCCCCCCCCCCCCCGTGCCGCCAGCAGTGGCACCTGCGGCAACTCTTCCCACTGCTGGTCAACGTACTTGAGTAGCGCGTGCAGCGCGTGCGTGGTGTACATACGGATGTCGCGTGGCTCTTTTTGTGTATCGATATAAAAAAAAACTGGTTGCCGTTTTCCGTCCCACCGTCGGCACGACCCCTGCGAGTGGCCGAGCTCGTGGCCTCCTCCTCCGTGTGCGATGTTCCACAGCGAGCGAGTGTGCAGGGCACAGCGCGTCCAGTTACGCTCTGGCCAGGCGCACTGAATTCAATTGCGGGGAAATCCAAAACAAAGATTTAGAGACGTCGCCGGCAACTCGTGTCGTTTCTCTCTCTGTCTTTGGATGAATTCATTTTTCTCGCGCGCTGGGGGTTGTGGGTGGGGGGGGAGAATTCGCTTGCCATCTGTGTTTTGAACGCACGGCTGTTTCCAGCTCTGCGATGAATCGCTGGAAGCAAAAAGGGGGGTCGGAACGAAAGTGTAACCGCGAGAGCCGTGATTGTTTTAGGGGGGCAGCGTCAATATAAATGGCAGGCGCCGATACGTCGGCGGTCATTTGTGTTGCTTGTGAATATTATTATTCGCGAAAAAAGATGTATCTTGTCATTTTGATACCTTGTTTGTATGACGGCCGTTTGCTGCCGAACGGATTAAAACTGTGTGGCTGAAACTTGCACCGATCTTTCCGTTCTTGTGCAGCTGGATTTATAAACATTTACGGATGTTTCTATTGAGATGAGTGAAGCCATCTCAGACCAGCCACCAGCCATTGTTTTTTTCCATTGCTCGATGAAGGCCTCTCCATGTATTGAAGAGTATTTGGCTGCTATATATTTCCACATGATCAGCCACTTCATTGAGATATCGTTTGTGGCCAGGTCGCTTCTGAAAAAGAGCTACATCGCAGCTCGGTGGGGGCTTACCCGGTAAAATAAAAAATAGTTCCGTTTTTTTTGTTCATGCTGACACCATCTCTCACAGTCTCACAAAGCCATCTCAATCCTGCAGACGAGCTCATCACTTCGCTCCGTGTCTACGATGGCTGTCCACTCATTCCTCATTCCGCTGTCATTCTTTCGCCAGTGTTGTCCATCGACCATCGCCCGGTCTAGCGACGTATCGGTGCTGTCCTGCTGTCCTCAAGTCAATATCATTTCTCTGATTTGTTCCCCGCATCTGTCCTTCCCGTCGTCATTGTAATTCCGGGCGTGTAACCTCTACACGCTTCTTTGCGCACGTTGTGGCACCCTTGACCAGTGCCGCGCGTTGAAGGCATTTTGCAAGCTTGCGTCATTCAGCAGTTGCCAACGCACTGGAATCTAATCTCCATTTATATTTACTGAGCGCCTTCACTCGAGGCGCTTGACGGAGCTTACAAAGCGGCGACCGCATGTAATGGTGTCGATGGCAGGGGCGTGCTACAAGGGTTGAGGAATGGGTGACCGCGATAGGGGGGGTGGACTTGGGGATCACGAGAGGGCTGTAAGGGAGGGACGGGAAGGAGTGGAGGGGCGATGAGAGGGAAGAGGAAGCGAATGGCCAAGATAAAATGTGAGCTTTTTAAACAAATGATCGGTGGGGCGGGCAGGCGATGTTAGTATTGTGTTAGTAAACTAAACTAAGCATTTTTATTTTACTAGGTAAGACCCCCGAAGCAAAATTATTTTTCAGAAGCGACCTGTCCACGCGATAGTCCAACGCGCGGTGGCTTGGCATCATCTGGAAATGTATAGCCGCCAAGTCCTCTAAAACGCGTGTTTCTAAATGTGGAGGGGAAAACCGGAGGACCCCAAGAAAAATCGACGTGACCACGGGGAGAGCATGAAAACTCCCGATATACAGCAGCAGGCGTCAGGGTCGGGATCGAGCCCATGACCTCCTGTATACCGGGCGAGGTAGTTAACATCTCCTAGCCACCGTGGCACCGCACGGTAGCGAGATGTGAGTCTTGACCACTGGCTGTCATCGCGGTGATTGGGAGATGAAATCAGCTCGCGTGTTGGCGCTGGAAGGGTTAGATCACAAGAGCATGCGAGATGGCGGCGGGAGCTTGGGGAGGCATTTCATCCAGCAGCGGAATGATCACGAGTGACGATGCTGACGTTCAACTTGTAACACGCTGCGCGGTGTTCCCGCGCTCTCGATGAGAGAAAACGATTCGGAGGCGCGAGGAGGAATTTCAGCGGGAACGGCAGCAACCACGTGGCGAGCCGAGTTCGATCCCCGCTCAATGCCATCAGCACCAGTGGCTGCTGTCTGAACGGTCTTAGACCGTGGTGCTGGCGACCAACCTCGTGTGCCGTTCCGGCCTTCGCACTTGCCCCGACAGTCTGTTTAAGTCTAGATTTGAAGCTTTCGTGACTGCAATGATTCATATTCTCAGGTTTTTTCGGTAAAGTCACGTAGGTAAAACATTAAAAGTAATGAAAGTAAAATAAAACAAAACAAAAATAAAAATAAAATTCACGACGTTTCGGAGGCAACACAAGTCTCCGTCATCAGGTGGGACCGTCACAGCCAGATTAGCTGCATCAAGACCTTGATGCAGCTAATCTGGCTGTGACGGTCCCACCTGATGACGGAGACTTGTGTTGCCTCCGAAACGTCGTGAATTTTATTTTTGTTTTGTTTTATTTTACTTTCATTACTTTTAATGTTTTACCTACGTGACTTTACCGAAAAAACCTGAGAATATAGTCTGTTTAAGGCTACACGGGGGATCTTTGCGTCCTTTGTTCGATATTCCAGGCGACTGCTGAGATTCTTCTCGACCAGGGAGGGAGGAGGAGGAGAGAGGCGTCGCGCGTGTGACTCCCCGCCTGGGTGTTAGTGCTGTTGCCAGCGTGAGACAACAGAGGGAGTCGCGATGCGCTTCTCGGGATGACTCAGGTCGTGGACTCGGAACGCGTGCCAGTGGTGTGCGGTGGCTGGAGCGATGAGATTGGCTTCGTGTGCAGCAGGTGACGACCTGTGGGGTGGGGTGGGGGTGCGGGAGGGAGGACTTCATCCAGCAGTGGATTGATCATGGCTCATGATGACGATGTTACCGGAGAGTGCGTGGGAGTACTGCATATCCATTCACAATTCAGATCGCAAAGGCCACCAGACAGCTGCAAAAGAGAAGGGGGGAAAAAAACGAAACAGCAACGTGTATAATTAAGTAAACGCTTTATTATTAATTGATTACTTGATTAACGTGAAGTGGAGCGTTCAGGAATAATGAACAGACGGGCTCCAATGGTAACCGTGGGAGGTGCCGCGCGCTCGGCGATCATTCGTCAGCGTGATGTACAATGCGGCCAGGCGACGTATTTGTTCACGGGCACGCACAGACAAAGGTCCCCCGTGTAGCCCGCACTGGCTGTTTGGGGCAAGTGCTGTTAGCGGACGCGCAACGTTCGAGGGACCCACACGGGAGTGGCCAGCGATCGCGCCGGGGCCGCCTTTGTCTCTCCCGGGTGGCCCGATGATGCGCGCGCACACCAAAGCAGACGCTCATTCAAAGGTTGACCTAAGGGAGATATTCGCCGCTGATGTTGGCCGTGAGCGAGAATTAATCGAGCTCGGAAACCCGTGCCGGGTTCGTAGCGCAGTGCGCTATGACCAACCCACTGCGCCACCGCTCCCCAACGACACACGACGACGCAGATCGCCCCCGTAGAGCCTCAACAGACTGGGTGGGGGTGACTACCACCACCACGCCCCACCGTCTCTGCCTCCCCGGTGGCGATGTTTCCACGCCGCACCAGGTACTCATTTGAGGCTGAGTCGGCCTAGGGGAAGGTCCACGACCGTTGAAACAATCGTCACTTGGTCGGCGGAGGGCAATGACCACGACACAGACGTCACGCACAGCCAGTGTGAACACGGCGAAACTGACTGCACCGGGAGTTCATTTAGATTCAGACCAGGCCAGCCGTAAGTCACCAGAGTCCGTTTATTTTGTAGCCATCGGAATGCCACCACGTTTGCATTGTAATAATAATCATCAGTTTAACACAAATTTGGCTGACGCACTGACCGGCGTGGTGGTGGTGGTGGTTGGGCCAGGTTTGGCCGCCACACTTTCCCCGTGAACCAAACACTTGCGGCGCTGCCGGAGTTGACCATGGGCTGTCAATAACAGTGGCTGATATTTGTCTGACCCTGTTGTTGTTATTGTTATTATTGTTGTGCTCTATCTGTAACGTGCAGGATCGGGGACCAGCGAGAAGGAGCGCAATGTGGGTTGGTAACAATAATTTCGTCCCCATAGCCCCAGGGGTGTCGAAACTCGTCGCACAAAAGGTCCCCGACAGAAGGCCCCCAGTGAGCGCCGCGGGGCAGCCGCTCACGCAACTGGCTGGGTGGGGGAGAGAGGAGGAGGAGGTGGGGGAGGCTGAGCCACTCCCACCACCCAACCCAAGGCTCACACCTCCACCCCCCCGTCTACATTCTGACAGTCAAAGTCAAACGCGTGCGGTGTCAAACGGAACTCTGGTGAGCGGTCAGTGCAGCTCGGTCAGAGCGCACCGCCAAATTCAAATATCAGCTGAGCCCTGGGTCGCGCGCGCAGTTCGCGGTGTCCCTCTCTCCCCGCGGTCACGCGGATGTTTTTGTCGTTGTATCCCCTCCACGTTCAGATTCAACATTACGCGTTCAGAGTAATTGGCCTGATGCTATAAATTAGCAGCCACTCCGCTGAGCTACGATTTATGACCAGGTCGCTTCTGAGGCTGAGCCGACCTAACGGAGGCCCAGGGCCGGTTCAGATAAATGTCATTGATGTTGGCCGTGAGCGGGAATCGTACTCGGTTCGCCGGGTCAGAAGTGCAGCGCGCTAACCACGACACTACCGCTTCCCCACCCCTCCCCCACACTCCACTCCTCCCCAATGCACCGATTACCCCCATCGCAACCGTCCCCCCCCTCCCACTCCTCCTGCTCCCTCTGTGTCTGGGTCAGCCCCGCGTGCAGGCCACGGCAATCATCTGGCCACATTATGCATGGAGCATCCCCCTGGAATGACTCGCCCCCCCCCCCTCCGTGCACTCTGACGGCACAAAGACGAAGATCCCCACCACCCATCCACTCGTCCACCCCCAACCACCACGCGCAGCTTTGCACAGACTGCTCGGGCAAGAGCTCTGTTAGCGAGCGCCTATGCAAGCCAGGCACGGCGCAATACGACTGTGGAGGGTCATCACCACCACCACGCCAGGCCGTCTTTGTCTCCCCAAACACGGCACCAAGGTATTCATTTTAAGGATGCGCCAACGTTCGGCTATAGACCACCGCGAAACTATTGTTTCGCCGGTTTCACAGCGAAGCACGCTAACCATTGCGCCACCGCTCAGTTATCACCGAAGCCACACGCCGGGAAACAAGGGAAGGCTTCCCCCTCCACCCTCCCTCCAACTCCCCCCCCCCCCCCCAACAGCCGTGACCGCCTCTCGGTTCTCAGACGTGGATTATAGAATTCCGAGTAAGCTGGCAAGCCAGGCAATCGCGTGAGCGCCGGTCTGCTTGTCCCATGGCGGTGTGATATTTCCACTTTCAGAACTGGAATGTCGGCAAATTGCTTTGTTGTTGTTGTTGGCGTTTTCCCTCTTGCCGATTTTGTTCCGATTGTTCTTGCTGTGTGTGTCGTGACACGGGACGCAGTTTCCCTTTCAGATCCCTCGCAGAGCCGCGTGAGCCCTTCGCGTTATTCGTGAACGGCCGACGGAAGTGGATCTCTACAGAGCTACATCCGAGACCCCTTCTTCAGGCGCCCTCTGGTCCACACACAGTGGAGAGAGCGGCATTTTAGAGTAATAATATTGATCTTCTTGGTTATTTCGGTAAAGTCACGTAGAAGGGAAGTAATCAAATAATTCCCTTCTACGTGACTTTACCGAAAGAACCAAGAAGATGAATCCCTGCAGTCACGAAACCTTTAAATCGAAATTTAATAATATTGATTCATCCTGATGAAATCTGATGAGCTATGAAGCTCTTTTTCACTTCTCACCCGCTCCACCGTGTGACAGCGATCGATGTTCGTCGAATGAGAAGTCAAACCGATATTTCTATTCTCAGAGCTGCAATTCGCCTACTTAAAACAATTGAAATTAAAACAATTGTTTTATTCTACCTGGTTAGAGAGAGAGAGATGTCAACACGTGGGTAGCTCTTTTTTTTAGAAGCGACCTGGCAATCGCAAATGACAGCTCAACGAAGTGGCTCATCACGTGGAAATGTATATCAGCCACATACTCTATACTTGTGTTTCTAAATGTGGAGGGAAAAACCGGAGAACCCGGAGAAAAATCCACGCGACCACGGGGAGAGAGACACGCAAACTCCAACTATACAGCAGCAGCAGCAGGCGTCAGGGGTCGGGATCGAACCCACGCGCTCCTGTGTGTACAGTCATTGGTGACCCGACTGAGACGACCACCGCCTGATCTCAGCAATTTGCGCGCCCGGTTGAACCGCGGGTGCGACTGAGACCCGCATTTGAATCTCAGGATCAGCCCCACGATCTCTGAGATAACCGGCCACGGCCAAGATCTGCCGCACATTCGCGGTCTCAATTAAAATCCCATTTTGCCCACAGGAGCCCATTAATTGAAGAGGACACCACGACTCAGCCGAGTGGCGGACCGCGCGCAGCCTCTAACACATCTTTGACTCCAGAAGATAGTTCGCACTCGGTGATGGACGCACAATTGCCGCGGCTCCCTCCGCGTACTTGCGAACGTGCCCTTTGAAATTCAACAAACGCCACTCCGCACGACAGGCGCGGCCGCCCGTGTCCCAACTGACGCCTCGTGGTGTCCGTCACTGGGTACGGACACGGCCAGCGACGCGTCGGACTTGCGAAGTTCAGGGCGTCGCCGCTCGGATTTCGCGGCGCGGCAGATGGAAACGACGGGGGGGGGGGGGGGGGGGCGAGTTTATGACACCCGCACCGCCCCTCGTCCGCCCGGCAGGGTGTGAATGGGGCGCACCGCGAAGCGCGTCCTGACGGCAAGTCCTGTAGCGCGCGGTGGGGTAAAGTGTGGGTACCGTCACCTCTCCCGAGACGTCTGGCCGGCGTGGGTCTATAAAGCAAAACAAAACACAAACAGACCAAATTCCCACGGGGATCTCGCGGGCGCGTTCGCCTTCGATTGGTTGTCGTCGCTCCACGCGTGGTTGGCTACGTACGGTGCGAAAGAAGTTCAGCATACAGAGCCGCGGGTCAATCATCGTTACCCCCCCCTCCTCTCCTAGCCGTGACGTGCGCCCTGCCCAAGCACCACTCACTTTGGGCAGCAGTCAAATGTGATGACGTCTCTGGTCCACGCGTTCCCCTCCCCCCTCTTCACGCCGCGTGCTCGTGCGAGCGCGTGCTCGCGCGTGCGCGTGCTCGTGCGTGCGCGTGCCCAGCTTCGGCAATCGACGACGCTTCGTGGCGTGGCCGGGGTCACGTGCCTGGGAGGCGTGCGTCGATTTCGCCTCCACAACCGGCGGGGCAGCAGCTGCTGCTGATGATGATGATTTAGATTTGTAAGGCTGCGGTGCAATGATGGTTAGCAGCGCGCTGGACTTAACAATGGAGAGGTCGACCGATCTCCAGGCGCGGCAGTTGAAAACAATGGGGGAAGATTTTAAATTGTCCCCCCCCCACACCCCCACACCCCCACAGCCTCTGCCCACGCAACAGCAGCCAGTGTGTGGGGGGGGGGCCCGAATTTAGTCAATCGTCAGATTGCGTGTGGTGAGGAAAAGTGTGGGTATCCATGCTTCTTCCAAGACGCCTGGTCATCGTGGAAGAGTAGGCAAAAAACACACGCGCAACATGCAGAGCGGTTATGCAGAGCTCTCTTAGTGGAGGCCATTTCGCCGGCAGTGGCGCTCGCAGGCAATTGCAGGTGCTGCGCCTATCGCCAACCAGCTGAGAGTCATCTGCGTGAGTGTTCGCTACGACGTGATAAGTCACCCACCCCACTCACCCAGAACCAGAATGTCTCAACATCACAGAGCAGCGGATATGGGTCTCGGGTTGAAAAGGGTTTATTTGGCATTGTTGTTGAACCAATGGCAAAACTTTTTTTACTATTTGTTCCGATTAAAACTGAAAAATATACACGCTAACAACATGCTGGTGAGTGGAACAGTTTGCGTGCTAAACATTCTGAGGCCTCTGGATTCAGACAGAGAGAGAAATAGAGACGGACAGAGAGAGAGAGACACACACAGACAGACAGATGGAGAGACAATGACGAGAGACAAGGCATGTTTATGAAGAGAAGCGAACAGACAAACAGATGGACGGATTAATGTATAAAGAGACAATAACAGAGAGACAGGCGCGTATATATCGACAGATGGGACGGACAGAACGGCAGACGGATATCAGCACACAGAGAGAGAGAGACAGCTGATATCGCAGAGAGACAAACGGACCTATGTATTGCAGACAGACGTGTATGACAAGACGGACATACATAGGGCATGCAATGAGAGAGACTGGCTGATAAACAAATGGAAGACATCCGGATAGACACGTGGAACAGAGGCAGGACACACAGAGATGAATGAAATCTGAATATATAAGAGACACACACACACACGGAAAGCAACAGAGAGACAGAGAAACACAACCAACAGAGGTAGGAGGATCTAAGAGCGCAATAGAGAGAGAGAGGGTATATAATCATACTGTAGATATAATATTGATTAACACATAGTTCGTTATAATCCATGGAGACATGCTGACGTCAGAGCGACATAACTGATGAAGCATTTTAGCTGGAAACCCACGCAACTAACACACAGTTCGGTGATGTCATCCAATTGGTACAATAAACGCCCAAGGTTTGTTATATTCGTGACATTATTTTACACACACACACAAAAATAACCCAAACAACTTGTATAAGTGACACAACAAAAATTTTGTTTCCGAATGTCAACAGTGAAGTTAACGCTGTCCGCTCTTTTTTTCGTTTTGTAAAGAATTCACATTTTGTTTCAAGGTATTATCAACGAATTTATTATTTCGAAGTGTGTTGACACACAGACTCCAGTTGGCCCACGTGCTCTCCGCGCCGGTGATGGTCGCGTGAGAAGCAGCAGCAGCAGCGGCGGTCAAGCTCGGCTATGGTTTTATTTTGGGGCTCGTGTTGTTTTAGTAATGTAGGGCGCGGACGACGATGATGATGATGCGAGTTGGACAAACCGTATACAGCAACACACGCGCTCGTAGGGGTGCCGGATACACGCATGCATGCGTGTACACACACATACACGCACACACACGTAAACACGCGCGCGCGTACGCGTACAGAGAGTCGATATCGCCACGAAGTCGTGCTGACTCGCAGCGCCGTGATTTTTTTTCACAGTCGGTTAATAAATACACACATTAAGTACGCAGGCAATTCATAAATACTGTACACGCGTGTGTAAATCAATGCGTTCGTTTTGATTGAACATTTTAACGAAAAACTGCCCTGTCGAAGAGGGCTTTATGACGTTATGAGAGTACAAATACTCCCCCATGTTTGTCTCTCCACGTGACACACAGAGGAGTACACCACGTGACACACAGGAGTACGCCACGTGACACACACACAGGAGTACCCCACGTGACACACACAGGAGTACACTACGTGACACACACACAGGTCTACCCCACGTGACACACACACAGGAGTACACCACGTGACACACACAGAGGAGTACACCACGTGACACACACAGGAGTACACGACGTGACACACACACAGAGGAGTACCCCAGGTGACACACACACAGGAGTACACCACGTGACACACACAGGAGTACCCCACGTGACACACACAGGAGTACCCCACGTGACACACACACAGGAGTACCCCACGTGACACACACAGGAGTACACCACGTGACACACACAGGAGTACCCCACGTGACACACACACAGGAGTACCCCACGTGACACACACACAGGAGTACACCACGTGACACACACAGGAGTACACCACGTGACACACACAGGAGTACCCCACGTGACACACACAGGAGTACCTACCCCACGTGACACACACAGGAGTACACGACGTGACACACACAAGGAGTACCCCACGTGACACACACACAGGAGTACCCCACGTGACACACACACAGGAGTACACCACGTGACACACACACAGGAGTACACCACGTGACACACACAGGAGTACCCCACGTGACACACACAGGAGTACACCACGTGACACACACAGGAGTACACCACGTGACACACACAGAGGAGTGCTCCACGAGTATTTAATATTTGTTTTACACGACTCGTTCAAGCCACACGGCCTTGTGTGTGGCAGTGCGCGACTTTAGCAGCAGCAGCAGCGCTGATTCATTCCAAGCAAACTGGCACTTCAACATCGGCTCATCAGCAGCGTCCAGGATATACTTGAAAAGCGATGCTGGTGAGCTGCCACGTGTGTTATTTTATTATCGACAAGAACCCTATTGGCTGGACAAGGCCGTTTGGCTGATGGGATGTGTAAAAAAGATATCTCGTTATCTTTGTTGGGACGGACAAATATGGGAAGGAGGCATTATTTGTTCGGCTACTCATTAGTCCACGTGGACGCCAAATGTTTATCTTGTATTGCTCTTAGAGACTCAGCATTGTGAGACAATGGATTTTACCAAAACGACACACACACAGCACACGCAAAGAGCACGTGACAGGCAACAGACGATTCGGTTCCGAGTGCTGTTGTTAGCAGTGCCGGATTATCCTCGTAGCACAAGTAGCTACGTATGTAGTAGCTACCAGTGTAGTAGCTACTCAAGTAGTAGCTACACAAGTAGTAGCTACATGTGTAGTAGCTACACATGTAGTAGCTACACATGTAGCTACATATACTACGGGCCCCGCACTTTCAAGGGCCCCGCGCTAAATGCTTTCAAGCTATCAATTCCGGTTCAGTGATTCTGCACTTGCTGTATTACTATAGTACTATACCGCCTTCAACTTTTATGAACGACTGGATGTTTAAAGTTAGCGATTTGTCGCATTATCTGGCTGTATAGCAAATAAAAAAATAGAATAACTTCACTGTGCAAGTAAAAAATACGTTGTGTTTTAATATTGATGTTTTAACATTTAGGGCCCCTTTATAACATATTTGCGACAGGCCCCGCGCTTGCTTAATCCGGCACTGGTCGTTAGCGAAAACCCATCGAGGACAAAACGGCACTCGAGGCGGGGTTGGGAGGGGGGCCGCTGTAGTCATCACCACGACCGACCCGCCTTTGTCTCCCCGGCGCGCGTGATCTGTTCACACGCCACCGATGTGTTTCAAAGAGCGCCGGCGGTGATACATCGGCACAGTGGCCGAGCCAGGCGACAGCTTTTGCCAGCCGGGCTGTGCGTCGGGTGGAGGAGGGTTTCACGACACGCGATTTGGCGCACGCGGATGTCAAATGCGAATCGGCGTCACGCGTCGCGGTGGGCGATTGAAGCCCCCCCCCCCTCCACGTTCGTCATAATTAACACGGCCTTCCAACAGGAGCGGTGGGACAGTGGTTAGCGCACTACCGACATGAATCAGCCGAGCCGAAGCGGCTGCTGACATCAGCGACGAGCGGTGACATCGCGACGTCGTCATGGGCCCTCGCGAGCCCTCACCCGCGCACATCCCCAACCCCCTTCGCCGACGCGTACTGACGTTTCGAGCAATGACCCTCGTTCACAAAACAGATGTCAACCTTGACTACACTTCCCATCGCACTGCAGTGAGCGTAAGAGCTCGCCCAGGTGCCCCGCCAGGCTTTGTGCCCGCTCTTTAAAAACTCTGAAGAAGAGCCATTGCCCGAAACGTCAGCACAACAATGTTTTTTTTTTCTGTTCAAAGGTAAAGTTAACGATGGTCGTGATTTTTATTTCGATTTCCCAACAGATATCTGACCGAGTGTTGTACACTTTCAATCAAATCGATCAACTCTGACCGTGCAAGTGCTATGTATGGCATTTTCACTTTCTCTCAACGTAAGACGTCAGTACAAATTCTACTTTTAAGCAACAATTTACCCACGGGAACCTCTCTGAGTCTCGTGACTCGTTCATCAAGAGGCTCCTGCGTTGGGATGTTTGGCCAGTTCCATATTTTTTGTTTGTCACGAATATATATTTTTTTGCAAGTGGGCAGAAACATCCCCCCCCAAACCCCCTCCCCCCCACCCCGCGCCCCGCCCCCCCCGGAGAAAACACCCACGCGCTCGAGGAGGCTTAAACATCCGAATCGTTTCGACGCGACTCTTGTCGATATTCCCACTTGCTGTACTGCCTACTGAAAACGCCACCTCGTTGCCACGCGCACACGACGGCCCTTTCCCCCTCTGCGTGATCCATAAATCCACATTTCCCCTCCACGACGTCGATCACCCGGAGTGCGCAGAAGGCAACGCAGGTCTTGAGCCTGGCTATTGCTTGTTCGGGCGACCAAAGGTTGCTATGAACGGCCGTGGGGGGGGGGGGGGGGGATACATTGTGGGCAGCAGAGAGGCAGTGCAGCAAGCGTGAACTGTAGTCGCGTCGCTCTGCTCCAAACGTCTTTGCTGCCCCCAGCTTCGCTAACCCGACACTGACAGACCCGGCGTGGTGAAGTATGGTCAAACGTTCCCCCCGGCGACCGAACGGCGTCTGCACCCGCGTGCCGGCCCTCATCCAGCAGTGGATTTTTACAAAAGGGCTACCGCACGTACACACGTTCTCCCCTTCCACGTACACATGCTCCCTTCCCGTGACGTTCATGCATATATTTGCGCAACATCCAAGCAACTATTTTGACACCGAGGTTCGGACTCTACCGAAACCTGACAACGCTGAAATGCTGTGGCTTTATAACGGCGGTGGCAGGCGCTTGCAATGGTGTTTAAACATGCAGCGGTTACGTTTCATCGCCGGAGCTGTCCGTCGGTCTGGTGCTGAGCTCCGGAAAATATTATTGTCGAGGCGCCGGGGAGTGGGCGAGGGGGTTGGGGGGAAGGCAAATGGGGGGGGGGGGGGGGGGGTTGGTGGGGGGGGAACCCCGATAAATATTTGTACCCGATAATAAATTAACCGTGGTCACGTGGCATGGTATGGCATATCGAGAGAGAATCATATTTACACAACTCCGGTGTCGGAGAGCGGAAGCACCGCGTGCATTATATGGCAATATTTGTTATGGCAGTGTTGTCAAGGTTTTCGTTTTGTTTCATATCGCGTATTTATCCGACCCGGCTAAAATTGGGGAGGGTAGGGGGGTATTGGGGGCGGGGGCTCAATCCCTGCAGAACAGTGCAAAACGTGTTGCTTCGAAATACAAAGTGAGTCGAGAATAACACAACAACAGCATCACCATCATCATCATAAAGAACAACAATAACATGAACAGCAATAAATAAACAGACGCGATTAACGAAAAGAGAGAGGGAGAGAAAGCCTCAATTAATTTGTAAGACACTACCACCGCGAACAGTGGCAGCATGGTGGGTCGCGTTCACAGCGGGAGGTGCCCGTTGATTGTTGTGTCCCAGTGAGCGGTGTAAACACAAAGTCCTCGCTTGGCACTCCGCGGTGTTCACACAGCAACGCGTCTTCGCCGCAACGCGGTGGCTCTTCCATTCGGGAACACTTTCCGTACAACGTGGAATGCGCACCGGCATAAAGCGAAACGCACGTCTGTTATAACGCGAAATGCGCGCCCGTTATAACGCCAAACGTGCACCGTTATAACGCGAAACGCGCACCGTTATAATGCGGTATTTGAGCGGTCGACGACGATCTACTTTCTTGAGTTGCGTGGCTGAGCGCTACAGTACGCGTAGTGATACAGGAACGCGGCGGTGTACCCTCAGTTATTTGTCCCGCCGCCTCACTCTGTGGCGTGCGAAGTGATACATCGTATCTCGACAAACTTCATGGCTACATTAGTGATGAGGACATTGTTTTCGCTTAACGCGTTTTTCGCTTTTAACGTGGCACTTTTCATGAACGCATCTACTACCGCGTTAAGCGAGGACTCGCTGTGTACAGGTGCAGGACCTGCACGTTGCAAACATGAAAACGCATCTTCCCCCCCTCCTCACAGCAGCTACCTGTCGGCTACGGTATTGCTAATTAAATACTTGTGAAGACAAACGCTCATTCGAACGCGTTGCAAAATCGTGCGCGGATGATTGTTTCAACTTATGATGCCATTCTTGTGATTTAAATAAATCAAGGCGAAGGCGCAGCCCTGCAAGTGCCTGCTCACGCCACTGTTGGCGGCAGTGGCCTCCACTAGAGGGAGAGAGAGAGAGGGAGCTCTTAGCGGAGAACACCTGTAGAGGGCATTTTGGCCTACTCTTCCACGCTGGTCAGACATTTTGGGGGACGTGGGAGCACCCACACTTTACCCCACCACACGTGACCTGCTGACCGATTGAACCGCGCTGTACCCGTTTCGACTGCAGCGCCGGGGTATGGGATCGAAACGGGCTCAACTCGGGATTGCGAGTCGAGCGCGCTAAGCGTTGCACCACGGCGCTATCCCCTGCGCGTGTGTGGGGAGCCGTGGCGCAGCGATTAGCACGCCGCTCGCTCAGCCGCCCCGTCCACCCGAGTTCGATTCCCGCTCAGTGACGATTTATCTGAACCGGTCCTGGGCCTCCCCTAGCTCGAATTAGCCTCAAACGAGTGCTTGGTGCGACGTGTAAAAGAGCAGTCTGTCAAGGTTATGCGGCAGCGGGCGGTGGGTTCTTTGTGTCTCTGATGCACTATAAGCGAATGCGCGGCTGTCAAGTGGTGTACGGTAATGCCAATCAGAGTCGCTGGCCGTGGCGGTGTCACCCCCGGCTCGGCTGAAATGTGGGCGCCCGAAGGGGTTCGCTCCTAATCGCCCAGACGCACGAGTCGATTTCACTTTGGGCCAATGTCGACAGAATTGGCTCCTGGGGAATCAAAACCCGAAGCGATAAGCGGGGAACGTTAATTATGTTTTAATCATAATTTGAAAAAAAATATCATGGAACAGAGATTCAGTTTCAGCCGGGCTGTGCTCCGGAAACTAAATACAAATGTTTCAGCCAATAATGGCGAGGTACATTTCACTCACAAAAAGACAAATATCCACCGCATTGCGCTAACATAATTTTGGGGCACGTGCTATGAAGGCCGGCATGGCACACGCCGGGATGGGTGGCCAGCACCACGGCCGGCCGCCTTTGTCTCCCCGAGTGACGCCGTTTGACGCATCTCACCAGGTACTCATTTGAGGCGGAGTCGACCTGGGGAAGGCCCAGAACGGGTTCAGATAATCGCCGCACGCAATTCGCACGCTCGGAGATTGACATTCGGGGGGTGATTACCTACCCGCTTGAAAATGCGTCCCACGTTCCACAGGCCCTCTCGGCGTGCGGCACGGGGCTACACGCGAGCACGGCGCGTGTGTATGGGACAGCCCTTATAAGGAAACGTGCTCAAGCCGTGCAATTTTTCTCTAATTGTTCATGTTAATTAGAAAGGGGGGAGGAGACGCAGAGGGGTGGGTTGTTACATCCAATCTCCCACCCACTCAGCAGCCCAGCCCACTCCCCGCTTCACAATTAACACACCGCTTGACTGCACCACAACAGTGAACACCTCCCTGTGCATCTACTTCTTCCTTAGCAAGCCCACTCGCCATTCACCCGGCCACACCACGCGCCCAGCCTCCAGCTCTCGCCTCTTGCCCGTCGTCGTCATCATCATCAACAACGACAACGCCACTTCGCTCCGACAGAATCTCGCTCTCTAACTCCAGGGTATCCACGCCGAGAATGGAAGTCACGAGTCCGTTTGAATCCGACTTGCACAGATTGGCCTGGGCTGGATAATTTTGTCTGGTCATCTCTTCGATGTAGTTATAGATTTTGAGATTATTTGTGGGGGGGAGGAAGGGGGGGGGGGAGTTGTATCGCGTTTGCTGCTTGGTGTGATGACCGACGTTCCGCTGTCCACGTGTTTTTCGGGAAGCTTCCGACACGTGCAGCGAAACGTCGGCACATCGTGGCGAGCAAGCACGTGGTGCAACTCTAAAACACCGCGGAGAGAGGTGGAACGGCAACAACCGCGAAAAGAAAACGTATCAGTAATTTGTTATCTTCCAGAATAAGTACTGCAGTTTAATTTGCTTTCATGTCTAGCCAAGGTTGTCGACTGGATCTTTAAAAAAAAAAATCTGAATCCATTCAAATCTTGAGTCGAACGGACCGTGCGCAGATCGTGTGCCACGCCACGAGGTCGCGGCACGCACTGAACGACGTCACGGACTCTCTCCGCTGTGACGTCACTGTGACCTATCTCACGGTCGATATACCACGCTAGGGATTAACCAGGGGATGCCTCTCGGATTCGAACCGCGAAATCTCGTCAACAAGCGGCCAACGCGCGACCGCTGGAACCAGGTCACACACGCACACTCTTACAAAAAAGATTACAATTATAAGGCCATGCAAATGAGTGTGTGTGTGTGGTGGCAATTATTTTGAAACCGATCCTCAGCCTCGGCTCAGCCTTAAATGAGTACCTGGCGGCGTGTGTAAGCATCAGTGTGTTGGGAGACAAAGGCGGCCGGGCGTGGTGCAAGGCACCGCACTCCTCCGTGTGAAGACGCAGCTAGCCCCTAACATCGCTTTTGCCTCGAGTCTACTAAACGGCTCCACGGGGCAGGGATCTCGGCCTTTTGCGTTATTTTGTAAACAAATAAACTAAGAAAAAATGCGCTACGCCGTCGACAGTTTTTTTTTTTGCTTGAAAGTGTCAACAAATGGTAACGCGCGTGCGTTTACCAATGGAAGCAGACGGATGGGTTCCGCACGATGATCGCTCTGCGTCGCACACGCGTGCCGGCACGCAGCGACACCGGCGAGGCGGATCGGGTTAAGTGTGGGCTCGGGTCGTGACGAGGCCTGGATCAGCTACAGTCTATATTGTGTACTGCATCGGGCTAGTGGGAGGGGGAGGGGGGCGATGAGATCGCATAGCATGGAGCGGCAATGCAGCGTTCCCACTGCCAACCTGAGTTCGAATTCCCGGGCAGAGCTCCGGTCTGTGGTGAGTGACATCTGAAACTGGTTCTGGGCATCTCCCCCCCCACTCCCAACCCCCTACACCATCACCCCCCCCACCACCACCAACCAGCATGGTGAAGTATGGTCAAACACACCCCCCCATGACAAACACGAGCAGGATGGGCAGGAGGCCTTCACCCATCAGTGGCGTGACACACATGGATGTACACTACCATAACAATGCATCGTTGTTGTCATTATTATAAGGCTTATTATTTGCGTTATTACATCACCTCGGCTCGCACGTACACACAGACGCACAGACGCACCCTTACATCGTGCACATTGCATCACGCCGCGTTATTAAGAAAGAACACCGGGCATCCGTGACACTCCTGGACACGTGTGAAGCAACAGAAGAGCTTTAACAGCTCGTCGTATTCCCTCCACTGTGAACACAACAAACAACAAACACCATCGGATGCTGAATACGACTTGCGAACGACGACGGACTTTAACGTAACACTTGGTTGGCGTTTTATTTTAACAAAAATACTTTGACGGTGTGGATACAACAAGGGCCCCTTCCCCCCCCTACCTCCCCCTACCTCCCCTAGCCCCCCCCCCTACCTCCCCTAGCCCCCCCCCTACCTCCCCTAGTCCCGCCCCCTACCTCCCCTAGCCCCGCCTCCTATCTCCCTAGCCCCGCCTCTAACTCCCTAGCCCCCCACCTCCCCTAGCCCCCCCACCTCCCCTATCCCTCCCCCTACCTCCTCTAGCCCCCCCCACCTCCCCTAGCCCCCCCACCTCCCCTATCCCTCCCCCTACCTCCTCTAGCCCCCCCCACCTCCCCTAGCCCCCCCACCTCCCCTATCCCTCCCCCTACCTCCTCTAGCCCCCCCCACCTCCCCTATCCCTCCCCTACCTCCCCTAGCCCCCCCTACCTCCTCTAGCCCCGCCCCTACCTCTCATAGCCCCGCCCCCTACCTCCCCTGGCCCCGCCCCCCGCCCCCCGCGATGCTCGTGGGACCAATTTTGACAGAATCTGTCTCAGCGAGCGGCAGGAGGCGACGCCGGGGGGTGGAGTCGCGTGCGTGACTCAAGCCGGCCGAGCGAACAACACCAGACAACAACCCTTGCTGCTAAAGGGCCGTCCATAAATGACGTCACGCGATTTTTGACGATTTTTTACCCCCCCCCCCTTCGTCACACGGCGTCACAAAGTCAGTCCCCCCCCCCCCTCAAATATGACGTCACAAAGCTCTGCCCCCCCCCAAAAAAAACATGCGTTTAAATCGCTTTAAACTATTGTCATTGTAGTGCGTATTTAATGTGGCGTTGCACTCTGATGTTGTAGTAGAAAACTTTTATTAAAAAGTATACTTAATTAAGTAGAACGTGTCGTCTATAGCTATTTAAAGTTGTGCATTTTGATGTGACGTCACATTTTCACCCCCCCCCCCCTCGTCACACATCGTCACAAATGTCTGACCCCCCCCCCCCCCTAGGTGCGTGACGTCATTTATGGACGGCCCCTAATGAGAGATCTGTGTGTTCTGGCAAGGAGCGGTGGCGCAGCGGTCAGCGCGTTGCGCTACGAACCCCGAAACGCGAGTTCAATTCCCCGCTCACGGCCAACAACAGTGGCGAACATTTGAACCGGTCCTGGGCCTCCCCTAGGTTAACTCAGCCTTAAATGAGTGCCTGGTGTATAAACATCAGCACTGGGGGAGACAAAGGCGGCCGGGCGTGGTTGTTGGCTACCCACCCCCTCGTGTGCCGTGCCGGCCTTGATAGGTGCTCGCTAACAGCACCAGCCCCAACAACCTGTTACGGCTATACGAGGGATCATTGTGTGTCTTTGTGTGTCTTTGTGTGTCTTCGTGTGTCTTTGTGTATTTTGTGTGTCTTCGTGTGTCTTTTGTGTGTCTGTGTGTGTCTTTGCGTGTCTTTGTCTGTCTTTGTGTCTTTTGTGTCTTTTGTGTGTCTTCGTGTGCGCGTCATCTGTCCATATTCGACACAAACTCACAGGCTGGCGACGTCATCTTTGTTTCTGAGCATGTTGTAAATTCCCCCCCCCCCCCCACAGGTTACCGACACCCCCTCCTCCATTACCTATACCCCCCCCCCCCCCCACCGTTTCCTATACCCTGCGTGCATGGCAATTGTGTAGATACGCACTTGCGTGACCAAAAACTTGGCTTTCACACAGTGGAAAATCCTCGCACGGGTTCACATACAAAATAGCGGTCACGCGCCACTCAACAAATCCCCATTCGTGGCCACACCGCAACCGCAACAACAACAACGACGACGACGAGCAAACAAAACGCATTTGATTTCAATGTCCTTGATTCTCCCTCCCGATATTTTTGAGTGGCCGAACACCTGGATGGCCATGGCGTGAGCTCCGCCTCTTGTGTACCGAGTAAGGGTTGCCACCTCTGAGGTCCTTCAACAATAGAACAACCTGGACCTATCATTGGAAGAAGATGAATAATAATAATACTAATCTCGTTGTGCTGGAAGAGAGAAGAGCTACGTGTAATGACATTGCCTTGAATACTGCTGCTGCTGCATTATTATTATTATGGCGGCGGCGGCGGTGTTGTTGTTGTTATCATTATTACTAATAACAAGCCGGGATGTTTTATAATTCCCCGGGGAAGACTTTTCTAGATTTCCAGCCAGGACAAGCGGACCTTCGGGCAACACGAAGGGGGCCCTTGCTGAAGGCCGGGGGTGGGCTGGGTGGCCAAGCGAGACCAGGCGGCAACGCGAGCTTGTTCCTGCCGTGCACGTCGCGCGTTCAGTTTGCGTCCCAACACACGAGGGGAGGGAGTGGAGGGGAGGGAGGAGGGATTATCTTTGCCTTCGGATAATCAACACGGGCTCAGCAGATTCCATAGCGGGAAACAAGAAAATAAACCTTTAAGTCACAATTGCTCTGTTATCGGTGTGTCGCGTTATATATTTTTTTTATCAAGCGGACGAATAAGCGACTCAACTGAGGCATGATGATGCACGTCACGTTTAGCCGGCAGCTGGAAAGGACAGTATAGCACTGTGTAACAAAACAACAACTTGTTCCTTGGTACAAAGTGTTATTTCCTAATTGCTTATGCGTCAAAAGTACAGACAATGGCTATTATTATTTCCCACAAACTTTGCTTTTGTGACCAGGACAGTAATATTTTGAAATGTGCCTATTTTCAATGAGAAAACGTGGTGTGCATTTGTGTCATTCCTTCACGTAGAGTCCTGGTCACAAAAGCAAAGTTCGCGGGGAAAAATATACATTTTCTATACTTTTTAGGCATTAGCAATTTAAAAATAACACTACCCAGAGACAAAAATGGTGTTACAGAGTGTTATGTATGTTATGTGATATAATCTACGTCGGTGTGGAGATCAGCTCGCTCGTGTGTGGGGGGCTCTCTAAGCGGGTGGTGGCGCAATGGTTAGCGCGCTGCGCTACGGAGACCCGAGTTCGAGTCTCGCTCACGGTCAACGCCAGCGACGATTATCTGAACCAGTTCCTGAGCCGCCCGTAGGTTCCACTCAGTCTCAGACGAGGTGCGATGTGCAAGCGTCGCCACGAGGAAGACAAAGGCGGCCGAGCGTTGTGCTGGCAACCCACCCCCCTCGTGAGCCGTGGCGACCTTCATAGGTGCTGCTACTCGCTAACAGCAAACTTTCCCCATCAGTCTGTTAAGGCTTCTACGGGGAATCTTTGTCTGTAAGTATTACCAACGCAAGCGAGGGGTGATGGAGGGGGCCACCTGCACATGGGATGTGGCGTAGGGAGTGAGGGCACTCAGTTGGTGGCGCCTGGCGACATCACACGAAGCAAGATGACTCAGGGCCCCAAGCGGAACAAGGGGCGTCCGATTCATGGCAACGATCTAAATGCGTCAAAATAACCAGATGGCGACACCGAATACCAGCTCGAACTCTTCATAATAATAAACAAAAAATACTAAATAAATAACAAGCTGATTGTTGCAACAACAAGAAAAAACCCCGCTTAAAAGTATTGTCATTATGGTATTAGAGAGTTAATTAAGTCGTCAGGCAGCCGTGGTGCAGCTGTTGAGCTGTGGAGGTTGTCCATCGTGTGGCAATGAATGAAGGGAGGCATGGGCTGGTGAACCATCGCTTAGGAGACCAGTTTGGTTCTGAGACAGACAGACAGAGAGCGAACTCATGTCGGCTGCATTGCCTCGAGCGACGCGTAGACACGTGGGTTAGTGGTGATGGTGATGTTGACAACCATCTCTGCCTCGGAAGCGAAAACATTTTTTTTGTGGGAGGGGGGGGTAGGGGTGCGGGAGATCGGGAGGGCGAGGGGGGGTCTATATAAACCCTGTGTTAGTATCGACAAATATAGGCGCAACAGACGCTAGTTCACAGATATACAGCGCAACAAAGATACTTGTAGAATGGCATGCCCAACACAAAAACAAACGAACGCAAACAAACCCCAAACGATATCATTCCCAAACGGGTTGAACATTAACAACAGGTATATTAGCGGCATACTCTTTTTTTTTCTTCTGATATGCATTTGTGAAAGGGTATTTACACATTATCATACGATAGAGCATGCTAGGAGACGGACAGCTCGTTACGTGTACGCGTTATATTAAACGGGGGAACTGTGACTTAACCACAGGCATTCGGATGAATTACAAGTGCATTTCTTTTTTTAAAATTCCATACTGAATATACCTGGTCTACACGTCAGCTGTTCTTCGGTGTTAATAAGGACCAGGCCACTCGTTTCATCATCATCATCACATTGGGTCGAGACGCCTTCCGCATGCTGCTTATATTTGAACCCTTCACACTGGAGCTACCACTTCTATATCGGCATACAAAGTAAACGCCTCCCCTTTATTTGCGGGGACCGAATGCTTATTAATTGAAGTACAGCCAGCGATAATAATGATCGTAACAATAATTCATAACAACAACAACAATAATAACATAGCAATTGCTGTAAACTTTAAATGTGGCGGTTATACAACTTGTAATAAATACTGCATTCAGAGCTGGTGACTGTAAAAAGCGTGTAGGTTTCATTTTTTTCAATTATCTGATTATAATTTTTTTGTCATTTCATCTTTTTTTGTTTAATTTTAGGTTTTTTTTTCTCCCCCGTAAGGTTTTTTAAGAAAGTAAACATCACAATTATTGCCCTTAAGTATGTACAAATGTTTCTCTTGATTTTGTTTCTCTCTTTCATTTGTAGTTAATTCTTTTTCACTGTACGCGGCTGCACTCGATTATCGAGAATATGGTGACCAATCAATGAATTAATCTGTAGGAAACGGTTAAAATATGGGGGATGAATACCTGCCGATGCATTTGGAAGAATGGTGGGTTTTTTTGGTCACCCAAATAATCGGAACTCTTCCCTCTCAAGGGGAGTTCAAATTATAGGATTGGAAGAAAAGGATCAGGCTTGCTACTTTTTATTTGTTTTGCCAGCCAGCCAACAGCCGTGGAAGACTCAATGCTCGAAATCAACGTCACGTGGATTATGAATACGCTTTGCAAAAAAAAAGAAAAATCGTGGTTGCTAAAGAACTCCACGAAAGATGCTTAATCACCTAAATCAAACATAGAGTCATATTCACGCGTTTGTATATTAAAACAAACAAACAATACGGATATTATATTAGAGGCATTCCACGCGCAACTGAAAGACGTTTTGGCTTTACGAAACGTAATCGATGTTTTGTTCTTATAAATGTTAAATAAATAAATACACGAAATAAATAAATAGCATTCGATAAGGAAATAAACGCCGGTGCAAAATGTAACATAAAGTGCAGTCGATGGAGAGTTACCCTATTCGTAGCGTCTATTGTAAAAAAAACGAACAGACGCTTAGCACGCACTCATTTACATATTATCTGTATTGCTCATTAACACGGCTTGCCATTTATAAAAAGAGGGTGGGGGACGGGGCGATCGGGGGAGTGGAGTACAGGGAGGAGGGGAGAGGGGGTGCTCAAATTGCCCCCTTAAAAGAGAAACATTTTGTGAGGCTTGGGGGTGAGGGTGAAATGATTCTGTGGGTTAGAGGAACACAGAGACAGAGACATTAACAGACAGGCATGTATGTTGAAATACAGACAGAGGTGAGACGGTGTCAGATCCAGACAGACAATGACAGAGAGACTGACAAAAGCATGGTAGAGAGACAGACAGGCAGACAATAGGGACAGAGAGGCTGACATGGAGAGGTTGGGGGTTGTGGTGAGGTTGTTTGTGATGCAGGGATAGACACATGACACGGATATTCCCGTTGTCAACACAACGTACAATATACAGCGGTACGAGCAGTGATGGACGTATAGGTTACGCGATGCTGAGCATTCCCTGGATGAGACTGACTGACGCTGGGGAGCGTTGCCCAGTCAGACTCTTTCACACAACTACACGCGCAGAAGTATTGCGGGGAGGGGGGGGTGGGTGTGGGAGGGGTGGTGGGGGAGAGTTCCGTTTCATAAAAACACGTGGCCTTGAGTCAAGACCGGGGGTTTACGAGTTGAACCCGAGTATAAAATATCCGCGAACCAGAGAAGTCTACCAGTCCACCTTTGAAAACAAAACGGGCAGTGGTGGAACCTTGCTCGTAACCCAACACGGGCAGCCCGACGGGTGGAGCTGTTTGACTTCGGAAATTCATAATACTTGGACTGTTTGCAAGTTGATTTAAAAAAAAAATCAGGAATGCGAAATTAAAACGACGAACTCTCCGTCTCTCTATCTCACTCACGCACGCACACAACCAAAATGTTTTGGTTCCATTGGAAGACCTGTGTCATTTGATTCGATTACTCAAAACAAAAAGGAAGAACGCTCTTTTGGAAGATAATGATTGAAATATAAACTGCATATCTGTTTTCCTTCTGTCGCCACCGCCACCGCCACCATCATCACCATCATCTTGCTGCTGCTGCTGCTGTCAACAGAACTTCCCAGCGGGTGTCGCTCCTTGCTTGTTATTCACTCCCATCTCCATCATCGCTTCATCATCTCTCACAGCAGCAGCAGCGGCAACGGCGGCTGCGGTGACGATGGTGGCTGTTGCGGCTACCGCTGGTGTAGCGGTGCGGCGTCGTCTCTCTCTCTCTCTCAGCTGTCATCCTCGCTGTTCCCACCGGCTTTGAAGCACGCCGACTCGTAGTGCTTATTCAGGTAGGACTTGAGCGCGAACGTCTTGCTGCAGCGCTTGCACTGGAAGTGCTTGAACGCCGAGTGGGTCTGCATGTGCGCGCGCAGGTTGGAGCGGTCCGCGAACGCCTTCCCGCAGTGGGCGCAGCCGAAGGGCTTCTCGCCCGTGTGCGAGCGCATGTGGCCCTGCAGCAGCCAGGGCCTGCTGAACGCCTTGCTGCAGACGTCGCACTTGTGCTTGAGGTCGTGCGTGAGCACGTGCATGGCGAGCGCGGGCATCGACACGTACACCTTGTTGCACGTAGGGCACTTCTTGGCCATCTTGCTCTCGAGGCTGCGGTGCGTCTGCTTGTGCCGGCTCAGGTTGGACGAGGTGGCGTACGTCTTGCCGCACTCGCCGCACGTGTGTCTCAGCTGCGTCCCGCCGCCCAACTCCTTGTTGGCTCCCGCCGATGGGCCGCTACTCCTCGCACCGCCGACTCCGGCTCCTCCTCCTCCGACGACTCCTCCGACTCCTCTCACGCCGTCTCCCCCTCTTCCGTCGCCACCACCACCACCACCGCCGCCGCCGCCGTCTCCTCCTCCTGCTCTACCGTCGCAGGCAGCGACGTTGCACTTGCTGCGTCTGGAGCGGCCGTCCGTGATGAAGAAGGCGTCCATCGCGTAGCCGTCACTCGCCGCGGTGTCGGCGTCGATGAGAGACACCGCTGCGTCCGAGCGAGGACTGTCCGGCTGTTCCGCCTCGCCGCTGCTGAAGTCGTCGCTGTTGGCGGTCGAGTAGGCCGACTCGGGGGACGCGATCTTGACCCCGTCCAGCGCCTCTCCCCCGTACATGCTGGGCGCGATGAAGTCGCTGATGTAGCCTGGGTGGTGGTGGCGGTGGTGGTGGTGATGATGGTGGTAACGGCACCGGAGGAGGAGAGAGAGGGAGAGATTGAATGAAAGAGATGGGACGAGAGAGAGGGAGATGGAACGAGAGAGAGATGGAATGAAAGATTGTGAGATGGAACGAGAGAGAGATGGAACGAGAGATAGTGAGTTGGAACGAGAGAGAGAAATAGAACGAGAGAGAAATGGAACGAGAGATAGTGAGTTGGAACGAGAGAGAGAGAAATGGAACGAGAGAGAGAGATGGAACGAGAGATAGTGAGATGGAACGAGAGAGAGAGATGGAACGAGAGATAGTGAGATGGAACGAGAGAGAGAGATGGAACGAGAGAGAAATGGAACGAGAGATAGTGAGATGGAACGAGAGAGAGAGATGGAACGAGAGAGAGGGAGATGGAACGAGAGAGAGAGAGATGGAACGAGAGAGAGAGATGGAACGAGAGAGAGAGAGATGGAACGAGAGAGAGAGAGCGTAAAAGATGTCAAAACGTGTTCGCTGCACGTGGCTTGCTCTGCCTCCGCACGTTTAATAATTCATGGCCCTTCCTCGCCGAAGCGCGGCGTGTCCATTAGACTTGGACACACAGAAGTACATGGCGATACATTTTAGTCTTTATGATATTATTTATATACAGCGAGTACTCAGACTCGCGAGAGAGTAGCTTCGCCTTTGTCGACGGAATTTGCAATAGTATACAGATAACAAAGCCGTCGCATTCTATACGGTGAAGACCAACAGCAATTGTTGAAAAGCCTACTTATGGTTCATGAACGTACAAAGACAAAGCTCCCCCTGATAGCCATAAGCCTACTTTTGGGGCAAGTGCTGTTAGCGAGCACCTATCTAAAGACCGGGACGGCACACGATGTGGAGGGCGATGGGTGACAGCGTCACGACACTCCCACGGCCGCCTTTGTCTCCCTAAGTGTCGGTGTTTACGCGTCAGTGCACTCGTTCCGTGCAAGGCTTCGGGACAAGGTTGATAAGAGAATTGGCCACCCAAGTTATCCTCATCCTGAAATCAAACCAGGATCGCCGGCTACACAGTTGGTTCATACAAACACCAATAGTGTAACAACAACAGGACAACAACAACAGGACAACAACAACAACAGTACAACAACAGCAACAAGAGTAGCTGCGTCGTAGTAAAGCCATTGTTGCTACAAAGACAAAGACGTCTCGCATAGCCTTGATTAACTGTTGTGGAAAGTGCTGTTAGCGAAGACCGAAGCGGCACACGAGGGGGTGGGTGGCCAGCCCCACGCCCGACCGCCTTTGCCTCCCTAGTGTGCGATATTTACGCACCGCACCAGGAACTCATTTGAGGCTGAGTCGACCTAGGGGAGACCCAGGACCGGTTCAGATATGCGTCAATGATGCACCCACTCACGCACGCGCGAATGCGTTGACGATGAGAGGAACACACGCGTGCTACATGAAGGCGAGGACAACACAACCACCTGGTACACGATTTGTAAACACAAACAACAACAACAACAATACAGCAGCAACAACAATAAATTTTACGATTAATAAACTCACATATACAGTATACGTACATGGGACACACAGACACAGAGACGGGAGTTAAAGGTGATGTGTGCACACACACAGAGTGTATGCACACATACACACAGATTATATATGCACACACACAGGGTATGAATGCACACACATAGAGCAACACAATTTGAAATAACAAACAACGCAACGACGTTAATATTAACTTATAAACGCACGGAAGCTACGCAGTAGACAAATAAACATTTCCCATTTTGCCTCTCACAGACTTTTGAGGGAAAGGTGTCTTAGCGAGTACCTATGAAGGCACACGAGAAGGTGTGAGTGGCCAGCACCGCCTTTGTCTCCCCGGAGCTGATGTTTACACACCGCGCTGGGTAGGGTACTCGTTTAAGGCCGAGTCGAGCTAGGCGAGAGGCCCAGAACCGGTTCAGATATTCGTGACCGATGTTTGCCGTGAGCGGGAATCGAACTCGGGTCTCTGCTGGGTGGGTAGGGTAGCACTGACCCGTGTACACACACACACGTGTACACACACACACGTGTACACACACACACCTGTACACACACACGTGTACACACACGTGTACACACACACACGTGTACACACACACGTGTACACACACGTGTACACACACACACGTGTACACACACACGTGTACACACACGTGTACACACACACGTGTACACACACACACGTGTACACACACACGTGTACACACACACACGTGTACACACACACGTGTACACACACGTGTACACACACACACGTGTACACACACACGTGTACACACACACACACACGTGTACACACACACACAAAGACAAAGACAAAGACCCCCCGTATAGCCTTATCAGACTGTTGGGGCAAGTGCTGTTAGCGAGCACCTATGAAGGCCGGCACCGGCACACGACAGGGTGTTTGGAAAGCACAACGCCCGGCCGCCTTTGTCTCCCCAGTGGCGACATTTACACACCACACCAGGTACTCATTTGAGGCTGAGTCTACCTAGACTCAAATTTAGTTAATCACTGTCACTGCTGTTGGCCATGAGCGGCAATTAAACTCGGGTCGCCGGGTTCGGAGCCCAGCGCGCTAACCGCTCCCCCAACAGACACACACACACACGCACACGAGGGCACGGGCACTCCGATGTTACGTAAGCGGGAGTGTACAGCCACCAACTGCCCACGCCGTGAGCCTGGCACGTCAATGCGCATTTCACCCGCGCAAGGCCCGAGACAGCGGCCAAGTGCACAAAGCGACGCGGCGGTTTCGTGGCGTTCGCGAGGCCCAGAGGAGCATGCGGACATACTCGCGCCGATCGGACGGGGAATTGGCCAAACAAGCCGTGTGCGATTGCACGCACAGCGCCACGCACTCGCTCACTCGTACATCGACACATATTCTCCCCGTATGGACCTTAACAACACGCCGTTGGCGCAAGTGGTGTGAGTGAGCGCGCCGGCACGGCCAGCCCACACGAGGGGAGCGAGTGGCCCGCACCGCCGCATTCGTCTCCACCGTGCTGATGTTTACACACCGCCCTGGGTAATCATTTGAGGCCGGGTCGACCTAGCGGAGGCCCAGGACCGGTTCAGACAATCGCGGGATAATTGTCACCGTGAGCGGGAATCGAACTCGGGTGGCCGGGTTGGTAGCGCTGTGTGCTACACCGCTACGCCGCACGCGCGCCGCATGCAGTCCGCATGCAGTCCGCATGCAGTCCGCGTGTGCAACACGTTGACATCGGGAACCCGGCGACTCCCAAGGGGAATGGCCAAACATTGTGGAGCAGCAGCCTCCTGTGCGAGGGGCCTTGAGGAATTTTATGGATTCACGCGACAGAGGCATCGCATGATTGTGGTACTGGAACTCGTTAACATCGACAGCTCCTTTGTCTATCCACTGCTGGATGAAGGGTGGGGGGAGTGGTTTGACCATACTTCACCAAGCTGGTCAATGCGTGTTGGTTTTAAATGAAGGGGGGCGGGCTGGTTTAGGTATCACTCACCATCTAATGTTAATGTTAATCCACGCACGGCTGCCTTTGTCTTCCCAGCACTGGTGTTTACACGTTTCACGAGACACTGAATTTCGGCTGAATTGACCTCCGCCAGGCTCAATACCGGTTCAGAGAATCACCACTGATATTAGCCGCGGCCAGGAATCGAACTCAGATTGGGGGGTGGGGGGGTCGTAGCGCAGTGTGTTAACCACTGCGCCACCACTCCATCAGACTGCCGTAACAATACACGCGCGCACACGGCGAACAGCTACTAAGGCTGCTGCGACCTCTACACAAAAACACAGTGGGTCTCTGACAACTACCCACATGTGGCTTGCGTTGTGTCGGGGCCGCAGCAGTAGCAGCAGTAAGGGGGGGGTACGGGGTACGGCGCTTGCACTCACCATTGTGCGTAACGCGGACGCTGATGCTGGTCCCTGTGTCGGAGAAGGAGCGGGAGTGGATGTAGGGCGCATCGAGGCTGCTGTCGGACACTATGGCACTGGAGAAAGACGACAGGAAATCGTCCGTTTTCACCTTTTTCACGAGGAAAGAGCGCGGCATTGTGACTCGGCGCCCCGTGCTGTGCCTCTTGCCGCCTGTGCTGTCTCTCCGCCGTTGCTCTCTGCCGATCTGTTGCTGTCTGTCTGCTGTCGCGTTACGTGTATGTTACCCCGTGCTGCTGCTGCTGTGCTGACGAGGCAAGGTTGCGTGATAGTAGGCACAGCCACCCGGGGCGTGCAGAGCGGATAGCGACACGGGTTGCGTTCAGCACCACGGACAGCGACACGGGCTGCGTTCAGCACCAAGGAGAGCGCTCTTCCCCCTCCTCCTCTGCGCGACCCTGTGCGTGTAGATGGACGTGTGTGTACGTTCCGATTTCCTCTCCCGCTCTATCTCTCTTTCTCTCTCCCTCTATTTCCCTCTCCCCTCTCTCTCCCCCACTCTCTCTCTCCCTCTCTGCGGTCCTACGTCTGTTACTGTGCCGGGGATGATGTCAGCGGCAGAGCCTATATACCCGCCTTGCCATCAGGTGGTAGGCTCGGAATGGAAATGCTTAACTCTAATCCATCAAATGTCCCATGGGAGCGTGCGATCTTCCAGCCGGGGAGGCTATAGAGGGAGTGTGTGCGGCGGCAGTGGTGGTGGGGGGGGGGGGGTGGAGGAGGAGAAGGGGGGGGGGAGAGGAGAGGATGGGGAGGGTGCATGTGGTGGTGGTGGAGTGAGAAAGGAGGAGGGAGTGGTGGGGGGGCAGAAAGTGGTGGAGGGGGGGGGGTGTAGAGTGGGGTGGGGGCGCTTTTGATGTGTGGCTGACTGGCTGGCTGGAGTGAGTGGGAAGGCATTGCTTGCTGGGTGTATGTGACGTTGCTCCAATGGCGATGATGTGGGGGGCGGTGGATGTAGCGGGGGGGAGTCTATCTGCAGAGCCATTCATTGTACATGCTGCTGCTGCTGCGCGCTAGCGGCGGCGGCGCTCATTGCCCTGTTTTGTAGGACGCTCTCGTAGCGGCACGCAAGCCGCTATGCGGTGTTTACACAAATGCAGCGCTCCGCTAACCTGATCGATAGACTCACGACTACAATATAACTGAACCCGGCCTCGGGGCTATGGACGTTAAAAGCGCTGGCTTGTCCCACCACCACCACGACCACCACCTTCGCTCGTTTACTCGTCTAGCGTTCCGTGCGTGGCGTGTCGCTCGCTTCATATTTATTTTTGATTTGACGCCTCCACCGCCTCCGTCGCCGCGTGGCTCTGGAGAGTCGCGCGCTCCGCCAGCCGCCGCGCATCCATCGCGAACGCGCCGCACGTGTTCCGGCGGATGCGAGGCACAACGGAACACACACACACACGCGCACACACACACACACAAACGCACACACACACGCACACACACGCACACAACGCACACACACGCACGCACACACACACACGTGTTGTTGTTGTTGTTGTTGTTTTCTTTCACTACCCCCTTTCCGCGCCGTATCCATCAGGGCAGAGAGTCTCTCTCACGGCCCTCGAAGCCTCGCGTCTCGCCGGTTACGTCATCGCTTCTCTCCGAGTCGCCGTGACACGAAGGCGACGTCCCCCCCCCCCCACATGGCCTTTGTTAGCCGCGGGAAAGACCTTGAATTGAGTTGGACATTAGTGGCATTTTATATACGCGGGGTTATGGACCAATAAACGGAGAGCGGAGGATCCGAGGGAGGAGGAGTGATTCTGCGTACGTAATAACCACTGCCATCATCATCATCCTATCCAAGGACGTACAAAAAAATTAGAATACTGAGAGAATAAGCACATTTTTGGTCATTAGCGCCGTCATTCTCTATCCGAGCAATATTGATTCACGTTATAGTCGTGGGGTTTTTTTCTCTCTATTTTTTTTCTCTCTCACACACACACACACAATGTCCTTCACTTGACCACTGGGACGCTCATCCCCAGGAGGAACATTCGGGAGCTTGGTAATTACACACGCAGTCTATCTACTACTACTACACAGCACGCACACACGCACACACGCACACACGCCGTACACACACGCACCGCAGAGGTTCATCCATCTGTACTGCGGCAGCCACCGACATGCGCTGCTATTGGGATATATACGGGGGGGGGAGGGTGGCAGCAGCTACGCGTGAATGGCCGTGA